>NC_051310.1:53977030-54683030 GCF_015220235.1 Choloepus didactylus | reverse complement strand
CATGCCATGAACTCCAAGGAGCTATCACATTTAAGATCTGGGTAGCCAGGGCAGAGTTGTTCTGGTGTTCCTATTTCAGACTCATGGGAGAGATGAGAGCAACTGCTCACTGTCTTGGGAAAATCTAGCTATTTGCTTTCCTACATTTTCATCTTTGTTTGTTTTAAATCTATGTCAGGAACTTAAACCCAGCATCAAAAGTTGACAACTGGAAATCTTTTTGCTTTCTGCTCCTTTTATGGTACCCATTGTTCTGGTTTGCTAATGCTGCCATTTTGCAAAACACCAGAAATGGATTGGCCTTTATAAAGGGGGTTTATTTGGTTACAAAGTTACAGTCTTAAGGCCATAAAGTGTCCCAGGTAAGGCATCAACAACAGGTACCTTCACTGGAGAAAGGCCATTGGCATCTGGAAAACCTCTGTTAGCTGGGAAGGCATGTAACTGGTATCTGCTTGCTCCCAGGTTGTGTTTCAAAATGGAATTCTCCAAAATGTCAGTGTAAGCTTTCAATGGGTGTCTTCAAAATGTCTCTGTAAGCGTTGCAGCAAGCTCCTTCTGTCTGAACTCTTATAAAGGGCTCTAGTAAACTAATCAAGGCCCATGCTGATGGGCAAGGCCACAACTCCATGGAAATGATCTAATCAGAGTTATCACCTACAGTTGGGTGGGTCACATCTCCAGGGAAACAACATAATCCAAAGGTTCCAACCTAATCAACACTAATACTTCTGCCTCCACAAGATTGCATCAAAGAACATGGTGTTTTGGGGTACATAATACATCCAAACTGGCACACCCATAAACTTTTTTTTTCCAAACTGAGCAAATATATTTTATATTTCAGTGCATTTAAAAAATAAACATGAATTAAATTCAATTGAACAGAAAACAAACACACAAAAAACTTGGGAAGTTTCCCAAGATCTCTTCTGGATTAAGAACATTAATAGTTATTTCTGAGTTGGTTCAATCAACAGGCATATGGAGTAGATTTAGCTTTCAAAGTTTTCCAGAAAATCTTAATAAAGTAATTATATAATTTATTGTGAGTCTGGTTGTGTCAAGGGTTTAGATCAGAGTGATATATCTGAGGCTTGATATTTATAAAGATAAAGTCTTGATGAGGGGCAAAAGAAGAGTCTATCACACACTTCCTTGAGGAGAAAGTGGTTTGTCTTCCTCCCTATGCCCCTTCCTGCCAGTGGGCCACTTAACATCTCAAGTTCCAGAACCTTCCTGTTCTCATATTCGCTACTGGAGTCCCAGTTGCTCCAACGATACTTTTAGATTTCCTGGTAACTGGCATTTGCTAAGAGGTATTTCCGAGGCAGAACTATTTTTATAGATTTAGCACAATTTCTTATCTTTTCTCAGAAGCAGCTGATGATTTACCCTCCCAGGATTTTCTGTAGTGCAGCTTGGTGTCTTACATGGTCTCATTAAAGCATAATTTCTGCACCGGAGCACAGCTGAGAGAGGCTGAGCTTGAGAGTCAGGCAGCCTGGCTGGAAGGCCCGCTCTGCGTCTGCTGTGCTCTTAGGTGAGCTGTCTTTCCTCTCTTGGCCTCCGTGTTTCCGTTGACAAGAAGGAAAGGAGTATTTACCTAGTAGGGCTGTTGTGAGATAATGCATCTTCTTGTTATTATTTGATTTGCAGAACCTTATAGCACCTGGAATGGTGCCTTTCATGTAGAGAGCACTAAAAAAGTATTTACTGATTGAATTTACTTAAACTCCAGGCATATATCATAGGCAGTCTCAGACTTATAAACTGGCATTTTTCCAACACTAAATACATTTCCCCAAATAAACAATGTTATAAAATTGAACTGTGGCTTCAGATTAGTACTAAAATCCCATTTAGTGCATAAAATTGCTAAAATATTGTAAATTTGCAGTGGGGAAGCACAGAAAATAAAATCAGTCTTTAAGCAAAACAAGAAAACACCAAATAGCAATAATTTTATATTTTTCTTGAATGCCAGTGGCTGGGGAAAAGGCAGATTTAATTTAAAGAGGATGAAGTGGTTGATGATTATTGGAGGAGATTGTGAAGGAGACGTGCGTTTATCCAAGGACTCTCAGGGTTGATGCCTCTGTTTAATTTTCCCTCAGACCTTAGGACTGTCTTCTTTGACAAGTATCCCATTAGCATCAATCTTATATTTCTTATATCTTATATTTCCCAGCAATGACAAACATTTCTTCTAGTTTATAAATGGCGGACTTCATGTGTCAAATTGTTGTTTCCCAAGGAATCAGAAACTGACAAAAAGAGGGAATGAGAGAGAATTAGAACCAAAAACAGAGAGATCTGTATAATAAATAAGAACAAATTGAAAAAGAAACTTGAATTAAGAGGAGTTAAAAGTAGATGTGTGTATGTATGTGACAATTCTACCCCAGACAACCATTTTAATTGAGGGGAGATATCACAGCAGAGGAAAATGGCTTAAGGGCTCTCCCTCTTAAAGGGATTAGTGGGAGTGGTGGACAAGAGACAGAAGATCAGAGAGCTCCCCAGAATGGCTTCTAGGTGGTAGCTCTGTGAGGAGGAAGTTTGGTTCCTGTCCTAAACAAGTGCATAGAAGGGGGGTTGTAAGGTGACGTTAAGTGAGGAAGCTGTGTAACCTTTCTAGATTTGGGTGTTCTCATGCATAAAATGAGAAGGTTGGACTAGACAATCTCTATAGAAATTTCCAGTCTGAAACTTTTAACTGTTATGAGGACATTGCTACTGCAAACCAGTCAATAGTCTGTTTCCAGCTAAGTACAAGTTACAATAATAGACTTTGTTTATGAAGCCCAATATGGTACCCTAACGTCCTTAAAAATGGATTTTCCCTGAACATTGCCATGATAGTTAAGAAAGATGATATATTTCTCCTAAGGGATTTTTTTCCCCCAGAATTATATACCTAGAGACAAGACAGGACATTTTTCAGGAAATAGCTATGCATTTGGAGCATTCCCTGGAGTAAAAGATCTTTCTAAGGAGAATTCCTCAAAGAATAAGAAACAGAAACTTGCTTTCTTTTGAAATATAAAAACTGCTTATACTTAGTAGTGTTAACTCCTGCTTTAAGGAGTGTAGCTTCAAAAGAAAATTTAACATGATATATGATGAATTTATTAAACTTCTATGCTATGAACTTTTATCAAAGGCATTGTTTTAAAAACTCACTGAACACTTTGAAAAATTGATCATCTTTAAAAAACATTATGAGGGAGAGGGGCAACATGGTGGCATAGAGAGGGGTGGAATTTAGTTAGTCCTCTAGAGCAACTAGTAAATAGCCAGGAACAGCTAGTAAATAGTCTGAAACAACTGTTAGGGGACACACATTGTTCACCAGCCTGGAATGGGTGGAATGGCTAAGACCACAGCATAGAACTGTAGGCAAAGCTCCCCAACCTGCGGAGCTGGCACCCCTCCACCACTGGCATGGCATGCTGAGTTAGAATACTTCCCTGTGGAAAAAAGAAAGCTACTAGGAGTGAGGGAAAGCAACCAAGCTCCAATTGCATTTTTAATTGACAAATTTGGACTACTGTACATAAGCTACAAGCACAGATAAATCCCAAGCAAGCAGGAAAGAAACCCTGAGGTCTCTCTTGGTGAGAGGAGGCAGGGCTGATGGAAAAACAAAATAAATAAAAACAGAGGTTTTTGGAGATGGATGAGCTCAGAATACTGGAAAATGGCTGTGTCCCAACTCTGGTCAACTGGTGAAACTGGAGGGCTGGGGACTGGCTCTGAAAGGGGACTTTCTCTCTTTTTCCTTTTTTTCTCCCATTCTAAGCAGCTCATATGAGAAAGCCTCAGGCATTTTCAGTTGTCAGGGTTGACCCAGGGAAGGGTGGAGTTAAGAGAGTCAGAGAGACAAAGGAGGAATTCAAGTGTAGGAGATAATTCCCTAAAGGGTGTATCTTCCCTAAGAAAAAGGGGGCAGGGCCTAGCTCAAATGGCTGCCCTCTCTCAGAGAATTCAGACCCCAGGACCTGGAGGTTAAACAAAACAAAACCATACAAAAAAACCAGAAACAGCTTAAACTTTGCTTCTGACACCCTTGGCCCCTAGCCAGGACAGGGGTACTTTACACCAACAGGGAGCTATGGGCTGACAAGTGCTACTGGCTGCACAGGACAGGAAAAGCACAGACTCTAGAGGCCTCACAGGAAAGTCTGACAACCTATTGGGTCTCATCATCAGGGAAACTTGATACTGATTACACCTTCCTCCTGAGACCTGGGCCCATCTGGTCTGGGAAAATCTGATTGGGGTAATCAAGGAAACCAGATGCCTAGACAACAAAATTTACAAGTCAAATTAGGAAAAATGAAGATACGGCCCAGTCAAAGGAACAAACCTACACTTCAAATGAGATACAGGAGCTGAAACAACTAATTAAAGATGTTTAAGCAAATCTTCTAAATCAAATCAATGAGGTGAAGGAAAATGTGGTAAAAGAGATGAAGGATATAAAGAAGACACTGGGTGACCGTAAAGAAGAATTCATAAGCTTGTAAAAACAAATGGCAGAACTAATGGGAATGAAGGGTACAATAGAAGAGATGAAAGACATAGTGGAGACATACAACAGCAGATGTAAAGAGGCAGAAGAAAGGATTCATGAGCTGGAGGACAGAACCTCTGAAATCCTACACTCATAAAGAACAGATAGGGAAAAGAATGGAAAAACATGAGCACTGTCTCAGGGAATTGAATGACAACATGAAGCACATGCATATACGTGTCATGGGTGTCCCAGAAGGAGAAGAGAAGGGAAAAGAGGCAGAAACAATAATGGAGGAAATAATCAGTGAAAATTTCCCATCTCTTACAAAAGACATAAAATTACAGATCCAAGAAACTCAGCATACCCCAAACAGAATAGATCTGAAGAGACCTAGGCCAAGACACATAATAGTCAGATTATCTAATGTCAAAGACAAAGAGAGAATTCTGAAAGCAGCAAGGGAAAAGTGATCCATCACATACAAGGGAAGCTTAATAAAACTATGTGCGGATTTTTCAGCTGAAACCATGGAGGTGAGAAGGCAGTGGTATGATATATTTAAGATATTGAAAGAGAAAATCTGCCAACCAAGAATTCTGTATCTGGTAAAACTGTCCTTTAAAAAATGAGGGAGAGTCAAAAATATTCTCTGATGAACAGACAATGAGAGAGTTTGTGAACAAGAGACCTGCTCTACAAGAAATACTAAAGAGAGAACTACAGGAAGATAGGAAAAGACAGGAGAGAGAGGTTTGGAGAAGATTGTAGAAAGGAGGACTACCAGAAAGAGTAAACAGCAGGAGAGAAAAAGATAAAAATAAAATAAAATATGACATATAAAATCCAAAAGATAAAATGGTAGACAGTAGACATTACATTGGATGAAATTAGCTAGAAACAAAAGAACTGCTGTGTGGTCTCACTAATATGAACTATCATTAATGAATGAAACTTGAAAGTTTAAGTTGAGAATACAGGTTATCAGGAGGTAGAAAGAGGGTAGAGATCAGGCATCTGATACTGATGGAGTACAGAGTGTTCAACAGGATTGATTGTATAGATCCAGAAATAGCACAATACTGTGTGATGGTAGCACAATATTGTAAGTACCTGAACAAAGATGAGTGTGAGTATGGGTGACAGAGGAAGGCTAGGGGTATATATGATACCAGAAAGAAAGACAGAAGATAAAGACTGGGATTGTATAATTTAGTGAAGCCTAGAGTGGTCAATGATGGTGATTAAGTGTACTAATTTAAGAATGTTTTAACATGAGGGAGACAAATGAATGTCAACATTGCAAGGTGTTGAAAACTGGATGGTATACAATCAGTGCAAACTAGAGTCTATAGTTAACAGTAACATTGTAATATGTTTCCATTAATTGTAACAAAGGCAATATGCCAAAGCCAAAGGTCTATAAGAGGGGGATATCAGGGTGTGGTATGGGATTCTTGGTGGTGCTGTTGTATGACCTTTTCATCGTATTTTAGTTTATTTTTTTCTTCTATCTTTTTTCATTCTTCATTTTTTCCCTCCTCTTCCTCTTTCATTGCAGACAAAATGGAAGTGTCCTCATACAGATTGCTGTGGTAAATGCATAATTATGTGATTAAAAACAAAACAAACATTATGAGACTTTTAGAATCTCAGTTACGCATATAGAAAGGATATGGCCAGATTTGGAATTTTGCATGGCATTGTATCAGAAATAAGGATTAAGGTTTGGGCTAGGGTTAATGTCTCCCTTGACCACTGACTGAGCATCTGACCCCTGAAGTTTCTTTTGTCATTATGTTTCCTGTTTTGTTCTGTATGAAATATGTAAATAACAACCATTTCCTCATATCAAGCAAGCTCTTATTGTTATTCTCTTATTGTAATATTGATCTCAATCCACTTTTAGCATCAACCAATGTAGTTCTCATAATATTGATGTTGCGGTGAGAAAATAATTTTGCAGAATTACGATGGGGAAATTGAAAATTGCAGACCACCTCATTTGATGTCAACATGCTGCAAGGCTTAAATACCAAACTGTGATGATTAAACCACCCCCTCTTGTGTTAGATTAAAGTTTTGGTTGTTTGAAGTCTGTGACGTACATACACCTCCTGTATAAAGCACATCAAAAGGACTCTTGCTCCTTTCAGTAAAAAGTACCAAGTATTTCCAGAGAATACTGACAGTTATATCTCCTGTAGAACAACATTCCAGGGAAGCAGATGAATCAGGTGACCAGGTTGTCTCTGCAGAGAGACACCCCTGCCTCAGGGGATTTTTTCCCAGGCTCCGCCTCTCACCTGTCTACGCTCCATCACTGCTGCTCATTTTGAATCCCATTTGTCTTAGTTTACTAGGCTGCTATGACAAATACCACACAATGGGGTGACTTAACAACAGGCATTAATTAGCTCACAGTTTGAAAGGCTAGAAGCCCCAAATCAAGGTATTAGCAGGGCTTGCTTTCTCCTGGGAGTTTGAGGCATTCATGTGCTAGCTTGCTTCAATCCTTGGGGTCCTTGGCTTGCATCTCTGCCTCCAGCTGCAGGGCGAACTTGCTCTCTTTGTGTCTGCTCTTCTGGTTTCTGCTGACTTCCAGCTTCTCCCTGTAGCCGCCTCTGACTTCCGGCTTCTGTTTCTTTTCTTTCTAAGGCCTCTAGCAATAAAGGTTAAAACCCTCATTTAGTTGGCCACCTTAACCAAAAACAACATCTTCAAAATGTCCGATTTACACATGAATTCATACCCATAGGAACATGAATTAAAATTAAGAACAATGTCTTTCTTTGGGGTACATAATTCAACTGACTGCACCTTTCTCTGTCTATTCCCTTTACTTGTGCTTTGGACTATGCTTGTTTCTCTGTCTGTCCTTACCCATATATCCCAGGTCCCCCTTTCCCATCAACCTCAACCCCACTGTTACCTTAGGTAAGGATGGGGTTTCTCTTTTTCGTAGCTTCTGGGCATCGTAGGTCACTCTCCTCCACTGTCCTCCTGGCCATGGCTTGCTAAGTCTTAGCCTCTCTGCCCCCTCCCCTCTAATTCCCCTCACCCTCCCCCCAGAACCAGAGTCACAGGGACTGCATTGCACCTTCTGAAAATGCCAGCCTTCTATGTTCCACAAAAACAACATCAATATTAAGTCATATAATTTGATTGAGCCTTGGATTTCTGGTAATGATTTATAGATTAGACTCCTGTGCAGGGAAGCCTCATATTGGAAATATGAGCTCATTAGTTATTCTTAAAGAAGTATCTGACAGAAATACCTAAATCAGAGACACCTTTTGTATATAACATGTTACATTTTCATTTATACATTCACTCAACAAACTTTTACTCAATACCCTGCAGGTGCTAGGCACTTTCTTAGGTGCTAGGAAAATAACTGAATGTCTGAAAATTAATGAACATCTGGAAATAACTGAAATAACAAGATTTAAAAATCTTTAGGGACGTGCAGACCAGAACACGTGTGACTGAAGAGGTGGAGTGGGCCTGACTGAACCAGGGCCAGGGCATTTCCCCAGGCTTGGGCTCAGGGATGCCTTCCTGGGGAAGTGATATTTAAGCAAAACCCAGAGGAGAAGGAATTAGCCAGGCAGTGTAGGAAAAGATCAGGGGGCACTCAGCATGCCGTTTGCAGGTCATGATAATTTAGTTTGCTTATCAAAAATTAAATGTTTCTGTTGCTCAAAGAAGAAAATAAACTCTACCTGATGTGTAGGCAGCAGAAAAGGCTTTAAGGATTCTACCTAAATAAAACAGAGCCTGCTTGCCCTGGGAGTCCATAACAATACTACCTAATAGTAAAATTTTTTTCTTTTTCGGCATTTCAGTAATAAAATCATATCACGTGGGATCCAAGAGAGACTTAATAAATAGCCCAGTGTGCTTCTATCAGACATTTTAGAATTTATTATTAGTACATGAGAAAAACAAATTGATCACATGCCCAAGATTCTAAAATAAAATGTTAAAAGACCGTGTATATTTGCTCTAAAGAATCCAGTCGTGCAAATACGGAAAGGTGTGTGTCCTCTGGCAGGGGCTCTTTATCTGGGATCTAGGGACATCTGGGGACTTTGGGTGCTGTGTAATTATATTAAAAAAGTTTGTGTATGTACACATTACTGGGGAGATGTTCCATAACTTTAATTGGATACTCAACAAAAACTCCATGTTAAAGAACCACCTCTCTATAGCAATAAATGCTAAAAGGAATATTAGAGCTGGATGGAACTTTTGTGATCCTCCAAACATAAATTATTCCTTTGTGGATTAGGAGGTGGAAGTACAGGTTCATAATCATATTCAACTGAGGATGTTCTCCAGGTAAGAAAATCAACTTAAAGTTGATAAAGATTTTGGCCAACAAAAGGCTGACTGAAGGAAGAAACTCAAAACAGTAAAGACTGATAACCAATAGAGTGGTGTTTCCAAGGAGGAGTGTAGAATTTTCCACTTTGAAATTTCTTTTTAGGAAAACAGAAGGTTTATCCACTGGAAATATAGTATAGGCTCCTGGCTAAAGGCAAGAGAATGGACAATATGACTCTCCAATCCTCAAATGCTCCTACTTCTTTTCTTTCTCGGTCTACGGAAACACTCCAGCAAATTAAATTCACAGGCCCATCCAAAGACAAATGCAACATATGGCTTTCAAAACACTGCTCCTTGTATCTGAAATCAACAGTTGGAAAATGGTGTGTTTGTTTTTCCAACCTTGCCAAAGGGAAGTAATGGAAGACTTCAGGCCCTGTATCTTGTTTAGGATGGATGGAAAACCTCATTATTTGGGATGCAAGTACTTTGTATTTTGTGACAATTTAGCCATATGCCAGACTGGGATTTAGCTTTACAGTCTGAGGAAAGTAAGTACATTTTGAGTAGAGAGACATGATGGAGGAAGAGTGTTTAACCTGTCGAATGTAAGTTTTCAGACACCTTTGCAAGCATTCATCTGCATATCAAAAATCGACAGTTTATATGAATAACCAGCAATAACATTTATTCCTTAGACCAGGTCTAAGTAAAACTTTGTTAATTAATCATTTATAGAAATGTATCTACTTGGAATAATTCAACTGTTTTAAAAAATATTTATTGAAAACTTTGCACAGCTTAGCTGAGCTTTTTGCTTAATGGTTTGATACTTTACTGCATTCATCACAGAACTCTGAATGAAATACAGTCTCTCAGAGATATATATAAGGAGTAATATAACAGAAATTACATCAATACTCATTCTTGAATACAATATTTATAGAGCAGCTCTTTGTAAAAGTAATTCTAAAATATTCCTCCATTAAATAAAAACATCAACCTACAAATCCAGAACTTAAAAACCTGATGTTTAAAACTAATAAAAGATAGTGTTGGTAAATACAGAGAATTTTAAGTCTTTTCTTTTGTTTTTATAAAACAGCCTTGAATGTATTCATCTGCAAGATGGAATATTAATGGATGTGTATGAGTCAAAAGGACTGACAGTTTCATCGTAAACAACCGTACTTCGCCCTTCACTCTTTAGAATTAGACACAATCCAAGCTCACTAGCAATGGCTGTGAAACTGACAAGGATCTCAATTACATTATGTAAAATGCACACACTTTATTCAATTACTTTCTTATTATTACTTTGAATACTAGGCTCTTATATAGAATTCTTACTTTAAATCCTTTCCTTTTCTACATTGTGAGAGAACAGAAGCTAAATAAGTTACTGAGATGTTAGAGAAGTCCAGACAGAGAGAGCTCTGTAGGTATCAAATAAAATGATACCTAAATAAGTCAAATCTAAGCAACTTTTTAAAGTTTTCTTTTTTAGGGAATGTAACAACTGTTTCCTAAAGTTATTTTCATCTGCAAACTGCTGGTCACTATAAGTAAACACCATATGGGGCAACAGGTTAATTTAAGTCAGCCGTATTTCATGAATTTCTTCAGAGAATAAACACAGTGACAGCAACAGTGAACATGAGAAGCATAAGAACCAGCCACACGGAGAAAGGCAAACACCCGGGAAAACAGCAGTTGCAACAACCATTTACTCTCTCCTTAGGCAAGTATCATTATAGAACCCTGTAGGCTGCTAAAGGCATCACACTTGCAGAATCTTTCCTCATCTTTTGAAATGGTTTGCCTGGTCCACGGTGCTTTCTTTGACTTCGTTTTGAGTCTCCTGTTCCATAACAAAAGCTCTTCTATGGCTGATGTCTAGAAGCAGTTCTGGAGATGCTGCTGAAAGCTACGTGCACTGATCTGCTGTTTCCCTGGGAAACCATTTGCCACACATTCAAACAATTCTTGACCTCTGCTAAAATTTTTCTTTTAATCAGTTGTTAGTCACAGTGGGAAACTATGAGAGATGAAAGGAGAGATCAAGATCACCTTCCTTGAAGAACAGCAGGGCTGCTGAACTGAAGCATTACTTTTCCAAACATAGGTACAAATGCAAATGTAAATGAGGCACACTATTTCTATGGTGCAACTGGAAAGAAGCAAATGCCATAAAAATCTACCAGAAAAACGTAGAGTTCATTGTGTAAATCACCCGGGAAAACCGTGGCACTAGGATATGCATTCTGACTTTGAGGAAGGATGATTAATTGGTATCATCTAGAACCCTCAAGATTAAAATGTGCCCATAAATAGAAAAGCAACAGAATTGTCTCATTTATTGATCACACAAATTACCACTATATATGTTTCGACTGACACAACAAGGATGAGTAGGTGTGTATAGTTGCTATGCCTGTGGATACACAGGTCTGGAGCTCAGGGGAGAGGGATAGAGCTAGAAAGAATCAACTTGCTCCTGGGAGTAAGTGAGGGCTCCCAGGAATAACCTGGGGGAGATAAAGGAAAGCAAACCTTCCATAGAGCCCTGAAGAATAGTTTTTTTTTTTTTTTAATCTTTTTTGATTTGAAATAATTTTAACCTCACATAGAAGTTGCAAAAACTATAGAGTGTACCCAGAATTTTATCACAGTCAAGATTTGTGTATCCACCACCAAAATCAGGATATAGATCAGTTTCATCACCGCAAAAACTCCTTTGTGTTTTCCCTTTATAGTCACAACTCACCACCCCCACCTCTAACCCCTGGCAATCACTGACCTGTTGTCCATCACTATAATTTTATCATTTTGAGAATATAATATAAATGGAATCACACTGTAATCTTTTAAGATTGGCTTTTTTCATTCCACATTATGCCCTTGAGATCCTTCCAAATTGCTGTATGTATCAATAGTTTCTTCCTTGTAATTGCTGAGTAGTGATCCAAGGTATGGATTTACCACAGCCAAAAAACTAAGTTTTAAGGTACTGAGAGAAGAAAAGGGGCCCACAGATGAGAATGAGAAAGATGGGGCCAGAGAACGGTGCAGCCAGGAGAGCCGGAGTCCAAAAAATAGAGGAAGGCATGTTTCAAGAAGGTTGGTGCATTCAGCTGGATCAAAGGCTGCTGAATGAGATAAGGAAGAACCCCAAATTTAGCAGCAACAACTACAGCCAACGTACTGAGCACCTACTGTGTGCTAGGAATGTGCTAGGCTTGGGGGACAAAAGGTGAAGCCAAAACAGCCGTGGTCCCTGCTCTCCTGGAATCTAGACAGGGAGAGGAAAACTGATTAAATAATCTAATAAAAATAAGTTATGAGAAATATGAACAAAGGAAAGGGAATAATATAATGGAGGGATCAGACCTTATCTAGGTTTAATTCCTTCATTCTTTTATTCTTTCATTCATTGTGCAAAATTTATTGAATGCCTACTATTTGTCATCTCTGTGCTAGGTGACAGGGATATACAGGTGTGAGATAAAACTGGAAAGGTGGTAAGTTTCAGCTACTGCTTTAGACCATGGTATGGGGTTTAGATTCTTTTTTCTCCTATGTATAATTGGAAACTCTTAAGTGGTGTTAAGCAAGGAAGTCAACTGATCTTATTTGTGGTTTATAAAGATCAGGAGGGTAATTGTGTGGAGAGTGGACTAGGATGCAGAGGAGAGTTCAGAGGTGATGGTGTGTTTCAGTTTGCTAAGGCTGCCAAAATGCAATATAACAGAAAATGGGTTGGCTTTCAACAATAGGGATTTATTAAGTTACAAAGTTACAATTATAAGGTGGTGAAAATGTCCAAATTAAGGCATCAAGAAGAGGATACCTTCTCTGAAGAAAGGCTGCTGGCATCCGGGATTCCTCTGCCACATGGGAAGGCACATGGTGACACCTGCTGGTCTTTCTCTCCTGGGTTCTGGTTTCAATGGCCCTCTCTCTCAGCTCCTGTGGGTCCTTCTTGCTTCTCTGGGCATTTCTCATCTCTCTGCTCTCTCTCCAAATGTCTCCGCCTTTTCTCCTCTCATAAAGGACTCCAGTAAAGGATTAAGACCCACCTTGAATGGGCTGGATCACATCTCAATTGAAACAACCTACAGTAGGTCTGCACCCAAAAGAATGGATTAAAAGAACATAGTCTTTTCTGGGGTATATAACAGCTTCAAAACAGCATATGGTGCCTTTGGCTACAGTGGAGTGGAGATGAAGACAGGAAGCCAGAACCTTTGATAATTTGGAGACAGCCCAGATAATTTTGGAGACAGATCTGACACAATTTGGTGATAGACTATTCAATTCAGTCCAGGGGAGGGGAAGGAGGCAGGGGATGAAGGAGAGTACTAAGAATAATGCACAAATTTCTGGTTTTCGCAACTGGGAAGATATTGGTGTCCTTTACTAAACAATGGAGAGAGAACAAGTTGGGAGGGAGGAGGACTCCTCAGAGTGTGGAAAGGGAGTGGGCGAGAGACTAAGTGATCTGTTTTAGGTGTGTTAAGTCTGAGACATCTGAGCAGAGATGTCAGAAAGGCTGCTGGATTGCACAATCTGTTGCTCAGAAAATAACACCAAGTTGGAGAAAAATGGGAATTGTCACCTGAGAGTTTGTTTTTAGTAGCCATAGGATGGGTGAGATTAGCTAATGCACAGAGAGAGCTACAAGAAGAGAAACCAGTACTAAGCCCTGAGCCCTCTAACAGTGAGAGGATGAGGTTGAGATAGAGCTGGTACGGGAGACAGATGCTTAATAAATAAGCATCTGTGGAACCAAAATTCAGGAGGGCCTCAAGGATGGTAGCTTAATATGCCACATTTGAAATGCCAAAAGAAATAATTTCCCAGGAATTACAAATGTATTCTTAGAAGCTAATGAGCTGTTTTGATTTCTGTGAACAAATTTAAATAAGTTTGAGAAATGGCATCAAACAATTTATGCCAGTCTATGTAATTACGCCAACACATATGGCACCTAAAAACCACTCACTACTTCAACAGCATGTGAAAACATTGGCAAAGCAAGGGCAAACTGAGCCTTAACTCAGCTTTCTGGTTATAACAGGTGAAGTGAAACAGCTTTTAATGCCATGTAAGATTTTATTGTTGATTTGTTGAAGCTCATTTTGCATGCCTTTAACAGATGCTTCAAGAACATTATCCAGAGCTGCCACAGCAAGCCCAAATGATTGCATCACAATCACCAAATTAGGTAATCCAAGACATGAAGACATCAGGGCATGTAGGAATCCAGGAGGACCAGTAAGAGTCAGGCACATTTAATTCTCTGCAGAAACCCATCGAAGCTGAAACCATTGGGTGCCGTCTCCTTCCGGTAGAAATGGGAACAGCATGACAGCAACTGTTTCAGTCCACTGGATTTATTATGAAACAAGTAGATCCTACTAAAACATTTTGAAAATCTACTTTCTACTTTTTTCTGCAGAGACTACACTGAAAGTACCATTCTCAGCAGCTCTACTCCCTGTGCTATTTGTAACACCAGCATTTGTAGATTGATTTCATATGGACTGCTCTTAAACCCCATATCTTATTACCCCTTCAATAATCTTTAAGGCAGTTACTCTTATGTTCATGTAACAGATGAGGAAACCAAAGCTCAAAGGGTTGATAAAAGTAACTGGTCATGTAGCCAACAGCTTTCCAAATTAAAAATTTTAATGATAGTTTTATTCCAGAAACATTTATTAAACATGTGCTCTGTGTCAGACATTGTGCTAGGACCTAGAGATATAAAAATACATTATATGATTCCTGCTCACAATACACTGATACTTATACTTAGCCAAGCGATGAACTTGAATATTTAGCTGAGGAGATTTCCAAGCAGAGTTTGGAAGGTGCAGCCTGATTACTTCCCGTTGTTCATAGTAAAATGTGAGAGGGAAGAGATAAACTGAAGAATGAATGCTAAGCAAAAAGTAACCAGCATTTGAGGATTTGGAAAACTGTCAGCCTATCCAGAGAAAGTGCTCTGCAAACAGGGCCAAGGCTGTGGCTGGAAAACTGTTTGCTAAAAAGATTAGGTGTGTGATTCCAATCAACCATCTCAGCAGGAACCAGGAATAGAAATGCAGTTTATCCATGAAACATCTGTGGTGGACCCTCTTGTTTGATGGCTTGGACTTCTGTGAATTGCTCATAAGACCAAGGTTTTTTGAAAATGTTATACCAGCAGAAAAACTGCTGGCCTGGACTGAAGGGGACAACGGGATGAAATGAAATAAAACTGACTTCAAGGGCAGGGCCATGGATGCAGAGGTCTCACCAAAGGGTGGGGCTGCTGCCCCAGGACACTGGAGGACAGAGAATCGAGTCACAGACAATGCTCAGGCCTTGGAATCTAATGTTATTTGACCTGCTGGGTTTCAGACTTGCTTGGGACTCATGAAGCCTGTTTTCCTTCCAATTTCTCCCTTCTGGAATGGGAATGTCTACCCTATGCCTGTCCCACCACTGTATTCTGGAAGTAGATAACTTGTTTTCTAGGTTCCATAGATCCACAGATGGGGAGGAATTTTGTCCATGGATGGACCAATTTATGGAGGAGGAAACAGAGACTTAGAGACAAGTAAGTGCCTTACTTGTGAGTGACTAGAAAATCCTGATGCTCTGAATCCAGTCAGCTAATTTCCAGCTCAAGCGCTTCTTTTTGTATTGGATGTTGTCAACATCCTAACAACTGCTAATACAGAATCTTAAATTGAATTCTTACTCTCTTAGTTTTGGATGAGGCCACAAAGACAGGGAAGAAAACAAAAGGTGCCAAGAGTGCTCCAGATCCTCAATTAGGAGTGCATCACCTAAAACCACCTGTAAGAGCCCTCTCTTGAGAAAGCTGTTGATGTGCTGTGTCATGGCCCCCTCCTTTCCCCTTCCTTCCATGGAGGTGGACAGGGAAGTGCTTCACTGTCATCTCACTTGGGGAACTTGGCATGTGTCCTCTGGGGTTGGGTCTGAGGTTCATAAGTGCTGTAGTCAAAGTCTCCCCAGAGAAGAGTAAAGGTGAAATTCCATGACTGAGTTGTCTCTGTGTGACAGCAGAATATAAAGGGCAGCACTGGGAGCAAGCCATCCTTCTTTCAATGTCTGGGCCAAGAGACATGTGCTGGGGACCAGCGAGGGAGCCAGTCTGGTGGCCTCAAAGGGGATCCTTTCCAAGATGACTGCCTGGAGGGGCAATGTGACCCCAGAAGAGTGGGGGTGCTGGAAACTCAGGTACTGAGGGTTACAGGAACCATAATCAGTTGGTTCTATGGGAGAGGCGATTTCTGGGAATTTTCTAAGTGATTTATATACTTTAGCTCATATTAATCGTCACTGTAACCCTATGAACCAAGTATTATTATCCCATTTTATAAACAAAGAAGCTCAAGTGCATATGTAGGTGAAATTACCTGCCCCAGTTCACACAGGTGATGGAGCTGGAAGGCAAACTGAGGATGACTTTTTAAGTTTTAGTTTGCTGGCTTCTATGACAAATACCATCCAATGGACTGGCTTAAACAACAAAAATTTATTGGCTTTTGGTTTTAGAGGCCAGAAGTCTCAAATCCAGGTGTTGGCAAGGCCATGCTTTTTCCTGGGATTGGGAGTGTTCTGGTGATTGCAGTCCTTCATCCCATAGTGATGTCCTTCGTCTCCTCTTGTGGCTTTCTCTGACCTCTGGTTTCTCTTTATAAGGCCTCCAGTAATACAGATTAGAGTCCACCCTAATTCAGTTTGGCCACAGCTAAATTGGACCTTAGCAGATCCTATGATTCCATACTTTTAACTGATAACACATCTTCAAAGGTCTTATTTACAAATAGGTTCACATCCACTGGAACTCAGGGTAAGATGAAGAACATGTGTTTTGTTGGGGTACGTGATTCAATCTACCACAATGTCTATTTCCAGAGTCAGGCTCTTAAGCTCTACTGATTCTATTATTTCCTTATTTTATTCAATTCCCAAAACAACCCTATTATCATCCTATAGCTATTTTTGCCTGGGTCAGTTGGATATGAGGTGAAGTGTTCTCTGCAAACTATTGATGTTGTTCTAGAGAACAGAAACATGAACTCTTTCTCTTCTTGGTTTTGCACCACATGCCAAATTATGGAACCATCCAGGCCATATACTCCAACCCCTACTCATGGACACTAGAGATCATTTCACAAATACCAGAATGATGGAAGGTAAAACAATGCAAAATATGCTGTAGAAATATTTAACCTGATGTGTGGTCTCTGGTTATAAGCTTCTGGCATTCGGTCACTGGTTGCAGTTAGCAAAAAGTGAAGACACAAGACATAAAGAAATTTTGATGTTAACTGCTATAATTTAAAAATTTAATCTATAAAACTCCCACAGTCTTATATAAATTTTATGGAAAACATGCAAAGATATGAATATATACAATGAAACCCTCCCGGGGAAGGTTTCAGCCAGGACTACTATACTAAAAGCTGGATGAATCTTCCAAGCTAATTGATGGAAGTGCTACAAGTCACCTGTAAAAGGGAGTTAACACTTTAAGTATGCCATTTTACATACTCGAAATTACTGTTTTAATAGAATTTAATATGAACCATATTACAAACATTTCCTAAGGAGGCTAGGGCAGGAAGGTAAGCCAGTTTGGTGGTGTACAGAGTCACGTGGGACTAAAATAAGTGTCAGTTTTTTAAGTATGGGAAAGCCTACTGCAAAGAAAGGTAGGTGGCTGGAGGGAACAGATGGTACTCTTGCCTTCCCAGAACTCTTCTGAATGACAGCCTGTGACTTTCCCACGAGGAACCAGCTTTGTACTTCTCTAAGTCTCTATGGTTTAGGTGAGGTTGGACTCCCCTCCTCAAACCCTTGAGTCAGGGATGGGAACATGACCCAACACAGACCAATCAGTGCATGCTACACCTCAGCCACATCAGATTCGAGTTAAACCAATGAGAGCTGGTCCCAGGACTTTTGCTAAAACCTTGTGGAAAATATACTCTTTCATTGTCAAAGTTGCCTAAATTGGTAGGATGCAAGCCTGGAGTTGCTGGGGTCATCTTTGTCACAACAAGAAAATGCAGACAGACAGAGTCCTCATGACATTTTTTGTTGCCTGTATCAAGCCTTATCTGCAGTCAATACATTTCCTGGACTTTTCTGTTTCATGAGCTGATAAATTCTGTGATTTTTTTTACCCAGTTTGAGTTAGGGATCTATCACTTATAAGTGGAGTCTGGACCATTTCATCAGCCTTAAGCAAGGGAGGCTGATGACTTTTGATGTAATCAGCTATTTCCAGCCCTTCGAAAACAATTTCAGGAATAACTTCCTTAGCTATATGATAAGATTAAGTTTATTATACCGTTATACTTGACAGGTTATCTGGTGATATGGCCTCAAATCACCACATTTCCTGCTTTCTGCCCAGAATGTATCATATCATAGAAGCAAGCTATCCCATTTATCATTTTTATCTTGTAAAGCCACTTTCTCACCCTCTTTTATCTATGTGTATAAAATTTTTAATATATATTTTTTATTGAGATTGTATACATACCATACAACTATCCAAAGATCCAAAGTGCACAATCAATTGCCCGTGGTACCATCATACAGCTGTGCATCCATCACCATACTTAATTTTTTTTTCAATTTTTAGAACATTTTCATTACTCCATAAAAAAATAAAGACAAAAAAAGGAAACTCAAATCCTCCCATATCCCTAACCACCCTCCCTCCATTATTGATTCATAGTTTTGGTATAGTACATTTGGTTACTGTTGATGAAGGAATGTGAAAATACTACGAAGTGTAGTATATAGTTTGCAATAGGTATATATTTTTTTCCTATATGCCTCTCTATAATTAACTTCTAGTTATAGTGTCATACATTTGTCCTAGTTCAAGAGAGATTTCTAATATTTGTATAATTAATCATGGACATTGTCCACCACAAGATTCACTGTTTTATACATTCCCATCTTTTAACCTCCAACTTTTCTTCTGGTGACATACGTGACTCTGAGCTTACCCTTTCCACCACCTTCATGCACCTTTCAGCACTGTTAGTTATTCTCACAACATGCTACCATCACCCCTGTCCATTTCCAAATGTTTAAGTTCACCCTAGCTGAACACTGTGCTCATAATAAGCAACCGCTCCCCATTCTTTAGTCTCATTCTATATCCTAGTAACTTATATTTCATGTCTGAGTTTACATATTATAATTAGTTCATATCAGTGAGACCTTGCAGTATTTGCCTTTATGTGTCTGTCTTATTTCATTTAATATAGTGCCCTCAAAGTTTCTTCATCAACCCATTTCTTTTAAGATGGTTTTGTTCACACACCATATGTTCTGTTCTAAGTATGCAATCATTGGTTCCCTGTTGTTCCAGTTTGATAACGCTGCCAGAATGCAAAACACCAGAAATGGATTGGCTTTTATAGCGGGGGTTTATTTGGTTACACAGTTAGAGTCTTTAGGCCATAAAGTGTCCCAGGTAAGGCATCAACAACAGGTACCTTCACTGGAGAAAGGCCATTGGTGTCTGGAAATCTTCTGTTAGCTGGGAAGGCATGTGGCTGGCATCTGCTCCAGAGTTCTGGTTTCAAAATGGCTTTCTTTCAGGATGTTCCTCTCTAGGCTGTAGTTCCTCAGAAATGTCACTCTCAGTTGCTCTTGGGGCATTTTTCCTCTCTTAGCTTCTCCGGAGCAAAACTCTGCTTTCAACAGCCATCTTCAAACTGTCTCTCATCTGCAGCTCCTCTCTCAGCTCCTGTGCTTTCTTTAAAGTGTCCCTCTTGGCTGTACCAAAGCTTGCTCCTTCTGTCTGAGATTATATAGTGCTCCAGTAAACTAATCAAGGCCCATGCTGAATGGGCGGGGCCACACCTCCATGAAAATTATCCAGTGAAACATCTCACCCACAGTTCAGCGATCACATCTCCATAGAAACATCCAATCAAAAGTCTGCAAACCAATCAACAATAAGTTTCCTGCCCACACAAGACTGCATCAAAGATAATGTCATTTTGGGGGACATAATGCATCCAAACCAGCACACCTCTACAGTCATGTATTTATGTATTCAGCACCATTGCCACTATCTATATAAGGACATCTCCATTTCTTCCAAAAAGGAGGAACAGTCAAAGAAGGCAGAGAGACAAAAGAAGAAGAAAAGAGAAAGACAAACAAAACAAAACATGACAGCTAGAAAGCAACAAAAGGAAAGATAGCATTAACCTAAAGTAGAATGAAGAGGCAGACAACATCACCAATGCCAGGAGTCCCATACCCTTCCCCTATTCCCCACCCCCATATGCATTTAGCTTTGGTGTAGTGCCTTTGTTATATTAAAGGAAGCATAATACAATGTTTCTGATAATTATAGTCTCTAGCTTGCATTGATAGTATTTCCCCCCCAATCCCACCCTATTTTTAACACCTTGCAATATTGACATTCATTTTTTCTACCTCATGTAAAAACATATTTGCACCTTTTATTACAATTGTTGAGCACCCTAGGTTTCCCTGAGTTACAAAGTCCCAGTCCTTATCCTTTGTCTTTTGTTCTGGTGTCCCACATGGTCCCAACCTTCCTCTTTCAACCATACTCACAGTCATCTTTGTTCAGGGTACTTACATTGCTGTGTTACTATCTCCCAAAATTGTTTTCCAAACCTCTCACTCCTGTCTTTTCCTTTCTGTCTGCAGTGCTTCCTTTAGTGTTTCCTGTAGAGCAGGTATCTTGTTCAAAAACTCTATTGTCTGTTTGAAAATATTTTAAGCTCTCCCTCATATTTGAAGGACAGTGATGCTGGATATAAGATTCTTGGTTGGTAGTTTTTCTCTTTCTCTATCTTAAATATATCACCCCACTTCCTTCTTGCCTCCATGGTTTCTATTGAGAAATCTGCACATAGTCTTATCAAGTTTCCTTTGTATGTGATGGATCACTTTTCTCTTGCTGCTTTCAGTATTCTCTCTTTATCTTTGACATTTGATAATCTTATTACTAAGTGTCTTGGCGTAGGTCTATTCAGATCTATTCTGTTTGGGTACACTGTGTTTCTTGGATCCATAATTTTATGTCTTTCATAAGAGATAGGAAATTTGATTATTTCCTCTATTATTGCTTCTGCCCCTTTTCCCTTCTCTTCTCCTCCTGGGACACAAATGATGCATACATTCCTTAAGTTCCTTAAGTTTCCAGAAATGTTGTCCTTAAGTTCCCAGAGATGTTACTTGTATTTTTCCATTCTTTTCTTTATCTGTTCTTCTGTGTGTAGGCTTTCAGTTGCCTTGTTCTCCAGTTTCTGAGTGTTTTCTTCTGCTTGAGATCTGCTGTTGTGTGTCTCCATTGTGTCTTTCATTTCTTGTGTTGTGCCTTTCATTTCCATAGATTCTGCCAGGTGGTTTTTTGAACTTTCAATTTCTACCTTCTGTATGTGCAGTGTTTTCATTATATGTTCATCTTTTTTTCCCATATCTTCCCTAAATTTTTGAATTCACTTAGTATTAGTTGTTTAAATTCCTGTATCTCAGCTGAAGTGTAAGTTTGTTCCTTTGACTGGGCCATAAATTCATTTTTCTTAGTGTAGGTTGTAGTTTTATGTTGTCTAGGCATGGCTTCCTTGGTTACCCCAGTCAGGTTTTCCCAGACCAAAGCGGGCTCCAGTCCCAGAAGGAAGAACTATTCAGAATCTGGTTTTCTTGATGGTGTGTCTTAGAAAATTGGTACACCCTGTGAGGCCTCAGGTCACTGTGCTTTTCTTCCCAGCAGGTGGCTTCCGTCAGTGTATAACTCTAGACTAGTATAAGGAAGTGTGGCCCATGGCTGTTTTCCCCCAGGCTCTGGGGTCTGGTTCTGAATGGAAGGCAGGTAGTAGAGCTGGGCCCCACCTCTTTCCTCTTAGGGAAGATAGACCCCCTAGGGAGAGATCATTAGCATTTGAATACTCTCTCTCTCTGCCTGTGCTATCACCACCCTTGTGTGGGTCAGAGCCCTGGGAACTAAAAATGGCTGAGGCTTTCTCCACTGAGCCGAAACAGGGACAGAAAGCCCTGTTCAGGGCCAGTCTGCGGCCACCCTCTGGCTCTCCAAGGTCAGTCTTCACGCAAAGCCTCTGTCTGCTTCTTGGGGATTTGTAGCTTGTATCAAGCAGCCCACGCCTGTTAATTAAAACCCCAGTTGGAGCTCAGCTGAGCTGTATTCACTTGCTTGGAGAGAGCTGCTCTCTAGCAACATGAGGCTTTGCAGCTCGGGCCTTGGAGGAAGGGGGCTCCTGACTTGGATCTGGAGTTTTTACTTACAGATTTTATGCTTTGATCTTGGGCATTCCTCCCAATTCAGGTTGGTGTATGATGAGTGGACGGTCATGTTTGTCCACCCACAGTTATTCCCAGTTATTTATTAGTTGTTCCTCATTGTTTATTAGTTGTTCCAGGGGGACTAACTAGCTTTCACTCCTCTCTATGCTACCATCTTAGATGAGTCTTCCCTTTTGTGTATAAATTTAAAAGACAAGATTCATTGAGAAGTACTCACAGTCTTTTCATGTTAATACTGTATTTTCTGATTCAGATGAGCTTAGATCTAAAAAATTGCATGTTTTTTCAATATTATGTTCAGTTTATTGTTCACTAAAACACAAGAGTGAGGGGGCTTCCTAGTCAAATAAAGAACATATTTATTTGTTCCATCAACGCTAGATAAAACTTTAAAATATGATTTCAAATTGAAGTTTTGTTGGTGAGGGGCCAAGTTACTTATTTTGAGATGTGAGTTGTTACAAGCAGAGGACATGGTTTTGACCTCAATTTATTCCATATATGGCAATTGTCTAAGTCTATTAGGCTACCAGGACTTAGGTCTGTTAGTACAAAACATCACTATATTTCTACCAGCAAATCTTTTGCCTTAGAAAATTTGGCCTCCCTGGTGTTCCAGAGTAATGAATAGAAGACACAGGCCACTCTATCCAAAAGAACCTTGTGTTGGTTTGAATCTGTTATGTACCCCATAAAAGACTATGTTCTTTTAATCCACTCTTGGAAGGGGCAGACCTATTGTGGGTGGAATCTCTTGATTAGGTTGTTTCCATGGAGATGTGCCCCACCCAACTGTGGGTGGGACCTTTTGATTAGACTATTTTCATGGGATTGTGAACCCACCCATTCAAGGTGGGTCTTAGTTAGTTTACTGGAATCCTTAAGAGAGCTCAGGGAGAGAGAGAGAGAGGGAGGGAGAGAGAGAGGTGAGAGGTGAGAACCGACACAGACCCAGATGCTTAGAGAAGCTGAGAGAGACATTTGGAGAGAAGGTAACATAGGTAATCCAGAGTTTGCCCCCAGGAGAAGCAAGCAAGGACCCAAAGGAGCTGGGACAGAGGCTCAGAGACATTTTGGAAAAAGCCAGTGAAATCGGAAGCTAAACCTGAAAGAGAAGGTTCAGCAGAGTCAGTCATGTATCTTCCCATGTGACAAAGGAAACCTGGATGCCATCAGCCTTTCCTCAGAGGAGATATCTACCTCTTGATACCTTAATTTGTACATTTTTATGGGCTTAGAACTGTAAATTTGCAACCTAATAAATCCCTATTGAAAAAGCCAATCCATTTCTGGTATATTGAATTTCATCAGCTTTAGAATACCAGAACAAACCTTAAGAAACTCTTTTTAGCTCTTGGTGCCCATCATGGTTGTGTGAGGCAAATCTCAAGTACAACTTAAAGAAGTAAACTTTCCCTCAATGCTGTCAAAGGCCAATCTCTTCATCCATGTTAAAAATCTCCTCCATTCTCTTCTCAATACAACCCCTTCCTTTAACCAAGACAACTCACATCCCATAATAAACCTTTGGGCCCCTAATGCCAAAAAGACAGGCACTAGAGGGGAGAGGAAGTTAAAGTTTCACTCCAAGGGTCTTGGCTGGTTTCCTTATCTTCTGATACGTGCTCCAAACATTACACATGTGCTGGCATGTTTCCAACATCTTGACTTCATGATGTTCCCAAAATCTTGGCATCCCCAAATTCTGTAAATCCCACTGAGTAAACAGGGGAAAGATAAAGAACCCATCTCTATTCATCTAAACTCTAATCATAAAGATTACCAAGCAAAAGAGAAATACAAATTGCCTGCCAACCTGAGAAAAGGAAAAGAAAATGTCATAGGAAGTCACAAGTCAAGAGAGCACCTGGACATACGGGGCTTGAATCAGTTGCAAGCTTAGAGGGCTCTACCTCTTAAATTGGGACTCAGAATACATCTCCCTGTTTTATTTGGATTCAGTTCCCCTAAAAAATTTCAGTAAGTGTTCTCTTTACATGTCCAAAATACTATTTCAGAGCACTGAAAAGTCTATTTTATTTGTTCCTTACCCAGTGAAGCATTATCCCTATTTTATTGATGGAAAACTTCTCAGAGAAGTTCAGTAAAATGACTAAGGGTATACAGCAAGTATAATCACACTGAGACCTGATAGATCATTTCGAATAATGTATTTCCCATAATTTTGTTTCACAAAGATTATCCCTATCAAAATTGTACCTATTAAAGATAAGTACTTTTATGTTCAGTTCTTAAAAAAACCACTTGAGACTCAAAAGGAATCAGGTGAAGTTGTAAAAGTGATATTAACATAAAAAAGAACTTACAGGGACCCAACCGAAGGCAGATAGTTCATATAATTGGAATTTATGAAATAATGGAAATAGGAGTTTACTTGAGCTATAAATTAATTGGTTAATGGAGGCTGACTCTGCAAACCAATATAATGGTTCTCTGGTCTTTTTAATGATTCATTTTTCTTGCTAGAAGGCATTATCACACAAAAGTGAAAATCAATACAGTGTTCTAAAGAAAACGGTGTCCTGTAAACAAATATTAACCAGGCTAAGAGAGGAAGCAAAGGTAATGAATTATAAAATGTTAATTATAAAATGTTTTTCAGTTCCATAATGAAGCACCTGCCATGCCTTAATTATTTACTCAGAGGGAAGATAATCATGGACATGTTAAAGTTTAAAAATAGAGATTATTTCTAAAATGAGGTGGTGATAAACACTGTCTCTCGGTTATGCTGGAAATCTTACCAGAGCCAACAGGGATGTCCCCAGAATAAGATGCCAGAGACCTGGACCGCCAGGTGAGGTGACTCCAGGCCTCAGTTTTCTCATCTTTAAAATGAGACTGCTGGTCTAGATGATCCTAACCAGCAAAAGTCTACAAGAAAACAAAACAGCCTCCAAAATAACCAAGGAGGAAATCTAGAAACATTTTTCTTGCTGAAACATTTGTAATTAGTCAGTTACAATCATGATTTATTTTAAGAAAACTCAGTATTTAATTTCCAAACTTGCAATGAGGATAAATTAGGAAATAAGAATCCATATTAGAAAATGATTTATGCCATGATTCTTTTATTTTGATAATTTGATTTACAAAAATATCACCTACAAAATTTTAATGCTACAGATATTATATAAAGAAAATTACTTCATATTAATATGCTTCATATTATTAATTACTTCATCTTTCTTCTCATGGACATCTTTATGATGATAAGCAACATTCATTCACCTGTCTAAAACTGGGAATAGTCTAGTCTTAAAAGAGATGGATATATGTAACATCCAGGCTTATGAGTCTCTATTTCCCTAAAAGCCATTGTTTGGGATTATTGTAAATTGTTTTATTTGGACATGACAATGAGGACTGCATAAACATTAACTCTGATCTATAAACACAAATAACCACTATGTTTTAGCATAAATACACAGTTTCTATTTCTGGAATGTCTGTATATTTGGAATCCTTGACTTTAGAACTTCGTTAGAGTTTAATTGCGCTATTTCATTTTATTGGTTTGTCCCACTGTTAACCATCATTAAATAAATAGCAGTGATACCACTTTTTTTCTTTTCTTTTCTTTTTGTTTTTTTGTTTGTTTTGTTTTTTTTGGTCACTTTTTTGGTATCTGCTATCCAATGATACCACTTTTTAAGGTGAAATGGGAAAGTGATTTTTAACCTTCTCTAGATAAACTCCTAATTTGGTGGCAATCACTATTGCTTTCTATATTGAACTTCCATCAATGTTGGTGAAGGTGTTTGCATTGAAGACTGGAGCTAATGAAAAACCTCCTTCAGGGCTGATTTAATTTAAACAACAAATTAACTCAAGTTTAGCTGATAGTTAAAGTTTTCCAGAAGATTGCAGCTGCTTGGAATATTAAAGATTAACCTAGAGGTGATGATTGCCATATTTCATTGATCATATGATGCAGATTTTTATTTCCGCAGTTCAACCTCTCCAAAATCATGATGTGTCTTACAGCTAATAGTATTTTACAATCACTTGTGGTATAGTTGTCATTGTCTTTGAATGTATGACTTCATTGTAACTTCTGGTGGCATAACCGGACAATCATAATGCTTTGATGTTTCAGCCTGAAAGCCATTTAAGGACTGTTAGTTTCCTGGGCTGCTCAAGCAAATACCATGCAATGGGTTGGCTTAAACAGTGGGAATTTATGAGCTCATGGTTTTGAGGATAAAAGAAAGTCCAAATCAAGGTGTCACCAAGGTGATGCTTTCTTCCTGAAGACTGGCATTCTGGGCTGACTGCTGGTGAACCTGGTCCTGGGCTCCTCTGTCAAATGGCAGTGTACATGGTGGCCTCTCCTGGCCTTTCGCTTTTCTTCATTGACCTTCAGCTTCTTGCTTCCTGTGGCTTTTTCTCTGTCTGTCTGAATTTCATTCTGTTTACAAAGGACTCCACTAATTCGATTAAGACCCATCCTGACTGGGTTAGGCCATCCCTTAACTGAAGAAACCTTATCAAAAGGTCCTACTTACAATGGGATCACACCCACAGGAATGGATTAAGTCCAAGAACATATTTTTCTGGGGTAAATGCAGCTCCAAACCACCACAACAGCCATCTGAGGAAGGGATATGAATCTCAGTTGTAGTTTGAAAACCTTTCATTGATACCTTCTGGTAAGACCAAGAAATTGCCACCATCATATTTTGCATGATAATATAATGTTGGAAGCTTGGAATAAAATCCTGAAGACCATAATGGAGCTCTCTTTGAAGAAATGATACATCACCATACTCTTTTTTTTTTTTTAATTAAATTCAGTTTTATTGAAATACATTCACATACCATACAATCATCCATGATATACAATCCACTGTCCACAGTATGATAACATTGCTATGCGTTCATCACCACAATCTATCTCTGAACATTTTCCTTACATCAGAAAGAACCAGAACAAGAATAAAAAATAAAAGTGAAAAAAGAACACCCAAATCATCCCCCCATCCCATCCCATTTGTCCTTTAGTTTTTATCCCCATTCCTCCACTCATCCATACTAGATAAAGGGGGTGTGATCCACAAGGTCTTCACAATCACACTGTCACCCCTTGTGATCTACATTATTATATAATTGTCTTCAGGAGTCCAGACTGCTGGGTTGGAGTTTGGT
The DNA here is from genome assembly GCF_015220235.1 of Choloepus didactylus. Taxonomy (NCBI): domain Eukaryota; kingdom Metazoa; phylum Chordata; class Mammalia; order Pilosa; family Megalonychidae; genus Choloepus; species Choloepus didactylus. The sequence continues at coordinate 54,655,657 of NC_051310.1, read as the reverse complement.
AGTTTCAGGTATTTACTTCTAGCTATTCCAATACATTAAAACCTAAGACGTGTTACCTATAATAGTGCATAAGAATGTCCACCAGAGTGACCTCTCGACTCCATTTGGAATCTCTCGGCCACTGAAACTATTTCGTCTCATTTTGCATCCCCCTTTTGGTCAAGAAGATACTCTCAGTCCCATGATGCCGGGTCCACATTCATCCCCGGGAGTCATACTCTGCGTTGCCAGGGAGATTTACGCCCCTGGGAGTCGGGTCTCACGTAGTGGGGAGGGCAGCGAGTTCACCTGTCGAGATGGCTCAGTTAGAGAGAGAGAGGGCCACATCTGAGCAACAAAGAGGTACTCAGGGGGAGACTCTTAGGCACCATTACATACAACTTTAGACTCTCCTTTGTGGTAATGAGCCTCATAAGGGCAAGTCCCATGCTCGAGGGCTCAGCACATCAAACCGCCAGTCCCAATGTTTGTGACAACATCAACACCAGTCCAGGTGAGGATGTCCAACACATCCGCACCTTCCCCCAGATCCTCGGGGCCATCACCATACTCTTAATGGCACAGAGGATGATCTAGTGTGCAAAACTGTGGATTTCAAAGACTGAATTGATGAGTGATTTGGATGAGTCAGCCATTTAACTTTTTATATATTCACAAGAGATAGAGATGCTAACATACTATGTCTAAATTTGTCTAAAAGAGTTCTTTCAATAAACAAAACTTCAAATCAATAAGAAAATAATGTATCACAACTTAATTGTCATTTATTTCTTAGAGCTACATAAATTATCGATACATCTTAAACTCTTAGATTCAATGACATACAGTGGGTTTTGCACACCACATCCTGTGAATTAACAGTGGCTCCTTACAGAGAAAACTTGAGAGGAACTTTGAGACCACATCCAGCCTTAGGAAAAAAGAGGAACATGGTGAGCAGTTACGTCACAATGAGAGCAGGAGCAAGAAGTGGGGCACTCCTGACATCCTTCTTCTGGACCAGCCTCTCTCCAAAACAATATTACTCCTTTATTTCTTAATTCTTCAACTTAAAAATATAAATATGGATGGTTTCTGAACCTTTTTTTAAAAGGAGGGGGAAAACCATGCTTTTAAAAATTGTGCACAAATCATTTTTTTTTTCTGGAATAAAACCCAAGGCTATTGAAGCTGTTCAGCAATGCCCTGCACAATCTGACCCCTAGCTGCATCTCTAGTTGTTCTCTCACTAGTTTCCTGATAAAATGCAAATAAAATATTGAATAGGAAATACACTAAGAAATATTGTTATCTGAAATTCAAACTTAGCCAGGTATCCAGTATTTTTATTTAGTAAATCTATCCCTCATTCACTCTGCTCCAGTCACCCTGGACTCCTCTTTGTCCCCCAAATCCCAAACTCTTTCCTTCCAAGTCTCCACAAATGCTAACCCCCCTTTTTTGTTTACCTAGCTCCACCTCATCCTCCAGATCCCAACCACTCCTAAGAGACTACTTCTTGGCTCCCTAATCTGAATCAAAGTTTCCCTGCTGAAACTTCTCATCACATCATTTTCTTTCTTCATAGCACTTGTCAAAATTTGTAATTACTCACTTTAACTTGTGCTAATGTGATTGGCATCTGTATTAGTTTCCTATTGCTGCTATAACAAATTATCAAAATGTAGTGACTTAAAGTAACTCACATGTATTATCTGGAGGTTAGAAGTGAAAAATGGATATGAAGGGATGTGTTCCTTCTGTAGGCTCTAGGGAAGAATCTCTTTCCTTGCCCTTTCCAGCTTCTAGAAGCTGCCTGCATTCCTTGATTGTGGCCTGCACTGGTCTGACCTCCCTCTGCTTCTGGCCTCACATCTCCTTCTCTGACTCTGACCTTCCTGTCTCCCAAGTCTTATAAGGGCCATTGTGATTTCATCAGGTCCATCCAGATAATCCAGGAAAATCTCCCATCTCAAGGTCCTTAACTCAATCACATCTACAAAGACCCTTCTGCCACATAAGGTAACACATTCACAGCTTCTTGGGATTAGGATATGGACATCTTTGAGGGGCTATTATTCTGTCTGCCATGGCATCCAACATATTGTGGAATGGAGCATGCCTATTTCCTCCACTATACATCTACCCCAGTGACTATAACAGGCACTAAATAAATGTTGGCAGAATGAATGAATATTTCTTTTTGTTGCCCTACTTAATATAAAAGCAAATAGCAAAATCCCCACACAACTTACCAAACACAACTGAATGATCTGAATTCTTAACTCAGAGATTTGGTATTTTTAAAGTTTTCTAGAGGCAGATGGATAAGAAATACTTCATGTGCCGTTGCGGCCTCGGAAGTGCCCTGATGCTTCTGTGCCTTCCTTCATCTCTCTTTCCCTCTCAGAAACACTGGATCTATTTGACCTTTCCTTCCTTCTTTAAACACTCCCCTATCTTGGCTTCCAGGACACCATATTCTCCTGATTTTCCTTCCACTTCTCTGAAAGTTCCTTCTTTGTTTGTTTTTGTGGTGCTGACTATTCCACCCGCCCATTAACACTGAAGTACCCGAGGCCTTGGTTCCTTTTGGTCTCTAACTACACTGATTTCCTAGGTGATCTCATCAGACCTGTGGTTTTAACATCATCTACATGCTAATGACTCCAAATTATAACTCCAGCTGCTCCATCTTAAAAACCTAACATCCTACTTGACATCTCCACCTGAACATCTAATAGATATTTCAAACTTAGAATGTCCCCAAACAGAACTTTTTATTCTCCTCACCCCCAAATATGTTTCTCCCTTCAAACATTCTACCTCAACAGGTAGCATCGCCATCCAACCAGTTACCATTCCATTCTTCTCTCCCATCCCAGCATTTAATCAATTAGTAAGTTCTGTTGATTCTGCCAAAAATGTATCTAAAATTCATCCACTTTACTCCATCTTTTTGCCCATCACCCTAACCCATACCTCCATCATCTCTAGACTGGCCGCCATACTAATCTACAGGTCTCCCTGCTTCCCTACTTCCCTTCTATACTACATTCTCCACACAGCAGCCAGAGTGTGGTCTTTTAAAAATGTCAGTCTGACCATGTCATTCTCCTGCTTAAGTCCCTTCAGTGGCTTCCCCCACACTCAGTTCCAGACTCCTTTCTTAGGCTGACAAGGCCTTTCAAGGTCTACCATTGTTTACACTTCTAGTCTCATCTTATGACACTCCCGCTCTCACTCACAGGTCCCCTCTAGTTTTCTCAAGCTTTCCAAGCTGGTTTATGTGTCAGAGCCTCAGCATATGCTGTTCCCTGTGCCTGGAACTCCTCCCCAGCTCTCTGCATGGCTGAGAACTTGTTCACCCTCAGATCAAATATCACTTCTGTAGAGAGACCCTCCCTAAACACCCTATCTACAGTAGCCCCTCAGTCATACTTAGTGACATTACCCCACTTATTCCCTGTCTGACACTTACCATGATCTGAAATCACCATTTTCATTTATGTATTTACTTGTGTATTGTCTTCCTTCCTCATTAGAGTATAATCTCATGAAGACAGGAAACTTGTCTACCTTGTTTGCCTCCAGACAAGGACCAAATGCACAGTAGGTGTTCAATAAGTATTGACTGACTGAGTGATTAAAGGAATAAATGATTTGATAAGGATAAATAGCCCAGAGCTTTCCAAGTATATCATCAGCCTGTTTCACTTTTGCAGTTACCAAATGGGGAGTCTCCCCTGGGGTATTCTGATTACCACATATTCTCAGAATCCAGTTGTCCTGGGCAGTGTACAGGGATGGTGGAGGTTGGGTGAACTGCCTCTAGCTTCATAGAGGCCATTCTGGAGCTAGGGAGCATCTGATGCTGTCCCTCTCTCTGCAGTCTGGTGATAAAGGAGCATCTTGGAGTATCAGCCCCACCACGCAGGCAGCGAAGGAACTGAGGAAAGCAGTGTTCCTCCTCAAAGTCAAAGGGAAGGGCTAGGTCTAGGCACAGGGTATAGCAGAAATTGGCACTTTCTAGACCAGATATTTGAGCAACATAGCTGTGGTCTGTGAAAGTGTCTCTATGTGTCTGTGAGAGCTGCATTTACCTAAAGTTCTGTAGTTCTTAAAGTCCAGACCCATACAGGGCAGGAGGAACCACAGCTGAGAGAAAGGTTCATCCTCCTTCCTGTGATCAGAAAAAGAGCTGTCAAATGGGATCCTAGCCAGGGTCAGAGCAGGAGATGGGGACAGCACAGGACAGCTCGATGGGACTCCACAGAGAAGGGAAATCCAGGGTGGGTGGAGCAGGTTTCTTTCTACTCCAGGAAATAATATACAAAACTGACCTGCTAAACTGCATAAGCATCCCAGGGTTCCTGGGGTACTCCCCGGGAAGGAAGCTCCAGGAGGACAGAAAGACATTCTTTCTATTTTTTTTAAATTCAGTTTTATGTGTATTCATACACCACACAATCATCCATGGTGCACAATCAACTGCCCACAGCACCACCAGATAGCCATGCCCTCATCACCCCAATCCATTCCCAAACACTTTCTCTACACCATAAAGAGTAAAAACAAGAATAAAAAACAAAAGTAGAAAAGAACACCCAAATCATCCTCCGCATCCCACCCCAATCTTCATTCATTCCCTGTCTCCACTTCTTTACCCATCCATCCCCACACCAGGTAAAGGGAGCATGATCTCCAAGGTCCCCACCACCACACTGCCACCTCTTCCAAGCTACATAACCACACAATTGTCCCCAAGAGTCAAGGCCACTGGGTTGGAGTTTGATAGTTTCAGGCATTTACTTCTAGCCTCTCCAATACACCAAAACCTAGAAAGGGATATCCACACAGTGCACAAGAACGCCCACCAGAGTTACCTCTCGACTCCACCCCAAATCTCTCAGCCACCGAAATGCCACGTTGCTTCATTCCACTTCCCCGCGTTGGTCAAGAAGATGCTCTCAATCCCACAATTCCAGGTTCAGGCCCATCCCCAGGAGTCATATCCCATGTTGCCAGGGAAATTTATACCCTTGAGAGTTGGGTCCCACATAGCAGGGAGGGCAGCAGGTCTATCCTCCAAGCCGGCTCAGATAGAGAGAGGGGGCCACATCCGAGCAACAAAGAGGCACTTGGGGAGATTCCCAGGCACAGCCACAAGCAAGCTTGGCCTCTCCCCCGCAGCAACAAGCCCCATGAGGGCAAGCACCAATATAAAGGGCCCGGCACACCAAAACATCAGTCCTCAGTGTTTTTGAGAACACCAGCAACAATCCAGCTGAGGAAGTCCAACACCTCCACACCTTCCCCCAGCTCTCCAGGGGGTCCCCCCACCTATGGATCTTTACTCTCTGCCCGAATTACTCTGGGATGTGTCGTCAAGGAAACACATTGTTGACAGCAGGTAGGATGGGGTCTCTGAGTCTTTAACATAAATCTAAAATGGGATGTTACTTAACTTCATATCTCAAGTAGGTAAAATTGGATATATGTTATATGTTGACAAAACTAGAATTTTCCAGAAGCATTTGCAAGCTTGACTTTGAACTCCACAGCGTTAGTATTTTACTGACTGTCAATATGCCAGGGACAAGAAATTATCATAAGAAACTCCATGGACAGGCACTTGAGTATTCTGTGCTCTCTTCTCGCCCCCTTAGTCTCCTCAGTGATATTTAACAAGGTACCTACTCGTGGCAACTAGAAACAAACCATGACGAGCCCTCATTCCTTCCCAGATTGAAAAATTAATGCTTTTCAAAGCACATTTCTTCCCTCATTTGGATCAGCGGTTCTCCACTGGGGGAGATTTTGTCCTCCATTGGGCATCTGGCAATGTCTGGAGGCATTTTTGGTCATTACAACTTGCGGAGAGGCTACTGGCTTCTAGCGGGAGAGGCCAGGACACTGCTAAACATCCTACGGTGCACAGGACGGCCCTACAACAAGAATTATCCTGTCCAAAATGTCAATAATGCCAAGTTTGAGAAACTCTGATTCAGATTAAAACATACTTAAATCTCTTCTCTGGGGTGGCTCTGCAATTACGAGTGTGAGAGGAAGAAGGGAAATTATTTGTGGTATTGAACAAAAGCTGATGGTTCATCTTGCAAACAATTCTGATCCAAAACAGTTTAAGACTCATTTCCTTTTTTTATTTAATGCTAGTGACATGTTAAGGAAGATTCCGATGGACTCCTTTCCTCCAGGCATTCTCCCCTCTTCATTGAGTAACCCCTTTAAATTGCAGGCAAACCCTTCAGACTGTTTGAAGCATTGCCCTCAACATATTAAAAGACCTCAAGTACATATTCCTTTGGAATTTCAGTACCACAAAAGTTACAAGGCCATTTAAAAGGATTACTTTAGAAGGTCTTTTATGGTTACTATTAAATAAATTATATTTTCAGTGTACTGGAGCTTTAAAGAAATAAAAGTAGACTCTGCCCCAGAGTGCTTGCAATATCCTGGTAGCCCCCATAAAATGAGGTACAAATGGGTACTTCAGTGGACAAATGTGGCCAGGTCTCCCTGGGGAAAAATTTACAAGGGAGACTATTTCAAATAGGGGACACAGGCAAAACCAGGGCTCTACCCACTGCTCAAGAACCAAGTGAATGCAGAGAGATGGTGTGATGGCTTGAAGCTACGTACTCCAGAAAAACATGTACTTAAACTTAATCCAGTCTTGTGTGGACTCATTGAAAATAAGATCTCTTCAAGATGTTACTTCAGTTAGGGTGTGGTCCACTTAACTCAGGATGGGTCTTAATTCGATTACTGGAATCCTTTGTAAGCACAATGGAATTCAGACAGAAAGAGAGAGAAAGCCATGGGAAGCAAGAAGCTGAAATTCAACGGAACCCAGAAGAGGAGGGAAAGGTTAGGAGAGGCCACCATGTGCATTGTCTTGTGACAGAGGAGCCTGGGACCAAGGATCACTGGCAGCCAGTTCCAGAACACTGGTCTTCAGGAAGAAGGTGTTGCCTTGATGACACTTTGATTTGGACTCTTTCCCAGCCTCAAAACTGTGAGCTGATAAATTCCCATCATTTAAACCAATCCATTGCATGGTATTTGCTTGAGCAGCCCAGGAAACTAAAACAAATGGGGTCTGAGGTATCTTACCACTCACTTTGCACCTGAGGTTAATCACTGGCTAGCAGGAGGGGAGGTCCCCAGGGGCCACCACCCAAGCTGATTGCTCAGTGTCCACCTTACAGTGAGAGAAGGTCAGCTCTGGGCCTTTGATTCAATTTTGATCACCAGGTATTTAATAGGAATAAATGCTGTAAACACAGAAATTTTTAACTTCCTTATGTGCTTTCTAAGCTTTCTAAGCACTGAAAATGCTGTTTCAGAGTAACAGATCCAAGGGGCAGGTAGTGTTTGTTTGCACTGTGCAGAGAGAGATGGCCCTGCAGGGTGGCTGCCTTTTCAGGGCTGTGGCCACCTGCAGTTACGAGGCTGAGAAAGAAGGAAAAGGATCTAGGCTTCCAGCAATCTAGCTTACTTAAGGTGCGCTATGATGCTCAAATGCCTCTCAACCAGAGGAGACATTAAAATATTGTTATAGAGGTGGGGCAAGATGGCAGACTGGTGAGCTGTCTGTTTTAGTTACTCCTCCAGGAAAGTAGGTAGAAAGCCAGGAACTGTGTGGACTGGACACCACAGAGCAATCTGACTTTGGGCATACTTCATACAACACTCATGAAAACGTGGAACTGCTGAGATCAGCGAAATCTGTAAGTTTTTGCAGCCAGGGGACCCGCGCCCCTCCCTGCCAGGCTCAGTCCCGTGGGAGGAGGGGCTATCAGTTCCGGGAAGGAGAACGGAGAAGTGCAGTGGCAGCCCTTATCGGAAACTCATTCTACTGATCCAAAATCCAACCATAGATAGACTGAGACCAGACACCAGAGAATCTGAGAGCAGCCAGCCCAGCAGAGAGGAGACAGGCATAGAAGAAAAAAAAACAACACGAAAAACTCCAAAATAAAAGCAGAGGATTTTTGGAGTTCTGGTGAACATAGAAAGGGGAAGGGCCCTGAGGCACATATGCAAATCCCGAAGAAAAGCTGATCTCTCTGCCCTGTGGACCTTTCCTTAATGGCCCTGGTTGCTTTGTCCCTTAGCATTTCAATAACCCATTAGATCTCTGAGGAGGGCCCGTTTGTTTTTTTTTTTTTTTAATCCTTTTTTCTTTTTCTACAACAATTAATCTAAGAAGCCAATACAGAAAGCTTCAAAGACTTACTATTTGGGCAGGTCAAGTCAAGAGCAGAACTAGGAGAGCTCTGAGACAAAACGCAATAATCCAGTGGCTGAGAAAATTCACTAAACACCACAACTTCCCAAGAAAAGGGGGGTGTCCGCTCACAGCCATCATCCTGGTGGACAGGAAACACTCCTGCCCATCGCCAGCCCCATAGCCCAGAACTGCCCCAGACAACCCAGTGTGACGGAAGTGCTTCAAATAACAGGCACACACCACAAAACTGGGCGTGGACATTAGCCTTCCCTGCAACCTCAGCTGATTGTCCCAGAGTTGGGAAGGTAGAGCAGTGTGAATTAACAAAGCCCCATTCAGCCATCATTTCAGCAGACTGGGAGCCTCCCTACACAGCCCAGGAGCCCAGAACTGCCCTGGGGGGACGGCACTCACCTGTGACATAGCACAGTCATCCCTCAACAGAGGACCCGGGGTGCACGGCCTGGAAGAGGGGCCCACTTGCAAGTCTCTGGAGCCATACGCCAATACCAAGGACTTGTGGGTCAGTGGCAGAGACAAACTGTGGCAGGACTGAACTGAAGGATTAGACTATTGCAGCAGCTTTAAAACTCTAGGATCACCAGGGAGATTTGATTGTTAGAGCCACCCCCCCCTCCCTGACTGCCCAGAAACACGCCCCATATACAGGGCAGGCAACACCAACTACACACGCAAGCTTGGTACACCAATTGGACCCCACAAGACTCACTCCCCCACTCACCAAAAAGGCTAAGCAGGGGAGAACTGGCTTGTGGAGAACAGGTGGCTCGTGGACGCCACCTGCTGGTTAGTTAGAGAAAGTGTACTCCACGAAGCTGTAGATCTGATAAATTAGAGATGAGGACTTCAATTGGTCTACAAATCCTAAAAGAACCCTATCAAGTTCAGCAAATGCCACGAGGCCAAAAACAACAGAAAATTATAAAGCATATGAAAAAACCAGACGATATGGATAACCCAAGCCCAAGCACCCAAATCGAAAGACCAGAAGAGACACAGCACCTAGAGCAGCTACTCAAAGAACTAAAGATGAACAATGAGACCATAGTACGGGAGACAAAGGAAATCAAGAAGACCCTAGAAGAGCATAAAGAAGACATTGCAAGACTAAATAAAAAAATGGATGATCTTATGGAAATTAAAGAAACTGTTGACCAAATTAAAAAGATTCTGGACACTCATAGTACAAGACTAGAGGAAGTTGAACAACGAATCAGTGACCTGGAAGATGACAGAATGGAAAATGAAAGCATAAAAGAAAGAATGGGGAAAAAAATTGAAAAAATCGAAATGGACCTCAGGGATATGATAGATAATATGAAACGTCCAAATATAAGACTCATTGGTGTCCCAGAAGGGGAAGAAAAGGGTAAAGGTCTAGGAAGAGTATTCAAAGAAATTGTTGGGGAAAACTTCCCAAATCTTCTAAACAACATAAATACACAAATCATAAATGCTCAGCGAACTCCAAATAGAATAAATCCAAATAAACCCACTCTGAGACATATACTGATCACACTATCAAACACAGAAGAGAAGGAGCAAGTTCTGAAAGCAGCAAGAGAAAAGCAATTCACCACATACAAAGGAAACAGCACAAGACTAAGTAGTGACTACTCAGCAGCCACCATGGAGGCAAGAAAGCAGTGGCACGATATATTTAAAATTCTGAGTGAGAAAAATTTCCAGCCAAGAATACTTTATCCAGCAAAGCTCTCCTTCAAATTTGAGGGAGAGCTTAAATTTTTCACAGACAAACAAATGCTGAGAGAATTTGCTAACAAGAGACCTGCCCTACTGGAGATACTAAAGGGAGCCCTACACACAGAGAAACAAAGACAGGACAGAGAGACTTGGAGAAAGGTTCAGTACTAAAGAGATTCGGTATGGGTACAATAAAGGATATTAATAGACAGAGGGGAAAAATATGACAAACATAAACCAAAGGATAAGATGGCTGATTCAAGAAATGCCTTCACGGTTATAACGTTCAATGTAAATGGATTAAACTCCCCAATTAAAAGATATAAATTCGCAGAATGGATCAAAAAAAATGAACCATCAATATGTTGCATACAAGAGACTCATCTTAGACACAGGGACACAAAGAAACTGAAAGTGAAAGGATGAAAAAAAATATTTCATGCAAGCTACAGCCAAAAGAAAGCAGGTGTAGCAATATTAATCTCAGATAAAATAGACTTCAAATGCAGGGATGTTTTGAGAGACAAAGAAGGCCACTACATACGAATAAAAGGGGTAATTCAGCAAGAAGAAATAACAATCGTAAATGTCTATGCACCCAATCAAGGTGCCACAAAATACATGAGAGAAACACTGGCAAAACTAAAGGAAGCAATTGATGTTTCCACAATAATTGTGGGAGACTTCAACACATCACTCTCTCCTATAGATAGATCAACCAGACAGAAGACCAATAAGGAAATTGAAAACCTAAAGAATCTGATAAATGAATTAGATTTAACAGACATATACAGGACATTACATCCCAAATCACCAGGATACACATACTTTTCTAGTGCTCATGGAACTTTCTCCAGAATAGATCATATGCTGGGACATAAAACAAGCCTCAATAAATTTAAAAAGATTGAAATTATTCAAAGCACATTCTCTGACCACAATGGAATACAATTAGAAGTCAATAACCATCAGAGACTTAGAAAATTCACAAATACCTGGAGGTTAAACAACACACTCCTAAACAATCAGTGGGTTAAAGAAGAAATAGCAAGAGAAATTGCTAAATATATAGAGACGAATGAAAATGAGAACACAACATACCAAAACCTATGGGATGCAGCAAAAGCAGTGCTAAGGGGGAAATTTATAGCACTAAACGCATATATTAAAAAGGAAGAAAGAGCCAAAATCAAAGAACTAATGGATCAACTGAAGAAGCAAGAAAATGAACAGCAAACCAATCCTAAACCAAATACAAGAAAAGAAATAACAAGGATTAAAGCAGAAATAAATGACATAGAGAACAAAAAAACAATAGAGAGGATAAATATCACCAAAAGTTGGTTCTTTGAGAAGATCAACAAGATTGACAAGCCCCTAGCTAGAGTGACAAAATCAAAAAGAGAGAAGACACATATAAACAAAATAATGAATGAAAAAGGTGACATAACTGCAGATCCTGAAGAAATTAAAAAAATTATAAGAGGATTCTATGAACAACTGTATGGCAACAAACTGGATAATGTAGAGGAAATGGATAATTTCCTGGAAACATATGAACAACCTAGACTGACCAGAGAAGAAATAGAAGACCTCAACCAACCCATCACAAGCAAAGAGATCCAATCAGTCATCAAAAATCTTCCCACAAATAAATGCCCAGGGCCAGATGGCTTCACAGGGGAATTCTACCAAACTTTCCAGAAAGAACTGACACCAATCTTACTCAAACTCTTTCAAAACATTGAAGAAAATGGAACACTACCTAACTCATTTTATGAAGCTAACATCAATCTAATACCAAAACCAGGCAAAGATGCTACAAAAAAGGAAAACTACCGGCCAATCTCCCTAATGAATATAGATGCAAAAATCCTAAACAAAATACTTGCAAATCGAATCCAAAGACACATTAAAAAAATCATACACCATGACCAAGTGGGGTTTATTCCAGGCATGCAAGGATGGTTCAACATAAGAAAATCAATCAATGTATTACAACACATTAACAAGTCAAAAGGGAAAAATCAATTGATCATCTCAATAGATGCTGAAAAAGCATTTGACAAAATCCAACATCCCTTTTTGATAAAAACACTTCAAAAGGTAGGAATTGAAGGAAACTTCCTCAACATGATAAAGAACATATATGAAAAACCCACAGCCAGCATAGTACTCAATGGTGAGAGACTGAAAGCCTTCCCTCTAAGATCAGGAACAAGACAAGGATGCCCGCTGTCACCACTGTTATTCAACATTGTGCTGGAAGTGCTAGCCAGGGCAATCCGGCAAGACAAAGAAATAAAAGGCATCCAAATTGGAAAAGAAGAAGTAAAACTGTCATTGTTTGCAGATGATATGATCTTATATCTAGAAAACCCTGAGAAATCGACGATACAGCTACTAGAGCTAATAAACAAATTTAGCAAAGTAGCGGGATACAGGGTTAATGCACATAAGTCAGTAATGTTTCTATATGCTAGAAATGAACAAACCAAAGAAACACTCAAGAAAAAGATACCATTTTCAATAGCAACTAAAAAAATCAAGTACCTAGGAATAAACTTAACCAAAGATGTAAAAGACCTATACAAAGAAAACTACATAACTCTACTAAAAGAAATAGAAGGGGACCTTAAAAGATGGAAAAATGTTCCATGTTCATGGATAGGAAGACTAAATGTCATTAAGATGTCAATTCTACCCAAACTCATCTACAGATTCAATGCAATCCCAATCAAAATTCCAACAACCTACTTTGCAGACTTGGAAAAGCTAGTTAATCAAATTTATTTGGAAAGGGAAGATGCCTCGAATTGCTAAAGACACTCTAAAAAAGAAAAACGAAGTGGGAGGACTTACACTCCCTGACTTTGAAGCTTATTATAAAGCCACAGTTGCCAAAACAGCATGGTACTGGCACAAAGATAGACATATAGATCAATGGAATCGAATTGAGAATTTGGAGATAGACCCTCAGATCTATGGCTGACTGATCTTTGATAAGGCCCCCAAAGTCACTGAACTGAGTCATAATGGTCTTTTCAACAAATGGGGCTGGGAGAGTTGGATATCCATATCCAAAAGAATGAAAGAGGACCCCTACCTCACCCCCTACACAAAAATTAACTCAAAATGGACCAAAGATCTCAATATAAAAGAAAGTACCATAAAACTCCTAGAAGATAATGTAGGAAAACATCTTCAAGACCTTGTATTAGGTGGCCACTTCCTAGACTTTACACCCAAAGCACAAGCAACAAAAGAGAAAATAGACAAATGGGAACTCCTCAAGCTTAGACGTTTCTGCATCTCAAAGGAATTTCTCAAAAAGGTAAAGAGGCAGCCAACTCAATGGGAAAAAATTTTTGGAAACCATGTATCTGACAAAAGACTGATATCTTGCATATATAAAGAAATCCTACAACTCAATGACAATAGTACAGTCGGCCCAATTATAAAATGGGCAAAAGATATGAAAAGACAGTTCTCTGAAGAGGAAATACAAATGGCCAAGAAACACATGAAAAAATGTTCAGCTTCACTAGCTATTAGAGAGATGCAAATTAAGACCACAATGAGATACCATCTCACACCAATTAGAATGGCTGCCATTAAACAAACAGGAAACTACAAATGCTGGAATGGATGTGGAGAAATTGGAACTCTTATTCATTGTTGGTGGGACTGTATAATGGTTCAGCCACTCTGGAAGTCAGTCTGGCAGTTCCTTAGAAAATTAGATATAGAGTTACCGTTCGATCCAGCGATTGCACTTCTCGGTATATACCCGGAAGATCGGAAAGCAGTGACACGAACAGATATCTGCACGCCAATGTTCATAGCAGCATTATTCACAATTGCCAAAAGATGGAAACAACCCAAATGTCCTTCAACAGATGAGTGGATAAATAAAATGTGGTATATACACACGATGGAATACTACGCGGCAGTAAGAAGGAACGATCTCGTGAAACATATGACAACATGGATGAACCTTGAAGACATAATGCTGAGTGAAATAAGCCAGGCACAAAAAGAGAAATAGTATATGCTACCACTAATGTGAACTTTGAAAAATGTAAAACAAATGGCTTATAATGTAGAATGTAGGGGAACTAGCAATAGAGAGCAATTAAGGAAGGGGGAACAATAATCCAAGAAGAACAGATAAGCTATTTAACGTTCTGGGGATGCCCAGGAATGACTATGGTCTGTTAATTTCTGATGGATATAGTAGGAGCAAGTTCACAGAAATGTTGCTATATTAGGTAACTTTCTTGGGGTAAAGTAGGAACATGTTGGAAGTTAAGCAGTTATCTTAGGTTAGTTGTCTTTTTCTTACTCCCTTGTTATGGTCTCTTTGAAATGTTCTTTTATTGTATGTTTGTTTTCTTTTTAACTTTTTTTTCATACAGTTGATTTAAAAAAGAAGGGAAAGTTAAAAAAAAAAAAAAAAAAACAAGGAAAAAAAAAAAAGATGCAGTGCCCCCTTGAGGAGCCTGTGGAGAATGCAGGGGTATTCGCCTACCCCACCTCCATGGTTGCTAACATGACCACAGACATAGGGGACTGGTGGTTTGATGGGTTGAGCCCTCTACCACAGGTTTTACCCTTGGGAAGACGGTTGCTGCAAAGGAGAGGCTAGGCCTCCCTATGGTTGTGCCTAAGAGCCTCCTCCCGAATGCCTCTTTGTTGCTCAGATGTGGCCCCGTCTCTCTAGCTAAGCCAACTTGAAAGGTGAAATCACTGCCCTCCCCCCTACGTGGGATCAGACACCCAGGGGAGTGAATCTCCCTGGCAAAGTGGAATATGACTCCCGGGGAGGAATGTAGACCCGGCATCGTGGGACGGAGAACATCTTCTTGACCAAAAGGGGGAGGTGAAAGGAAATGAAATAAGCTTCAGTGGCAGAGAGAATCCAAAAGGAGCCGAGAGGTCACTCTGGTGGGCACTCTTACGCACACTTTAGACAACCCTTTTTAGGTTCTAAAGAATTGGGGTAGCTGGTGGTGGATACCTGAAACTATCAAACTACAACCCAGAACCCACGAATCTCGAAGACAGTTGTATAAAAATGTAGCTTATGAGGGGTGACAAGGGGAGTGGGAAAGCCATAAGGACCACACTCCACTTTGTCTAGTTTATGGATGGATGAGTAGAAAAATAGGGGAAGGAAACAAACAGACAAAGATACCCAGTGTTCTTTTTTACTTCAATTGCTCTTTTTCACTCTAATTATTATTCTTGATATTGTTGTGTGTGTGCTAATGAAGGTGTCAGGGATTGATTTGGGTGATGAATGTACAACTATGTAATGGTACTGTGAACAATCGAAAGTACGATTTGTTTTGTATGACTGCGTGGTATATGAATATATCTCAATGAAATGAAGATTAAAAAAAAAAAAAAAGACATAATGCTGAGCAAAATAAGCCAGGCACAAAAAGAGAGATATTGTATGTTACCACTAATGTGAATTCTGTGAAAAATGTACAGTGTTTTATACTGTAGAATGTAGGGGACCTAGAGATACCAATTAGTGGAGGGGGAATGATAATCTAATAAGAACAGATAAACTATGGAGGGTAATCTCAATGTTATGGGAATGCTCAGGAATGATTATGGTTTGTAAACTTTCTTGGATATAGTAAGATCATGTTGGAAGCAATAGAGTTATTTTAGGTTTTTTTTTTCTCTTATTCCTTTGTTTTCTTAGGGGTTGTTAATTTTCTTGGGGTATGGTAGGAACATGTTGGAAGCAATGTAGTTATTTTAGATTATTTGTTTTTCTTACTCCTCTGTTTGGACATGGTTTATTAATTTTCTTGGGGTATGGTAGGAACATATTGGAAGCAAAGTAGGTATTTTAGGTTATTTGTTTTCCTTAATCCATTGCTTTGTTTGAAATGTTGTGGGGTTTTTTTGGTTGTTGTTTGCCTGTTTGTTTTTAATTTTTTGATAAACAAAGTTAAAAAATTGAAAAAAAATCAGTAGAAAAATGGGAGTAAAAACTAAATGACAAATAGGGTGGGATGGGGGGATGGTTTGGGTATTCTCTTTTCACTTTTATTTTTTATTCTTATTCTGATTCTTTCTGATGTAAGGAAAATGTTCAGAAATAGATTGTGGTGATGAACGCATAACTATATGATCATACTGTGAACAGTTGATTGTATACCATGGATGACTGTATGGTTTGTGAATATATTTCAATAAAACTGAATTAAAAAAAAAATATTGTTATAGCCCTTGATTCTGTACTTCCTGGTGGTCCTTACTGCTAAATCAGTGGCAATTATGATTCTTCATAGCCTAACTTGAGTTCTTTTTCTGCTATTTAGAATCACCTTGTCAACTGAAGGTATAATCTATAGTGTACCTGGAAGGCTGAGTTGACACTGAACTGCCTCCCCACTCTACTCTTCCATATTTTAATAAAAATAAAAATAAATGATAAATAAGTTATAAATGATTTATTTCTAGACATGTGTGTCATTCAACCAATGGTTAAGTGTCTGTTCTCTATGGGGAGGTGGATGGGCATTGTGCCCAGTGCTGTGGTGGGGAAAATCTGGACAAGGTCTGTGTACTCATCGAGCTTTACTATGTGGTAGACTGCTGAAAAACAGGCTTGCAGCTATAAGGCATCAGGGCATTTTTATATCCAAGTGGTCTGAATTCCTCAAATTGAGGCTACAGTGTGCTCAGAGATGTAGAGCCCAATCTTACCACTTCAAAAGATTTATTAGACACACAGTGGTGAGGAGAGGCAGGCATTTAGGGTCACTGCAGATTGTGCATGACATCACTCCAGGGTCTCCATACACAAATGGCACCCTAGAAAGCTTGTGGCATGGACATCCATACATGGTGGCTCCATGCTTACCATCCTCTTCAACTTCACTTCATCCAAAGCTACATTCCTGCCAGTGCCCACACCGCAGGCTTCCATGACCCTACCTTAATTCTTGTTGCCATCAGCCAGAGACTCAGACGCTTTATCAGCAGTTCTCACCTGGTGCTTGAATGTCATGTCTAGCTATCAAAAGTATCTCATCTCATTTATCACTACTAAAGTACCAATGTTTAAAAATAATAATTTTCATAGGTTAATTAGTGTCACTTGTCCCACACTAGATTCCTGGTTTCATTTAAAAATTTTCTTTCCTTTCCATTTTGGTGCCTCTACTATTACTCTTCTCTCTGCTTAATATTTCTTGCTCCAACGACAAGTGCTATATCCTATCTAATTCCTCCAACAGGAATTTATCCACCATCATTCTGTGCTCTTGTGACATTCTTACTGTAAATTCCTTTGTATGTATTCTATTGTGATTTCATTTATTTGTGCATCTTACCTTGGTTATTAGATCGTATGCTCCCACAGAGATAAATCCAGGTTTCTGCAAAGCACTAAACACAGGGACTTACACATAGAAGGTTATTGGTAAAGGTTCGAATTAGACTAGACACCAAAGCTGTCAATGAATCAGAAAGCAAAAATTTAAGCATCATCTAGATCACTTTGACTCAAGGGGGTTTTGTTTGTTTTTCTTGATGTCCCCTCTGCCCAGATCTTTTCCACAGGAACTAGCCTCCAGGTGTGTGTTTTTTTCCTGTGACATTTCCCCAACTGGGGGCTGGAGATGGAAGGGCAGGAGACTCCTACCATGGCTTCTTAGTCCTTTTTCCTGGACTTTGATCCTGCTGGAGTATTGTCTGTGCCCTTGTATTAGAATGTGTTGAGCACAGCTTTCCAGCACTGATGACTGTGATAAAACAACTTAAATTTAAATCAGACCTGTTTCTTTTTTCCATGAACTTTGTCTATTAACTCTACATGTTGCCATAGTGATTTTTTTTTTTTTTTCTTATGTGATATAATTTACCCTACTACTTCAGGCTAAGGGTTGCTGGAAAGACTGTCATAATATGACGAATGCATCATTTCCCGCAGAATACAGCATTTGGGCTGCACCTTCCTTTTCTCCACTGTGCCACAAATTACTCCTGTATGGCTGTGGAAAGTTCCTACTACAGATCGGTCATCCAGTTGGGGCTGGATGGCTCCTCCATCCCCTCCAGCTGCAGCCCTACTAGAAAATCAGGCAGGGGGATGACTTACTTAGCATAATAATGCTGGTGGATAATTCACTATTCTGGGGACTTGGAGGGGTTTTAAGCCTCCTAAGATAATTAGATAAAGCAACCAAGAATTAGGATGGTGCCCAAATAGAAAGGTTTCAGTTCTGTGTTTGCCACTATTTTATTATATATAGCACAGTGGTACAAACTTGGCTAAGTTACTGTGTCATTTTGAGGAAGTTATTTAACCTGAGTCTCAATTATTGTACCTATTCAAGAAGTTACTTTGAGAATCAAGTAAGAATTCACACAAAGCATGTCAATAGCATGCCTGACACATAGTAAATGTTCAATGAGAAATACCTATTATGATTATGATTATGGAAGCTCAGGCAAGACGCTTTTCTCATTGGTAACTCTATCCTTTCCTCTTCAAAACAGAGATTATGGCTGTCATTTCAAGTCAGCTTTGTAACTTAATATCCATTAAGTGCACTAAGGGTCTCAGATGAAAGCCTCTCTTTGAAGGGAGAAATTTAGACAATTTTTCAGAAAAGCAGTTAGCTATGATTTAATATGAAATATTTGCTCTCCTAATACTTTATTAATAAAACTGGTCCCAACTCTGTAAGCTTTCTAAATGTTCCAATTCATTATTTTAAGTGCCTCTTTATCAAATGAAAACATCTGTGTTGAAACAACTTTGATTCAGTACTTTGTCACAGTGACAGTGGTATTTGTCAGGCCTACAATAAATCTCTTTCCATGTTTGCATACATCTGAGATGCTCAGCAATCAATTAGAGAGAGAAGAAGCTTTTTTAGTAAGAATAAAATAGCAGACAAGAGTAGAGGAGCCTTTTATCTGTCAGGTTACAAAAGACTTTTTGATATTCTCTCTCTCTTTCTTAAATGTGGGGGGCACATCACTGATTCCCAATTTGAAAACCAAATCCGAAAGTGGGGTGAGTTGAAAGTCATACCTAGCTCTGGTTGCCAAGGCTCTATGGAGAAATGCTAAGAGTCATGAAGCCTGCTGTTCTAGTTTGCTAATGCTGCTGGAAGGCAAAACACCAGACATGGACTGGCTTTTATAAAGGGGGTTTATCTGGTTACACAGTTACAGTCTTAAGGCCATAAAATGTCCAAGGTAATGCATCAACACTTCACTGGGGGATGGCCAATGGCGTCCAGAAAACCTCTGTTAGCCAAGAAGGCATGTGGCTGGCATCTGCTCTAAGTTCTGGTTTCAAAATGGCTTTCTCCCAGGGCATTCCTCCCTAGGCTGCAGCTCCTCTTCAAAATATCACTCTCAGTTGCTCTTGGGGCATTTGTCCTCTCTTAGCTTCTCCAGAGCAAGAGTCTGCTTTCAACAGCCGTTTTCAAACTGTCTCTCAACTGCAGCAACTCTCTCAGCTCCTGGGCATTCTTCAGAGTGTCTCTCTTGGCTGTAGCAAGCTCGCTCCTTCTGTCTGAGCTTATATAGTGCTCCAGTGAACTAATCAAGGCCCACACTAAATGGGCAGGGCCATGGCTCCATGGATATTATCTAATCAGAGTTATCTCCTACAGTTGGATGGGTCACATCTCCATGGAAACACTCAATCCAAGAATTACAATCTAATCAACACTAATACTTCTGCTCACACAAGACTGCATCAAAAATACTGTGTTTTGGGGGACATAATACGTTCAAATTGGCACACCTGCCTCAGACCATATAAGCAATACTCTGTACATATGGATGTCACATGCCCCACCTCCCAGCTGAAAACGCAAAGTAGACAGGCAAACAGATCCTCTAACAGTGCCTAGCACATAACAGGCAATTAATATATTTTTCTGGTGAATCAATAAACTTTTTTCTACCTCTGGTTCCCCCATTTGAACATGTTAGGACTACAGATGTAGTAGTAGAATCTCCCATATAAATGGGCCAGCAAAACCCAGAGAGAAAACAGAGTTGATAAAGCAAGAGAAGAGGGATCAACAGTCATCCTTAGGAAAGAGAAGATGGGAACTGCTGGGCCTCCTGGGTATCATTAATAGGGAACGCAAATGACTATGGAGCATGTTCTGAAATCATAAGAATTCAGCAAGATTCCTTGGCTTTCTGCCTTCCCCACATGTGAGACTGTTTTCCTGCAGAAATTAAGAGGGAACCCTTTAAAATGTTCCTGGACAGGAAAGACAAGGAACTTGAAGCTTCTCACTCTCCAGCTGGTCATGAGTGGCAAGGAATCCCCAGGCACAAAGGGGATGGTGGCGAGTAATTAAAGGAAAGGAAGCAGGTCAAGTCCCTGAAGGCTGTACCAAGGAAACAGAAAGAACACGTGTGGATAGCAGAGGCCAGGGATCGTCCCTGGGGTCTCAACAGTTAGAGTGTGTAATTTCCCTCAATTAGCTGCATCTGTGCCACCCAGAGACCTCAAAGGGAGCAGCTAGTATTATTTTATGTAAGACTTCCTATGTGCCAGGCACAGTTTATGGGCTAGGTACCCTGGTTATTCCTATTTCATAGATGAGGAAAGCGAGGCACAGAGGTATTGTTATGTATCATGTCCAAGGTCAAGGACTGGTAAATGGCAGGGTCAGGATTGGATCCTAGGTGATATGGGCTCTGGGACATTTAACAACTACATTAATTATTCTTCTGTCAAGAGGTTATAGGTGAGGATTTGGACCTCAGCTTTAACCATCATTATTTGTTTAAATTTGAGAAGGATAAAAAAATTCAATGACAAAGTACTATTAACATCTTGGATTAATTAAAAATTTCTCCCCCAAAAAATAAAAGTAAGAATTTTAACAATATAATCATGAAAAAAAGGAGCAATTTCATCAAGGAGCACATCTAGTGTAAAAACAAAAAGTCACTAAAGACGCCTGCTGAAGAAGCACAAGTAGTGAACTAATTAGTTGTAAGCACAGCTTGGCAAATGATGACCTGCCAACAAGACCCCAAATCACCTAGAAACAAGTCCATCCAACATGCATGGAGCTCCGTGTCTCTGCCCAACTGTGCCACCATGCACATGCTTGCATTGATCTGACCTGCATATGCACTTGTGAGGGATTACCAAATGTATTCGAACATCCTAGAAAAAGGGACTCAATTAGCAGGCACAGGCATGGCTAAATAAAGCAGACAAAACAAAACATGGTTAGCAAAGTTTATTGGGTGGTGAACATTGGCAGGCCCCTATCCTCAGACACACAAATGTGGACACACATAACCAGTCTATACTGTTGCAGGGTAAGCAAAACATAAAAAAGTAGAATATGGAATAGATTTGGAGGCATCACAAAAAAGCATTGGCTCTCAACTGGCTTCTGCTGGGTCTACATTTTCAGTTCACAGTGTTTTGGCACCTGTATCAATCACTATTTTTGGAGCAAATTAGCATAGCCACATCTCCACTGTGGTAACCGGACTCCAAGATGGTTCCTAATGATCCCTGTTCACACCCTTGTGCAGTTGCATCCCACACTGTACTAGGGTTGATCCATGTAACCAGTAGAATATGGCATGAATGATGGGATGTCACTTCTGAGGTCAGGTTATAAAAAAACATTGGGGCATCCACCTATCTCTCTCTCTCTCTCCCTCCCTCCCTCTCTCTCTCTCTCTCTCTTTTTCTCTCTCATCACTTGCTCTGGGGAAGGCCAGCTGCCCTACTGTGTGCAGCCCTGTGAAGACACCCATGTGCCCAAACTGAAGCCTCCTGCCAAGAGGAGACAGCTTGGAAGCACATCCTCCAGTACAGTCAAGCCTTTAAATATCTTCACTGCAACCTCAGGAGAAACCCTGAGCCAGAACCACCCAGCTAAACTGCTCCCAGATTCCTGACTCCCGGAAACAGTGTGAGAGATATATATATTTGTTGCTCTAAGCTATGAGTTTGGAGATAAACTGTTACACAGCAATGGAGAAAGTATGCCTCCACTTGGCTAACACTTGGCAGTTTAGGTTGCATGCTTTCTTCTTCACTGTAGATGGACTTAGGCAAGTTTCACCCAAACTTACACTGGGTCAGCCCATCATGTCATCATGTGAATATGGCCCTTTCAGGCCTTTCTTTTCACAGACTTGGGTCCAGAGATGTGAGATGACTTGTCTGTGATCACCCAATGTCAAAATCATTGCCCTTTTTGGTACCTCCAAATCAGCCAGGAGCCTCTGGGGCACACAGCTAATCATTGAGACCACAGACAGTGATTGAGTGGGAACTGGGAGAGTCCTTTTTATCCTTGATGGTCTTAATACTTCTGCTGTTTCTCCAAGACAGTCAGTCTCCAGGGATATAGACAAAATGGTTTGAAGAGTCAGGAATCAAACCAAGCCCAGATTTTCTTTTTCTCTTTTCTGCTTGGCTGAAAATTCTTGCATGGTGTGCTGGTTTGAATCTATTATGTGCCCCAGAGAAGCCATGTTCTTTAATGAAATCTTGTGGGGGCAGACTTACCAGTCTTTTGATTAGGGTAGAACCTTTTGATTGAATGTTTCCATGGAGATGTGACTCATCCAACTGTGGGTGAGACCTTTTGATCAGATCATTTCCATGGAGGTGTGACCCCACACATCCAGTGATCAGTTCACTGGAGTACTTTGAGAGCACGCACAGAGAGAAGTTGCTCAGAGAAGCTGAGAGAGACATTTTGGAGAGAAACTAAGATATGTAATCCAGAGTTTGCCCCCAGGTGAAGCTAAGAGCCGACACAGACCCAGATGCTTGGAGATGCTGGGAGACGCAGACAGAAGGATGTTTGGAGATACTAAGCTAGGAGATGAAACCCAGAAATCACCCCGAAGAACCTAAGAGAGGACTCACATATGCTTAGAGAGAAATGCCCCAGGAGAACCAAGCAGAGAGTTGAGAGAAGCTAAGAGAGACAGAAGCCCAGAGACATTTTGGATAAAGCCATTTTGAAACACAGCCTAGGAGCAAAGGACCAGCAGATGCCAGCTAAGTGCCTTCCCTGCTGACAGAGGTGTTCTGGACCACATTGGCCTTCCTTCAGTGAAGTTATCCTCTTGTTGATACCTTAGTTTGGATACTTTTATGGCCTTAGAACTGTAAATTTGTAACCTAATAAACTCCCTTTATAAAAGCCAATCCATTTCTGGTATTTTGCATAATGGCAACATTAGCAAACCGGAACACATGGCTTGGCCCACTGGTCAGATGGCAGCCCCATAGAGGAGGAGAGTGACCTCACTGGCACTGGAGGACACAGTGCATTCTCAGCCTCAGATTCCTGACTCCCACGAGGCATCACTCAAGCTTTAGAGTCTTCAGGATATGTTTTATTAAGAGTGTTTTCCCAGCCCAACCTTGGAAACTCAAGCATATGGTCCAATATTATTGACTACTTGGTTTCACTCCTATCTTTTATAGACCTTCAGACATAGTCTTGACAATGCAATAATCTTAAACCAGTAAATAACTGTAGCAAGAATAAATCAGTAAGAATAAATTCCAATACTACTGATAAGATATGTTTATTTCCTAAAAGGTTTGTGTCAGATCATCAAGCTGGTAGTTCCCATGTGTGAAGGAACATACAGGCTACTGATCTAGGGGTGAAGGTACCCATACGACAGGATAATAAGGGCCCTAAACTCTAAAGCAGTGTTTCTCAAACCTCAGTGAACATCTGAATCCCCAGGTAGGCTTATTAGAACAATCGGTTCAGTCCCAACCGCAAAGTTTCTGATTCAAATAGAACTGGAGTGGGATCTGGGAATTGGCATTTCTAACAAGTTCCCAGGTGATGCTGACCACACTTTAAGAAAAACTACTCTGAGGCTTAGATTTAAGGATCACAAACTCAAGGGCCTTCAGCAGCCAAGTTCAGAACCATAAAGAGCTGAGTGTCATATTAGGGCAGGGTGAGGCCTGTGGTGTGCTGTAAAACATACCCAGGATTTTAAAACCATTCAAATCAAACATATTTTTTAAGCATAGTGCAAGACAACAGATGTTTGGGACCTGGACTTGGGTGTCTGTCATCAGCCTTCACTCCAACAGTTTCAAATGCACCCTTCAAAAAAAGCATAGAAACTGTGCTTATCTGACTTTCCACTGAACAAACCAAACCTAGGCTCCAGAATCTGAATGTTGGCATTTGGAGCATAATCAGAGTTCTCTAAATTGGATTCAGTTGCTTTTTTTCCCCCTACTCCTTTTCTAGAGAAGTTATAGATTATTAATTATCACTGTATTGCATTACCTAATATCCTTTGGAAATGAGCTGAAATTGCTACCTGGGAAATGCCATGATTAGAACATCTTCTAAGAGTTTGCAAAGTAAGCTGGATATTCCCCACTTCCCCCCCAGACTCACTTTCCACCCTGCTCTGAGCTCAAGGAGGCTGACTTCTGGGGACCAACTGAACTGGGCTCCCTTGCCTTCCAGTTTCTGGTTTGGGTTGCCCAATGTGAGGCACTGATAGGAGACGGGAAGACAAGAGCAGACAGAGACCCCTCCCTACTGGGCCATGGTTGGCAGTGTTTGTGTCCTTCTAAGGCCACACCCCCCAACAGTGGCTTTCTCCTAGAGTTACAGCTGCTTTCTCTGGGAAGCCACTCCTTACCCTTATCCACTCATGTCTAAGCGCAGAAACAGCATCCTGCTTCACCATCCTTTGTTGGTTCCCCGTAGCCTTAAAGTCCCTTTACTAAACTCCACTTAATCATTCCTTTTATGTGTGTCATGTGTTTCTGACCTGGACCCTAACTGACTCACAATTTTACTGTACAAAACAGAGAATATTCTTCATGAGTAGCAATGTAACAAGTCGATTTAGTAGCAACAAAGCAAATAGCGGACCAGAGGTCATTTACCCTTTGGTGAAGATAAATGCTAAATGGTTGCCCATGTTTGTCCAAGTGCCAATAAGTATTCCAAGTCTGGAACCCAGGTTCAGATTACTTGGTGAGAGGCCAGACCGGCACAGTGTCAGCCTTCCCTACAGGGTTCCTACTGCTGGAGCCTCGTGATGGTTTGTTATTGTTACTAAGTGACCCTTGGCTCAGCGGCCTCTGAAGGCACTGGGAGGGAGGCCCGGGTAAGAGACTTGTTAGTATAGCGCAGGTACCACAGAGCCAGGATTCAGACCCATGCATCTAGCACCTCAGCACAATTGTTCCAATTTCTCCGGTTTGTCAGTGACACATCTGGAACAAGTGTCAACCCTTTATTTCCGCAGGGTTCTTGCAATGGAAAGCGCCACAAGTAACTAAAAGCAGAACTCAATATCCACAAATTGGCCTGCTGGCAAAATCAGGCTGCTGGGCACTCGTTAGGAGTGACAGGTCAGTATCACTTCTTAGTCTGTGACATGAAAATACAAACCACACAGGGCCATGAGGCAAAGCCATAGTGAAAGTTGCAAACTGGTAGCTTCCAGGAACCAAGCAACCCAGGGGCATGTTTCAATTGACCCAAGTGATGTTCTTATTTTTATTTTTTTCAATTGGTTGCCAACATTTAGTATTTAGGAGATTTCATATAAAAATTTGGACTTTCAGACTATGTTGAGAAAAATTTCTCATAGCAGTACCATGCTGCACATAGGGTAGAACAATACTTGATAAACCTTGACGGAAATATTAAATTGTTAACTATAAGAGACTGAGGATGATTCAGTGTTGCCCATCACCCAGAGAGACTTTTACTAATAGCCAAGTATCTGCTGACAGCAATGCAGCTACCAGAAATGGATGAACAGAGGATATATATTAGGTCTGCCTCAGGTTCAACAAGCAGGTTACCTGTGATTTCAAAATTGCTGAGGAATGATCTTATGCAAGGGTGCTCTTTTCTTTTATCCCTGGAATGGTAGGAGACAGCCATTTAACAGGTAGCATGGGAATGGGAAGTGGTTACACTGTCCTCAGAATGAAAACCACACTTCCCTCCACGTGTGGCAATAAAGTAATAGCTAGAAGAAGGTGCTTCTATGAAAACCAAACTTTCTGGCTTCTAGGCCTGTTCCACTGAGATGAAGGCTCTCTGCCACAGCAACGGACAAGACTGCAGGTTTGGAAACACAGCCTTCCCAAGCACGTCGAGTGAAGAGTGACATTAGATTCCCTGGGCTTCCCAAGAAGGTGGGCAGCTGGGACCACGTGTGCCCCATTCCGCCATGGTCTGATGTAACTAGAGGCTCCCACTTCAGGGTGGGGCCAACCATCCTCGGCACCTTCTCTCACCGGATCCTTTTTCCCCTCTGTCATCCAGTCCTTACACTCACACGCACACCCCACTTTAAAGACCAGGAACAAGCAGAGGTTTATGGAGAAAAAGATGTGACTAGGCTCTGAAGGGCGAACATTTCATTCCTCAACTTGAGTCATCCAGACAGCCTACTCATCCCCTCTCATGACCCCAAAATCTTGTTAACATCCACCTCAAATTTTAAATAATAATAACAATAGCTAATATTTATTTTATTAGGCATATACGGTAATTATGGCACAGGTAAGTGTATATCACTTTAGTCAACTTCGTTTCATCCTCTTGAGAATCCTATGAGGCAAGCACCATTACTACCTCAGTTTTAAGGATGGGGAAACTGTGGCTAAGAGTTAAATAAATTTTCCAAAGTCACCCAGAAAGTAAGTGGCAGAGCCCAGATTCAATATTAATTTCTCTGATCCCAGAACATGAGAAACTGTAAGTACACTAAATTCATTTCTTCAGAGATTGTCAAAGATAAGTACTTTGTTTCATTTACAGACAGAAACTGAAGCACATTGAGATAAACCAATTTTCTCATCTTGGTCTCCAGATGAGTAGGTGTGAATAGAGACACAGAACTTGAATTGGGGGTATTCCCAGGGTTCTAACAATCAACTTCTATTCAGCTTTGTTTTCCTCATTGACTGCGATGCCAGCAGGCTTCGGCTTCACTCTAGGTATAACCTTTAGGCTTCCAGGACCTGCGGGCAGCCTTCAGCCTCCAGTCAGCAAAAAGCCGGGCACTCGGTCCTACAGCTACAAGGAAATGAGTGCTGCCAACAACCCAAAGAACTGGGAAATAAATTCGTCCCTGGTCAGGGTGAGAATGTCCCCTGGCCGACGCAACGCCTCAATTGCCCCCTTGTGAGGCTTGAGCCGAGGACCTGGGTAAGCTGTGCCCAGCCCCCGGGCCTGCAGGAACTGTGAGATAAATGAATGTTGTTTCAGACATTAAGTTTGCAGTAATTTTTTTGCACAGCAATAGAAAACTGATATGCAAACAAAAAACAAACGGGAATGTTGGCTCCCTCTCAAAATGGATGTCTAAAAGCTAGAGGCAGACAAGAAAGCTATCAGAACAGTTCCAAAATGCTTTATTTCATTTGACTTATTAAGCATTTCTGGGCGTCTTAGTATGTGAGTATATGCAGAGCACTCAGTGTGCCGGGCTGGGCTTGCTATTGGATACAAATGATGGTTATGACAGAGTCTCTGTCCCCAGGGAGACAGAAAGTTCTAGAATGGCTGTATGCATGGAGTACTCTGGGGATAGAACAGAAGCTATGAATTCTCCAGTGGGAGGAAGTGTGGGTAAAGGAGTCAGGTAGGGATAACTTCTGAGTTAGATCTTCAAGGAAGAGAAGGATACCCAAAACAAGCAAACAAGAATAGAGCAAACCAAAGACAAATTTAAATCACCCATAATCCAACCACTCCCCAATGCACATGCACTCTCCTGTGTTTGTGTGAATTTGTGTAATTATGGGGAAGGAGGGAAGGAGAAAGAGAGGTATCTTCTATCGAATCATACTGTGCATATCCTTGCTCCTGAGAGCATTTCCCAAATCCCTTACACTCGAGTACTTGGTTCAGAATCTGTTTGTAAGAGAACCTGACCTAAGAGAAAAGAGAATTTAGAATATCTTATGGCTTTAGACATGGTGTTTAGCGGCATTTTGGAACTCAGTCATCTGCTTTGCCCATAAAACATATCTAGAACATTCTCTGAGGTGGGCAAAGTCACAGAGTATTTGCCCACTCTTCTTGAGTGCACCATGGCCTGTTTGCCCACTCCTAAGGAGTTTGCCCATCACCCCCTGTTTGCCATCACCCCTTGCCACTACCTTGCAGCTGCTGCTAACCTCAGCCCAGGCCACTGTGGACAAACATACCTGCAAATGTTCTACTCTGTCCTACAAGGCGGCTCTGTAGCCCAGCTCTGACATCTTTTCCTTCATACTATCCTCCAATAGAAACGTGAATGAACAAGAAGAATTATAACAGGAACAGTGATTCTGACTCTCTAGGCCAAAACTTGTGCTATGATGACATACATTATGACCCATACACTCTCTGAAGGTTTATTAGTGAGGAAAATTCAGGCCCCTGACATTTTCCCCTAATTAAGGTACAAACATAGTTATTAGCCTTGCAAAACACATTAAAACAGGACAAGATTAATAACACTACTGCTATACAAATTGTAAAATAACTCTTGCTCCTAAAAAGTGGAATCCCTTCCCAGTATCATATATTGCATTCATTTCTGCTTAAAATCTACTTAAGAGAACTTGCAGCATGATATTTTAAAGATGGGCACAAAAGAGAAAAAGTAAGTATGAAGCATGTGTCCTTATTTGGATCTTTATCCAGCATGATAAGAAAGATCTGGAAGGTAAGTTTTATTTTTTTCACTTAGAGTTGGAATAATATAGTTGAGTTAGAACAGAAAAGTGGGCCACAGGCAAAGGCTGAAACCCTTCATGTGAAACTTTGTAGACTTTGTAGACTTTGAACTACACCATCCCATTTCTACAAAATCATCTTCACAATTTCACAGAGCTAATTTAAAATTTGCTTTAAGGAAACAAAGAAAATTTAAATTTGCCTAAAACTTAAGAAAAGGCAGTGAAGTATTTCAAATTTGAGTCGGCAATTTATTGCATGAATTCTGTTAATCTTCATACAATCCTTTCAATATGTCACTTTGGTATGTAAAACAATTCAGTTAAGAAATCATGAACAGTACAACTGAGAGGCATCAGAGGAATGCAGTTATAACTGAATAAAACAGGAGTGAAGTTCTATAGTAACTGTAATGATAGGAACCATGACTATTGGACATATTGGAGTAATGGTTATGAGTACAGTTGCTGGAGTAAAAAAAGATGCAAGTTTGATTCCCAGCTCCAACACTGTGCAGCTGTGTGACCTTGAGCAAGTTACTTCAGCTCTGTGAGCCATGGTTTCTAGATCTGTAAATGGGCTAATTATATCTTTAATGGATAAAAATGTGGATTAAAGTCTACACATATATAAATAAGATGGGGAAAAATAGTTATTCACCAGATTCCAGGAAATTTGAGGAAGGTGGATTGGCTTGGAAAGGCTGTTCCCCGCCTCCACCCTCACTTGCAAGAGGAGCAGCTGACAGTACTGGACAGCTCTTCCAGTGGGGAGGGTCAAAAGGGACGAATGCAGGATTTGAGGAGAGCAGTATTGGAAGAGGCTTCAGAAGAAAACATAGGATAATATCTTTGTGACTTGGAGATGATCCAAATTTTCTTAGCAAGATCACAGAAAACAATACAACAAGCAGAAAAATTGATATACTTCAAATTTCTGCTCATCAAAGGATACCACTAAGAAAATTAATAGGCAGGCTACTACAGACTGGGAGAAACATGTATCTAATGAAGTACTGGTATTAATGACATAATAAAGAACTCCTACAACTCATATAAAAAGACAAAAAATCCCCCCAGAATGGACAAAATATTTTAACAGTCTCTTCATAAAATAAGATACATAAATGGCTAATTAACCCATACAAATGTACTCAGTATCATGAGTCATATTAAAACTACAGTCAGATACCACTACACATTCACCAGAAGGGCTAAACTAAAAAAGATTGACAATACCAAATGTTGGAAAAATTATAGAGCAATTGAAATGCTCACACATATTGATAGAAATATGAAAAAGCAGAACCCCTTTGGAAAAATGTTTGGCAGGCTTTTTTTTTTTTTTTTTTTTTTTTTTTTTTTTTTTTTTTTATCATCATTTTATTGAGATATATTCACATACCACGCAGTCATACAAAACAAATTGTACTTTCGATTGTTTACAGTACCATTACATAGTTGTACATTCATCACCTAAATCAATCCCTGACACCTTCATTAGCACACACACAAAAATAACAAGAATAATAATTAGAGTGAAAAAGAGCAATTGAAGTAAAAAAGAACACTGGGTACCTTTGTCTGTTTGTTTCCTTCCCCTACTTTTCTACACATCCATCCATAAACTAGACAAAGTGGTGTTTGGTCCTTATGGCTTTCCCAATCCCATTGTCACCCCTCATAAGCTACATTTTTATACAACTGTCTTCGAGATTCATGGGTTCTGGGTTGTAGTTTGATAGTTTCAGGTATCCACCACCAGCTACCCCAATTCTTTAGAACCTAAAAAGGGTTGTCTAAAGTGTGCATAAGAGTGCCCACCAGAGTGACCTCTCGGCTCCTTTTGGAATCTCTCTGCCACTGAAGCTTATTTCATTTCCTTTCACATCCCCCTTTTGGTCAAGAAGATGTTCTCCGTCCCACGGTGCCAGGTCTACATTCCTCCCTGGGAGTCATATTCCACGTTGCCAGGGAGATTCACTTCCCTGGGTGTCTGATCCCACGTAGGGGGGAGGGCAGTGATTTCACCTTTCAAGTTGGCTTAGCCAGAGAGAGAGGGCCACATCTGAGCAACAAAGAGGCATTCAGGAGGAGACTCTTAGGCACAAATACAGGGAGGCCTAGCCTCTCCTTTGCAGCAACCGTCTTCCCAAGGGTAAAACTTATGGTAGAGGGCTCAACCCATCAAACCACCAGTCCCCTATGTCTGTGGTCATGTTAGCAACCATGGAGGTGGGGTAGGCGAATACCCCTGCATTCTCCACAGGCTCCTCAAGGGGGCACTACATCTTTTTTTTTTTTTTTTTTTTTCCCTTGTTTGTCTTTTTTCTTTTCTTTTTTTTTTTTTTTTTTTTTTTTTTTAACTTTCCCTTCTTTTTTCAAATCACCTGTATGAAAAAAAAGTTAAAAAGAAAACAAACATACAATAAAAGAGCATTTCAAAGAGACCATAGCAAGGGAGTAAGAAAAAGACAACTAACCTAAGATAACTGCTTAACTTCCAACATGTTCCTACTTTACCCCAAGAAAGTTACATAATATAGCAACATTTCAGTGAACTTGTTCCTACTACAACCATCAGAAATTAACAGACCATAGTCATTTCTGGGCATCCCCAGAACGTTAAATAGCTTATCTGTTCTTCCTGGATTATTGTTCCCCCTTCCTTAATTGCTCTCTACTGCTAGTTCCCCTACATTCTACATTATAAACCATTTGTTTTACATTTTTCAAAGTTCACATTAGTGGTAGCATATAATATTTCTCTTTTTGTGCCTGGCTTATTTCGCTCAGCATTATGTCCTCAAGGTTCATCCATGTTGTCATATGTTTCACCAGATCGTTCCTTCTTACTGCCGCGTAGTATTCCATCGTGTGTATATACCACATTTTATTTATCCACTCATCTGTTGAAGGACATTTGGGTTGTTTCCATCTCTTGGCAATTGTGAATAATGCTGCTATGAACATTGGCGTGCAGATATCTGTTCGTGTCACTGCTTTCCGATCTTCCGGGTATATACCGAGGAGTGCAATCGCTGGATCGAATGGTAGCTCTATATCTAGTTTTCTAAGGAACTGCCAGACTGACTTCCAGAGTGGCTGAACCATTATACAGTCCCACCAACAATGAATAAGAGTTCCAATTTCTCCACATCCCCTCCAGCATTTGTAGTTTCCTGTTTGTTTAATGGCAGCCATTCTAACCGGTGTTAGATGGTATCTCATTGTGGTCTTAATTTGCATCTCTCTAATAGCTAGTGAAGCTGAACATTTTTCATGTGTTTCTTGGCCATTTGTATTTCCTCTTCAGAGAACTGTCTTTTCATATCTTTTGCCCATTTTATAATTGGGCTGTCTGTACTATTGTCATTGAGTTGTAGGATTTCTTTGTATATGCAAGATATCAGTCTTTTGTCAGATACATGGTTTCCAAAAATTTTTTCCCATTGAGTTGGCTGCCTCTTTACCTTTTTGAGAAATTCCTTTGAGGTGCAGAAACTTCTAAGCTTGAGGAGTTCCCATTTATCTATTTTCTCTTTTGTTGCTTGTGCTTTGGGTGTAAAGTCTAGGAAGTGGCCTCCTAATACAAGGTCTTGAAGATGTTTTCCTACATTATCTTCTAGGAGTTTTATGGTACTTTCTTTTATATTGAGATCTTTGGTCCATTTTGAGTTAATTTTTGTGTAGGGGGTGAGGTAGGGGTCCTCTTTCATTCTTTTGGATATGGATATCCAACTCTCCCAGCCCCATTTGTTGAAAAGACCATTATGGCTCAGTTCGGTGACTTTGGGGGCCTTATCAAAGATCAGTCGGCCATAGATCTGAGGGTCTATCTCTGAATTCTCAATTCGATTCCATTGATCTATATGTCTATCTTTGTGCCAGTACCATGCTGTCTTGGCAACTGTGGCTTTATAATAAGCTTCAAAGTCAGGGAGTGTAAGTCCTCCCACTTCGTTTTTCTTTTTTAGAGTGTCTTTAGCAATTCGAGGCATCTTCCCTTTCCAAATAAATTTGATAACTAGCTTTTCCAAGTCTGCAAAGTAGGTTGTTGGAATTTTGATTGGGATTGCATTGAATCTGTAGATGAGTTTGGGTAGAATTGACATCTTAATGACATTTAGCCTTCCTATCCATGAACATGGAATATTTTTCCATCTTTTAAGGTCCCCTTCTATTTCTTTTAGTAGAGTTATGTAGTTTTCTTTGTATAGGTCTTTTACATCTTTGGTTAAGTTGATTCCTAGGTACTTGATTTTTTTAGTTGCTATTGAAAATGGTATCTTTTTCTTGAGTGTCTCTTCAGTTTGTTCATTTCTAGCATATAGAAACATTACTGACTTATGTGCATTAATCTTGTATCCCGCTACTTTGCTAAATTTGTTTATTAGCTCTAGTAGGTGTATCGTTGATTTCTCAGGGTTTTCTAGATATAAGATCATATCATCTGCAAACAATGACAGTTTTACTTCTTCTTTTCCAATTTGGATGCCTTTTATTTCTTTGTCTTGCCGGATTGCCCTGGCTAGCACTTCCAGCACAATGTTGAATAACAGTGGTGACAGCGGGCATCCTTGTCTTGTTCCTGATCTTAGAGGGAAGGCTTTCAGTCTCTCACCATTGAGTACTATGCTGGCTGTGGGTTTTTCATATATGCTCTTTATCATGTTGAGGAAGTTTCCTTCAATTCCTACCTTTTGAAGTGTTTTTATCAAAAAGGGATGTTGGATTTTGTCAAATGCTTTTTCAGCATCTATTGAGATGATCAATTGATTTTTCCCTTTCGAGTTTTTAATGTGTTGTAATACATTGATTGTTTTTTCTGATGTTGAACCATCCTTGCATGCCTGGAATGAACCCCACTTGGTCATGGTGTATGATTTTTTTAATGTGTCTTTGGATTCGATTTGCAAGTATTTTGTTGAGGATTTTTGCATCTATATTCATTAGGGAGATTGGCCGGTAGTTTTCCTTTTTTGTAGCATCTTTGCCTGGTTTTGGTATTAGATTGATGTTAGCTTCATAAAATGAGTTAGGTAGTGTTCCATTTTTTTCAATGTTTTGAAAGAGTTTGAGTAAGATTGGTGTCAGTTCTTTCTGGAAAGTTTGGTAGAATTCCCCTGTGAAGCCATCTGGTCCTGGGCATTTATTTGTGGGAAGATTTTTGATGACTGATTGGATCTCTTTGCTTGTGATGGGTTGGTTGAGGTCTTCTATTTCTTCTCTGGTCAGTCTAGGTTGTTCATATGTTTCCAGGAAATTGTCCATTTCTTCTACATTATCCAGTTTGTTGCCATACAGTTGTTCATAATATTCTCTTATAATTTTTTTAATTTCTTCAGGATCTGCAGTTATGTCACCTTTTTCATTCATTATTTTGTTTATATGGGTCTTCTCTCTTTTTGATTTTGTCAGTCTAGCTAGGGGCTTGTCAATCTTGTTGATCTTCTCAAAGAACCAACTTTTGGTGATATTTATCCTTTCTATTGTTTTTTTGTTCTCTATGTCATTTATTTCTGCTTTAATCCTTGTTATTTCTTTTCTTCTACTTGGTTTAGGATTGGTTTGCTGTTCATTTTCTAGCTTCTTCAGTTGATCCATTAGTTCTTTGATTTTGGCTCTTTCTTCCTTTTTAATATATGCGTTTAGTGCTATAAATTTCCCCCTTAGCACTGCTTTTGCTGCATCCCATAGGTTTTGGTATGTTGTGTTCTCATTTTCATTCGTCTCTATATATTTAGCAATTTCTCTTGCTATTTCTTCTTTAACCCACTGATTGTTTAGGAGTGTGTTGTTTAACCTCCAGGTATTTGTGAATTTTCTAAGTCTCTGATGGTTATTGACTTCTAATTGTATTCCATTGTGGTCAGAGAATGTGCTTTGAATAATTTCAATCTTTTTAAATTTATTGAGGCTTGTTTTATGTCCCAGCATATGATCTATTCTGGAGAAAGTTCCGTGAGCACTAGAAAAGTATGTGTATCCTGGTGATTTGGGATGTAATGTCCTGTAGATGTCTGTTAAATCTAATTCATTTATCAGATTGTTTAGGTTTTCAATTTCCTTATTGGTCTTCTGTCTGGTTGATCTATCTATAGGAGAGAGTGATGTGTTGAAGTCTCCCACAATTATTGTGGAAACATCAATTGCTTCCTTTAGTTTTGCCAATGTTTCTCTCATGTATTTTGTGGCACCTTGATTGGGTGCATAGACATTTACGATTGTTATTTCTTCTTGCTGAATTGCCCCTTTTATTAGTATGTAGTGGCCTTCTTTGTCTCTCAAAACATCCCTGCATTTGAAGTCTATTTTATCTGAGATTAATATTGCTACACCTGCTTTCTTTTGGCTGTAGCTTGCATGAAATATTTTTTTCCATCCTTTCACTTTCAATTTCTTTGTGTCCCTGTGTCTAAGATGAGTCTCTTGTATGCAACATATTGATGGTTCATTTTTTTGATCCATTCTGCGAATCTATATCTTTTAATTGGGGAGTTTAATCCATTTACATTCAACGTTAAAACCGTGAAGGCATTTCTTGAATCGGCCATCTTATCCTTTGGATTATGTTTGCCATATTTTTCCCTCTCTCTATTAATATCCTTTATTGTACCCATACTGAATCTCTTTAGTACTGAACCTTTCTCCAAGTCTCTCTGTCCTGTCTTTGTTTCTCTGTCTGTAGGGCTCCCTTGAGTATCTCCAGTAGGGCAGGTCTCTTGTTAGCAAATTCTCTCAGCATTTCTTTGTCTGTGAAAAATTTAAGCTCTCCCTCAAATTTGAAGGAGAGCTTTGCTGGATAAAGTATTCTTGGCTGGAAATTCCTCTCTCTCAGAATTTTAAATATATCGTGCCATTGCCTTCTCGCCTCCATGGTGGCTGCTGAGTAGTCACTACTTAGTCTTATGCTATTTCCTTTGTATGTGGTGAATTGCTTTTCTCTTGCTGCTTTCAGAACTTGCTCCTTCTCTTCTATGTTTGACAGTGTGATCAGTATATGTCTCGGAGTGGGTTTTTTTGGATTTATTCTATTTGGAGTTCGCTGAGCATTTATGATTTGTGTATTTATGTTGTTTAGAAGATTTGGGAAGTTTTCCCCAACAATTTCTTTGAATACTCTTCCTAGACCTTTACCCTTTTCTTCCCCTTCTGGGACACCAATGAGTCTTATATTCGGACGTTTCATATTATCTATCATATCCCTGAGGTCCATTTCGAGTTTTTCAATTTTTTTCCCCATTCTTTCTTTTATGCTTTCATTTTCCATTCTGTCATCTTCCAGGTCACTGATTCGTTGTTCAACTTCCTCTAGTCTTGTACTATGAGTGTCCAGAATCTTTTTAATTTGGTCAACAGTTTCTTTAATTTCCATAAGATCATCCATTTTTTTATTTAGTCTTGCAATGTCTTCTTTATGCTCTTCTAGGGTCTTCTTGATTTCCTTCATATCCCGTACTAGGGTCTCATTGTTCATCTTTAGATCTTTGAGTAGCTGCTCTAGGTGTGTCTCTTCTGGTCTTTTGATTTGGGTGCTTGGGCTTGGGTTATCCATATCGTCTGGTTTTTTCATATGCTTTATAATTTTCTGTTGTTTTTGGCCTCGTGGCATTTGCTGTCCTTGATAGGGTTCTTTTAGGGTTTGTAGACCAGTTGAAGTCCTTATCTCTAATTTATCAGATCTACAGCTTCGTGGAGTACACTTTCTCTAACTAACCAGCAGGTGGCGTCCACGAGCCACCTGTTCTCCACAAGCCAGATCTCCCCTGCTTAGCCTTTTTGGTGAGTGGGGGAGTGAGTCTTGTGGGGCCCAATTGGTGTCCCAAGCTTGCGTGTGTAGTTGGTGTTGCCTGCCCTGTATGTGGGGCGTGTTTCTGGGCAGTCGGGGAGGGGGGGTGGCCCTAACAATCAAATCTCCCTGATGATCCTAGAGTTTTAAAGCTACTGCAATAGTCTAATCCTTCAGTTCAGTCCTGCCACAGTTTGTCTCTGCCACTGACCCACAAGTCTTTGGTATTGGCGTATGGCTCCTGAGACTTGCAAGTGGGCCCCTCTTCCAGGCTGTGCACCCCGGGTCCTCTGTTGAGGGATGACTGTGCTATGTCACAGGTGAGTGCCGTCCCCCCAGGGCAGTTCTGGGCTGCTGGGCTGTGTTGGGAGGCTCCCAGTCTGCTCAAATGATGGCTGAATGGGGCTCTGTTAATTCACACTGCTCCCCCTTCCCAGCTCTGGGACATTCAGCTGAGGTTGCAGGGAAGGCTAATGTCCACGCCCAGTTTTGTGGTGTGTGCCTGTTATTTGAAGCACTTCCGTCACACTGGGTTGTCTGGGGCAGCTCTGGGCTATGGGGCTGGCGATGGGCAGGAGTGTTTCCTGTCCACCAGGATGGTGGCTGTGAGCGGACACCCCCCTTTTCTTGGGAAGTTGTGTTGTTTAGTGAATTTTCTCAGCCACTGGATTATTGCCTTTTGTCTCAGAGCTCTCTTAGTTCTGCTCTTGACTTGACGTGCCCAAATTTCAATTCTTTGAAGCTTTCTGTATTGAGCTTCTTAGAGTAATTGTTTTAGGAAAAGCAAAAAGGATTTAAAAAAAAAAAAAAAAAAAAAAAAAAAAAAAAAAAAAAAAACGGCCCTCCTCAGAGATCTAATGGGTTATTGAAATGCTAATAGACAAAGCAACCAGGGCCATTAAGGAAAGGTGCCCTGGGCAGAGAGATCAGCCTTGCTTCGGGATTTGCATATGCGCCTCAAGGCCTGATCTCCGCCCTTCCCCTTTCTGTGTTCACCAGAACTCCAAAAATCCTCTGCTTTTACTTTGGAGCTTCTCGTGTTGTTTTCCTTCTATGCCCGTCTCCTCTCTGCTGGGCTGGCTGCTCTCAGAGTCTCTGGTGTCTGGCCTCAGTCTATCTATGGTTGGAGTTTGAATCAGTAGAATGAGTTTCCGATGAGAGCAGCCACTGCAGTTCTCCCTTCTCCTTCCCGGAGCTGGCAGCCCCTCCTCCCCCGGGACTGAGCCTGGCAGGGAGGGGCGCGGGTCCCCTGGCCGCAAAAACTTACAGATTTCGCTGATCTCAGCAGTTCCACGTTTTCATGAGTGTTGTATGAAGTATGCCCAAAGACAGATTGCTCTGTGGTGTCCAGTCCACACAGTTCCTGGCTTTTTACCTACTTTCCTGGAGGAGTAACTAAAACATACAGCTCACCAGTCTGCCATCTTGCCCCGCCTCCTCAGGCTTTTAAATATATATAAAATTAAACATCTGCCTATCCTCTGACCTAGTAATTCCACTCCAAGGTATTGATTCCTCAAAATGAAAACATACATTCACAAAATGTCTTGTATGAGAATTTTCATAGCCGCTTTATTCATATTAGCCATGAAGCTGGGCACAGCCCAGGTGTCCTTCACCAGAAGAATGGAGGGACAAACTGTGGTAGAATGGAATATTACTCAGCAATAAAAAGAAAAGAATCACTGATAAATGTAACAATGGGATTAATCTCAAAAGCATTATGCGGGAGAAAGAGTATATATCATATGTTAAGACAGGAGAAGACATGCAGAAGACATGAGACTCCTGGGTCAGTGACAAAGAGCTTTATTGTCCACAGCTACACCAGTAACTATCCAGAGTACCAATATTCTCTTGCCCTGGTTCTCCAAACCCAATTCCCATAAAGTGACATGAAGAAGGCTAGGTGACATGTGCACACACAGTGGAGAGAACCTATGAGTTTAGGAAACCCGAATCTTTTTAAAATGGGCAGTAAGCATGCCTGTTCTTTGCACCTAATGGAGACACTATCTCTTTATTTCAAAGCCACATGCTATACAAACATCTTGGCAAAGAGTCTAGAATAAAGGCAATCAGTGCCTCTGCTCCTAAGTTGTGCAGAAACGTGGGCAATCCATGGAGAACTGTATCCCAACACTGTATATTTTCATTTGTATAAAATTCAAGAAGAGGCAAAAGTAATCTATGGTGGAAAAAAAAAATAGAACAGTGTTTTCCTTTGATTGGAGCAGGGAACTAACTTGATAAGGTTTGGGGTTACCTAAGTGTATGCATTTGTTAAGACTCACTGAATGTACATGTAAGATGTCTGCATTTCATTGTAATTAAATTTTGTATTAAAAAAACTATAAACAAATATCAGGCTCTAGTTAGTGATATGCAAGCTGAAGTATTTAGAAGGAAGTGTATGATCTACAATTTACTTTGAAATACACCAAAAATAAGATGTATTAATGGCTGGATAAAGGGATGGATATATGGATAGGCATGCAGAAAGCTAGGATAGTAAAATGTTAATGGTAGAATCTAGGTGGTAGGTACACAGGTGTTCACTGTAAAACTCTTTTACTTTGCTGTTTGAGAATTTTTATAATTAAAATATTGAAGAAAAAAATGAAAACCCGAAAGAGTAAGAGAAAACATGAAAGAACATGAGGAAACGGACTTTCTAAATTAAACAATTAAGAAAAAATATTAAAAAGGGAAAGATTGATAGCAATAACTACATTGTATCATGTCCCAATACTATACAATCTAACTTCTAACTTGCATATAGGCAAAATGCCCCACACCCCTGCCATGCACATATTGAAAGGGCAGATGACACACTGTGGGAAACAGATGCAATATATCTGATAGTCAAATGATTAAAACTAAGCGTTTTCACATATCAAAAAGAAAAAGATTAATACCAATAGAAAAATGGGCAAGGGTCATGTATGGGCAATTCACAAAAAAGGAATACAAAAATTGATCATATATTACAAACAAAGTGCACCAACGCTAGTAATTAAAGGAATGCAAACTAAGACATCAGTAAGGTACTCTTTTGCCTTCTTAATTGTCAAAAAAGAAATTTAAATGATCATATCCAGTGTTGGTGAGGTTATGAGGCTGATTTAAGCGGTCAGACGGCATGAGCTTGAATCTGAGCTCCTCCACTTAATAAGCAGAGTGGCATTGGGCAGGGTGTCTCAGCGTCCTCATCTATAACGTTGGAATAATAAGAGTATTTTTAAGTTAATACACTATACTTCAATGGTGTATCCAAGCACATAGAGATTTGCTATAGAACAACAGCAAAGCACTGTAAGTAGTTTATTGGGTGGGTCAGAGCACAGTACTAACAGGGTCTCAATCGTGAACCCAGCCACTGAGCGAGGGCCTCTGTTCTAGGGTCAAAAACATACCTTATTATTATTTTTTTTTTTTGGAGTAATGAAAATGTTCAAAAATGGATTGTGGTGATGAATGCACAACTATATGATGATACTGTGAACCACTGATTGGACACTTTGGATGATTATCTGGAATGTGAATTTATCTCAATAAAATTGCACTTAAAATACCTTAGATATTCTTCAGATAAATATGTAACTAACTTGTTTTTTGAGGAGTCAGAATGCAAAACTTTTTATTTTATTTTTTCCTGGAAATAAAACATTTACTAGAGCAAGCAGAAAGGAATGCACATCTTAAAGAAACCTTCACAATGTCACACCATTTGAAATTTGTCTATTCCTTTACTTTTTACACAAGGTAGAACAAAAATCCTCAAAATCATTTCATCAAAAGGTTTGTCTACCATTGCGCTACATTTAAAAGACAGCAATGAAATAAAAGATGACACTTTAAAAGCTGTTTTGTTTTTTAAGATTTAACAACATCTCAAACCTGGAGCAATCTTG
The DNA here is from genome assembly GCF_015220235.1 of Choloepus didactylus. Classification (NCBI taxonomy): domain Eukaryota; kingdom Metazoa; phylum Chordata; class Mammalia; order Pilosa; family Megalonychidae; genus Choloepus; species Choloepus didactylus. Next base: position 54,615,251 of record NC_051310.1, on the reverse strand, counting down.
GAACCCGTCCCAGGATCACCTTCCATCATAGAAGCTCTGGGAACCTTCTGGGTCTGGAAGGCTCCTGCTTCCTATGTGTCTCAGGGCTGGATGTGAACCTGGTTGGGGAACCTGAGCATCAACTCCTAAATAGAATCACAGACATCTTCTGCCTTCCTTGCAAATGTCTGGACATTTTTTAAACACTGCTTTCAACTACACTTTCCCCCTTTTATACATGTAGTGACAATCTTCTGTCACTTTTGATTTTTAAAATTAGTCCACTCTGATTAAATAATGTCAACCTAATACCTGGTTCCACACTCCTCCTGCTGTCACAGACCAGAAGAGAGGCTCAGAGGGCTCGATGCAGGAAGGGGACCATGGCCTGCCTCTGAAATACCTCCTCTCCTATCCTCATCCAAACCCAGCGGCTCTGGGGTTGAGATAGGAGGGGAACAGATGGGGCAGGAATCTCCTCACCTAGGGGTGGCCGACTGACAGAGGGAATCGTCTCTGGTCTCCGTTCTGCTTCACTTTGGTTCCATCCGATGCTGGTGTCTGCACTTGGGAGGTCTGCATGGCTTTCTCTGGGTGCAGTTCATTTTTCCTTCCTTGTCCCTTCATCAGCAAGGAAGCCCCTCTGCTCCGAGGGGGCCATGTTTCCACATAAGTCCTCCCCACCATTATCCTCTGTTCTACCTCTGGGAGGAGCCACTAGAATCAGTTTCTCTCCTCCACACTCTCCCAGAACCTTGGAGAACTGGATGGGTGGGGAGAGGTTGGCACCTTTCCTTCCTGGCACCCACAGCCCTGCTGGCCCAGGCTGTTCTGGTGGGCCCGTCAAGACCAGAATCAAGCACCAGTCTCTATGTTCACAGCTCCCCCTGCCCCAGGGCTCATGGAGAGTTCTCCCCAAACTCTCAACGTCTAGTTTTTCTGGCCATATGCCAGTCTTCCCCTCTAGAAGGCACCCCAGTCTCTTAAGAGTGATTCTCCAGGAGTCCCCTCATCTCGCTTGGCTTTGAAGAAGAGAATGTTCTCTCTGTCCTCTCTCCTGGAGGTCTCTCTAGGGGGAGAGGGTCCAAGGGCATACTCTGCAGCTCCTTAGCAGTCTGGGGAGGGAGTTTGGGAAAAGATGTCCAGTTCCAGTTGCGCGTGGCTCATAGGATGCTTAGTACCTTCTGTTTTCAGCTTTAGGCATTAAGGATAAATAAGAAAACTGTGAAAAGGTTCATTTTATATTACATGTTACATGTATATTTGTTCCAGAAATTTGGATAGAAGAGTGTAAATGGATCAATATACATTGTTTATCAGTGCTAGAAGAACCAGATTTTCAAAATGTCCTATAAGAGGTGGGTTAGTTGTAATTTCATTGCAAAAATTTTATTGCTGTATTATTATTTTTTTAATAATAATAATGCTTTATTTATATGCAAACATAATTCACAACAGAACAAGGAAGAAATACACGTAACCATTACAGTCCTTGTTGCTGTAACTGGTCACTTGGTTGTAGCTCGTATCTACCTTCTTCCACTACTCATTCCATATTCCCTTTACCCTCAGCAAGCACCTCAGTTTGTCATGGTTCTCTGCCTGGTGGGGAGACCCACACCTTAATTCCTGAAGCTTCTGGGCCATTATAGTTCTCCCTAGATTGGGATGTTGCAGTTTTCCATTGACTTTAAGCACAGAACATGGTAGTTCTAAGAGATGCCCTAAGGTATCTCTATTCCAGACAAACTCTTTACCCTCCATTGTGGAACAGTCCTGTTTGTCCTTGACAACTAGGATCGATCACCCCAGCCAGTACAGTAATTCCCTTCTTTGCCTGTTGATTCAGAGGCATGAGAAGCCCAATGTAACCAGTTGGCAGTCTTAATTTCTGGTTCGATGGAATCGTTGTGTCTCCTGATGGAGGTGCTCCTTCTTTCGGAACTAAGATCTGAAGACTAGCAGAACTTAAAGATGTGGGGAAAAGAAGCAAAAAAATTTTCTAGTGGATCATTAAGGGTAATAGTGAGTGGTGCCACTTCCATTCCCACCACTTGATTCCTGTACCCGTGAATCCCGGCTATGGGAGAAACAGCACTGTAGAGCCGACGCTGATTTACAGCACATACAGCCTCCTGAAGAACACTGCTCCAGCTCTATAAGGTATTGCCATCCAGCTGGAACTGTAATTGAGTCTTCAAAAGACCATTCCGCTATTCTATCAATCCAGCTGCTTCAGGATGATGGGGAAATGGTTAGACCAGTGAATTCCATGAGTATGTTCCCATTTCCACAGTTCATTTGCCATGTAGTAGTTTCCTTGATCAGAAGCAATGTTTTGTGGAATATCATGATGGTGGATAAAGCATTCTGTAAGTCCACAGATGGTAGTTTAGGGAGATGCATTGCATGCAGGGAAGGAAAATTGATATCCAGATTATGTGTCTATTCCAATTAGTAGAATAATTGTTCCTTCTATGATGGAAATGGTCCAATATAATCAATCTGCCACCAGGTAGCAGGCTGATCACCTCAGGAAATGGTAACATACCAGGGACTGAATATTGGTCTCCGCTGCTGGCAGACTGGGCATTCAGAGCATCTGTAGCCTTGATAAGTGGAAGCTCATGTTGTGAATCCCATGTACAATCTCCATCCCTACCACCATTGCACTTTGTTCATGAGCCCATTGGGCAATGACAAGAGTGGCTGGGGAAAGAGGCCAACTGGTGTCCACAGAATGGATCATCTTATCCACTTAATTAAAATCCTTCTCTGCTGAAGTCATCCTGGGGGGGAGCATCTAGACATGGAGCCTCCACACCTCTGGCAGCTGCATTGTCAAAACCTGCTGTATTATTATCAACTTTGAGCAAAACAAAGATATTGAATCAGACTCTTAGCCCTCCTCCTACCTAGTATCAACTGCTAGATTTGCTTCTCCTAGCTGACTGAAATATCAGTCACATGGGAAGCCAAGTACAGGCAGGTATACCTAAGGGAAAGATTAGGACTTTCACTCGACTTGATCAGGAGAGATTAGATTCAAACTTATTTTTGCTGACTTTTTGAGGATTTGAAAAAGAGCAAGGAATCCCCTTTGATTAGAAATGAACAATTATAATAAGTCTTTGGCTTCAGGCATCATTGGCAAATGGGTGATTTCCCCCAAGTAGTACAATTATTACCTTTTTTAGTACTAAAGCTCCTTCTATTTTTCCTTATATTTTAATAAGTTGGAATCAAATCTTTCCAAAGCAATCATTATACTCCTTTACAGTCCTAAACAAAGTATATTGATCACTCATCATACTCTCCCTAATAATTCAAGGTTTTCATTACAAATTCCAACTGGTGTTCGAGATTATAATATGCAAAAGCCCTTTGAGGTAAGCAGACTCTGCCCCATACACTAAATGACCCCCACTGTTCACTGTTCTGAGTTGTTTGTTCTTTGGAGTCTTTTCTGAAATTTTCCCTATGATCACTCATATAACCCTTCTCATTGTTGTATACTGTCCATTAGAAGTCCTTATAATCTGATGCTCGTGGTCTTTGGGCTTGGAAACTAGATAACCAAGTTTATTTGAACTTCATGAAAATCAAGAGTAAATAAGTTATGAGAGTGGGTCTGAGCCGATCTCCAAGAAACAAAGTGCATGATCTTCAATACATGTGACACAAAGTTTGTAGCTCAGGGACCATTTGTGGTGGTTTCTTGGTTCTTAGCTGTGCTCTGAGTGGGTGAGATTTCCAGAAACTGTGTGCTAAAGATATAATATCCAACAACAGTTTCTAGAGAGAAGTTAAGAGCATTGAGGAAGCATTAATTCTCATATCACTGGGTCATCATTTCATTAAAAATCTATCAATGGATGCAAATAGTTGGTACATCTTTTTTTGAAAGTGCCTTGAGTTTACCAAGGAGTCAGTTACTTACTTACCTGGTCCATGTCTTGAAAGTGACTCTTAAAGCTATTTACACTATGCCGCTTTCTCTGGAGCCACACTTTAAAGGATGCTATTTACAGCACGAGCTCAGTCGTTCAGAGCAGTATCCTGGGGTTTTCAGTTCAAAAAATCAAATTAGTACAGCTGGGCCGATTACCAAAAGCCATTAAAGACGTCGGGTTCTCTTTTTAACTGCTCCCTCCTCTCTTGCACTCTTCCTGCCTCGGAACCATAGATGTTCAGTGTGAGAGCTTTTCTCTGAATTGCTTTTGGCACAGGCTGCAGGCAGGCAAGCATGCAGCTAGAAGCTCATCCAGAATCAATGTTATATGACAATGCTGATCTTGCCTCCAAAAGACAAAACGAGAGCTCTGTTTTGGCACAAGACCTTCTGCTCTGACCCATGTCAAGGCTATTCACTTATTTTTCAGGACTTTTGATAATCTCCTATCCATGTTAAAATGTGGGTCCTGAGGTAATGAAAAATGATCACTAGTCTTTCTCAATTATATTTTCAGATTTATTAAGAATTATTTCCGTCTAGGTTTCACTGGTTAAAAATCCACATCATAAACCAAAGAAGTACAAGAAGCTCATAACCACATACATCAGCAGTGGTATAGTGGATGGTACACGAGTTACAACTTGAGAGTATCTTTTGTAACTAGACTTTTTTAGGCATTGGTTCTGTGCAGAATTTGGAGCCATCCATTGTATCCCCACGAAATAACTACTCTTTGAATAAGAGTGTTCTCTGTCCTAACCCAAACATGAAACAGCCAGTATCTCCATCATTCTGAACACGTTTCTCATCTTCTAGAGCCTGATGAGCTTGTTCAAATTCTAGGCGCCATATCTTATTGCTCAGACTCCACTGTCTGGGCCCACCTGAGCTAACTCTGCCTCCCCAGAATCAGCTAGGTGGTCTCCCTCCTTTCTCTAGCATCCCTTTCCTCTTGAGTCAAATGGGGAGATTCTATGCAGGTACGGTTATTCAAGGTCTTGGGGGTTTCTCTACTGGCCTTCATTCAGTCACCGGAAATTAATCAGCTATTAGTGAACGAGCCTTCTTTACTTGCAAAATGAAAAAGAAATTATCAATGTACTAAAATGTAACTGCTGGAGAACATAAACAATAGACTTGAATTTAAGAAAAAAGTGTTTTCAACAATATACGAAGATAAAAACAGCTATGCATTCAGGTTAAAATTGTGGAGATGGAAGACTAATTGTAACACTGCAAAACTGTGAAATCATCAATATGGACTTGCTCCTATAAATGAGTAGCTCTGAACTACAAGTGTATATTAAAATTTCCTGAGGAATGTTTAGAAAATTACGGTAGACCTTACCCAGAGATCCTGAGCTAATTGAACTGAGGTGGGGTCCATTCGTTGGTGTTTTAAACACACATCAGGAATTTGAAGGAGGGGTCATTAATGGGGAGGGTGGAGAGAAAGAGAAAGAGAGAGCACGCGCGCACACGAGTGCTATATTGAGAGAGAAAAAGCCAGTGAAAAGACAGAGAAAAAAAAATACAAGACATTGGTTTATTTTTTGTTCCTAACTATTATGTACAGACATGCAGGACCCAGTGTTTCCTTTGCAAGGAATGCTTGGAATAAATTAAGTTTGCAGCTAAGAGCATCATATTAAGACCCTGGAAAAACAACTCAAATTGTTGCATTGCAGAATGGATGTTATCTTTAACTGTGGCATTACCATGAGACAGCTTTACAAATTAAAGGGTACAATGGGTTATTTTGATGAGATTATGGGCCTTTTATATTGCTTATTCAGACAGGGATGATAACAGAATACAACAATGTATATTTATAGTTTTCTTTTGGAAAAGCCCTTAAAGACGACCAGGATGAAATTAACGACATGGCATCTCTAAGGTGTGTTTTCTTTATAATAAGGTTAGTTCAGCCTTTATTTATTTATTTTTTGTTTGTTTGTTTGTTTATGTATATGTATATTTTTTATTAGAGAAGTTGTAGGTTTATAGAAATAGCATACAGAAAATAGAGTTTTCATATATCCCCCCTCACACGTACTGTCTTTCCTATTATTAATAATTTGCATTGTGTGGTACCTTTGTTACAACTGATGAGTGTGCCAGTTTGAATATATTGTGTCCCCCAAATGCCATTATCTTTGATGCAAAATTGTGTGGGCAGATGTTATCAGTGCTGATCAGATTGGAATTCTTTGAGTGTTTGCATGGAAATGTGCCCCACCCAACTGTAGGTGAAACTCTGATGAGATAATTTCCATGGAGGCATGGCCCCACCCATTCAGGGTGGGCCTTGATCAGTGGAGCCATATAAATGAGCTGATGGGCAGAGGGAACTCAGTGCAGCTGTGAGTGATGTTTTGAAGAGGAGCTACAGCCAAGAGGGACACTTGGAAGAAAGCACAGGAGCTACAGATGAGAGACATTTTGAAGACAGCTGTTGAAAACAGACTCTTGCTCCAGAGAAGCTAAGAGAGGACAAATACCCCAAGGGCAACTAAGAGTGACATTTTTGAGGAACTGCAGCCTAGAGAGGAATGTCCTGGGAGAAAGCCATTTTGAAACCAGAACTTTGGAGCAGATGCCAGCCATGTGCCTTCCCAGCTAACAGAGGTTTTCTGGACACCATTGGCCATCATCCAGTGAAGGTACCCAATTGCTGATGTGTTATCTTGGACACTTTATGGCCTAAAGACTGTAACTGTGTAGCCAAATAAGCCCCCTTTTTATAAAAGCCAATCTATCTCTGGTGTTTTGCATTCTGGCAGCATTAGCAAACTAGAACAATGAGACAGTACTGTTCTAATCACACTATTAAATATACTCTGTATGTATATTATTTTCATTGTTTGTGTTGTACAATCCTGTGGGGTTTTTAAAATTTTTTATTCTAATAACATACAAACACTCTAAAATTTCTCCTTTTAACCACATTCAAATATAAAATTAGGTGGTGTTAACTACATGCATATTGTTATGCTATGTCACCACCATCCACTACCAAAACTTTCCATCATCCTAAATAGAAACTCTGTATCAATTAAGCATTACTCCCACATATCCTACCCCAAACTCACCCCCTGGTAACCTTTATTCTAGTTTGTGGCTTCACGAAATTCCTTGTTCTAATAAATTCTTATCAATGAGATCATACAATATTTGTCTTTTTGTGTCTGGGTTATTTTGTTCAACATGATGTCTTCAAGGTTCGTCCATGTTGTCACATGTATCAGAAATTAATTTCTTTTTATGGCAGGATAATATTTCATTGCATGTATATACCACATTTTGTTTTTCCATTCATCGGTTGATGGACACATGGGTTGCTTCCCTCTTTAGGCAATTGTGAATAATGACTCTATGAACATTGTGGGGCAAATATTTGTTTGAGTCCCTGCTTTTACCTCTTCTGGCTATATACCTAGAAGTGGGGTTTCTGGGTGTGGTAGTTTGAAGCTGTTATGTACCCCAGAGAAGGCCATGTTCTTTTATTTTTTAATGCAATTTTATTGAGATATATTCACCTACCAGACAATCATCCAAAGTGTACAATCAGTGGTTTACAGTATCCTCATATACTTGTGTATTCATCACCACGATCAATTTTTGAACTTTTCATTACTCCAAAAACAAAAAGAAAAATAAAAAAGAGCACCCAAAACATCCCATATCCTTTACCCCTCCATTATTATTTATTTATTTTTGTCTTTATTTTCTTACTCCTCTGTCCATACACTGAACAAAGGGAGTGCCAGTCACAAGATTTTCACAATTACAGTCACACCGTAAAAGCTAAATAGTTATACAATCATCTTCAAGAATCAAGGATACTGGATTACAGTTCAACAGGTTCAAGGATTTCCTTCTAGCTATTCTAATACACTTAAAACTAAAAAGGAATATCTATATAATGCATAAGAATAACCTCTCAACTCTATTTGAAATCTCTCAGCCATTGAAACTTTATTTTCTTTCATTTTTCTTCCCCTTTTGGTCAAGAAGGCTTTCTCAATTCCACAATGCCAGGACTAGGGTCATCCCCAGGAGTCATGTTTCAGGTAGATGGGAGAGCAGTGAGTTTAACTGCAGAGTTGACTTAGAGGGAGAGGCCACATCTGAGCAACAAAACAAGTTCTCTGGGGGTGACTCTCAGGCATAATTATAAGAGATTGAGGGCTTGGCCTATTATATTGGTAGTCTCCAATGTTTGCAAGAATATCAGGGATTCCCCAGGTGGGGACGTTTAATGTTTCCATATGTTCTAGTTTGCTAATGCTGCTGGAATGCAAAATACCATAAATGGATTGGCTTTTATAAAAGGGGGTTTATTTGGTTACACAGTTACAGTCTTTAGGCCATAAAGTGTCCAAGGTAAGGTCAACAATCGGGTACCTTCACTGGAGGATGGCCAATGGTGTCCAGAAAACCTCTGTTAGCTGGGAAGGCACGTGGCTGGCGTCTGCTCCAAAGTTCTGGTTTCAAAATGGCTTTCTCCCAGGATGTCCCTCTCTAGGCTGAAGTTCCTAAAAAATGTCACTCTTAGTTGCACTTGGGATATTTGTCCTCTCTCAGCTTCTTCGGAGCAAGAGTCTGCTTTCAATGGCTGTCTTCAAACTGTCTTTCATCTGCAGTTTCTGTGCTTTCTTCAAAGTGTCCCTCTTGGCTGCAGCGCCTCTTCAAAATGTCACTCACAGCTGCACTGAGTTCCTTCTGTTTGTCAGCTCATTTATATGGCTCCACTGATCAAGGCCCACCCTGAATGAGTGGGGCCATGCCTCCATGGAAGTATCTCAATCAGAGTTATCACCTACAGTTGGGTGGGGCGCATTTCCATGCAAATCCAAACGTTCCAACTTAATCCCCACTAATACATCTGCCCCACAAGATTGCACCAAAGAACATGGCCTTTTCTGGGGGAAATAATAAAATAAAATAAACCAGCACACCATATTTTCCCCCTGTCCCTCTAGGGGGCTTTGCAAATACTTTTTTATTCTCTGCCAAAATTACTCTGGGATGTATCAGGGCATCACACTAACCTGTAAAAACCAACAAGATATCAGTGCCTATTCAGGTTTATATGTAATTATGGTGTTTGAAAAAACTGACCATACCAGATAAACTGGAGAGTGTGCCACAGGCAATATAAAATTTTCACCAAATAAACAACTCTTCCTTTGGTCTCACATAAAAGTTGAAGTTTTAAAACACAGTCAATATCGTCCTTTACCCTTTAGTCTGATTTGCCTTAGCCCTAACCAGATCAGCTTCTTTCATATTTCTAAAGCCTGATCTCTTTTTCAGTTTTTTAAAATAGTTGCTGTATGGGGTAATGCTGACTTTCATAGCTGCCGAACTCTAGTTCTGAGACTCAGGTGTCACACAGATACCTGAAGTTCCAGGAAATGATCAGGTTATACACAAAGAGCTCAGCATCTCAGAATTTAGAAATAACGGTAACAACTCAGGAATACACATGACTGCTGTAAGGGCTTACAATTGAGAAATCTTTACAATAAGCCTTCCTCTGATAACCTACCCTCTTGAATTCAATTCTCAGAGTTTGCACATTATATTTAGTCCATATTAGTGAGGCATAATAATATTTGGCTTCTTGTTTCTGGCTTATTTCACTCAACATACTGTCCTCAAGGTTCACTCACCTAGTTGCATGCAACATAATGTAATTTCTTGCAGCCATTCAATATTCCTTGTATGTATACACCACAGTTTGCCCTTTTGTTCATCAGTCAATGTACCCTTAGGCCATCTCCATCCATTGAAAATCATGAATACTGCCACCATAAACACCAGTGGGCAAAATGTCCATTTGTGTCCCTGCCTTCAGTTCTTCCAACTATAAACCTAATAACGGGGTTGAGGGTCATATGACAATGCTATATTTAGCCTCCTGTTTAACCACCACACTGCCCTTCAGATGGGCTGCACCATTCTACTTCCCTACCAAAAGTGAATAGGTACATCCTTCTCTCTACATTTTCTCCAGCACTTGTATCTTTTTGTTTATTATTTGAACAGTTTTATTCACACACCATAAAATCTATCCTAAGTAAACAATCAGTGGTTCCTGGTATAATCACATAGTTATGCATTCATCACCACAATCTACATGAGGACATTTCCATTTCTTCTGCAAAGAAAGAAAAAGGAGAAAAAAAAAATGAAGAACAAAAATTAAAAAAAATTAATTAAAAATGAGAAATAACAATAACACCAATAATTCCATACCCCTCCCTTATATCCTCCTCTTATTGACATTTAGCTTTTGTGTACTGCTTTGTACCATTTCATGGAAGTATACTACAATGTTACGGTTAAATGTGGACTCTAATTTGCAATGATTGTATTTTTCCACATACCATCCCATTTTCAACACCTTACAAGGTTAACATTCATTTGTTCTCCTTCATGTAAAACCATTCTCATATTTGTGCATTTAATCATCATCATTGCCCACTCTAGGTTTTAAAGTCCAAGTCCTTATCTTATCTTCTATCTTTCTTTCTGGTGTCATACATATTCCTTGGCTTCCTCTTTCAACCTTACTCAACTCAGCTTTGTTCAGTGTACTTACAATATTGTTCTATCTTCAGGTAGTATTGTGGTCTCCATTTCTGGATCTTTACAATCAATCTGTTAAAATTCTTTACTCCTTCAGCATCCAATGTCCAATCTCGACCTTCTTTCTATCTCCTGATAACCTGTGCTCTCAGTTTTAACTCTCAAAGTTCACACTTACTATTAGCTCATATTAGTGACCCTCTCCCACTCCCTCTCTTTTCTTTCTTTTTCTCTTTCCCTCTCTCCCTCTTTACCCTTACTGAGAGTCTTCATTTCTACACTCTTCTCCAAAACTCTCTCTCTTGTTTCCCCTATTTGCCTGTAGTGCTCTCTTTAGTATTTCTTGTAGAGCAGATCTCTTGTTCACAAACTCACTCAGTGTCTGTCTGAAAATATTTTAAACTCTCCCTCATTTTTGAAGGACAGTTTTGCTGGATATAGAATTCTTGGTTGGTGGTTTTTCTCTTTCAGTATTTTAAGTATATCATACCACTGCCTTCTCACCTCCATGGTTTCTGCTGAGAAATCTGCACATAGTCTTATTGAGCTTCCCTTGTATGTGATGGATCGCTTTTCTCTTTCTGCTTTCGTAATTCCCTCTGTCTTTGACATCTGACAACCTGATAAGTAAGTGTCTTGGAATAAGTCCATTCAGATCTATTCTGTTTGCAGTATGCTGCGCTTTTTGGATGTTTAATTTTATGTCTTTCATAAGAGATGGGAAATTTTCAGTGATTATTTTGTCCATTATTCTTTCTGCTCCTTTCCCCTTCTCTTCTCCTTCTGGGGCACCCATGTCACATATATTCATGCACTTCATGTTGTCATTCAATTCCCTAAGACCCTACTTGTATTTTTCTATGCTTTTCCCTGTCTGTTCTTTTGTGTGTAGAATTTCAGATGAGCTGTCCTCTAGCTCACTAATCCTTTCTTCTGCATCTTCAAATCTGCTATTCTACTTCTCCATTGTGTCTTTCATCTCTTCTATTGTGCCTTTCATTCCCATAAGTTCTGCCATTTGTTTTTTCAAACTTTTGAATTCTTACTTATGTCCACCCAACATCTTCTTTATATCCTTCATCTCCTTCGTCATATTTTCCCTCAACTCATTGATGTGATTTTTTTAAATTGATTTAGCATGTTTTTTTGAACATCTTTAATTAGTTGTTTCAACTCCTGTATCACATTTGAGGTGTAAAAGTTTGTTCCTTTTACTGGGCCATATCTTTGTTTTTCCTAGTGTGCCTTGTAATTTTTTGTTGGTGTCTAGCTATCTGGTATCCTTGATTACTTTATTCTAGACTTCATTTTCACTCTTTTACCTAGGGTTTTCTTGTTGTTTGGCTTTGTTCTCTATCTCTTCTTTGGTATTCAGTTCAGCTTTTTCTAGACCTCTAGCATGGCTTCTGTTTATCTGATCATCATTTTTTGGCTCTTATAATTCTCGTTATATTATTCCCTGCCTATAGGGAACCTTTTTCTTTCCTTCCTCCCTCCTTCCCTCCCTCCCTCCCTTCCTTCCTTTTTGAGGAGGGTCTACCAAGATATGATTGACCACAATCAGATTTTCCCAGACCATACAGGCTCAGGACTCAGGAAGTGGGTGTAATCAGTATCAAGTTTCCCTGAGGATGAGACCCAGCAGATTGTCAGACTTTTCTGTGAGGCCTCTAGACTTGTGCTTTTCCTATCTTACCCAGCAGGTGGTGCTTGTCCATGCACCACTCCCCACAGGTTTAAACAGATGCAGTGTCTTTTAATTTTCACCAGACTCAGTCCCTGCCAGGTGAGTGATTGAGACTGAGATGGCAGAGGTAGAAGGCAAGCTTAAGCTGTTTCTGTCTTTTTCCTCCACCCACGGTGTCTGAATTCTCTTAAGGAGAGTCACCCCTTGGGCTGGGCCCCACACCCCCTTTTCTTGTGTAAGATATGCCCTATAGGGAATTTATCTCCTTCAGTTGACTTCTTCCTTTGTCTCTGTAAATGTTTTAACTCCACTCTTGCCTGGGTCAGCACTGACAATTGAAAATGCCTGAGGCTTTCTTTAATGAGCTACTTAGAATAGTTTAAAAAAAGGAAAAAAAGAAAGACAAATATCCCCTTTTTGGAGCTGGTCCCCAGCCTTCAAGGTTTGCCAGACAAGAGCCAGAGTTGGGACCCAGCTCTATGTGCCTTCTTGGGGCACAGCCCTTCCAGTAGTTCAGCTTGGCTAACTCCAAAAGCCTCTGTTTTTATCTTTTTCTGTCAGCCCCTCCTCCTCTCTTCCCAGAGAGACCTCAGGGTTCTTTTCCTGTTTGCTCCCAGTTTATCTGTCTTTGTAGCTTGTATTTAGTACTCTAGATTTAATTAAAATCACAATTGGAGGTTGGTTGAGCTGCCTTCCCTTGCTTCTAGTAAAGACTGCTTCTTTTTCCCACAGAGGAGTATTCCAACTCAGCCTCCTGTGTCAGTGGGGGAGAGGTGCCAGGTTCTGCAGTTTACAGGCTTTACTTATAGTTCTGTGCTGCAATATTGGCCCTTCCACTCATTCCAAACTGGTGTACCATGTGTGTCCAGTCATGGATGCCCCCCAAACAGTTGTTCCAGAAGTTCCTGGCTACCTACTAGTGCTCTAGAGGACTAACTAAATTTTATACTTCCTTATGCTGCCATCTTGCCTGGTACTCCAAGGTCATGTTCCTTTAATCCATTCCTGTGGGTGCAGACCTACTGTAGATGGACCTTTTGATTAGGTTATTTCAATTGAGGAGTTGCTCCAAGGTGGGTCTTAATCATTTTACTGGAGTCCTTTATAAGAGATGAAATTAAGAGACACACACAGAGAAAAGCCCCAGAGAAGCTGAGAAGAAGCTACTGAAGCCAGAAGCTAAGAGCAACAAAATCTGGGAGAAAAGGACCAGCAGATACTGGCCATGAACCTTCCCACATGACAGACATGTCTCAGTTGCCAGCAGCCTGTCTTCAGAGTCTAGGTATCACTCTGTTGATGGCATGAGTTGGACATTTTTTTGACATAAGAACCGCAAATTGTGAGTTAACAAATCTCCATTGTAAAAGCCAACCCATTTCTGGTATATTGCATTTCAGCAGCTTTAGCAAACCAAAACTCTGAGCAATATGGTAATTCTATATTTAACTTTCTAAGAAACCAAAAAACTTCCACAGCAGCTACACCATTTCACATCCCCACTGACAATGAAAAAGTGTTTCTATTTCTTCACATCCTCTCCAGCACATATTCTTTTCCATTTTTTAAATAGCAGTCAATCTACTGGGTGTGTAATGGTACCCCATTGGGGGTTTGATTTGCATTTCCCTAATAGCTAATGATGTTGATCATCTTTTCATGTGCTTTTTGCCCATCTGTATATCTTCTTTGGAGAAACGTCTATTCAATCTCTTGCCCATTTTGAAACTGGGTTGTTTGTCCTTTTGTTGTTCTGTTGCAGGAATTATTTGTATATTCTGGATATATATATATTATGGATATTAACCAGAATAGGTGGTTTCCAAAGATTTTCTCACATTCTGTGGGTGGTCTTTTCACTTTCATGGTGAAGTACTTTGATGGATACACAGAAGTTTTTAATTTTATTAAATCCCACTAATCTATTTTTTATTTTGTTGTTTGTATTTTTGGTGTAACGTCTAAGAAATCATTGTCTAACACAAAATCCTGAACGTGCTACCCTATTTTTACTTGTAGGACTTTTATATTTTAGTCCTTATATTTAGATTTTGATCCAATTTGAGTTGATTTTTGTATATGGTGTGAGGTAGGGATACACAATTTTGCACGTGGGTATCCAGTTTTCCCAGCACCATTTGTTGAAAAGACTCTTCTTTCCCCATTGAGTGGACTTGGCACCCTTGTCAAACATCAATTGGCCATAAATATGGCAATGTATTTCTGAATACTCAATTCAATTCCATTGGTCTATATGTCTGTCCTTATGCCCAAACTACACCGTTTTGATGAGAAAGTGTAAGTCTTCCAACTTCAGTCTTCTTTTTAAATATGGTTTTGACTATTTTGTGCCATTTTTCCATCTATATAAATTGGATGATTGGCTTTTCCATTTCAGGGAAGAAGGCTGTTGGAATTTTGCTTGGGATTGCATTAAATTTGTAAGTTGTTCTGGGTAGAATTAACATTGTAACAGTATGTAGTCTTCTTTCCATGAACATAGAATGTCCCACCATTTATTTAGGTCTTTGATTTCTTTCAGCAATGTTTTGTAGTTTTCCATGTATAATCTTTTATGTTCTTGGCTAAATTTATTCCTTGATACTTGATTCTTTCAGTTGCTATTAGAAAGGGAATTTTTTCTTGATTTTCTCTTCATATTTTTCATTACTATTGCATAGAAATATGGCTTTTTCTTTTTTTTTTTTAATTTCAGATAGAAAATGAGTACTTTTTGAAATCAAATTTTATTGAGATATATTCACACACCATAGAAACCATCTGAAGTATATCTGAAGTATACGTTACTGGTTCACAGTATCATTATATAACATGACTCATTTCCAAATGTTAATCTTTTAACCTACCACTTTGCTGAATTCTTTTATTAGCCTAGTATCTTTGTGTGGACTTCTCAGTATTTTCTATATATGGGATCATGTTATCTGCAAATAGGGAAAGTTTTACTTCTTCCTTTCCAAGTTGGATGCCTTTTATTTCTTTTTCTTGCCTAATTGCTCTGGCTAGAACTTCCAGTACAATTTTTAATAACGTGGTGACAGTAGGCATCTTTGTCTTGTTCTTGATCTTAGAGGGAAAGCTTTCAGTCTTTCACAATTAAGTAGGATGTTAGCTGTGGGCTTTTCATGCATGTCATTTATCACATTGAGGAAGTTTCCTTCTATTCCTAGTGTTCTAGGTGTGTTTTTTTCAATCAAAAACGGGTGTTGTGTTTTCTCAAATGTCTTTTCTGATCTATTGAGATGATCATGTGGTTTTATTCCTTCATTCTGCTAATGTGGTGTATTACAATAATTGATTTTCTTATTGAACCAACTTTGCATACAAGGGATAAATCCCACTAGATCATGGTGTATAATTCTTTTAATATGCTGTCCGATTCAGTTTGCTAGTATTTTGTTGACTATTTTGCATTTACGTTTATAAGAGAGAGTAAAAAAAAAATGAAAAAATATGCAAAGCCCCCTTGAGGAGCTGTGGAGAAGTCAGAGGTGTTGGGCTTCCCCACCTCAATGGTTGCTGATGTGCTTGCAGACATGGGGACTGGTGGTTTGATGGCTGAGCCCTCTACCACAGGATTTGCCCTTGGCAAAACTGTTGCTGCAAAGGAGAGGCTAAGCCTGACTATAATTGTGCCTAAGAGCCTCCTCCCGAATGTCTCTTTGTTGCTCAGATGTGGCACTCTCTAGCTAAGCCAACTTGGCAGGTGAAATCACTGTCCTCACCCCTACATGGGATCTGACATCCAGGGGAGTGAATCTCCCTGGCAACGTGGAATATGACTCCCGGGGAGGAATCTAGACCTGGCATGGTGGGATGGAGAACATCTTGACCAAAAGGGGGAAGTGAAAGGAAATGAAATAAGCTTCAGTGGCAGAGAGATTCCAAAAGGAGCTGAGAGGTCACTCTGGTGGGCACTCTTGTGCACAATATAGACAACCCTTTTCAGGTTATAATGACTTGTAATAGCTAGCAAGAAATGCCTGAAACCATCAAACTACAACCCAGAACCCTTGAATCTTGAAGACAATTGTACAAAAATGTAGTTTATGAGGGGTGAAAATATGACTGGGAAAGCCATATGGACCACACTCCTCTTTGTCCAGTGTACGGACGAATGAGTCGAAAAATGGGGGCAAAAAAAAAAAAGTGTTCTTTTTTACTTTAATTGTTCTTTTTCACTTTAATTTTTATTCTTATTATTTTTGTGTGTGTGGTAATGAAAATGTTCAAAAATTAATTTTGGTGATGAATGCACAAATATATAATGATACTGTGAACAAACAACTGAATGTACACTTTGTATGACTGCATGGTATGTGAATATATCTCAATAAAAATGAATAAAAGAAAAAGAAAAAAGAGACAGTGGTCTGAAGTTTTCTTTTCTTGTGGTATCTTTATCCATCTTTGGTTTGAAGGTGATGTTGGCCTCATAGAATGAGTTTTGGAGTGTTCCTTCTTCTTCAATTTTTTGGAAGAGTTTCAAAAGAATTGGAGTTAAAACTTCTTGGAATGTTTGGCAGAATTACGCTGTCAAGCCATCTGGTTCTGTGTGTTTATTTGCTGGTAAGTATTGATTACCATTTCAATCTCTTTATCATTATTGGTCTGTTAGGATCTTCTATTTCCTCTTGAGTCAGTGTAGGTAGTTTGTGTGTTTCTAGGAATTTGTCCATTTCATCTGAATTATCCAGTTTGTTGGCATACAGTTATTCATAGTATCCTCTTAAATCCACTTTTTTTCTGTGGGGTAGGTAGTAACGTCTCCCCTTTCATTTTCGATTCAAATTATTTGCATTCTCTCTTTTTTCCTTTATTCATCCATCTAAAGGTTTGTCTATTTTATTGCTCTTTTCAAAGAACCAGATATAGGTATCTTTGACTCTCTTTATTGTTTTATAGCTCTCTATTTCATTTATCTCCATTCTCAAAACCTTAGTTATTTCTTTCCTTCTGTTCATTTTGGGTTTAGTTTGCCCTTTTTTTTCTACATCCTCCAGTTGCAAGGTTAGGTCTCCAATTCTTTATCAATATAAGCATTTAGAGCTATAAATTTCCCTCTCAGGACAAACTCTGCTGCATCCCATAAGTGTTGGCATGTTGTGTTTTCATTTTCATTTGTCTCTAGATATTTCTTAATCTTGATGACATCCTTAAGTGACAGGGCTCTTCATTATTTACCACTATAGATTAATTAATTAATGAATTAAATTTTTTTACTAATAACTCTGACAGACAATGGTCATAATCTAGTCAAAATGGTGGTGTGGCAATATCATGTTTCGTACTAAGGAAAGTAATCATGCATAGGGAAGTTGGCCGGGATGATGTTAAAGTTATTCTGCACCTTTATTTTTTGGTCAATTGCAATATAGAATCACTTTAGAAAGATATTAAATGAAGACACACCACCAAGAAAATCATAATTTTTGTGCCCCCCATTATCTCTACTTAAATATCCTGTAAAATTTTCAAATTCAGCAATCTTGAAAATCAACTAATTTCCCCACACTCTGAAACAAAATTCCTCTTCCTAAATTCTTGAACTCAATTAACAGCATCATTCTCCAAATTAGTGACTTATGCCACCAATGCCCCTCTCTCTTAACATTCAGTCCATTTACTCTCTCTTACCAGTTCAACTTTTGAATTTTCTCTATTGTCTATCTCATCAGTCTTCAGCTCACTGCCACCAGCTTATTTGACACCTGCATCATTACTTACCTGGAGAACTGCAAGTCTCTTAATGGGATGCTAAGCTATCTCAAGTGCTCACTTTTAGGAATGAGACCATTATTAAAACAACAGCAAACAACAACAACAAAATGTCCCTGCTCCTGGTCTCACTGTCCCAAGCCCACCAGCAAAGCCATTTTGAATAATGTTTCCAGAGATATTTTTTGAAAATAATATAATATATAATGAGTATATTATTTCTTTGCTTAAGACCTTCCAGAGGCTACCTATTGCATTAAAGGTACAGCTCCAACTCCTTACCAGTGTTGTACTTCCTCCCTTCCCACACTGGATGATTCCATTTACTTCTCCCAAACAAGCCATGCTCTCTCCCACCTCTGTAACTCTGTACACTCTACTACTTCTTTCTGGAGTGCCCTTTAGCACTCCTTGTTTCTACTCCTAAGCATATACTTTTCCTCATCTTTTAAGCTTAAGATCAAATGATACCATTTCTCTGAGGTCAAGCCAGCATCTCTTGGAATATGTTAATTGCTTCTTCTAGTCAACAGCTCCAAAACTTTGTACAAATCTCCTTTGTAAGTCATTTATTCAGCAATGACTATTGAGCAACTACTGGGTGCTAGACAGTGTTCCAGGTTCTAGAGACACAGTAGTAAATACAAATGGTAAGGCCCATCTTCTCCTGGAACTAATATGCTAGTGGGAAAGACAGACAACAAATAAGCAAAAGTTTTTCATATGATGGTATATGGTATGCAAGACTTAAAACAGTGATGATATAAAGTAGCTTCTTCATATTGAGCAGTCAGGGAAAACTCTGAGAGAAGGTGACATTTAAGCTGAGATTTTTAAAAAGCCCAGTTACATGGAGAGAGGATCACATGTGGGAGTCACTGGCCTAAAAATAATATTTAAAGTCATGGGACTGAATCTGGGCCCCTGGGAAAAGAATGTTCATAGAGAAGAAGACCCACGACCAAGCCTTGGCTACTTCAATTACAGAGGAGGAGCCAGTCAAGTAGCCCAAGGAGTTGCCAGTAGGATAGGAAGAAAACTAAGAAAGTGTGTTGTGACAGAAACCAAGAGAAGGTGTTGCAACAGAGACGTTGTGGTTTACTATGCTGAATGCTGTTGATTACTGCAAGCAACTCAGATAAGATAAAGAGCAGAGAAATAACCACTGAATTTGGTAGCACGGAAATCACTATGACCCTGTAAAGAACAGTAACTGTAGTGATGTAGGGACAGAAATTCCACTGGGATAGACTGAGGAAAGAATAGGAGACAAGAATGTAAAGACAACTTAGTATGTTTTGAAGTTTTAATTTATTTACATGTCTTTCTTGTCCTCTAAACTGCAACCCTAGAAAGAACAATGACTTATTTATTGATGTCAAATGAAGGAGGAGCACAGTTCCTGGCTTGTAGTAAACAACCAGTAAATGTTGGATAAAAGGAAGAATGAACAAATGAATGAATGAATGAAGGAAGGAAGGAAGGGAATGAAAACATGAATATCCCATGCTCAGTTCATGCCATACCAGCAAATTGAAGGCAGAATGGTGAAATGCTAAATTTAGCAGACCACATATTTTAACTGTGATGGAGTAACAAATTTCTTTTTATGCACTGAAGGTCAAAGGGAACTGCAGTACTTAGCCATGGGTGGTAGTCCAGGTGTAATAAGGGATTTTATGGATGTTTATGGAGTCAGATCCAGAACTGTTAGCAGTGCATGGATAATGATGAACATGCTATTTGGGAAAATTAAGAACATGAGTGCTGATTATAATTCTAGAAAGCAAATAAGTCATCAGAAAACTGAAGCTTATTTTAGCTATGCAAAAGTAATATTAATTACCATCATTTGTGTGAACTGTTGATCATTTATGTTTAATTACCTTACAGCACAGTGATAATTTGGTACTTGCATAACATTAAATATTTCAGATTACCTTTGTTCATTCTCTTATCCAACTAATATTTATTTAGTGACTGCTATATTAAAGACATTCATGTAGGCTCTGTTTGGGGATTTACAAAGTTTTAAAGAACAGGCCTCCTTCCTTAAACAGTTTCAATCTAATAGGAGAAATGTCAAATGTGACTGATTCTTTGTAAGAGATAAACAAATGCAATGGGAGTGGAGAGCCTTTCAAAGAAGGCCCCACTGGAAATTGATGTTGTAGGGTCTGGCTGGATTTGAGCAGGTGAAGATGGCGGGGAAAAAGGATCTTCCGGAGTGAAAAAAGTTCAGATGTGGGACATTATGGTATGTGTCCAGGAAGTGACGACAGATAAAGTATGAAAGAAAGTAAAATATGTAAAGAGGTAAAATAGGATGTCTCGGTTTCCTGGCTGCTAAAACAAATGCCGTACAATAGGTTGCCTTACCAACAGGAATTTATCGGCTCACGGTTTCAGAGTTTAAAAGTCTTGCTCCCTCCTGGGGTAAGTATTTTTCTGGCTGGCTGGCAATCCTTAGAATTTCTTGGTCATACTGTCACATGGTAATATCCTCTCCTTTCTCTTCTTGATTCCATTAACTTCCAGCTTCTTTTCCTCCATATGGCTTTTTCTTCATAAAATCTCCAGCAATAGGAGTAAGGCCCAACCTTCTTCAGTTGGGCCATTCCTTGACTAAAATAACATCTTCAAAAGGTCGTATTTACAATTGGATGGATTAAGGTTGAGAATATGTTTTTTTTTTTCTGGGGTACATAATTCAACCTACCACATAGGAGGCAAGACAGAATAAGTGAACTGGGATGATATCATGCCCCCAAAGCCAAAGAGTTTATATTTTTTTCATTTCCTTTTAAATTTCCAGAAAAGGTTTAACAAACTGCATTTGAAACCCCCATACTGTGTCCAATAGGCTTTCTTATTCCCAATAAAAGCCTCTAGTAAGATAAGATACCAACATGGAAGAACTTCTAAGGAATAATACATACATGGTAAATCCATTTAGATTACACTAGATAACTGACAACCAGATCTTTAAATGTCACCAACATGTGTCATATGCATGGTAGAACCACTTAAAAATTTTCATCCATTTATTGCCTACGTCTGGTTGCTTATTGATTTATAATTTATAACCATTGTATTGCAAAAAAAGTTTTGAGATAGTTTTTCAGTTATGTCGAAAATAAGGTTTGTCTATCAGTAATCCATTTTGGTTCACCACTTAATCTGACAAGTTTCCCTGGTCTGAGGGTTTAAATTATATTTGCTTCCTATTTCAAGAGATTCCTTGACACCATCTTGTGGTGAGAGATCAGTTTCTCTTTGCTCAAACTTGAACACTAAGGATATACAATCTAACTGTAAGATCTTCATTTATAATCCAAAAGGCTTATAAATGCCCTGCAGTAGACTGCAAGCACTCATTTTTCATATTATTTGTGTGCAAATCTCTTCCTCCAGGGGAGCTAGTGTTCTAGGAAGTCACCAGAAATGTAGACAAGTGTCTTGAGGTAAATTCTTCCAGAAAGACATTATCTGCCCACACACATGATTTCTGCTAAGCATTTTTTGGAGTACTTCAAACATAACCAAATTTAGAAAATACTATGTGTTTCATTATTTGAATTTTATTTATTTAAAATTTTATTAATTTTAATTCTTTTCAATAATGAGTATGGAAGCCAGTTTTTATGCTCAAAGAACAGACAGTTCAAGGGAAATAATAAACCCAGGCAGTTCTATAGTGCATTTTTTTTGTACTCAACTCTACTCACAAGTATTTATACTTCTCTGTAAAGAGCCGAACTTACCAAATGAGTTGGGTATTATGACCAGGTTTATGAAAGGGAAGTGCTTTTCCAACAATACAATATTGTTTGTTGCCAAACTTTTTGTTTTCCTCAAGTTGTGAAGGTTCTATGCCTGAAGTGCTGGTTTGAATCTATTACATCCACCACAAAAGTCATGTTCTTTAATGTAATCTTGTGGGGGCAGACTTTTAGTCTTTTGATCAGGGTGGAACTTTTTGAATGTTTCCATGGAGATGTGACTCACCCAACTGTAGATGAGACCTTTTGATTAGATATTTCCTTGGAGGTGTGACCCCACTCATTCTGGGTGGGTCGTAATTAGATCACTGGAGTCCTTTAAGAGAGCTCATGGACAGAAGGAGCTCACAGAAGCTGAGAGAGATATTTTGGAGAGAAGCCAAGATATGTAAACTGGAGTTTGCCCCTGGGAGAAGCTAAGAGCTAACACAGACCCAGACACCTGGAAGTGCTGAAAGATGCAGACAGAAGAATACTTGGAGATGCAAAGCTAAGAGATGAAGCCGAGTTTGCCCCAGAGAAGCTAAGAGAGGACCCCCAGATGCTTCGAGAGAAATGCCCCAGGAGAACTAAGCAGAGAGCTGAGAGAAGCTAAGAGAGACAGAAGCCCAGAGACATTTTAGAGAAAGCCATTTTGACATGCAACCCAGGAGCAAAGGACCAGCAGACGACAACCATGTGCCTTCCCAGCTAACAGAGGCATTCCAGATGCCATTGGCTTTTCTTGAGTGAAGGATGTATCCCTCTTGTTGATGCCTTAGTTTGGACACTTTTTTGGACATTTGAGAACTAATAAATCCCCTTCATAAAAGCCAATCTATTCTGATATTTTGCATAATGGCAGCTCTAGCAAACCAGAACACCTGATCAGCAGAGTTGGTGAGACTCTCAATCAGGATCTGAGCACAGAGCAGACATATATCTTTTCCCAAGAACTTTAAATCTGGTTGCATTCATGATGCTCGGACTCAGAGTCAAACTTCAGAAATAAAAGAATTCAGCCAGTTCATTTTTTAAAATTGCAGAATATAACATTGATTTAGAAAAGTACATAAATGAAATATGTAAAACTCAACAGTAAATAACAAAACAAACACCATGTAACTACTTCCCAGTTCAAGAAACAGAACACTAAAAGCACCTGAGAAATCACTTTCATGCCCTTCTCAGTGCTTCCTCTCTCCCTCCATGTTCTTGCTTTTCTTCATAGTTTGGCTATCATTTGGTTTTGCCTGATTGCTTTTTGAACCTTACATGAATGGGATCATATAGTATTTTGTGCATGACTTTCTTCTTTCACTCTTCATAAGTTTTGTAAGATTCATACAAATTTCTAGTGTGGCTGAAGTGTTTTCATTTTCATCACAAAATAGCATTCCTATGAATATATTAAAATTAATTATCCATTTAGTGTTGATGGATATCTAGCCGTTTTCTAATTTGAAACTATTAAAATTAATGTCATGAATTTGATAGGGATTTCGTGGAATCTATTGATCACTTTGGGGAGAACTGACATTTTTATATTATTGAGTCTTCCAATCCATGAACTCATTATATTTCCTCATTAATTTCTCACTTGTTTCATTTCTCTCAATATTTAATAGTTTTCTGTATAATTGTCTTGCACACAATTTATTAGATTTATTCAGAGTTAATTTTTTGATGGTCTTGCATTTGGTATTTTTAACAATTACTTTTCATTTTCTGCATATTAATGATATAGAAAATTGCAATTATCTATTTGCATATTAACACTATAGCAGCCTTGGTAAACTCTTAAATTAATTTTTAAAATTCCTCTGTAGATTTTTTTTTTTTTTTTACATTTTCTAGGTATAGAATAATACCATGTGGGAATATGGATAGTTTTATTTTTTCCTTCCCAATCCTTAGATTATTTATTTCTTTTTGTTTCATTGTACTTTATAGAACCTTCAGTACAATGATGGATAGTGGTAATAGAGATGCACTTGTCTCAGTCTCAGTTTCAGGGTAGAGATAAAGCTTTAAACTTTTCATTATCACTATGATTTTTTCTGTAAGTTTTTTTTGTATGCACTATTTACCAGATTATGAACCTTTCTACTCCTATTTCAATAGGAGATTATTTTAAAAAATCATGAATGGATATTGAATTGGTACTCAACTAACTTCTCTCAGTACTTCTAATCTTTCAAAAAATATGCCTAGAAAATTTATGAACAGGTTTGACCAAGCCTAAGAAATAGGTTACCCCTGTTTTATATAAGCTGTTTAGGAAATTAGAAAAAAAAAGGAGGTATCCAACATACTTGTGTAACCATAATAAGACTTGTGTAACCATAATACCAAAGCCAATGAAGGGTTGCATAAGAAAAAATGTGTATCTCAATCTCTCTTTTAAGCACATATGTAAATTTATAAATAAAATTCTAGAAAAGTGAATTAAAGACTTTATTAAATACTTAATATACTATATGTAAGAGCACTGAAGATATTCTCAATAGATGCAGAAAAAGTATTCAATAAAATTCACTTCTCATTTGTAATAATAATTGAAAAAAAAAAAAAAACCTCTTAGTCAACAAGAAACAAAGAACTTCCTTAACACAATAAAGGGTGTACTGGTTTGAAGCAGTCTGTACCCCAGAAAATGCCATGTTCTTTTAATCCACTCTTGTGAGTGCAGACCTATTGTGGATGGGACCATTTGATTAGGTTGTTTCTATGGAGATGTGACCCACCCAATTCAAGGTGGGTCTTAATCCTTTACTGGAGCCTTTTATGAGGATAAAAGACAGAACAGTATGGAGAGAGCACAGAAAGAAAATGCCCCTGGAGAAGCAAGAAGGACCCACAGAAACTGAGACTGTCATTCTGAAACCAGGGCCCAGGAGAGAAGGACCAGCATATGTTGCCATGTGCCTTTCCACTTGACAGAGGAACACTGGATGCCAGCAGCCTTTCTCCACAGAAGGTATCTTCCTCTTGATACCTTGATTTGGACATTTTCATGGCCTCAGAATTGTAAATTTGCAACCTAGTAACACCCTGTCCTAGTTTGCTAATGCTGCGGAATGCAAAACACCAGAGATGGATTGGCTTTTATAAAAAGGGGGTTTATTTGGCTATACAGTTACAGTCTTAAGGCCATAAAGTATCCAAAGTAACACATCAGTAATCGGATACCTTCACTGGAGGATGGCCAATGGCGTCCAGAAAACCTCTGTTAGCTGGGAAGGCACGTGGCTGGCATCTGCTCCAAAGTTCTGGTTTCAAAATGGCTTTCTCCCAGGACATTCCTCTCTAGTAAGCTTGCTCTTCTTCAAAACGTCACTCACAGCTGCACTCCGTTCAGTCTTTTTGAGTCAGCATGTTTTATATGGCTCCACTGATCAAGGCCCACCCTGAATGGGTGGGGTCACACCTCCATAGGAGTATCCCACCGAAGTCACCACCCACAGCTGGGTGGGGCACATTCCAAGCAAATCTAACCAGCACCACAATGTCTGTCCTACAAGACCACAAAGATAATGGCATTTGGGGGACACAATATGCTCAAACCGGCACACACCCCATTGAAAAAGCCAACCCATTTGTGGTATATTGCATTCCAGCAGCTTTAGCCAACCAAAACAAAGGGTATATATAAAAACCAACAGCAATAATCTGCTTAATGGTGAGACTTTGGAAACATTTCCATTAAAGTCAAGAACAAGACAAGGATGATGTCTATTGTTCTTACTTTTTAGCACTATATTTTTGGTCTTACCCAATGAAATAGATAAGGAAAAGAAAAGACAGCAATAAGAATCGGAAGGGGAAACAAAATTTCCTTATTTGTGAGTGCCTTAGAATATCCCAAAGAATCTACAATTAAAAATTAATGGGAAAGCGCAGCAAAGTTTCTGGTCATAAGATTAGCACATAATAATCAACAGCATTCTTTCACAACCCAGACATAGAACAGTTCCATCACTCCCAGGATTTCTTTCTGCCCCTTTGTAGTTGACCCCTCTTCCGAACTCTAGGCTCCGGAAAATATTGAATTGCTTTCTGTCCCTTTACTTTTTGTCTTTTCCAAAATGTCATACAAATAAAATTATATAGTATTTAGTTGTCTGAATGTAGCTTCTTTCACTTAGCATAATGCATGTGAAATTCATCCATGTAATTGTATGCATTAGTAGTTCATTCCTTTTTATTGTTGGGTGGCATTCACCAGTTGAAAAACATTGGGTTGTTTCTAATTCTGAATAAAGCTGAATAAAGCTGATATAAACATTTATGTACAAATTTTTTAGTGAACATAAGTTTCATATTTCTTGGGGGAAACCCAGGAATGGGATTGCTGCCAAACTTTCAAAAGTGGCTGAATCATTTTGCATTCCTATTGGCCATGTATAAGAATTGTAGTTGCTCTACATCCTCACCAGCACTTTTTAATTTTAGGTGTTCTAACAGGTATGTAGTGGCATCTCACTGTGGTTTTAATTTGAATTTCATAATGACTTGTGATATTGGTTTGTAGTTTTCTTTTCTTGCAATATCATTGACTGGTTTTGGTATCATGGTGGTTTCTGCTCTCATAGAACAGATTGGAATGTGTTTCCTCCTCTTCTATTTTCTGGGAAAGACTATGTAGAATTGTCATTATTTCCTCCTCAAATGTTTGGTAAAATTCACCAGTAATGCCCTGTAGGACTGGAAGAATTTTAACTACGAATTCAATTTCTTTAATAGACACAGAAGAACTCAAATTTTCTATTTATTCTTCAGTGAGCCTTGATAGTTTATGTCTCTCCAGGATTTTTTCCATTTTATCTACATTGTCAAATTTACATCAATCAAATAGTTTACAATATTCTGTTATGATTTTAATGTCCCTAGGGTCTATAGAGATGTCTTCTTTTTCATTCCTGAGATTAATAATTTGTCTTATCTCTTTTTTCTTGGCTTGTGTGTCTAGAAGTTTATCGATTATAATTGATCTTTTCAGAGAACCAACTTTTGGTTTCATTGATTTCCTTAGCGATTTTTCTGATTTCAATTTCATTGATTTCTGCTCTTATTTTTGTTTCCTTCCATCTGTTTGTTTTGGTTTATTTCGGATTTTAGTTTGTTTAGTTTCTTAAGAGGAAACTTAGAACACTGTTTTGAGACCTTTATTATTTGCTAATATATGCATTTAATGTTGTGAATTGCCCTCAAAGTGCTGCTTTGGCTGCATCCCACATATCTTGATATTTTGTGTTTTTATTTTCACTCAATTCAAAATATTTTCTTATTTCTCTTGCAACTTCTTCTTTGACTCATTGACTATTTAGAAATGTGATAATTTCCAAATATTTAGGTATTTTCCTGATTTCTTCCTATTATTGTTTCAAGTTAATTCATTTATGATCAGAGAACATACTACTTTGCATGATTTCAATTCTTTTAGTTTGTTAAGGTTCATTTCATGGCCCAGATTATGGTCATTATAGAAAATTTAGAAAATTTATATATGCTAAAAGAGTATTTTAAAAATCCATTACCCAGACATAGTTAAAAGTTTGATATGTATTTTTCAATTTCTTTCATTTTGCCCCATATATATAACATTATATGTATTATATTATGCATTATACACATATTTACAAATGTAGAATCATGCTGTAGAGATACACTGTAAACCACTTTATCTCTGTGGGGGACTGTAAGTTATTGGTTAAGGATGAGATCTGAAGCCCCATTGCCTGGGTACAAATCCATCTGTGTGATCTTGGGCAAGATCTTAAAATTCTCTGTGCCTCAGAACCTCACAGGTAAAGTGGGGTAATAATAATAGTATGTTACCTCATTGGGGCTGTCATGAGAATTATTTAAACTCATATGCATAAACTACCTACAATAGCACTGGCACCTCGTAAGCATTAAGTGCCTGTTATTTTATTATTGCTTTCCCATGCCATGGTTCCAGTGTAAGGATACACAGTAATTTATTTAGCTAATACCCTATTAATTGACATTTGGGGTATTTTCAATATTCACTATTAAAAACACACTTTGATAATGATTCTAGTAGCCAAAATGTTATGACACATCCAGGATTTTTTTTTAATACAGGATGAAGTCATAGAAATACAATCGCTAATTTGAAGGTAGGCCTATTTTTAAGGTTTTTGAGGCCTTTGCCAAAGTCCCTGGGGAAAGTGCTATTGTTTTTGTTTTGTTTTTTGTTTTCAATTCATTTAAAACCCACCATCATGTATGAAAATATGAAAAATATATCATTTTAGATAGTATCTTCCAAAACCTTCCAAGAAATAGTCTTCTTGAGGTTTGAAGGGATAATGACATTAAAACACAAGATAAACGGGTTAACTTTCAGGCAACTACCCAGAGAAGGGATTTCATTCCAGGAACTCAGAGCATGAACATGTTGCTTTCATAAAGGAACCCCAGAAGGATGACAGCAGATGCCAACCAAAAATACAATGAAGAATGTGTTGCTCCATTGAACAAGTTTTAAAATTGTATTAATTAAATCTGGAAAAATCAATGAACTGGTTAAGGAAAATTGTCCTTCAGGCATTAATAGCTCTTTTAAATAAGTTATTGTAAATCTGCCTTCTGTGAATGTAGATAATATAGACATTTTAAGAAAGGAAAATGTTTAATAGTATGGAAAGTACCAAGAAATATAAATTTTACAAAGATAGAAGTTGTTTCTAAACATGAATATTAGCTTCCTAATTTGATGAAAAAATTCACTTGATTCTTAAGAACAAAAAAAAAAAAAAAAAAAAATGGAGGATTGGGGGAGCATTTTCTTCAGTGTTTTAGCACTGATATCCTAAACGGTAGTATTTAGGGAGATGAGGAATAAAACCATGGAGGAGCCTTCAAACTTTTATCTTAACCTTCTGTCTCATTCAATCCTGTTCCCCAAAGTGAATAGCAAATGCTTGAGAAAACACTGGTCAGCAAGTGAACATGACCAAACTCAAGTATCTCTTCATCCTAGCAAGAAAAGTGTGATTCATGAAACCAGGACAGAAATTCTCAAATATTTAGTCCAGACTCAAAGGTGAACAACTTGGGCCATTTTCCTTACAAATCAAGATTTGCCATAGGATAAATTTAATCCTACCAAAACAGAAATCACACCAGAGAAGCCATCTTACCCCCACAAAACTACAGCAGAACAAAACGACAGCCATCTTTTGGGGAAAGAAATGAAGAAATTCTATTTCTTCATGATAAACAAACCAAGTAACAAAAAACAAACTGATCTACTTTAAAGACATATAGACCCAGAGAACTAGAAAAAAACGGGATTCACAAAGTTTTCTTTATTTTAAAAACTCTTTAAAAAAAGAATTACATACCATATTAATGCAAGGTGTTAATAACAGAGTGGTGTATAAGAGGAACTCTGTATTTTATATATTTTATGCACGATATTTCTGTAAACTTACAACTTCTCCAATCAAAAATTAATTAAAAGTAAAAAAGAATTATATAATTCTTCTTATTATATGTTATAATATAATCTAACTCCCCAAATTAACTTTTCCTTAAATACAGAGTTGGGAATTTTTAATTCATTGTTTGTCTTTATTTTCTTACTCATCTGTCCATACACTGGGTATAGGGAGTGTCAGTTGCAAGGTTTTCACAATTACACAGTCATGCCATAAAAGCTAATTCAATCATTTTCAAGAATCAAGGCTACTGGATTACAGTTCAACAGTTTCAGGTATTTCCTTCAAACTATTTGAATACATTAAAAACTACAAAGGAGTCTCTATATAATGCATAAGAATAATCTCCAAAATGACCTCTCAACTCAATTTGAAATCTCTCGGCCACTTGAACTTTATTTTGTTTCATTTCTCTTCCCTCTTTTGGTCCAAGAAGGCTTTCTCAGTCCCATGATGCCAGTGCCAGGCTCATCCCTTGAGTCATGTCCCACATTGCCAGGGAGATTTACACCCCTGGAATTCATCTCCCATGGAGGGAGGAAGGCAGTGAGTTTACCTGTAGAGTTAGCTTAGAGGGAGAGGCCACATCTGAGCAACAAAAGAGATATTCTGGGGGTGACTCTTAGGCATAATTATAAGTAGGCTTAGCTTCTCCTTTTGCAGGAATATGTTTCATATGGGCAAGTGCCAGGACTGAGGGCTTGACCTAGTAAATTGGTGATCCCCACTGTCTGTGAGAATATCAGGAATATTTCCATATTTATCCCCAATCTCTCTGGGGGGCTTTGCAAATACTTTTTTATTCCCTGCCAAAATTACTCTGGGTTGTATCAGGGCATCACACTAACCTGTAAAACCAACATCTCACTCCCTATTCAAGGTTCAGTGAAATTATGGTGTTCAAATAAATTGGCCATACAAGTTAAATTGGGTAGTGTGCCACAGTTTGCACCAAATAAACATAAAAGCTGAAGTTTTAAAACACAGTCAATATCATCCTTTACCCTTTAGTCTGATTTGCCTTAGTCCTAACCAAATCAGCTTCATTCATATCTAAATGAAATCTGATCTCTTTTTCAGCTTTTTTTTTTTTTTTAACAGTTGCTGTATGGGGTAATGCTGACTTTCATAGCTGCAGAATTCTAGCTCTGAATATCACTCATGTGTCACACAGATGCCCAAAGTTCCCGGAAATGACCAGGTTATACACAAAGAGCTCAGCATCTCAGAATTTAGAAATAACTGTACCAACTCAGGAATAAATGTGACTGCTGTAAGAGCTTACATATAGGAATCTTTACAATGAGCCTTCCCCTGACAACCTATGCTCTCAAATTCAATTCCCAGTTTGTACATTATATTTAATCCATATTAGTGAGGCGTAATAATATTTGTCTTTTCTATGCTGGCTTATTTCATTCAACATACTGTCCTCAAGGTCCATTCATCTAGTTGCATGCCTCATAAACTAATTCCTTCTTGCAGCCACTCAACATTCTATTGTATGTATACACCACAGTTTGCCCTTCTGTTCATCAGTCAAGGCACCCTTCGGCCACCTCCATCCATTGCAAATAATGAATACTGCTGCCATAAACACCAGTGTGCAACTGTCCATTCACATGCCTGCATTCACTTCTTCCAAGTATGAACCAAGTATGGGGTTGAGGATCATATGGAAACACCATACTTAGCCTCCTGTGGAACCACCACACTGCCCTCCAGATGGGCTGCACCATTCTACTTCCCTACCAACAGTGAAAGGTACATCCTTTTCTCCACATTTTCTCCAGCACTTGTATCTTTACGTTTATTATTTAAACAGTTTTATTCACACACCATACAATCCATCCTAAGTAAGCAAGCAATGGTTCCACATGGTGATGCATTTACCACAACAGTCTATATGAGGACATTTACATTTCTTCTGCAAAGAAAGAAGAGGGAAAATAATGAAGGATAAAAAATAAAAAATAAAATAAAAATGAGAAACAACAACAACAATCACACACACCTCCCTTATATCCCCCTCTTATTGACATTTAAATTTTGCCTTTGTTACATTTCATGGAAGTATATTACAATGTTACTGTTAACTATAAACTCTAAT
This sequence comes from Choloepus didactylus, assembly GCF_015220235.1. Taxonomy (NCBI): domain Eukaryota; kingdom Metazoa; phylum Chordata; class Mammalia; order Pilosa; family Megalonychidae; genus Choloepus; species Choloepus didactylus. Next base: position 54,583,951 of record NC_051310.1, on the reverse strand, counting down.
TTGCATTGACTGTATTTTTCCATTTACCATCCCATTTTCAGCACCTTGCAATGTTGACATTCATTTGTTCTCCTTTATGTGAAAACATTCTTATATTTGTAAATTTAATCACCATTATTGTCCATTCTAGGTTTCGCTAAGTTATACAGTCCAGTCCTTATCCTCTATCTTTCTTTCTGTTGTCATACATGGCCCTAGCCTTCCTCTTTCAACCATACTCATACTCAGCTTTGTTCAGTGTACTTCCAATATTGTGCTACCTTTTTCTGGAGTTTTACAATCAATCCTGCTGAACATTCTTTACTCCTTCAGCATCAAATGCCCAATCTCTACCCTCTTTCTGATAACTTGAGTTCTCAACTGTAACTCTCAAAAGTTCGCTCATTAATGTTACTTCATAATAGTGATTTTTTTTCTCTCTTTTTACCCTTACTGATAGTCTTCATTTCTACACTCTTCTCCAAACCTTTCTCTCCTGTCTTTTCCTATCTGCCTGTAGTGCTCCCTTTAGTATTTCTTGTACAGCAAGTATCTTGTTCAAAAACTCTGTCAGTGTCTGTTTGACTGAAAATATTTTAAACTCTCTCTCTCATTTTTGAAGGACAGTTTTGCCAGATATAGAATTCTTGACTGGCAGTTGTTCTCTTTCAGTATCTTAAATATATCATACCACTGCCTTCTCACCTCCATGGTTTCTGCTGAGAAATCCGCATATAGTCTTATCGAGCTTCCCTTGTATGTGATAGATCACTTTTCTGTTGCTGTTTTCACAATTCCCTCTTTATCTTTGATATCTGACAATCTGTTTAGTAAGTGTCTTGAAGTAGGTCTATTTAGATCTATTCTGTTTGGGGTACACTGTGCTTCTTAGATCTGTAATTTTACGTCTTTCATAAGACATGGGAAAACTTCAGTGATTATTTCATCCATTATTCTTTCTGCCCTTTTCCCCTTCTCTTCTCCTTCTGAGACACCCATGACATGTATATTCGTGCACTTCATGTTGTCATTCCATTCTTTTCCTTGTCTATTCTTTCATGTGTAGGATTTCAGATATCTTATCCTCTAGTTCACTAAATCTTTCTTCTGCCTCTTCAAATCTGCTGTTGTAATTGTCCATTGTGTTTTTCACCTCTTCTATTGTGGCTTTCATTCCCATAAGTTCTTCCATTTGTTTTTTCAAACTTTCGCATTGTTCTTTACGTTTACTCAATGTCTTCTTCATATCCTTCATATCTTTTGTCATATCTTCCCTCAACTTGTTGATTTGATTTTTGAATTGATTTAGCATATTTGTTAAACATCTTCAATTAGTTGTTTCAATTCCTGTATCTCATTTGAAGTGTAAGTTTTTCCTTTGACTGGACCATATCTTTGTTTTTCCTAGTGTGACTTGTAATTTTTTGTTGGTGTCTAGCTATCTGGTATTGTTGATTAGTTTATTCTAGATGTCATTTTCATTCTTTTACCTTGGGTTTTCTTGTTGTTTGGCTTTGTTCTCTATCTGTTCTTTGGTATTCAGTTCTAGACCTCTAGCATAGCTCCTGTTTAACTAATCAGAATTTTTCAGCTCTTATTATTCTGATTCTTGCCTTGCCTAAATGGAACCTCTTTCTTTCCTTCTTTCTTTCTTTCTTTCTTTCTTTCTTTCTTTCTTTCTTTCTTTCTTTCTTTTTTGAGGAGGAGGGTCTACCCAGATATTGTTGACCACAATTAGATTTTCCCAGACCAGACAGTCCCAGGACTGAGCAGGTGGTTGTAATCAGTATCAAGTTTCCCTGAGGATGAGACCCAGCAGAAAGGTTTTCAGACTTTCCTGTGAGGCCTCTAGACTCTACTTTTTCTATCCTACCCAGCAGGTGGTATTTGTCAGCCCATGGTTCCCCCCATTCCTAAAGAGATCTAGTGTCTTCAACTTTCACCAAACTCTGTCCCTGCCAGAAGAGGTAGAAGGCAAGCTTAAGCTGTTTCTCTTCCCTCCCCCACCTCTGGGGTCTGAATTCTCTGAAGGAGGGACTCCACTTGAGCCGGGCCCTGCCCCCCTTTTCTTAGGGAAGAAATGCCCTTTAGGGAATTATCTCCTTCATTTGACTCCTTACTTTGTCTCTCAGACCTATCTTGACTCCACCCTTGCCCAGGTCAGCACTGACAATTCAAAATTCCTGAGGCTTTCTCTAATGAGCTTCTGAGAATAGTTTAAAAAAGGAAAGAAAAATTTTCCTTTTTAGAGTTGGTCCCCAGCCCCCAATATTCGCCAGTTAAGAGTCAGAGTTGGTACCTGGCTCTATGTACCTGTTGTCTTAGGGCACAGCCCTTTGCCAGCCCTTTTGTGCCTAAAAGCATCTGTTTCTATCTATTTATTTATTTTTTCCATAAGTACCCCCTCCCCCCCACGGGGAGAGACCTCATGCTTCCTTTCCTGCTTGCTCAAGGTTTATCTGTGCTTATAACTTGTATTCAGTAGTCCAAATTTGTTGATTAAAACAACAATTGGAGGTTGATTGAGCTACCTTCCCTTACTCCTAGTAGCCTGCTTCTTTCTTCCAAAAGGAAGTGTTCCAACTCAGCCTACCGTGTTAGTGGGGGAGGAGCAGCAGCCCCGCAATTTAGGGAGCTTTACTTATAGTTCTATGCTGCGGTCTCAGCCCTTTCCCCCATTCCAGTCACCTATGTCCCCCAAACAGTTTTTCCAGACAGTTCCTGGCTATTTACTAGCTGCTTGAGTGCTAACTAAATTCCACACCTCCCTATGCCACCATCTTGCCCTGCCCTTCAGATGGTGAGATTTTTTTGCAAAATTAGAGGTTAATTGCACAGAATAACTAATTTACTGCATCTTCAATGTCCCAAGAATGTGAAGGAGACCAAACAGCTGCCATGAGAGACAAACCTGTAATTAGAAGGTGGTCTGTTTGGAAAACAGGACACAACTGAAAACTGGTATCAAACCTAAGCTTGTTCTATTCATTTTATTTCCTTCTATTTCAAATAATATTCTATTACCAACTGTGTCTGCATATGTCTTTCCCAGATGATAGGTTTGCATGTGAAAAATTCAAGTAACTTTATGCATCTTTTATTTACTTGTATAACATCTCATTCTACAAGTTGGTAATGATAGTTTATCAAAATGTTTCCTCTGTGCCTCTTTCATAAGAGTACAGGCTAATGAAAACAGTGAAAAATATAATGTCAACTTCTCATCTAATGAGATATCATACGACTAAGAGAGATCTGAAAAAAACTAATTTGTTCTAAACCAACAATAAACAGCTCCAGCAGAACACTTCCCCCTTTCAAAGCACTTTTACACATTAATCTCTTTACCTGGACAATCTCTCAAGAGATGGTTCAGTCTAATCTTCATTTTACGGATGAGTATATCTGGGCACATAAGATGACAGTAATCTGCTGTCAGCTATACAATGAAGGTAGTGGACAGTGGCCATCCCAGTGAAATGGTAATTTTCTGAGCCTTAATCTTTCCTTTTCTGGTGGTTATTGGGATATATTGTCTTTATGTTAAAAAATGCACACCCACATACATGTGTATTCTTTATATCAAGCTAGAGTTTATATTGATCTTGCATACACATATATAAAACAAACCACCAGCTGTTCTGTTAGAACTTTGGAGGCAAGCAGACTAATTCAAACCCTGGTTTTGCAACCTACTAGCTATGTACCCCTCTGTGCCGGTTTGAATGTATTGTGTCCTCCAAATGCCATTGTCTTTGTGGTCTTGTGGGACAGACGTTTTGGTGCTGGTTAGATTTGCTTGGAATGTGCCCCACCCAGCTGTGGGTGGTGACTTTGGTGGGATACTCCCATGGAGGTGTGACCCCACCCATTCAGGGTGGGCCTTGATCAGTGGAGCCATATAAAACATGCTGACTCAAAGAGACTGAACAGAGTGCAGCTGTGAGTGATGTTTTGAAGAGAAGCAAGCTTGCTAGAGAGAAACGTCCTGGGAGAAAGCCATTTTGAAACCAGAACTTAGGAGCAGATGCCAGCCACGTGCCTTCCCAGCTAACAGAAGTTTTCCGGACGCCATTGGTCATCCTCCAGTGAAGGTACCCGATTACTGATGTGTTACCTTGGACACTTTATGGCCTTAAGACTGTAACTGTGTAGCTAAATAAACCCCCTTTTTATAAAAGCCAACCCATCTCTGGTGTTTTGCATTCTGCAGCATTAGCAAACTAAAACACCCTCTCTGCATGCTGTTTTCCTTGTCTGTCAAATGGGGCTAATAGCATCACCTTTCCAAAGAGGTAATGAAGTAGCAGAGAAGTGCCAAGCATAGTAATTGGAACATCATAGATGCTTGAATATCTGTTGCCTTCTAACCTCCCCCATACCACTAGAGAATACAGTAGGTGGCAAATTAGGTTAAATCGGTGTCCTTGACTGTTTACCCTGGAAAAGGGACAATTTGTGTTTTCAATGCACTGCTCTAAACAGCATAGAGCAGGTCTAAATTGGATGTGTGCAATCCTCAGATAAGCTGCTCACAAGTGGCCAGACAGATGTGAGTAATTCCCTTGTCCTTGCTTAATCTATCCAGACAGCTAATAAGAAAGGTGGACCAGGAGGGGCAGATAATTATTCCCCATAAAATCCGGGGTGAAATTTGTGCACAGCAACTCCCTCCTTAAGTACTTCTGTTTTTCATAGATGTGAAACAGCACATACTCCTTTTCATTTTGTAAGGATTCATCTCATAAACTACTCTGGAAATTCTTTGTCATTCATTTTAAAGAGAAGTGCACTAAGAAGCTGAAATACCACTTTCTTATGTTGCAATTCTCTTTATTGTCATACTTTACCAGTTTGAAAATAAGCTATGGAACTTGGCACTGCTGATATCCAAGACCCAAATCCAGGTCCTTGTCCCCAAAGTATCTCCTCATCTCCTCTCCAGCACAGAACTACTCCTCTAGGCAGGACTTACAGCTAGAGAGTTCAGCAATATTTCACTTTGGTGGGAGGAAATGTAGAAAGCCAAAATTTCAAGGTGTGACTTGAATAAGTGTTCTAACTTCTGAGGACCAGAATGGGGTTGGTAGCAAGTTTCCCATCTCCGCTGCCTCTGCCTGGTTTCCTATACAGAAAGGCAGTCTGGTATGATGGAGAATTTCTGAACGAGTTGGAAGAACTGGGTTCTGACAATTGTGTGGGACCCTGATATTTATGACCTCAACTTATCTGTTTATGCATAGAATAGCTAGTTTGGTGATTCTGATGAAAGCTGGACTCTCTCACGAGAAAAATGCTCACAGTCATGAAGACTGGCATAAAAACTCAGGAGGGGCCCCGGCCCCAGGGCTGGATGGGCCTTCCCCTTCTCCATGGTTGCTGTTATCATATATCCTGACAAAAAATGAAGTGTCTCCTTACTTACTGGCTTCTGTTGCTTTACTTGAGGGATTCATGGAAGAATGGATTAAGAAGAAAGAGCACGAGAAAGCCAAGGCTAAATGTGATAACTAGATCGGTACATAAACTAAGGCCTCTGTGTAAAGAAGCTCACTTCTGTAGCCCAGCATATATTTACATAGGAGGTCAGACAAAATGTCTCATTTATTGTTGATGTTATATGTATGAAAGAGAGAGAGAGAGTCTGCTCTGTAGTCCTACCCACAGACACATACTCAGACAGAAGCTCACTCTGCAAACAAATTACCCACAAGGGCTTCTTGAGGCAGAGTGTAAATGAGAAGTACTCCTTGCCCTGTGCCTCCTTCCAAATTAGGGCAGAATTACAGTGGCCTCTGTATTAGCAACAGAACAACACCAGCAGTGTCTCCGAAGCACAAAGAATAAGGATAAAGAACAAGGTTTAGTTCCGCATTGGCCACTCATTAGGCAATACTATACATAACTCATAAAATTGTTCTGAGAATTAAATGAATTAATATATGTAAAGGACTTCTAAAAGTGCCTGACACAAAGAAAGCATTAATAAATATTAGTTATTATTTTTTTCAAAACATTAAGTCTATGGAGAATATATAAGTGGCAAACCATTGATTTACAAAGAAAAGAAAAAGCCACTGGAATTGAGTTCATCAGTAGATAGAGATTACACTTGAATCAAAAAAGACATTCTTTTAGTCAATGGTTGTAAACAAATTCCAGGAGCTAGAAAATGTTAAGCCCTTAATTTGTTTATTCAGGGAAGTAAGACATACTGATTCTTATGCTTACAGAGCTGATTCTCTGTTCATCCCCCCACCCCCACTCCAGATCCATTCTCTGCCTTTCTCTGCTGTACTCAGGAAGCGGTTGGCTACATGAGTAGATGGGTGGAGTGGATGAGAGAAAGAGAAGTTACAGCATGTGCACTGGGTAGTCAAAGAAAGCAAAGCTTAAGCTGAGCTCTGAAAAGATGAGCAGACACTGGCTAGATGAGTGGATACATGGAGTGGACGAGAGAAAGAGTGGAACAGCAAGTGTAAAGATCACAAGATGGGAAAGAAGATCATGTGTTCAGAACTGCAAGAAGCCTGTGGCTTTAATAGAAGAAGTTCAGAATAAGCCTAGAGAAGGGAGACAGACAATGCAGGACTTTGTAATCAAGATAAGAATGTGTAGTTTATCTTAAGGCTAACAGACTTAACAGACTTATCTTAAGACTTAACAGACTTATCTTAAGGCTAACAGACTTATCTGAAGGGCTTTAAGAAGGGAGAGCCATTACCAGATTTTGAAAAGATCTCTCTGGCTACAGTAGAAAAGCTGGTTGACACAGGCAAAGAATGAATGTGGAAGACTGGTTTGGAGGCTGAGGCACTAATCCAGGCAAGGGATGATGTTGGTTTGGACCAGGAAAGTGTCAGTGAAGAAGGCAAGTGACTGGATTCAAAAGATATTCAAGAAAAAGAATCAGCAACACTTGGGAAGTTGGTGGGATGTGGAGAATAAAAGAGAAGGTGGAATTTCAACAACTCCCAATTATCTAGCTTGGTAGTTGGACATAAGGGAACACAGAAAAAGAGAGGGCATGGGAACTTCATCTATTCAGTTAGATGAAGAAAAAAGGTTAAGAGCAGCTGAGTTAAACTATAGGTCAAACCATAGGAAACTGCCAATATTAGACAATTTTTAACATATAAAACTGGAAATTTCATTTGGTTCAACCTAATAGCAGCACTGGTACAAAAATCTATCTTCCAGGATTAACATAAGGTATAAAGAAGCACTGTTTGATTATCATACTCTATGAGCCTTTTCTTAAAACCAGGTCAGATGTCATAGCCACAGTCAACCAGAAACCATTGAACAGTGCACAGAGATGCATGTGCACACACACACACACACACACACACACACACACACACAACTAGGAGGCCTAAATCAAGGTATAAAAAGGAACAGAACAATGCCATCAAACCTGCATGAAGAAAATTAAGCTGTATGCAGCACTAACATAAGATCAAATAAATCCAATGAACCCCAGAGCTATTTTAGGACTACTGGAAAACACTTATCCAATTAACTCAGAGCCTGCAGTGAAGTCAGAGTTTAAAAACTGGTTCACACTTATTCACCGTAATACCAGGAAAAGCAGGCAAGAAATGTAAAGTGTTTGTTTCTAATTTTAAACAAGAATTCAGGTTTCTCGTTCTGAGATTTACTGAGAAACAGGTAAACAGCACAGCAAGTGCAGGTCCCACACCTAGATCTTGGATCTCGGTCAATAGTTTCTGCTGCATATTGAAAGGCTGCAGTTCTTCTTTTATATATGGAATTTGGAAAGCTCCATAAAGGATTATAAGGCATATTAACCAGCATCTAACATTCCTCATGGCACTTTCTGAGAATATACCTCTTCCTCAGGCTGTGCCCTCTGCTACTGACTTCTAAGGTTTTGAGCCTATTTATCTTGAAGCTAAATCATGACTGTAACATGGGGTGGCATCAGTTGCCTACACAATGTGAGACTGGTTTTACTGTGCACAGCTCTATCCTAAAGGTCACTCCAAATTAGGGGCTCAGTTCATTTCATTCTGTCTGACGTTTGTATATTACTCATGATTCGATAGGGAACAGAGAAATATGCTGCTAGTGAAAGGTAAAATGGCATATTTACAAGACTTAAATCTAGTAATGCATTAGCTACTAGCTCAAGTTAATATTAGCTTAGAATTTTTCAAAGCACATATTAACAAGTTGATTTTTTTACATACAATATTTTTCATGTGAAGTCTCATTATCAGGTTTGTTTAAATATGGCTTTAAAAAAAAAAACCTCTCCCACTTCAGGGGGAAATTTATGCCTCATATTTAATTAACTTCTTTGCTTATTTTATTTCTGAACTGCTTTAACAAATAGATGGATTTTTTAAAAGTGGAACAGGAATATTTTGAATTTACATGACATTTATTAGTATCCCTCAAGAAAACATTGCATATTTATATTTCATAATGTTAAACAGCTCTTATGTGCCTATCAAATGTGAAGCAGTTATTTTGTAATCCACTCAGTGGGCGATTTTTAAAATATTATAGACATGTCTGTGACTACTTGGAGTTAATTAGAGCAGTAATTCCCCGCCTCTGAGGAGTTTCAATGCCCTCTTGTTCTTGGTTTGACTTTACATTTTCTACCATCTCTACTTTCTCAGGACTGGCGATGCACATTTTCATATAAATGATCTAGGCCAGAAACCCAAAAAGTATCCTGAAATTCCTTCTTCTCCTTTGTCCAACCCTCTTCCCAAATTCAATCAAGTCACCACATTCTGCTCTTTCTCCTCCTCAAATATCTATCTAATCTACCCACTGCGTTCCATCGTTGCTTGCTACCTTGGTTTAGGCCTTATCATCTGTCTCCTAGACAACTGCCAGAGCTGCCCGTATCTTTCCCCAACTGTTTTTTAATTATTTCCCCTATTAAGCAATTATACACAATTCAGCTGGCTTGTCCATTTAAAACACAAATCTGGTCATTTCCTTCCTATTAAAACCCTTCAATTGGCTCCCTCTGCCCTACAAAAGAGTTCAGCACCCTTAGCATGGCCCTCCCCCACTTGGCTCTTTCCTCCCTCTCAAGGCTTATCCCCCTTCCCCATCCCACACCCCCTTGAAGCACCAGCCAGGGCCAATTATATGTAGGTTCCTGAATATGCACTATATTGGTTCATGTCTTCATACCAGGATACTCTGTATCCTCTCTACATAGACTATCCTCTGACAAATTAAGTTTTTCCTCTTTGTGCCAGCACCAAGCTGGGAAGATATCTCTAGTTTTACATTTATCACACTATAAAACATTTCAGTTTCCATACCTGCTTCCTTTGTAGAACAGGGTGTATCTATTCATTTTAGCTTTGCCAGGGCTGACCCATGGTATGTGCTTGACAGAAGGGTGGATGAGATCCCAGAAGGCATTGGCTTTATTTATATAATTAAGTTAATGAACACTATTTTGCTATAAGAATACAGGAAATTCCTTCAGATGCATAAAGAAACCGTAAGATGTTGTCTAGTCTTTATTTCAGTGTTATTGAACAATACCCCTCCCTCTCCACACCACTGCCAATGGGTACACTTTTTTCTGCTCCAAAGCCACAGACTATTCCTGATTCCCAGGCATACAAATGTTTCTACAAGTAATAGCCAGGTACAAATTTATTTGCCCAGAGAGAAAAAACAATTTACATATTTACATAATATACTTAAGGGGAATAGTGGCCAGATAGAGATATATATATATATATAATGGCTAGATAGGTAGGTAGGTAGATAGATACAAACTCAGCATTTGAGAGGAGAAATGCCTACTCAGAGTCAAGCAGCAACTAGGAGACCTTTCTTTAAACCAAAACCAAATTATTTTTAAAAAGCATTATTCTTTGACCAAAAGAAGAGACGCCCCCCAAATTGTTCAGGTTATGGACCTGACAATAATGCATGCACAAGTTAAGCCTGAACTTCAAGAATTTTGCATCAAAAGAACAAAAAAATTAAAATCCCAGGGCCTGAGAAATGTTTTAATTTATTATTCAATCTTTTGAGATGTTCAGCCAAATCAGCTAAAATGCATTTCCCTATTGAGAATCTTAAAAAATAAACTTTAAATGTAGAAACGCTATGAATCCAGTCCCTTTACAGAATGAAACCATTTTATTGGTTGACTTCACTTAAAAATGAAAGCATACAGCCTTTGTTTAGTTTAATAACCAAGGATATAAAATGCCCTGTAGTGTTTGTTTTTCTTGCTCTTTATAAATAAGACGACCACAAAAGAATACAAAGGATATTGCCTGCCTGTGTGCATTCACTCACTCAGCAAACATCTATCTGAAAGGCCTTCCAGGCCTTGGGGCTTCTTAGATGAATAATTCACAGTCACTTCCTTCAAGAGGTTCCCAACTCAACGGGGATATGACACCTAATCAGGTAATTATAAACCTGTGGGAGGTTTAGTGATAGAGATATGAACAGGGTTTGAAGTAAGCCCAGAAGAGGTATCTAACCCACAGGAGGCTGAGCAGACTTGAGGCAGGAGGACAGATACATTTTTGAGACTTAAGGAACTCATGTAAGTCTAGGTATGCTGGAAGTAAATTTGTAATGAGACATGAAGAATGAGAAGATGAGAGAGTTTACAGCAACTAATCTGTTTTCTCAGTGGAGGAAGAATATAGCTCATTTGCTGAGACAGAGGAGTCAGGATTGGGTAGATCTCTTCTAAAAGTAGCAAAAATGTGAAATCATTTTTGAAAGAAATAGGAAACAGAGATGATTAAAGATAAACAAAACTATCGAGGGGCAGCTCTGAGGGCTCGGCAAGGGAACTGAATCTGTAGATTCGCCAGTCTGCAGGGTTGTAGGGGAGGAAAAGGCACATAGCTGCATAGTTCTGGGTTGTGGTTTTGTGGACCCATGGAGCAGAAGAATACAGTGGAATTAAGAGGGCTGATGAGAAATTGTTGGTTATACGGATTGGGTTATACAGATTGGGTAGGGAAGGTAGATTACTCAGCAACAATGAAGGCTAGAGTGACCATGTATCTCTGTTTGCCCAGGCCCATCCTGGTGCAGTTATTACAGTGTCCACTTGCAAAAGATCCTTGTTGGACAACAAATTATATGGCTACCCTAATGATGGCCTGGGAAAAACAACTAAGAGAATGGGTCTCTATGAGATCAAACGGAGAAGATATTAATGGTTCAGGAGTGGAATGAGGGAGTTAAGCTTTAAAGGGAGGTGTTCCTGATAATGACAAAATAAAGAGTGTGGTTCTGGGAATGAGTGGAGTTGCTGAGACAGCCAGGAGATGACCGTCTTTGAAGTAAAGGAAGCCCAGGCAAGATGAAGCTAATTTGTTGGATGGGTCATTCTCACAGCCTCTGAAATCAACATCTGACCCTTAGTAGATGTGGATGCATGTCTGACTATATGGCAGGGGTTGGAGTGGGAAGGAAGACTGTGAGCCAAGTCCCAAAGCTACAGACTATAGGGAGGGACGTTAATCAGAAGGGGACAGAAGTGAAGCAGGGTTTCAAGATGGCATAGATATCTTAAGACCCAACGTGAAAGTGTACTTTTAAAAGAGAGAGAAAGAGTAATGATCCAAAAGCAGCCAGGAGCAAGCTAGTAGTTTGTGGAAAATGGGAGAATTAGAGGACTCTATCGTGAGACCAGTGGAAGTGTAGCCCCAGAAGGGTGGAATGACGAGGACACTCTGTGTGAGGATTCCCATGCAGTCTACAGAGGGCAGAAAAGGTCCCATTAGGGGAGAGGCCATAGGCTCTTTCTCAAGGTTAGTGAATCCTATTGGGGTCAAAAAAGATCCAGAAACCAAACTCCAACCTTAACAGGAAGTTTGAGGGTAACTCATGGATTTCTCATGGATTGTTTCTTTTTTTTTCCCTCATATAATTCTAACCTATAGTACAGTGAAACAAAGATGATTCATTACTCTAGCTTTCTTGGCTAAAGTATTACGTAACAATTGTAATACTTTATGTTATTACTTAATAATTATGAGAAAAAAGACTGATGATTGTAAATAAATCATTTCTACTTTGCACATAAATACCTGAACAGCAATTATTTCTACCCTTTAGAGAGAGAATTTTATCTTTCCTCAATACGTCTCTTCTTTACTGTGTGAGGCAGAGAGGCAGATCTCAGTAAATATCCACAAACTGCTCTGGATTCTCTGAAAATCTGCATTATACCAAATAGTCTCAAAATATTTACCCTTTAAAATTGCTGATTAAATTGTCATCATCAGATACAAGCAGGGTAAAACTCAAGATGTTTCAACTCAACTAATAGAGAATCTCATCAAAATTAACATTTTCAGAATAATTTGAAAATTTCTAGGTTCCTCCGTCCTTAAATGCTTGGGTGGGGTGGACGTAAGCAATAAGATAATTCTGAATCTATTGACCCAGAGGGAAAAAAAGGGAAAAATGAAGCTGCTATTCCGAGTGAACAGGTCCTAGAACGTCTGGACACCATCCTCACCATTACTGTGAGCCCTGGGATACATGTCCTTGAGCACATGGTGAAAAGTCTCTTGACCAAAAATGTTGTGTCCATCTCATACTGGCTTAATCATTCCCATCTGTTCAAGTGCTGATTAGGATGGTGGTCTCCATGTCCAAGATTCCATGGAATCATCTCCTTAGCTGCCTACTGTGTTGGCATGCTTTTTCATTGGGTTAACTCCAGTCTAAATATCAAACCAGATAATGGAAAGATTATAAAGTGGGGTCACCAACTGTGTAGAAATAAGGGAAGTGACTTTTATTTTGGTTTGTTTTTATGAGGAACTCATCTGAGTGAATAATCTAAACTTAATAAAAATATCAGTGTCTGAGCCAGGGGCATCTCTGAAAAATGGTAGCAATACGAGTATACGTTATTTTATTTCTCCCTGTTTCATTATTTAGATCCACATGCTTCTGCAGTGGCAGGTGCCTATATTTATCTCATAAGTCTGTCAAAAAACACTGCAGCTGCGACTATGGTTTCATCAACAGATACAAATAAGAGACAAGGTCCCTATTAAAAAGATTTTAAATTTCACACAAAAATGTTATATTCCATGGTGAAAGATACAAAGTTTTTCTGAATGCAATTTGTATCGGGGCAGTGGTGACAGTCACAGGCTGAGTTGCTAAGGGAAAGCTTTATGTTTAATTTAGAGGAATAAAGATGCCTCTTGAGAAAGGGGGCATTTTCTGTCTTAGATTCATGTAAGGGGAGACTGACAAGACAGCACAGATCACTGAGTGCAACCACCCCATTTTACAGAGGAAGGGGTGAAGGCTCAGAGTTTGTGACCTGCTCAAAGGCCCACAGCAGAGTTAGGGTGAGAAGCTGGGAACCAGACTCCCCAGCAGAGAGGCCGGTGCTCTACCTTACTTACAGTAACGGCCTCTTCTTTAATAAATGGGCACCAAATCATGCGTTCTTGTTTGCAGATATGATACAGCAGTTTCCACCAAACACTCCATGATTCACATGAAGGCCTGTCATTTTTTTACCTTCAAGCTTTATTTCCAGAAGCCCTGTGATTCCTTTTATGGAAGCACCCCTCTCTTGCTGGGAGAAGTGTCGGCAGAAGGGTCAGTCCAGGTACCTACCCATGGAAGCTAAAGAGGTCTCTGGAGTTTCTTCTGTCAGAGCCTTTTGTTCTCCAACGACATGGCAGCCACTGGTGGACAAAGAACTGTGTCCATTGGCTCCAGCAGCAGACCCAGTCAGGATTGTCAGGCAGTTAGTTCCTGTCCTGAAGGCCAAGTTCCTGCCTCTCCCAAGCCTGTACTGTGAGCCCTGCCTTCAACCCAGGGATTTCTCCATATCTTTTCAGTGAAATCTCCTTTATTTTAAGTTAGACTTAGAGTTGATTTCTGTTACAACCTGAAACCTCCTGAAGGACAGTGAAATTTTAATAGATACAGTTTGAAGGAATTTCTTTTAATTAAATATTTCCACGTGTGGTCAAAGCAGAGAAAAGCCACAGCTCTGCTGAGATTTGGGGATAAGCAGTTAAAGCAGCTTTGATGTCACGCCCTTATGTATCATCTTGGGGTTGAAATCATTGAACCTAGAGCCTTTCACAAGATTAGAGAAAGTTTCAACTCCAAGATAAAATTTAAGATGAGTTAGAAAGAGTAACAAATCCAAGACTGAGACTAACACCAGGATTAGATTAAAATTTAGGGATAGCAGTAAGATTAGTGCAAAAGGCATTATACATATCTAGATGTTTATTTTTTAAGGCTTTCTCTATGTTTATTTAAATTTATAGTTTAGTAGTTTAATACTATTAAATCTGTTTGACTTTTTTTTTTTTTTAAACAACAAAGAGTGGGCAAAGTGGAAAAACTGAAAAGAAAATCTATCTCAGGTAAAAATTACCTCTACCTATAGCTCAGTCTTTACAATGCCCATAATGGAAGCATGATTACCTCCTTGTGGTAGCATACCCTAATTGCAGGTTCCATTTCTCCAATGAATAAATCCCTTGAAATCCTGGCCTAAAAGCTTAAAGCCTAAAAAACAAGGGCAGTAAGTCATGATTTATATGTGAATTAGAAAAGATGCATATCACCTGACAGGAAAAGCTTTTAGTTCCAAAGTCCTATGGGAGTGAAAAGTTCTGGTTGATAGCAATTGAGGCAAGCTAAATGTGCAATCATATTACCCAATGTGTTATACTCTTCCAAAACTATAGTAAGACTAGCTAGGACCTGCTGTGAGAAGATATTACAAATCAAGATGAAGAAAACTCAAACTGAGGTAAACTGGGTTAAGGGATATTAGCAGGAATCCACTTATCGTCCTTGAAAGGAAAATCGATCCACAAGAAGAGTCATCCAGAATACCATTCACAGAAACAGATAAAAACTAACATGAACTTCAAACTACAATATGAAAGGTGCAAAGGTTTTGAAAAAAAGGATATGAATTGTGTTTCAGAAGCAAAGGTGATAGGAAGCTCATACATAAATATGTAAATATGAATTAAAAAACAGCCTCCAGATTCCTAGAACATGGATAATTTATCACCAGAAATTGCTTACATTGGGAGCTGCATTGATTTGGCTTTGTTACTGTTTAGCTTGGGCGTTGGTCCAGCTGCCATATTATAGGTTTGTGTAGGCGATGCCAGCAACACTAGCTCTCCAGCCTACTGATAAGAAAAGTAAGCACTTTGAAAATGAAAACTTTATATTCAGAAGACAAGACAGAAATCTAGACTTTGGGTTTTTTAAAATACATTTCTGTTACAAGCAAGTGTCAATTTTCTTTAAAAAAACTGGTCAGGACTTCTAAAATCAGCATATATATATGTACACATACATATACACTATATATATAGTATATATATATATGCACTATATGTATAACAGGGAGCAGTTCAATCAACAAATAAAATTAGAAATACTCAAGAAAACTTTTTTTTTTGCATCCCAGCAAAGGAAACAAGACTGAATTTAGAGGCATATGTTGCATATGTTGCAAAACATCTTGCATTTTCAAAAGTGGCATGTGTGTTTAAAAATCCTGGTACACTTTTTCCATTGATGTGTGGATAACATAAAAGAGGAAAGTTCCGTATTATAACACAAACACTGAATTTTAAACATTTTTTTAACCTTCTCATTATGGAAAATTTCAAATACACAAAAGTGGAGAGGAAACTTCAAGTATCCATCAACAAGCTTCAATGATTATGAATTCATGGACTAGGCATGAATATAGCATAGGCATGTGGATAGCAAGCCAATATGTTATAAAGGACAATATTTTTAATTTAGTTTTCAAAAAACTGTTTAGCTTCACTTTGTTCCATGGCTACCACTTTTATTTTTAACCCTAGCTAGCTATTTTTCAAATCATAGAAACAGGCTGAAGGAACCTTAGAGGTCATCATCTAATCAACCATATCCCCACTCAATTCAAGACTCCCAGGCCCTAAGATCCCCATGCAGTATAAGGAAAGTCTTTCTGGAAACAGTGAAATCCACCTTTTATGAAGCAGCAGGTACCCCCTTACTGCAAAAGCTTCAAAAAAGGCTGGAGTTCAGCAAACACTCAACAGCATGATAGAGAGGAAAGAGTGTAGGCTTGGAAAACAAGCAGACCTGAGTTTGAATCTTCACTTTGCCACTCCATAGTTGTACCTCCTCTCTGAGCTTCAGTTTTCTCATCCATGGACTAGGCTAACAACACTTTCATCATAGGGTGGCTAGTACAATCCAGTGAGGTGATATAAATGTCTGGCACATAGTAGATACTCACAGATAATCTCTTTGTTATCTTCTTTTCCTTCCAAAATAAATTGGACATGGCAGTGAAAACACACATGGAAAGATGTATAAGCAGTTTATTGGGTCATACACATATATAATTTTTCAGTCATTGTCTTATTATGGAACAGCATTTACTGAAATTATTAAATTGGTTTAGTTTTTCCCTTGGCTGGACTTTTCCCTATACAATCCATATGTAAAAAGGATTAGAGAATATAGGCCTTTCATATCAATATATTAAGCTGGGACAACACAAAGCAAATGACCCCAGAGATGTATAGCAATGAGTGTTAAATTGATTTTTTTCCTTCAGTCACATTCTTATGCTAGAGAGAAAATATTAGATTTGGAAAAAAGAGAAAAAAAAAGCTTTTGACAGAAAAGAAGCCCATTAAAAGGAAATAGGAAAAAATCCTAAAGTAGACCAAATCTTAATTACCCTTATTCTCTAGCTTAATACCCCCAACATGCTGGAACATTAAGTCTCTCTCTGAATTTTATTTCTCACCTATTGTTGCAAAGGGTTTTGGTGACTTTTGCAGCCTTTTCTCCTTGAATATTGTTTTCTGCTTTCCCTCTTTCCACAAATGTCCTACAGCCACCAAAGTAATGGTTTTCTAGTTTTTGAAGCCTAAATATTAAAATTATTTATTGAGGAGGTTTCAGTTAGCCCTTGCTGCCTAACAAATCAGTCTAAAACATATTGGCTTGGAAAAAATAGCGATTTACTATGTTTCATGATTCTGCAGGTCAGCTGAGCTGTTCTGCTGCTGGTTTTGTCTGAACTCACTCATGAAGCTGCATTCAGCTGGAGAGTTGGCAGGGCTGGAAGGTTCAAGATGCCTCACTTATGCCTAGCAGTTGATGCTGGCTGTCAGTTGGGGGCCCTCAGTTCTCCATCTAGCTTCTCATTCTCCAGTAGCCTTTCCAAAATGGCTGTCCCAGAGCAGTGTTCCAAGCTCTGAAAAGCAGACAATGTACAGCTGCCGTTGCATTCCATTGTTCAAAAGACAGCAAAAGACCAGTCCATATTCATGGGTGGAGAAACAGACTACCTCTAGATGGGAGAAGTGGCTGTCACACTGCAGAAAAGCTTGGGAGGAAATGTTTGAAAATAGTCTACCACACAGGGTTCTAAATAATGGTACCAAATTAGTTGTCTTGCCCTTCTCAGAACTAAGCTTGTCCTCTCTAAAACCTGAGCACAGCACAATGCCTCAGGCTGCAGTCTCCTAAAAGTCAGAATCTAAGCCATTGCTTAGATTTGCAACATATCTTCCAGTGTTCTGGCTGCATCAATATCCTTTTATCCCCACATGCAAACAGAAATTTGAGGAAGGAATAAAAGGTGGTTTTTTTTTTCCCCACAGTAACAATTTTCTTTTTCCAAGTGGAAAAAATTTTAAATAATGTAAAAGAAAAAAACAAAAAGCAAAAAAAACAAAACAGTCCAGTTTCCAGTCTCTTACAATACTAGCAACTGACATGCTTGAAGGGTCCATGCAGAAAAGTCAAGATTTACATGTGGAGAACTTAATTGGACCTGCACAGTGACCATCAGTGCACACCTGGATGTCATAGTGAGCTCATGGCATATCCAACAGGTGCTGACAAAAGCCAGGAAGAAGTGGAAAGCAACAAGTGACTGGATCATGCCAGGACTGGTGCTCAGAAGATGCAGCTCTGACCTCTGCTCTTGTTACATGTTGTGGTTCTTATCTGTCCATGAACCTGACCCTTATGTCTCTGTATGGCAATATTGCAAGTGCCCATAGGATAGGCAGAAAACATTTTAGATGTCTAGATAAGATAAAATGATACAATACCAGAGTATGATTTTCCCTCAAATTTTGGCTACTGCTAATTGATGGGTCATTTTAAGAGATAGAAATACACATGGGAATTTACTGTAAGTTTTTAAAAATGGGGAAAATATCATTTTCAAGTTATTACACAGCATTGGAGCTGAAATTTGGGGTTCTATCTTGGGTTCCATAGTCACCACACTAAATGACAATGAGAAATACTGTACATATTTTTTTCCTATAAATCAGTGATTAGGATCTCTTCCTTCTCAATAGATTTTATGGAAGATATTTTGAGGTGTCAGATGCTTACTGAGGAACTCCTTAGTGTTCTTGCTAGTTTGTGATTAAGACAGATTTGGATTTTGCTTTAATAAAAGATAGAAGAAGATGAAATCTCCGTGTGTGTGAATGAGAGAGAGAGAGGAAGTGAGAGAGAGAGATAGAGAGGGAGGAAGGGAGAAAGGGAGGGGCAGGAGGAGAAAGGATGAGAGAGAGAGAGAGAGAGAGAGAGGAGAGGAAAGCAGAGAGATCTCTAATCTATGTAAGGCACACCTAAAGGAACAATTCCATCTAATGTCCAAGCCAAGTTGGACCTCTGTTGATTGTCTGATGTCAATCTTCGAAATTGGTTACAGTCAGTGGTTAGGGATAACCAGCTGAAACATCACAGCTATAGATCTCTTCTCCTCCATTCTAATCCCTATTCCACACCTGCCCAGATTCCACAGTTTTCTGCCTCCCTCTCTGGGGTTAACTGATGGGTTGATATCTCCAAAACGTGAACCACGGTGCTTAAAGAATGTACAATTTCCAGAATTGTGAATAGACAACTGGAAAGGAGTGAACAGTAAAGATGCAACAATAGTAAAATGACACTGCTTGCTGCCAGAAGTTAAATGCATGAGCTATGGACAGCCAAAGCTCAAGGTTTAGTTTCAGAATACTCAAGTGCAGAGATCTCAGATCCTGATACATTATCCTCTCTCAAAACTCTCCTCTAGTATCATATACTACATTTTATTACTGCAAGCCATGCTACATTGGGCTTTCTCAAAGAGTGATGAAATGCTAACAGCTTCAGCAGAATGTAGCAGAACAATGGCAACAAAACCACAGACCAGCAGGCTTTTGCCACTTGCTTCCTCAATAGGCAGGGTTAAATTAATCTTTCCCAAAAGCAAGTAATTGGCTCTGCAACTCAAAAGTAAATAGAAATAAGACTTATTAGATTCCTATATTCATAAGTGGGGAAAGTAACAGCAGGTAGCAGGGGTGAGTAGAAAAAAAAATTCTATTAGACAAAGATTTAAACATGCTAGAACTCTGAGCAAGAAAAAACATATATAACTAATTTCCACATAAAAAAAATTCTGAGATGTGTCTCAATTATGTTTGCAAACGAAGGTTCAGCAATCTATGAAGTTAATTTCCCATTCCAGAAATGCTGGTAACTTCCTACCCTAGAGATTGTTAGAAACCAATCACTTGACTCCTGTGGGGTATCGCTTCACCTGCACCCATTTGTTGATTCCAGGTTTTTATTGACAGCCTATTATGGCCCACTATCATCTTAATATGTCAAGGGATATAAATCAGAACAGAAAGCAAAATGGCTACAAGCTAGGAAGAGAAGTCACCAATTCTATGATAAAGACAGTCTTTCCATCCTGGACAAGCCCACCTGGCTCCCTGCTCCTCTCTACTCTCAGGAAATTCCTAGACCCTGCAGACCAGGACCACCCCCAATCCCAACCATCTCTTCCATTTGATTCCACTGCCCTAAGGATATCTGGTTCTTGCCCCACCCCCACCCCCACCCCAGGGCTTGACTCTCCCTAGGGCTTCCTGTCACATGCTATTCTGGTGTTCCCACAGTTGCCCGTGTCCTGGTGTAGACTACTACACACACAAATTATAGCTTTATGGGGGAAAAAAATGAACAGGTAGATATAATCAAACTGCCTTCAACCAAATTAACTTTTACTTTGTTTACAACTCAAAACAATTGGAAGTCTTGACTAATTCCACTAGATTCACCATTTCAAATTCACATCAACAAGCTTTGTTACATACATCCTTTAAATATTTGAACTTTGTTGTTTTTGTTGTTGATCTGCTGTCAATAGTGTGATTCAGGAGAAATCTTGGACTTGGGTTCTAGGCAGCCTTTCCCCAGGCTGGACACAAAGAAATGCCCTTCACTCTGTCTACCGTATAGAAATAATACAATTTTACAGTTTCTTTTGTAGTCAGTTCACTGATGGTGCCGAGGTTTTAATGTGTGTGTTACTGTATGTCTTCTTAGATGAAGACTGAGGTGGGAATATTCAGGGCTCTGCACACCGCCTGGAGGTGAAGCCTCTGGCTTCTGAGAACAGGAATGAGGAACAGACACTCTGGGGACAAAGAATCCTTTGGGTGCTCTGGGTGCTTGGTGGACTCAAGTGGACTTCTCAGTGTTGTAAAGTCTCCTTGAGGCACTTCCACTCCCTTCCACCCAAGAGTCCCTCATTTAAGAAGCTCCACTCCAGGGCTCTGCTTGACCACAGACCAGAACCGCCCCTGCTCACTGAGGTTTAACACTTTGCACATTGCTTTACTCTCAAACTTCAGGTTTCTTTGTGTGCTAAGAGTCCAACAACGTGGCATTGCAAGGGAGAATTATTTGTTCTTAACCACACAATTCTTTGGTCTAACTGGGAAGTGCTGGTGCTTTCCACAAGCAACTTTGGGCTGTGCACCCCACCTCCCACCCAGAACAGGTAATATCAAAAGCCATATAGAAAATAAGCAAAAAGCCAGAATCCGAAGATACTCTCTTCTTGGATGCAACTTCCCCTCACAGGCTATATTAAAGAGGGGGCCCTGTGGGGATGCTTGAAGAGCAAGATTTAGCAGGAAACACTGTGGGGTCTCAGCCTGCGTCTGGGCTTGAAACCTGCCTGTGCCATTTATTACATTCCTCACCCACTCTGAGTTCCTGCATCCATAAATCAGAGGTAGTAATTCCTACCTGGCAGGTTTAGAGTGAAGAGAAAAACCAATCGAAGCATGTCACCTAGCATAGCACAGGCTCTCAGCAAATGGTAGCTATAGTTATTTTTAATCTAAAATGCAAGATAATGATAACCTGGCTCCTATGAGACTATCGTACCTATTGAGAGAATTTAGAAAAAGCCACAGAATTCGATTTTAAAGAGATTTAAAAAAAAAAAACACTATGTTCACAAATCATACACTGCATTTTCCAAGTACTTACTGACATAATTTGGGCCATATTGTTTCATGACTATGGTGGGTATGTTACTTCACTGTTGTGTTTTTTATTTTTCCAGTAGCATACGGATTTTTGTGTCTAATTAGGCTGAAGCACTTAAGCTGCCGAAAACTCTACCCACAGGAGGTCCTCAAGAACTGCTTGCTGGAAGGATAAGTTTCAGTGATTCTGGTGTTTGCTTGTTTGTCTGTTTTGTGGGTTTTGTTGTTGTTGTTTTGTGAATGGTGGTTTGTTTTCATCTTCCAAAGTTTTGTGCAGTTCCACAATGACTCAAGGGATAAATGTTCTACCAAACACCGTTTGTTATCCAAAAATGCAAGGATAGAGAAAATGAGTTTTAAAAAAACAGGAGGGTCATTAGGAAGTGAAACGTGCAGTCTGAAGTGTGGGGGTCATGTCTGGGTTCAGGTCTCTCTCTAAAGGCTCTGCAGCAGCTCAGCTCAGGGCAGAGAGACACCCACTGGCCACCTCCTGCCCCACCCAGAGAAAGGAACCTGGAAGAAATCTTAAGCATGGAAGCTTTTCAGATAATCACTTTTCTAAATGAACTGAGATTAAAAAACTAAATTAAAAGACACTATCCATTATGTGAGGATATTCAAAATCTTGGGGAATAAAATAATACAAAAAGGATATAAATAGGTGAACAATAATGCCCCCCCCCCAATATTTGTGTTGCTTTTTTGAAGTTATCTCAGAACAAAGGCCTGCTGTTAACATACACTCGAATGAAACTTCAAGACCTAAAGCCAAGAATTTTAGCAGGCAAATGCTTATTACACTGCATGGGTGTCCACCACGCCATCAGGGATCCGCTAACCAGAGTCAGCACATTCTTCCTCAGTGAGAAATTCAGGAGTGTTTTATATTCCTTGAATGAAAATGTGAAGTTCTGACTGGTTTAGCCCACGTTTCTCAATAAACACAACCAAAAGATTGGACTTTGTCCCATGCACATCACCAAGATGCTTCTAATTTGGGCTATCTTTTTCTTTAACATTTTCACATGAAATGTTTCAAATAGGATAAATAAAGAAAATGTTATAATGAACCCCCATATCCCCATCACCTGGCTGCAACAATTAGCAACTCACTGCCAATCTTGTTCCATCTATAGCCTTACCTACATCCCTGCACCCGAACTATTTTGAAGTAAATCCCTTTTCATCCTACAACTTCATCCAGAAATATTTCTGCATGCATCTTTTTTTATCTTCATTTTATTGAGATATATTCACATACCACGCAGTCATACAAAACAAATCGTACATTCGATTGTTCACAGTACCATTACGTAGTTGTAAATTCATCACCTAAATCAATCCCTGACACCTTCATTAGCACACACACAAAAATAACAAGAATAATAATTAAAGTGAAAAAGAGCAATTGAAGTAAAAAAGAACACTGGGTACCTTTGTCTGTTTGTTTCCTTCCCCTATTTTTCTACTCATCCATCCATAAACTAGACAAAGTGGAGTGTGGTCCTTATGGCTTTCCCAATCCCATTGTCACTCCTCATAAGCTACATTTTTATACAACTGTCTTCGAGATTCATGGGTTCTGGGTTGTAGTTTGATAGTTTCAGGTATCCACCACCAGCTACCCCAATTCTTTAGAACCTAAAAAGGGTTGTCTAAATTGTGCGTAAGAGTGCCCACCAGAGTGACCTCTCGGCTCATTTTGGAATCTCTCTGCCACTGAAGCTTATTTCATTTCCTTTCACATCCCCCTTTTGATAAAGAAGATGTTCTCCGTCCCACGATGCCGGGTCTGCATTCCTCCCCGGGAGTCATATTCCACGTTGCCAGGGAGATTCACTCCCCTGGGTGTCTGATCCCATGTAGGGGGGAGGGCAGTGGTTTCACCTTTCAAGTTGGCTTAGCTAGAGAGAGAGGTCTGCATGCATCTTTAAAGGTTAGGTTTCTATTTATATATGTAACCATAATACTATTATACTACCTAAAAAGCATTTATAGTGGTTCCTAAAGTCATTAACTATCCAACTCTGACAATCTTTTGCAAAATTATACACAAGCTAATTATACACAGGTGAGGCACTTATATGAAATGACAGCCACCCTAGGTAGAGATTCCAAATCTCTGGAAATTCTTAGTTAGATTTAAATTATTGATAACAGAGTGTCTAGCATAGGCTTCCAGAACAAAGTCTGTTTCAGTAAAGAAAGCGATCTACTTTTAGGAACATTTGCTTTCCCCAGTGTACTTAAACAGTACATTTAATCCATCCATTTAACTAAAAGTGATAGAGTGCCTGCACATGGAAAATTGAAAGCATTTTATTTTTAGGCTCAAGATGTAAAATTCCATACCTGACCAAAAAAATATCATAGCAATCTAACGAAGCCAGCTTGAACAAGCCAGCAGTGGGCTAATTTATTGGTTTATTAAAGAAAACTTAGTTTTTCACTGGTAGGTTAGAAAAATCAGGAATATAAGCTAGTGAAGTCCAAAATACAAAATACATTTGAATGCTGAGGTTGCTTCTACAGCACATTAACAGTCTAGAACTTGTGTGCATGTGTGTGCATGTGTGTGTATGTTAAGGGTATTAAGTTCTATGCAATTTTATCACATCTGTAGATTTGTGTGACCACCACCACAATCAAGCTACAGAAGAGTGGCATCCTGAGAATCTCTTGTACTACCCTTTTATAGCCACAGTGGCTTTTTAAAGGTATGATTCATGAACAACCTGCAATGAAATCACCTGGGGGAAGGGACGAGTGTTGTTTATAAATTCGAGGCCCTCATTCGAGAACAGCTGAGGCAGAGATGCTCAAGGCCAGGCCTGGAAATTTGCATTTTAGCAAGCTACCTGTTTTAGTTTCCTTGGCTGCTCAAGCAAATACCATGAAATAGGTGGGAATAAACAACAGACATGTGTTAGCTCACAGTTTTGAGATTAGGAAAAACAAATCCAAATCAAGGCGTCATCAAGGTGGTGCTTTCTTCCCAAAGACTGGAGCTCTGGACTGGCTACCGGTAGTCCTTGGTCCTTGGCTCCTTTGTCAAACTAGCAATGCA
The DNA here is from genome assembly GCF_015220235.1 of Choloepus didactylus. Taxonomy (NCBI): domain Eukaryota; kingdom Metazoa; phylum Chordata; class Mammalia; order Pilosa; family Megalonychidae; genus Choloepus; species Choloepus didactylus. Next base: position 54,559,531 of record NC_051310.1, on the reverse strand, counting down.
CATGGCGGGCTTTCCTGGCCTCTGTTTTCTTTCAGGTTTTGTTGAATTTCAGCTTCTTGCTTCCTGTGGCTTTCTCCTTCTCTCTCTCTGAATTTCCTTCTCCTTATGTAAGACTCCAGTAATAGGATTAAGACCCATCCTGATTGGGTTGGGTCACACCTTAACTGAAGAGACCTCATGAAAAGGTCCTACTTACAAGGGGTTCACAGCCACAGGAATGGATTATGTTTGAGAACACGTTTTTCTGGAGTGCATGCAGCATGCTACCCAAAGAATTTTTATTCATATAAGTTCTGAGAACCTTTGCCATAGTTCAGTAGGCTGGCTGTGGTAGAAATTTTATTTAAAACTACCTACAGAGAGCCAAAGTTTTAAATTAACTTGCAATTAGAATTGCTGCATCTAAGCATTATGAATTTAGCTCAAGCTCAAGTGGAAAGGCTAATTTGTGTATTTTCAAGAAAAGCAATGCCTATAGATTACCTAATCACATCTAGAGCCAACTAAAACTGCAAAGTTTAGACCACAAATCCAGAATATGCAATATAAAACAAACCTCTTTGCTAAATCTCACGTGGGCACTGTGCTAAGCACTTTACATGCACATGTTATTTAATTATAACCATAATTCTGTGTGGTGGGTCTGATGGTCCTCATTTTATAGATGAAGAAACAGAGGCTCAGGGAAATAATTTCTCCAACAGATACACAGCAGGAGAGCAGGTGAAGTGGGATTCAAATATAGGTATGTCTGATATCAATACTCACACTCTTTCCACGAAGCCAAGAGGATCTAGACATAAAACAGAGAGCAGCTAAGTTAGGTTGATATGAGCACTCCCCAAATTTCCTATATTTGCAATTGAAATTTTATCTTCACTAAATTTTGCTGCTATTTCTGTCATCATTTTTGCATGGAGATGGGATTGTAACAGGAGAGAGTAGTGTCATTCAAAATATCTGTTACCATTCTCTGATGAGATATGTACAGAAATTGAGAATAAGCATTTATAAACTTTCCTAGCAAGATGACCTTGCTGTGACATCCAAGTGAGTGATCAGTAGATCTGTCTCATTGAACAGGGTATTGGCCAGTTCACAAGGCCAAACTCCCACGAAGAGTCACATGTGGTGCAAGCCACATACTAAGTCATATGGAGTAGGCCACATATTAGCTTGTGATGGATTGGGGTAAAAATAGCTGGCCCTTCATTACAGATAGTTTGAAAGCATCGGGAAAGAGGATACCAAAGTAAAGATAAATTCAGCAGGTGCTTTTTTCTTAGTGTGTTTTTCTCTTTCTCTCTACTAAACAGTGAGTGGCATATGTGAGTGAATTTTCATTGCTCTGGCCTGAGATTTAGCTGAAAATTAAAACAGGGAGGTTTCTAGATATCTGTCTTTGCCTACTGACCAATAGTGGGGCACATGTTCCCAATATTGGCAACGGGTAAAGCTGTCCAGCCCAGAGCTTAGCTATTCTTCTAATTAACCAAAGGCAAGTGGTTTGAGCCTTTGAGGCTGCTGTGAGCAGAACACTGGAGCCCAAAGTCACAGAACAGGGCAGAGCAAGGGGACACATGTGGGCATCCAAATAACGACCTTGAGCTGCTGAACTACAACTAACCACCTCATTATTATTATCACTTATAATTAATAATCTGTATGTGAGCGAAAGAATTAGAATTTGAGGCAACTTAAAATAACAAAAGTAGCTAACACAATACATGCCAGGCCTTGTTCTAAATATTTTACTTGTATTATTCCATTACATAAAGATTAATTATATTAAAATCTATGAGGAAGACAATCTTATTGCTTCTATTTTATAGATGATGAAGAATGAGGAAACATATGAAACTGATGAGATGAGGTCACGGATGCCAAGAGTATAAGTAATAAATCCAAGTCACACAACCAATAAGGAAATGAGCTGAAATTTGAACCCAGGTGTCTGGTTTAAAGCCTGGGCTCTTAATCACAATATTATAATACCTCTCCAACAGAATATCACACACACACACATACACACACACACACACACACACACACACACACACACACACACGTCCATTAAAATGTAAATAGAAAATGCAAAGATCTGTTATAAGGGAGGTAAAAGGGACTGAGTATGGGTTGATAGGGAGGTAGAATGAATAAACAAAATCCTAGAATTAAATGTTACTATCACTGAGCAGTAAATTTGCTTTGAGCTTCCTAACCACTAAGGGAAATAAATTAAATAACATAATTCTCAATATTTTTCTGACACTAAATTCCCCAATACGGGTTTTTTTTTTTTTTTTTTTTTTCACAAGGGGGTAGTAAAAAAACAGTTTTCAAAAATGTAGCTATTTTTTTAAATGGACATATATCAACCCTCAGTGAAGCAAGGTCTGTGAACAATTCCACCACAAATGCTACAAAACTTGGCTGAAGACATCAAACTTCTTATGGTACGTACTTAAAAACTTCATTAGAAACAGCTGTGCTTTAAACTACTTTCCTTCAACCCTTCTACTGGGAAAAGAGACTTTAAAATGTCCAAATACTTGTTGGTTCATATTTATTTATCCAAAGGGAAACAAACAGAAACATGGCTTAGAGCAATCCAATATAAAATATCAAAAGGGAACAGTTTCCTTTGACTACTATTCAAATATAAGTAAACTCCACTTAAAAACATGGTTCTCAATTGGCCAATGTATATATATTTTAAAGGATAGTACAAATTGTACTTGAGCAAGTGTGGAAAGATGTACTCTTACACACTAGTGGTATTAACTGGTAAAACCTTTCTGGAAAGCAATTTGATCACAGGCATCAAGTGTAAGAAAGGGTTAAGTTTAGCTTTCACATAAAGGCAAATGGAATAGGGAAAAAGGAGACTAGGGTGGCAGAACTGGCTTAAACTGGCTCCGTGGTAAAGGGAAGGAGAAAGAGAGAGCCATGACATAAACCTAAAATCAGCGCCAGCTCCTTATATGGGAAAAATAATCAGGGTTACTGGAATGTAAAGGGATGTGGGTATAATAAAAGGCGGGAACTCTCACGAGAAATTAAAACTAGTTAACTCTCTCTGATAGGCTGTATGATTCAAAATCACAAAGGCGGACTAGTTAACTCTCTCGGATAGGCTGTAACCTCTAGAGTACCCAGCCAATGGGGAAATCTGTCCCATAGGAGGGACCTGCCTATTAGGTATAACACCACTGTGTTCTATTGTTCAGTGCACCTGCCACATTTCTTTGGTGGTGTGCCCACTCCTGCAAGATCGTGAATAAATTCTTTTCTCCTCCACAATCGGGTGAGCGTTTTTAGGTTCAGTGCTTGTTTTTAACATCAAGGGCCTCAAAAAATTCACTTGGTACTTCCACTCCAAGTTACCAATCTTAGAAGGAAGTATTAGAGTTAGCATCTAAGAATGCTCATCTCAGAAATAATAGGAAATATCTTTAAGGTGCAAAAACTGGAAATAACCAAATAAATTGTGGCACATATGTAAGAGAACACAGAATTGAACAGTCATGTTAGGAGAGGATATTTGCTAAGTGGATACTGCTCATGAGTTAACGGTAAGTGATACACACAAAATGTATGCATGTGTGTATGAAGTATTATCTCAGTTTTATGTGGCCCAATGGATAACTGCATGGATAGCCAAATACATCTGAAAGGAAGAATAGCTAGATGGATGAATAGACAGACGGATGAATGGATGGATGGTTGGATGGATGGATGATTAAAGAGACCAAAATATTAACAATGTTTTTCTTGAGGAGATAAGAATTATTAGTGATTTTTATTTTCTCCTTTATACTTTTCTATCTATGTTATTCTGTTTACTCTTTATTCTTTTCTACTTATTCTACCTACAAAATTTCTACCCAAAGGAATCAATTAAAAATTTATGGTAGTGAGTCAATGTTTGGCCATTAATAAATAGTCCTGTGATATGAGTCAAATCTTAAATTCCACATAAAAATTCTAAACAAGAGGGAAAATATGCTCTGACCTACATTAACCTCTCTCCAATCTCTGTTCCAGGAAAATATACAATAATTATTTGGAGGATAAGACATGGGCAATTCTCTAACTTACCTTGATGAACTGGCAATTGATACAAACTTTTAAGACTAATCCTCCTGGGTACCTGAGACTTCATGAGTTAGTTGTGTTTCCTCTCCTTGAATCCAAATGTCTACCCCCTCCAAGTTTCCTCAGTGTGTATTTTAGAATGTTATAGATAATGCAGGAATTAATTCTAAAATGCTACTGTCTCTAAAACATAAATATATCATATGACTGTAGGTACACCAGAGGATTTTGTAACTGAAAAATTTAAAGGTGTAACAGATGTACTTTGCTTCCCAGTTGCCCAAGGTCCTGGATGGACACAAGGTGACTGGCTCTCAGAAGCTGCCCAAGCCTTATGAAGTCCACTAAGCCTTCCTCAGCCAACCACGCCTGAAACACCAACAACTCATGATGATATATTCTTTCACAAAATGTCAATTCTCAGCATACTCAATTATCCTGTAGTATCTGGGGAGTGGAGAGAGGGAGAATCTAGGAGAGAAAGAATCTGAACACAAAACTCACACCCAGGTACTTCACACATACTTCATACACTCAAATATGGATGTCCATATTGGAGCTCTGATGCTAATTCATGGGCATTTTCTTCTGCTGTTGTTGGTCCTGCCACTGGCTTACTTTGATTATCAGTCCAGAGCCTTTTGATTTGAAATGTGACATCCTTGTTTCACCTTCCCGGCTCTCCTCTTTTTCCTTCTTCCTAAAATTAATTTTTTAGAGCAAGAGTATCATCCTTACAGAAGCTACAGTATACTGAATACTTCTGTGTCAAGCATGGAGCAAGAGGCTTTACATAAATGCTCTCAGTTAACTCATAAAAACTACATAAAGTATATATAATTATCTCCATTATTCATAAGGAGCGAAAGCTTAAAAAGATTAATTTATTTTCTCTGGGTAGCATGGCTAATAAGAAGCAGGTGGCAGTTTGATTCCAAACCCTATGTTCTCAAACACTTTAGATAAATAAATACTCAACATTATTAATATCTCCATGTAACTAGTAGTATTTCCCCACTTCACAGATGAGAAAACCGAGGCACAGAGACGGTCAGATATCCAGTAATAGGGCAAGTAAGGTCTTATGACTCAGATTAACACTCAATTAGAGACTGTCTTTTTCCTTGTTATTACTATCCACAAATGTCCTGCTATGCTATTTTAAACACTTTACTTGTACTGTATAAATGGAGAGTTACTTGAGCTGAACATCTCAGAAAAGGCAACAGGCAAACAAATCATTTCATTTAAAATTATGAATGCCCAGAGCTTCTAGACTGTGTTTTTATTTTGGTTAATATTTAATTTAGGTTCCTTGCAGATGAAGGCAAAATGAGGTTATATACCAAGAGAGACAACTGAAACACATTATGAGGAATAAAATAAAAATAGAAGGATGTTAATTCTCCAACTGATGGTGGCTATATTAAAACTTCTATGCTCACAATGAAAATATCATATAGCACTTAAGGGGTATTGGCAGTTTTTTGAGGCATAGAATTTGGCCTTCATTACATTTTCTCTCTCTCTCTCTTCTCTTCCCTTCCCCTTTCTTCCCCTTCCCCTTCTCTCAAGACCAGGAAATCCATTACTTTTTTCCCCCAAACACTAGGGTAGAGAGAGCAAGATTGCTAATTAGATCTTCATAATTAGATCTCCTGGATCCCAGGACTGTCTATCCCTCTCCTCCTATACTGTCTACTCTTCTGATGTAACCAAGGTGCTCAGGGCAACCACTAGAAAGTAGCTCCTGAAAGAGGGATGAAGTTTGTTGGGATTAGAGGGTTCCTAAGAGAATTTCATACATTTTAACTTTTTTGGTTTTATTGGTCTAATTAGGAAAAAGCTAGTCCTTTTTCATGAAAGTTACTGATTTAAGAATTTACCTAAGTGGGGTCCATGAGCTACCAACTTATTAACACCTGGGAAATCAGGTAAAAGCCCCATGGCGAGTGGCGGTCATATAACCAGGGGCCCTCTCTAACTGAACTTGGAATATTGCCACTGACATTCTCACCACTTCTACCCTCTGTCTCCAGGACTTTGCTTTATCGCCGGCAGCAGGGGAGAGATTTTGTCTATGTGACTGAGCCACATGTCCATGTGGGGCCATGTCTGTGCCTCATTGTGACTTAGACTCTTTCTGATGAATAGTGGTAGCCTCTGAGGGAGTGAGTGGTGGTCTCTGCAAAGGTGGTATGTACAGTCTTCTTGGGACAGTGTTCAACTACACCCAAGTCCCCACTATCAGGAAGGACCCCCCCTAAAGGGGCAGCCCTATCTCCCTCTGGCTGTACCAATGGGTAGACCTCTTCTCTGGGCTGGGTTTCCCAGAGCACCTGGTCCAGCAGCATCTGGGCAGTCTCACAGTTCCTGATCCTACCAATCCCCATGAATATTCATATCGATCCAAGGTGTCTCAGAGGTATTCTTCTACAACATCTGAGGGCTGAGGAGATGGGCATGGGGGTGGATATTGCCGCTTTCTTTTTTCCAGATACTTCATGCCACAGTCTTTTCAAATTCTGTTGGCACAACTGCTCCATTGTCCTTCATCTCAGGTTCAGATGCAGATACCAATTTCTCTGCTCCCCACATGGCCTCAAATTTCAGGGAAACCATGTGATCATTGTAGTAGGTGCCTTCTTTCTGTTAATCCACTTCCCGTCATTGTCAAGAACTTTTCTGGGCAGCTGCCTTTTGTTCTATTTCACTGATTAAAGATCTAGCCTTTACTCTTTCCTTCAATCTACTTACTTTGAATTTCATTTTTTTCTCTCTCTTTTTTTTCTGGTCTCTTAAGGTGCTGAAGGACTTTGATTTGAGATCTTGCTTCTTTTCTAATATAAGCATTTAGTGGTATAAATTCCCCTCCAAGTACTGCTCTGGCAGCATCCCACACATTTTGATGCATGGTATTTTCATTTCACAACTCTCAATTCAAATTTCAAAGTAGAATTCTTCAACTCATAATTTTTTAAAAGTATGTTATTTAGTTTGCAAATATTTGGGGAATTTTTCAGATACTTTTCTGTCACTGATTTTATTTGAATTCCATTGAGGACAGCAAATATCCTTTGTGTGACTTGAATCCTAAATTTAAGACACAGTTTTTTTTTTTTTTTAATTGTAGAATATAACATATATACATAAAAGTAATAACTTTCCAAATGCAATTTAACAAGTAAAGAGCAAATTTCAAAGAATATTATAGGTTATAATTACACAGTTTCAGTTATTTCCTTATTATGAAATATCACACAATCTGAAAAATAGAAAACAACAAACAAAAATAACATATAGACAAAAAGGTAATATCTTTCAAAGCATGATTTAACAAGTAGACATATACAAAATTTACAAAGTTATTACAAGTTATAGTACCATAGTTTCAGTTATTTCCTTATTGTGAAATCTAACATATATAAAAAAAGGTATAGCTTTCAAAGCATGATTTAACAAGTAGCTACAGAACAAATTTCAAAGGTTGCTTTGGGTTATAGTTCCACCATTTCAATTCTTTTCTTCTAACTATTCTAATACCCTAGCAACTAAGAAAAAGAAAATTATATAAAGATTCAATATTCATAATCCTTTGTTAAATTGCATCTTGTGTGCTGTTACCCCTTCCTCTAGTTTAATCACTTTCCTGATCTTCAGGGATGTCTAGGCAGTGACCACCCTAACCTGTTCATGTTGAAAAGGGGTGTCAACTTTATAAGCAAAGGGGACACATCTAGTTGATGTTCTTGAAGAGGCTATTGCCTCTAGGTTTTGGGACTTAGCTGGCATAGGAGCACTCTGAAGGATTTAAGTGTCTGATGAATCAACTTAGTGAGTGAAACTTTTATAGAGTCTCAGATAGGGATCCAGGTATTCTTTAAAGTTTTCAGGACTACTGCTGACTTGGGCTTATCATACTGTGGTCATTTGGCATATCTAGGTGAAGCTTGCATAGGAGTAACCTCTAGGACAATCCCTTGACTCTATTTGAATTCTCTTAGCCACTAAAACCTTATTTTGTTCCCTTTCTTTTCCCCCTTTTGGTCAAAGGAGCATTCTCAATCCCTTGATGCCAGGGTCAGGCTCATTCCCGGAATCCATAGCCCATGTCACCTGGAAGGCTCATTCGTCTTGGGAGTCCTGTCCCATATTGGGGGGTGATGAATTCATTTGCAGAGTTAGGCTTAGAGAGAGAAAGTCCACAGTTTAGCAAAGAGGTTCTCTGGAGGTGACTTCTAGGCATAATTATAGGTGGGCTCAGCCTCCTCTTTACAGCCATAAGTTTCACCAGAGCAAGCCCCAATGTCGAGGGCTTGGCTTACAAAGTAGGGAGTTCCTAAGTTCACATAGCACATGTTATACCCATGATGATCCATCCATATTTCACATTATCATCACTTAGTTGTACAATCCTCATGATCCAAAACATCTTGTAGCTCTTGTCAGCCCTTAATTATTTGTCCCTAGTTATTTGTGTAATACCAGTATAGTATTCCAATTAATTATAGTCCCTAGTTGCAATGTGTAGATTTTCCCATGTACCCTTCTTTTGTCAACTCTCTGTGCTAGTGTTATACCTTAAAAGTATATCATGCAAGCACCTATCTATATTTGTGATGCTGATTTGTGGGAAACATGCCTCTAAACAACCCCTTTCATTCCTATTTGCCTTCAATACAGCTCTGATACTTATAATCCCATTAACAAACAATTGTCACTCCTATCCATTACCATACCTTTGAATTCACCATCATTAACACATCGAACATATTAGATTATCATTCCCCATCACTAGCTACTGTCTATCACTAGTTCCCCAATATTCTTATATTGTAAGACATTGATTTTACATTGTTCAGGTAGTTCATAGAAGTGGCAATAAATAATATCTCTCCTTTTGTGTCCAAGTTATTTCACTCAGTTATATCCTCAAGGTTCATCCATGTTGCCATATGTTTCAGAACCTTGTTGCTTCTTACTGCTGCATAGTATTCCATCATACGTATATACCACATTTTGTTTATTCACTCATCTGTTGAAGGACACTTGGATTGTTTCCAATTCTTGGCAATTGTGAATAATGCCACTAATGAACACTGGTGTAAAATGTCTGTTCATGTCATTGCTTTCAAATCTTTTGGGTATATACCGAGAAGTGGGACTGCTGGATCATAGGGTTATTCAAGATCTAGTTTTCTGCGAAACTGCCAAATTGTCTTCCAGAGTGGCTGTACCATTATATAGTCCCACCAGCAATGAATGAGTTCCTATTTCTCCACATACTCTCCAGCATTTGTAGTTTCTTGTTTGTTGGATGGCAGTCATTCTTATTGGTGTGAGATGATATCTCATTATGGTCTCGATTTGCGTCTCTTTAATAGCTAGTGAAGATGAACATTTTTCATGTGTTTTTTAGCCATCTGTATTTCCTCTTCAGAGAAATGTCTTTTCATATCTTTTGTCCATTTCATAATTGGGCTGTTTGCACTATTGTCATTGAGTTTATACTTAATATATGCAAGATATTTGTCTCTTATCAGATAACATGGTTTCCAAATATTTTCTCCCATTGAGTTGGCTGCCTTTTCACCTTTTTGACAAATTACTTTGAGGTACAGAAGCTTTTGATTTTGAGGCATTCCCATTTAACTATTTTTTCTTTCGTGGCTTGTCCTTTGGGTGTAAGGTCGAAGAAGTGACCTCCTAATACTAGGTCTTGAAGATGTTTCCCTACATTATCTTCTAGCGGTTTTATGCTACTGTTTCTTTTATTGAGGTCTTTGATCTACTTTGAGTTAATTTTTGTATAGGTTGTGAGGTAGGGGTCCTCTTTCTTTCTTTTTGTTATGGCTATCCAGTTCTCCCAGCCCCATTTGTTGAAGAGACTATTCTGTCCCAGTTCAGTGGATTTGGGGGCCTTATCAAAAATCAATCGGCCATAAATATGGGGGTCTATTTCTGAACTCTCAATTTGATTCCATTGATCAGTATGTCTATCTTTATGCCAATACCATGCTGTTTTGAACACTGTTGCTTTATAGCAGCCTTCAAAGTCTGGAAGTGTAAGTCCTCCCACTTGTTCTTCTTTTTTAGGATATTTTTGGCACTTTGAGGCCCCTTTCCCTTCCAGCTAAATTTGATAACTAGCTTTTCCAAGTCTGCAAAGTAGCTTGGAAATTTGGATTGGGATTGCATTGAATCTGTAGATCAGTTTGGGTAGAATTAACATCTTAATACTTAGTCTTCTTATCCAAGGATATGGAGTATTTTTCTACTTGTTCAGGTCCTTTTTTATTTCTTTTACTACAATTTTGTAATTTTCTGTCTTTTATGTCCTTGGTTAAGTTTATTCCTAGGTACTTGATTTTTTTAGCTGCTACTGTGAATGGAACTTTCTTTTTGATTGCCTCTTCAGTTAGGTCATTACTAATGTATAGGAACATTACCAACTTATGTGCATTGTTCTTATATCCAGCCAATCTGCTGAATTTGTTTATTAGCTCAAGTAGCTTTGTGGTCAATTTCTCAGGATTTTTCAAATATAAGAACATATCATCTGCAAATAATGACAGTTTTACTTCTTCCTTCCCAATTTGGATACCTTTTATATCTTTATCTTGGCAAATTGCTCTGGCTAGAACTTCTAGCACAATGCTGAATAACACAGGTGACAGCGGGCATCCTTGTCTTGTTCCCAATCTTAGGGGGAAGGCTTTCAGTCTCTCACCATTGAGTACTATGCTAGCTGTGGGCTTTTCATGTATGCCCTTTATCATAATGAGAAAGTTTCCTTCAATACCTATCTTTTGAAATTTTTTGTCAAAAAGGGATGTTGAATTTTGTCAAATACTTTTTCAGCATCTATCAAGATGATCATTTGATTTTTCCCTTTTGATTTGTTAATGCGTTGAATTACATTAATTGATTTTCTTATGTTGAACCACCCTTGCATGCCAGGAAAGAACCCTACTTGGTTGTGGTGCATAATTCTTTTAATGTGCATTTGGATTTGATTTACAAGTATTTTGTTTGGAATTTTTGCATTGTGCCAGTTTGAATGTATTATGTCGCTCCAAATGCCATTATCTTTGATGCAATCTTGTGTGGGCATACATATCAGTGTTGATTAGATTGTAATTCTTTTATAGAGTGTTTCCATGGAGATGCAACCCACCCAACTGTAGGTGGTAACTCTGATTAGATAATTTCCATGGAGCCGTGGCCCTGCCCATTCAGCATGAGCCTTGATTAGTTTACTAGAGCACTATATAAGCTCAGACAGAAGGAGCAAGCTTGCTACAGCCAAGTGGGACACTTTGAAGAATGCACAGGAGCTGAGAGAGGAGCTGCAGATGAGACACATTTTGAAGACGGCCGTTGAAAGCAGACTCTTGCTCCAGAGAAGCAAAGAGAGAATAAATGCCCCAAGAGCAACTGAGAGTGATGTTTTGAAGAGGAGCTGTGGCCTAGAGAGGAACATCTGGGAGAAAACCATTTTGAAACCAGAACTTGGAGCAGATGCCAGCCACATGTCTTCCTATCTAACAGAGGTTTTCCAGACACTATTGGCCATCCTCCAGTGAAGGTACCCAATTGTTGATGCATTACTTTGGACACTTTGTGGCCTTAAGACTGTAACTGTGTAACCAAACAGACCCCTTTTATAGAAGCCAATCCATTTCTGTTGTTTTGCATTCCAGCAGCATTAGCAAACCGGAACATGCATCTATATTCATTAGAGAGATTGGCCCATAGTTTTCCATTTTCGTAGTATCTTTATCTGGCTTTGGTATCAGAGTGATATTACTTCATAAAATTAATTAGGTAGAATTTCTTTTTCTTCAATTTTTTGAAAGAGTTTGAGCAGGAATGGTGTCAGTTCTTTTTGGAATGTTTGGTAAAATTCCCCTGTGAAGTCATCTGTCCCTGGGCTTTTAGTTGTAGGTTGATTTTTGATGACTGATTGGATCTCTTTGCTTGTGATTAGTTGGTTGAGGTCTTCTATTTCTTCTCTGGTCAGTCTAGGTTGTTCATGTGTTTCCAGGAAATTGTCCATTTTCTCTAAATTGTCTAGCTTGTTGACAATACAGTTGTTCACAGTATCCTTTTATGATTTTTTTTTTTAATTTCTTCAGGATCTGTAGTAATTATCCCCTTCTCATTTCTGATTCTATTTATTTGTCAGTCTAGCTAAGGGTCTGTCAATCTTGTTGATCTTTTCAAAGAACCAACTTTTGGTTTTACTTATTCTATTTTTTTGTTCTCCAGATCATTTATTTCTGCTTTAATTTTGTTATCTCTTTTTGTATAGTTGCTTTAGGATTAGTTTCCTGATCATTCTTTAGCCTCTTCAGTTGTTGTTAGATCTTTAGTTTTAGCTCTTTCTTGCTTTTTGATATATGCATTTAGAGCTGTACATTTCCCTCTCAGCACTGCCTTCACTGCATCCCACAGGTTTTGATATATTGTGTTATCATTTTCATTCATCTCTAGACATTTACCAATTTCTCTTGCAATTTCTTCTTTGACCCACTGGTTGTTTAGGAGTGTGTTGTTTAACCTCTGTGATGGTTAGGTTCATGTGTCAACTTGGCCAGGTGATGGTACCCAAGTGTCTGGTCAAGCAAGCACTGGCCTAACCATTACTGCAAGAACATTTGTGACTGGTTAATAAACCAGAAGGCTGGCTTATTAAATCATCAGTCAATTGGCTGCAGCTGTGACTGATTATGTCAACAAAGGGCATGTCTTCCACACTGAGAGAATGCAATCAGCTGGATTTAATCCAATCAGTTGAAGACTTTTAAGCGAGACAGATAGAGGAGCTTCACTTCTTTTTCGGCTAACCAGTGAAAAGTTTCCTGAGGAGTTCATCGAGGTTGCCAGTTTGCTGCCTGAGGAGTTCACTGAGCAACTTCATTGGAGTTACCAGTTTGCTGCCTGCCCTATGGAATTTGGACTCATGAATACCCACAGTTGTGTGAGACACTTCTATAATCTTATATTTATAAATATCTCTCATTGATTCTGTTTTCCTAGAGAACCCTAACTAATACAACCTCCATAAATTTGTGAAAGATCTGGTTCTTTGGTGAGTGTTGATTTCTAGTTGTATTCCACTGTGGTCAGAGAATGTGCTTTGAATAATTTCAGTCGTTTTAAATTTATTAAGACTTGTTTTTTGCTTCAGCATATGATCTATCCTGGGAAATGTTCCATGGGCACTAGAGAAGAAAGTATATCCTGTTATTTGGGGATGTAGCAATCTATATATGTCTATTAAGTCTAATTCATTTATCATATTGTTTAGGTTCTCAATTTCCCTATTGGTTCTCTGTCTAGTTGTTCTATCTATAGAACGGAATGTTGTATTGAAGTATCCCACTATCATTGTAGATGTATCTATTGCTCCCTTCAGTTTAGCCAATGTTTGTCTCATGTATTTTGGTGCTCCTTGATTGGGTACATAAACATTTATAATTTTTATTTCTTCTTGGGGAATTAACCCTTTTATTAATATATAGTGTCCTTCTTTATCACTTATGGTATCTTTGCATTTAAAATCTATTTTGTCCAATAATAGTATAGCTACCCCAGCTTTCTTTTCATTGCAGCTTGCATGGAATATTTTTTTTCATCCTTTCATTTTCAGTCTCTTTGTGTCACAGGGTCTGAGATGAGTCTCTGTAAATAGCATATTGCTGGGTCATATTTTTTAATCCATTCTACCACTCTGTATCTTTTAATTGGAGATTTAATCCATTCACATTCAAAGTTATTACTGTGAAGGGAGTTCTTGAACCAGCCATCTTATCCTTTGGTTTTTAGTTGTTAGATCTATCCCCCCTCCCTTTTTTTTCCTTTAAGTTACCCTTACTAGTAACTCTTCAGTTCTGTGCTCTTTTCTAGAACTCTCTCTCCATTCTTTTTTTCTCAGCTGGTAGAGCTCCTTTTAGTATTTCTTGCAGGGCAGGACTCTTGTTTACAAATTCTCTCAGTGTTTGTGAAAATTTTAAACTCTTCCTCAATTTTGAAGAAGAGCTTTGCTGGATAAATAACTCTTGGCTGGCAATTTTTGTCTTTCAGGATCTGAAATATGTCATACCACTTCCTTCTTACTTCCATGGTGCCTGCTGAGTAGTCAGTATTTAGTCTTATGTTGTTTCCCTGGTATGTGGTGAATCACTTTCTCTTGCTGCTTTCAGAAGTCTCTCCTTCTCTTCAGCATTTGACAATCTAATCAGTATATGTCTCAAAGTAGGTTTATTTGGATTTATTCCTTTTGGAGTTCGTTGGGCATCTTTAATTTGCATATTTATGTCATTTAGAAGGGTTGGGAAGCTTTCCACAACAATTTCTTTGAATACACTTCCTAGCCCTTTATTCCTCTCTTCCCCTTTGGGAATACCAATGATTCTTATATTTGTGTGCTTCGTGTTGTCCATCATTTCCCTGAGATCCATGTCAAATTTTTTGATATTTTTCACCATTCATTCTTTTGTGCTTTCATTTTCCATCACCCTATCTTCAAAGTCACTAATTTGTTCCTCTACTTCTTCAAATCTGGTGTTATGTGTCTCAAGAATATTCTTAATTTGATCAACAGTATCTTTAATTTCCATAAGATCCACTATATTTTTATTTACTCTTGCAAATTCTTCTTTGTGCTCTTCTAGGGTCTTCTTCATGTCCCTTATATCTTGAATCATAATAGTCATATTTGTTTGTACTTCTTTGATTAATTGCTCCAAATTTTGTGTCTCTTCAGCTTTTTAATTTGTTCATTTGGCCTGTCCATATCTTCTATATCCTTCAAGTGCTTTGTAATTTCCTGCTGACTATGGGGCATTTGCTTGTCTTTATATGGTTATTTTGGGAAATAAAGAATTAATTGAGTGTATATAGTTCTGTTTGCTGGAGTGCAGCTTCCCAATCCTACCAAAACGTGGTGCTCTTGAGGCACAGCTTGCTGGGGTGCAGTTTCCTAAACCTACCAACAGACGGCACCCTTGAAGAACAGCTTGCTGGAGTGCAGTTTCTCTATCTACCAGCAGGTGGCGCTCTGGAGTAGGTTTTCCCTCCCCACCCCCATCTTCACTTGCTGGTGGGTGGAGTCCAAACTGGGTAGGGAACCAATCAGTGAACTGGATCTCCATGTGCCCTAGGGAAGCTGGATCCTGGGGCTTCAATGAGCACCCTGAGCAAGTAGGCAGGGAGCCTGATCAAGGGCACCCCATAGGTGGTATGCAGTTCCTGCCTGCTGGTTCTCTGCCTGTCCTGTGCCTGCGAGTCTCTGGGGTGTGGGAGGGTTCCCAATCACCTGTATAGTGCCTCTCCCTTCCCCGCTTCTTGCCACTGCACCCTCCCTCCCTCCCGGGACTTCTGTGGGCAGAGAGCAATTGCAGCCTGCCTGGGTTCCCTCATCAGAGCTCCCCACCGTCTGGCTGTGGAGGATCTCCCTCCAGCAAACTCAAACCATCAAGGTAGGTGGACCGGGTGAAGAGACACTGCTCACTCCCTTGCCTGAAGGTTTTATTTTTTACTGCTGGGGTGGGGAGGGGGTTATGGCTGGTCACACCAACCCAGCTGCTTCACGTACTCTGCTGTCTTCCCAGAAGACTCCAATGTCACATGTTTTTCAAGACTTGTTTTTATGGCCAGAATATTGTCTGTCTTGGTAAATCTTCTCTGTGTATCCTGTTGGTTTGGGCTGTAATGTTCCACAAATGTCAATCAGGTCACGGTGACTTGATAGTGCTGTTCAATACTTCTATGTCATTACTGGCTTTTTTATTTACTTGTTCTATTAATTATGTAGTGAGGGATACTAAAATCCTCCACTATAATTGTAAATATTTATTTTTTGTAATTCTATCAGTTTTTGCTTCATGTAATTTGAAGCTCTGTTATAACGGTGTATAAACATTTAGGATGATCTCCTCTTGTTGAGGACCCCATTATTATTATGAAATGACCTTCTTTATTCCTGGTATTATTCTTTGCTCTGAAATGTATTGTGTCTGATATTATAACTTCAAATACACTATTTTCTTCTGCAATATCTAACTTGCCCTTAATCACATTTAGTATTTTTTCATCTCAGATATTGTACTTTTCCTCTCTTTAAGTTTGATTTGGGTCCTTTTTATATCTTCCACATGTCTACTTAACATTGTCAATATTTCCTCTAACCTTTTGAACAAACATAATACTGTTAAAATTAACTGTTTTAATGTCTTTTTTCTACTAATTCTAATGTTTGTGTCAGTTCTGTGTTGGTTTCTAGTAATAATCTTTTTCTTCATAATGAGTCATATTTCCTTGCTTATTTTCATTCCAGGTTGGGTGCTGAATATTTTCCTACAAATATAATTGAGCTTTTTTTTCTGGGACATAGTTCAGACATTTGGAAATAGTTTGACCCTTTTTTACATTTAGTTTTTAAGATTTGTTAGGTAGGACAAGAGCAAAATTTAGTCTAGGGCTAATTTATTTCCTCCTGTTGAAGTAAGACCCCCCAGAGTACTCTCCCAATATCCCAGGAATTATGAGGCTTCCAAGTCTGGATAGTAAAATAGGCAGTATTCCCAGCCCTGTGTGAGCCCCAGACACATCTATACTTTTTTAAAGTTCTTTCCCTGACCCCAGGTAGTTTCCTCACATGTATGTACTGATTAGTATTCTGTTGAATATTAAAGGGAGACTCTGCAGGTCTCTGGAGTTCTCTCTACACAGTTCTCACCTCTTTGGTACTCTGCCCTTTGAATTCTAGTCATATTGGTTTCTCCAGATCCTCAGCAACATCTCCTCAACTCAGAATCCTTTTATTGCAGTCTGGAAACTCTCTCCAGGCAGTAAGATGGGGCAACTATCAAGATCACTTCATTTGTTTCCCATCTTTTAGGGAGTACTGTCCTAATATCCAGTGCCTTGAAAACCATGGTTGCATATATTTTTATCAGATTTTTAACTGTTTCAGGCAGAAAGGGTAAATCTGGTCCCTGTCACTGCCTCTTGGCCAGAAGCAGACATACAGACATCCTCTGCTATCATTTTTTAAATGTATATATTTGCATGAGTTTTCTTGGCAGAAGGAACTCTGGTTACTGTCTAGAATATCCTAATATGATTTTGTAAGTACTGCCAAGGTATACAATGACTCACAGATGACTAAAGATGGATTACATCTACAACCAGGAAAATTTTTAAAAGTCATTAAAAAACTCTAAATAATGAAGACTTAAAGCAAAAATTGTTCCCAGAGTTAACTTTCAGGAAGAATACATTATGATGATAATTTCTGCTATGCATTGACTTGTGAATCATTCAGGCTCTCCACCGTAAGTTAAAATATCTATTTTGTACAGACTTTTATATGCTTCTTATAACATAAATAATTCTCATCCTCACAAACATGGAGTAAATAAGGAGGATTTTTTTTTTTTAATTAGAAAAGAAAAATCCCTATCATCAGTATGTATTCTTAACCAGAGACTAAAGGAATTTTACCTTAAATAAAGTATAAAATTTTATCCAACATCAGCCCAAAATATCTTGTGAAGGGCACTGTTTTGGCAGGAGACGTCAACTGCACAAATGTTAGCTGGCTCTCGCTAGTGTGCATACCTACTAATACTTCAGGGTTCTTGGTTGCAAACAACAGAAACCATTTCATGCTACGTAAGAAGAAAAGGAATTTATTAAAAAGATATTAGAATCTCACGGAACTGATGTGAAAACTGTAGAACAAGGTATGAAACAGGCCGAAAGTAAGGGATTTGGGAGGTTAGTCACTGCTAAGGCATGCCATGAGAACAATCCAATTGGGGTCTTTGCTGTGGAGCTGGCAAAACCCCTAATACAAGTGAAATACATTCAAACCAGCATTACTTCTCTGTATCAGGTTTTGAAGGCTCAGGAAGGAGTATCCTATCCCAGTTGGACAAATCTAATTCATGTGTCTGCAACCCTGATGCTGGGGTTCAGAGAGAGCATGAAGTCCTGCCTTCTTCCACAACACACTCAGTGGTGAATTCCCTGGACACAGAAAATAGATTCAGCTGCTGGGAGGCAAATAAAGCAACAAAGGTCCACTATATCTGTCTTTGGGGGAACTTTTATTTTTATTCTGTTAGGAAAAGTTACCCAAGACTTGGATAGGGGGTAAAGGGATTACTGAGAACCCATTCAGTATAGTGCTGGGCATTATCTGGCAGGCCTGCCCAAGGGTTATCTGATTTTCTAGGCATGTGTGCCTTGTTTGCCTTGCTACTTGTTATTGATTATGATGTTTTACAACTCTGCAAGGGTAGATAAACAGTGATTCAAATGATCCTTGTGCAATAAGAATGCAAATGAATTTAGTCCAGTGATGCAGATAATTTATATCTAAAAGAAAAGAGAACCCCAAAGGTATGGTTAGATGATCTTGCAAGGCATTAACCACTTTTATATCTAAATTATCAATCTATTTGAACATTCTTTCAGTGAATATAAATACTTCTATTTCTCCAGTTCTCTTTAAACCAATCTCCCCATCTTGCTAGTTCCATCATTTATAAGTTAAATAATTTTTAAAATGTTCACTTTATATTTGTATGAGTCATGTTTTTAACTTTTTGAAAATGTTACTTTGATAATCCTTTTTGCCAATATCAATACATCCAGTCTCAAGAGACATCTTGCTGCCCCGACCTTATCTAGACTGAATGTAGACAAAAAATACATACAGTAAAAATTATGTTTTCCTTAATTTCACTAAGAAATACAGGAGAATTTTTTTTTTTAAATGTAAGATAAAAAGAATATCAAATATTCGGGTGCAGTGAATAAGAGTAGAAACTCTAGAACTAGAATAGCTTCTATTTAATGGTTCTGTAACCCATGGCAAGTTAATCAACCTTTCTTTGCCTCAGTTTTCTTTTCTGTAAATGTGTGAATTGCATCTATTTGGTATGAAGATTAAATGAGTTGATGCACATAAAGAACTCCGATAGTGCCTGAAAACACTAAAAAAAGCTATACAAGTATAGTTAATTTTATTAACATCTGTGCTTCAGGTTTACGAAGTACAGATTTGTAGTCCTTTAAATAGTCAATGTTACCTCTTTCAAAAACACACAGCTTGTCTGTCATTTCAGCTATAGTAGATCATATTTTCAGAAGATAGACACAAAAACATCTTCCATTTTATTTGTTCTTGTACTCTAATCAAGAGATGTTATCTAATTATCCTCCCACTGAAACTGGCCTTAGTGACTTGTTTGAGCAAAACAATGGAGCAAAAGTGACATTCTGGGATTTCAGGGGTTAGGTCATAAGTCTTGCAACTTCCATCTGTGTCTCTTGGAACACTCACTCTTGGGATGCTCCCTTTTAGGACCCAGCTACCATGCTCTAAAAAGCCCAAGTCACATGGAGAGGCTACATGTACTCACCCTGTCAACTGCTCTAGGTGAATTCCCAGCCAGTAAACAGTAACAACTGCTAGTCACATGACTGAATCATCTTAAATGTCCAGCCCAGTTGAGTCTCGAATAACACTAGCCCCAGCTCCTGTCTATATGAAAAATCCCAAGCAAGAACCTCCCAGTTGAATCAAGGCAGCTGCAGAACCATGAGAGACAATAATGAATTGTTATTTTAAGTCACTAGGCTTTGAGACAGAGTGTTATGTAGCAATGGAAAACCAAAACATAACCATTTGCTCTCCCTGCTATGTGGCTCCAAGAACAAGAGCTATCTTGGTTTATCCTAGTTGTAAGCTGATATACCTAAAGCATGTTTCAAGTAACAGCAAACTAAAGTTCTAGCTGTTTATAATCACTAGTCCTCTTGGACACGATCTCAGAGGCCTTAAGTTAAACAACTAATTCACAGAACAGTAATTCTCGGCATTTATATTTGAAACAAATGCAGGGTCTTTTAAGCCCTCCCTCATATAAGCTAAAAGTTCTCACACCCCCTGGGGAATTCTAAACTTCCTTTTTACCAAGGTAATCCTGGCTACTACTGAGATCCAGGATTTTTAAAACCTAATATGAGTAAAACGGGGCAATGTATCATTTAAAAGTTGCAAGTCGTTTTATGTTCCCTTAGGTAAGCTTAAATGTTTGTGGTAGGTTAACCCTTGGTTTAGAGCAGAGAAAGTCAAGGGATCTTTAATTAATGAAAAGTATTGCCAAGACCCTTCTAAAAGTGGGGAGGTTTGAGACAGCTACTCCAGAGTTCAGGGTTTTGTATAATACCACATAGGTATGTCTCATGGATGAGCAGAGCTATACTTTCAGATATTACTTTTAAAACAGTGATTCTTAAACTTGAAACTACATTTAAAAGAAAAATTTATTGGAATCTTCAGCATTGTTTTAAATTATTTTTATTCTAATACGACTTAACCATGTAGAAACATAAAACAAATAAGTACTGAGTGCTTACCATGTGCCAGGCACTGTTCCAGGCACTGGTGGCAGGCTGTGATCCTCACTCAGGGAGGTGATAATAATCTTGGGAAGCTATGAAAAGATACTGGACCAGGCCGCTTATTTTCTACACATGGAATTATTCAAGATGGAAAAGTCCAGACTTGCAGAAATATACTAATGTGACACTAATGTATTCTGATGTCTTTGGAAGGCTAAAGGGCAAAACATATATGGATATGGGTAAATATTCTCTGGAAGGGAGAATTATCCTGGAAAAGGGGTAAGCCAGGGGGCAGGACATGGGGATTCAGAAAGCAAGCCTTACAGGTAAGGTAAGGATAGCCTCTCTCCAGGTTACTGTCTGTCAGGCCAAGATTATGACACAAAATGTTGCCCACAAAGCCCATTTTGTATCAGGAAAGAAGGGCACTTGCATTTTAATAACATACAAAAATGCTTGAGAATTGGAAAAAGTATTGGTTCCAAAATATGAAAACTGCTAAATCAATATTTGTATGTTTAATTAAATGCCTAAAAAATGTAACATTATGTCACTGGCATTAATTGTTAAAGTTAGTATTCATTAAAATGTCATTACATTTGACAATAATTAATGAGTTAGATCCTCTTACTTTGCAAGAAATCCTGAATATGCATAAGAATTGCCAAGACATCATTGCCAATCATAAATTAAATAAGTTGCCAAATTGTTTCCAAAAGAAACATAAAAATCTTTTTAAAGAGTCAATATTAAACTAATGTGGTTTATGTCAATGTGTTGTATAGGAAGTGGTTTATGATCTCTAAAAGTTTGAGAATTTAGAGGCAAAAATGGTCTTAAATACTAAAATAATCTAGAAACCCAGAGTCCTCTGGGCAAGGGAGATGAGGGGAGGGAGATGGTGTGAGCACTTTGTTAGCCATATGGAAACAGGGCATGCATTATATCAGAACAGGTACTAGTAAGTGGAAGTCAGGGCCACTCTAGACCCATATGATGCCTTTGTGTGATTTACGAAAAGGTGACCTCCTCCAGGTAGATGCAATCCTGGTCAGGGCACAGAACTTGGTAGCTGAAAGTGGAATGTATTTCAGCCACTAGTGCCTTCTGGACTAGATGCCCTTTTGCAGAACACAATGTGCCCAGCACCTCAGGGTAGCCATGAATGCTACTTTCCTGAAATGTTCCTGTCTGTGTAGTAATTATTGACCAATCTATGGTTCTCCTTCCCTCCCAAAGTCCTGGAATCTTAGTCAAGTGTTCATGAAAAGTTTTGGCCTATAAACCATGGATAGTACAATTATAAGATGTGCTTTCATCAATTGTAACAAATGTTCCACATCAATGCAAGGTGTTAAAGTAGGGTTGTATACAGGAATCCTCTATTTTATGCATGATTGTTCTGTAAACACACAACTTCTCTAATAAAGAAGGAAAAAAATGTTTGGCCTGGTCACTGCTTTGTGGCAGGAAACTGAGAGAAAGAATTTGTTCCATACTTGGAAAAGAAGAGCAAGATCCCTTCTCTTGGGGCTGAATGGTGTAACCAAAGATAGCTGTGTGCAGCAGAGTGAGAATATAGTGGGGTGGATGGCAGCTGAGGCAACTTGACCAGAGCCCAAGAGCCTGGAAACCTATTTTTGAGCATGAGACAGCACCCCACGGAGCCCTTAGAAATAACCGAAGGACATGACTGGGGTTTGGACACTATAATTTGGGTACTTAAAATGAAATCCAAATTTAATTTGTTAATCACAGGCTGGTGAAGTCAAGGTACCAGGTGATGGCCTCCTTCCTTCACAGAGGCTCTGGTCTAATACAAAAAAAATTCAAGCAAATTAAAGAGTTTTCAAAGCGAAATAAAAATATAAGTTGTCTTCCTTACTTAAGGTCTAACATATCAATAACTGCCTTAAATGTAAATAGCTTAACCACACCTATCAAAAGACAGATATTGGCAGAGTGGATAATAAGACAAAACCCATCTATATATTATTTATAAGAAAGCCACTTCAAATTCAGCATCATGTGTATTAAGAGTAAAAGGATAGTAAAAGGTATACCATGCAATATTAATTTTTAAAAAAGAAATGGCTATATTAAAATCCAGTGAGGCAGACTTTAGAGCAAAGACAATTACAAGAGACAAAGAGGAACATTATATATTGATAAAAGAATCAATCACCAAGGTATAATGATCCTAAATGTGTTTGCACCAAATAACAGAACCACAAAATACATGAAACAAAAACTGGTAGAGCTAAAAAGAGAAATAGACAAATCCATAGTTACAGTTGTGGACTTTAACACCACCCCCCACCCCCCAACTCAAAGAACTACTAGAAAGAAAATCAGCAAGGACATAAAGATCTGAACAACACAAACAAATATGATCTAATTGGCATACATAGAACACTGTATCTAACAATCGAATGCACATTTTTTCAATAATGTATGGAACATTCCCTAAGATAGACCATATCTTGGACCAAAAACAGCATTAACAAATTTAAAAGAATTGAATTCATATAGAGTGTGTTCTCTGACCATGATGGAATCAAATTAGAAATCAATAACAGAAAGAAAATCTCTAAACATGTGGAAATGTTTAAACAACACACTGCCACATAATCTATGGGTCAAAGAGGAAGTCTCAAACAAAATTTTAAAAACACAGAGAACTGAATGAAAACGAAAATATACCATATCAAAATATGTGGGATGCAGCTAAAGCAGTGCTAAGAGGGAAATTTATTGCATAAAAATGTGTACATTAAAAATGAAGAAATGTCTCAAATCAACCAAGAAACTAAAAAAGAAGAGCAAAACCCAAAGCAAGCAGAAGGATGGAAATAATAAAGATAAGATCAGAAATCTGGGAAACAATAGAGGAAATCAATGAAACAAAAAGCTGATTCTTTAGGAAAACAATAAAATTAATAAATCTCTAATAAGACTGATAAAAATTAAAAGAGAAAAGACACAAATCAGAAATACCAAGTATGAAACAGGATATCACTACAGATCTTGCAGCCATTACAAGGATAATAAGAAAATATTACAAAATTTTTACACCTTTAAGGCCAACAATTTAGAAGATCTGAGCCAATTCCTTGAATACCACATATAATCAAAATCCCAAGATGAAATAGATAATATGAATAGTCCTATTACCATTAAAGAAATTGAATTCATAATTAAAAATCTCTTGAAAAAGAAATCTTTAGCCCAGATAGTTTCACTAAAAAATTCTACCCAACATTTAAAGAAGAATTAACATCAATTTTACACAATCTCTTCTGGAAACTAGAGATGAGGAAGAATACTTCCCAAATCATTTTGTAAGGACAGTATTAAGCTGATACAAAAACCAGACAAAGAGATGTAACAGTGACATTTTAAGTTTAATTAAAAATTTAAATTTTAATTTGTTAGCTTCACTTACCAAAATGCTTTTTTTCCAGGTTAGCCAATAAAATACAGGGAAATATTTAAAACCATCAAACAAACATAGTTGCCTTCCCAACTTAGGTTCCTATTCCCATTCTCCAGAAGAAACTATTTCTAAGAGAATGTAGTGAGATTCCATTTTTAGTTTAAGTGGCGAGGAAAGAGGTAACTTTCCAAAAATGCAATGATGTTCTCCAAATCTGTTCTTTGAATAGGAAGACCCATAGAAAAGTAAGCAGTGCAATATATGGGGGAAAGGATTCTCAAAGCAAATTTCTTATCTTTGATCAGCAATGCCCATGGATTCATCAGCCAATCCCCTTGGAGTCCCTTCAAGTCCAAATCTTCAAATTAACTCTTCCTTAAGGAAACCCGCTGCATTATTGGAAGATCACAATTTCTCTCCATTTGCATGGGTCTGGGATTAACATAAATTATACAGAGAGTAACAGAGGAAAAGCAAGCTTGAATATCTAAACCATGGGATACTTCCAGAAAAGTCAACCTCGGTTCTCTTTTTCAGTTGCTTTTAGACTCCTAAGTTTGCAAGGAATTTCCAGAAAACATCACCCCAGACTTCAGAGAGCAGGGTGACTAAACTATCCCAGGAATACTGACATCAGTTCTAAGATTTAAGAGCAATCCTGGTTAGAACAATCATAGCCTTTCCTAATAAGCCATTTCACTTCTCTGCACCAGTACACTGTTAATAGACCCCAGCATCCCTGCTGGGCTTCCATTAGCAAGAACAGCCAATGGGCCTGACTCTTTCTTGGGGCAGTGCACCCCTCCTTTTCAAAACAGGGCCTGAAGTGCAGGTTTCCCTTGAGATCGCCTCGATGCAAACCAGGTGAATTTATTCTTTGGGGAATCAGTGCCAAAATGTGATGCATTCTTCTAAAGAAATACAAAATTGGGTTCTGAATCTACGGAGATGCAGCGAACTCAAACCTCATAAAATAATTCCATAATTTTGATATCACAAATCCATCATGTTCCCTATTTCTTTTAACCTTTAATGAATGGAAACCTGCCTTTCTCATTTTGGATTGGATTTCAGTAGAAAATATCACTACCAAAGTTGGCACAGGCCCAAAAGGTGGGCATTCAGCCGGAAAACTAAGTCAGTGCCAGAAGGGCATGCCATTACCAGCTATGGGGCCCCTATGGAAAAGTATGGAAAAGTGAAAAAGGACATTTTCTATGATGTCACCTTGTCGCTTAGGGATTTCATAGAGGTGCTTTATTTCAAATTTTGAAAGAAATGTAAATGAATGTTTTGCCCCTTTCTTCATAAGACTTGATGTAATATAAGTGGTTGAGCCTTTTTTTGAAAAGCAGAGTCATTATTTTCAATATTTTACTGAGGCTTTGCATCAATCTTTTAAAAACACCATCTGTCTCCTTTGCCAGGGGCCCAGTTCTGGGTTCAGAAGGGAAAGTATAATAAAAAACCCACAGAAACAAAAATGAACCTCTGTAAAAAGACTAACCCAGCAATAAGCTCTGTACACAGTAGAGAGGGGTCCCAGATGATCCATGTAGAACAATGAAATGGAAACCTGCACTCTACTGAGTGAACAGCCTATTAAAATACTGTTCATCCGTGGCCTGGAAGTGCACTGCAGAGGCCACTTCAAACGGAAGGCCATGAAACTCTTCCCATCGGATACGGTATGCTGCCCACATGCAGCATTTGGGGGTTGTTTGGGGAGGGAGGGGATGTGTTTGTTTGTGCTTTTACAGTTAAGAAGCCAGAAACATTTCCTACTTCATCATTATCACTGAGATTAGGGCATCTCATAAGCAATGATCAGCATTCCCAGAAAAACAAAATATAAAATAAAGCATTCTGAGGTATGGGGGGAAAAGCAAGGGTAGTGTTATGGGTTGAATCGAGTCCCCCCAAAAGATGTTCATGTCCTAAATCCCAGTCCTGTGAATGTGAACTTCTTTGAAACAGACTCTTTGAAGACGTTTTTAGTTAAAATGAAGCCAAACTGGATCCGGGTGGGAGCAAATCCAATGTATCTGGTGCCTTATCAGAAGGGGATAATCAGACACAGACACAGGGGAGAAGGCCACCTGATGATCATATTGGGGACTGAACCCCAAGTATTGTTGGCAAACCAGAGGCCAGGAAGAGGCGAGAATGGACCCCCCCCCCCCAAAGATTCTGGGCTTCTACCCTCCAGAACTGTGAGACAATAAATTTCTCTTTTTTAAAGTCATGTGGTTCATGATACATCACTATAGCAGCCCCAGGAAACTAAGATAGGGAGAGTTCAATCTCTTGGGGTTGCCTAGACCAAATTATGAAGCAGGTAAACTACTTTTTGCCTCCACACGCTCTCCCTCTGTGAGTTCTCCAAGGACACCGAGCTGTGAAGTGTGGGACTCTGGTGCCAGGGAGTGGGGCTGGTGGAAAAGCCCCACATGTTGAAGCACATGTGACTTGCAAAGACCTCAAGTCAAATCTCAAAGGTGTTTTCTTTCATGACCAAAAAATGCATATGAATTCGGTTATTTCAAATGCAGTAAATGACTAGAACTTTTAGGGCAATTTATTCACCCATGTAGAATTGTAAAACATAGTTTTGTCTCTATCACAATGTATACAAAATCTTGGGAAGGATTTACACCAAAACCTCTCTGTTTTGACTGCATACTCAGGGGATAAGATTTCTTCACTTCTAATTTCTTCATGTGAAAAACTCAGGCACTAATATTTCATATGCTCAAAACTCAAAACGTCACTAGCCAATTTTAAATTTCAAATTGGGCTTTCCCCTATGGATTCCTCACAGGTTACTCCACACCTCATAACCAATTCCAGTATTATTTCAGTACCTCTGATTGCCTCTTTTTTTTTTTTTTTTTTTTAGCACAGATGGATTCTTTTAGAGAGTGCAATTTTACCTCACATTCTTCTAATGACTTTTCTCCTAGCTCCAGTTGCTCCAAGTCCATTAAGTCAGATATTTTTCCTTGCTCTTGCATACATTAAGTGTAAATTTACCTGACTGGAAATCTCCTCTCATACCCTTCATCTCCATTTGTGTTCATATCCCATAGCTCTTTTTAATGATTTTAAAAACGAATTTCTAATGTGCAGTCATTTTCTCAAATTCCTTTGCCTTCCATAAATGGGGCTGAAGTCACTTCAGACTAATGATGCTGTGAAATTGTAAACGAGTTGCACAGATGCCACAAGGAATGCTCAGAGAGACAAGCAGGGGATACTTTCTGTCACATAGAAAAAGGGGCTAAAGGATATTTTCATATACACAGAATCTGCTATGCATTGTTTTTTTTTGAAGTTGTAGGTTGTCATTTTATAAAACTGTCTGATATTTTTAAAATTCTGTGTAGTTATGCTTTTCTAGATATGAGTATCTACTTCACAGTATGCGCTCATAATTGGCTTCAATTTGCACAGTATGTGTTATCTTTGGCTTTTTAATCCCTTTTCCAGTCCTTACCTATCCCTGTGTATTCATGCACTGCTGCTATACATAGAAATAGGAAAACATATCTATGAAGCAACAACAAAGAAATGCATGTGAAGCTTATATGATATGCTGCATTACGTATGTTCTTAGTCACTTTTTCACTGTCAGGAAGCAAAATGCCATAAACAATTACTTAGTAGGAAGGGGATATTTTTCACAAATTTTCTCTTCCAGATCACAGAAGGTAAATGTAATAATGATCAAGGTCAAACTCAAGGAATTATACTTGGAATAAAAAATATATAGCAAAATCACACCATTTGCTGCTTCCCTGAATAAAATTATGGATATTAAATAACAACACAGACTAGCTTTTATTGAGCATTTACTATGTGCTAGGCATAGCATTGTGTATATACAGTATACATAACTCAATAAACCTACACAAGAGTTATTACTAGATCAATTTTATGGATGAGGAAACAGGGTCACAGAGGTCTCAAAATTGTATGTGACAGAGCCAGAAGTCATACCAAGGTCTGCCTGACTTTAAGACCTGTGCTCTTCCTCTCTGCCATCATTAAGGGACATCTTTTTATTAAGAAACCTAGCTCAGCATATTTAGCTATAACTTTTCCACCACAGAATCTGGACATTCAACTTTTAAAAACAGCCTGTGTGAAGGATGGTCTCTCTCTCTCTTTTTTAAATAGAAATTAACACAAATGAGGCTCTAGAAAAACAATCCCTCTAAACTGACCTGAAACATGAAACTAATTAACAGATCATTAATTGTTTGTGGCAACTGTCCAGTTACCCCTGGATAATGTGAAAGTAGATTTAACACAGTCATACCATTTTATCCCCAGTATCTCTAATGAAGTTCTCAGAAGTCAGTACTAACCCAGATCCTGAGGAATCAGTATGCATTAGTCACAGAAAATGTGAGTTAAATTTATGTCATCAATAAAAATATCTCCTACAACTTGTCTTCCCTAAGGATTGGACAGGATAGAGAAGAACCCAACTTTGGTAATGTTGGCAGAGAACTGAGGACCCTTGAAAAAAATTCAACCTGACATGTGAAGGTTCCTTCATGCAAAGTATAGGAAGGTTTTAGATGACCCTTTGGAAGATCAAATTTTCATAAAAAATACACTTTTGAATGACCTATGGCAAAAGGATTCCCAGGGGCTTTGAAAAAAATTCAAAAAATTCAAAAGTGATTAATAAAAGAGTATAAAAATGCTGGATTGACATCTTCAAACAGAGTACTTTGGAAGTGCCATAATTCCATTTCTCCACCCTAACAGCCCAGCAGTTAGGCAGTAATGGAAACACTTGCTTATGCGAGAGCATGCAGCCAACAACCCCAGCCAGCTAACTAAGCACTGGGCACACGTCTGTCATGGCATCAAGAATGTGCTCGTGCACATGTTATTTTGTTGTTTGTCTTCTGACAAGCAACTAGAAACTCTTGACGGCAGAGCCTACTTCTTTTTCATTTTTTTTCTTCCTTGATTTTAACAAATGCTCAATAAATACGTTTTGAATGAGTCAATGAATGAATCAGTGGATGAATGGAACATTGTTGAGGCTTCTGAATACCAATATAGGTCTAAAGTCCACTTGCTAAAACTGATTTGCTCACCTACAGGAAAGTTCTTCAAGTCTGCCCTTGGAACTTTAACTGTCACTTTAAACACAATTCTAATTAATTATAAGTAGCAATTGGGTGGATTAAAGTACTCAGGAAGACACATACGCTGACATTTAGTAAAAAGCGAAACCTACTAGTCTGACAGGGAAAGAGAAGGGAGAAATCATAAATAATATAACCAGGAGCTCAGAAGGCAAAGCAATCCAAGCAAAACCAATCCTCCTTGGTAATCCTCGAGAGGTCATCATGTATTACAGAGTAGTGCAACTAGCAAATGTTTATCAGAATTGCCCTCAGTTACCAAGGACAGTTTAACCTCACCCATCACCAACACGGTAATCAGCGGAACATTTTTAGAAAGGAAATTAAAATGATTAAATTACATGAGTCAGTCATATTTTTTACCTTTAGCCAAAGGCTCGCAGGTTGTTTAAATATTTTTAAAAATTAAGCCTCAGTTACTGGAATATTACACTACTTGAAATATCTCTGTGATGAGGCCAGTCATCACAATGTAATCTAGATTCTGATTAGGGAATTACTGATTCCTGGCCTAGTGCAACATTGTCCTCTTCTTGATGCTAGATGACCCAGCCATTGCACAGTGCAGCTCCCCTGCTTACTTTCCCGACAATGAAATGAGGAAGTAGTTGAAAACGTGCCTCTGAAAAAGCAACCAATAAAAACAAGGTATGAGCCCTACCAAAAAAAAAAAAAAAAAAAAAAAAAAAATCATCATGGAAACTGGTGTCTGGAAAGCAGTGAAGTGAATTCTCCAAAGGACCAGCATGACTTCCTAAATCATGAGGACCTGCCCAGATTCCTCCAAGTAACAGAATACAAATCATTTACTAGTCAAGAAGTGTACTCAATCTGTTCCTAATTTTTATGCTCATTTTTATTTCTTTTTCCCACTTTCTTTTTAAAAGCGGTCATGACCCCATCACCCTGTTACCAAGTCTGTGAACCCATTGCTTCTTTCAATTTGTCTTTTGGACTTAGATTTCCTTTAGATTCCGCATTTCTTTTATCATTCTGCTCACCTGACCTGGAACAAGAAGGCCTTTTTATTTGGGTGTGTTATAAATATTGTGCCTGTAGCACTCTGCAAATAATATGTAAATAAAACTGCTCAGATTATGTGCTTCAAATGCCCAGAAAAAGGTAAAGGTACTTCTGGAAAATGCTTTTTTAGGATTCAACTATCGTGTATGTTGGCATTGGGGATTAAAGCTCCTGTCAATGAAAAGACCAGAAACCTTGAAAATGTCGGTGAAATTCAAATGAAGGAGTTTTGAATCTCCACTCCACCACTTACTTGCTACATAAACTTGAACCACATTTTCCTCATTAGTTAATTAGGGATACCCGAGGCTCCCTGCTTCAAAGTACTGCTATGAGAATTTAAATGAGATGATTTAGGTTTATCTCAGATTCTAGCATATTGTAAGTGCTCAATAAATGTTAATTACTAGTATTTTTGTTAAATGTAGTCAAATCCTTCCTTAGCCAGGTTGGATGTATAGATCAAAGTTAGAAATATTTATCAGGTCTTGGTCAGTGGAAAAATAGAAAAATCTTGGTAAACAAATTTCAGTGTTTTATCTATGTTTTTTTGTTCCGGTTTGCTAACGCTGCCATTATGCAAAATACCAGAAATGGATTGGCTTTTATAAAGGGGGTTTATTTGGTTACAAAGTTACTGTCTTAAGGCCATAAAATGTCCAAGGTAAGGCATACACAATAGGGTACCTTCACTGGAGAAAGGCCATTGGCGTCTGGAAAACCTCTGTTTGCTTGGAAGGCATGTGGCAGTCGTCCGCTTGCTCCCAGGTTGTATTTCAAAATGGCATTCTCCAAAATGTTGCTCTTGGGGCATTTTACCCTCTCTTAGCTGTAGCTCCTCTTCAAAATGTCACTCTCAGTTGCTTTCCAAAGTGTCACTCACAGCTGCCCAGAGTTCCTTCTGTCTGTCAGCTCATTTATATGGCTCCAGTGATTTACTTCAGACCCACCCTGAATGGGTAGAGTAACACCTCCGTAGAAGTTATCCAATCAAAGTCATCACCCACAGTTAGGTGGGTAATATCTCCATCGAAACATACAATCAAAAGGTCACACCTTAATCAAAGAGATTAATCAATCTGCCCCCACAAGAATGCATCAAAGATAATGGCATTTTGGGAGCCATAATACTTCCAAACTGGCACAGTTTTCATGTGTGTGTGCTATCCTCAGGTTTCTCTTAGGTAATCTAAGAAGCTCAAAACACTTCATTCATTTAGCAAGCATTCATTGGAGCCCCGGTGTGTGAAAAGAAAGAAAAGAAGATTCAACAGTTTGCTGCCATATTTACACCTAGCCACCACACCACAGTAATCAGAATTTATAGCCAGTGTTACATACTTATACCACTTAATAAATCTGACCACGTAGTGATCCGATATAATAAAATATCCCAATTCAGTCATAAAACAGCATTATACATTTAGTCAGAAATATCAGTTACTGGAAGGTCACCAGAAATCCAACAGACCAGAAGCCACTAGATAGAAAAGACTAAGTCTCACTCCTTTGAAAAAAGGACAAGAAATATGAGATGGTTAGGTTCATGTTTCAAATTGTCCAGGTTCTGGTACCCAGTTGTCTGGTCAAGCAAGTACTGGCCTAACTGTTACTGAAAGGTCATTTTGTGGACTTAAATCTTCATCAGGTTGATTGCATTTATGGCCGATTACATTTACCATCAACTAAGAAGAGTGTCTTCAGCAATGATAGACATTTTATCCAATCAGTTGAGGGCTTTAAAAGAAGTGATGACTTCAGCAGTCAGAGAACTTTCATCTCTTCTTCAGCTGGCCAGCTTCTCCTGGGGAACTCATTGAACACCCTCATCAGAGTGGCCAGCTTGCAGCCTGCCCTACAGAATATGGACTCGTGCATCCCAACAGTTGTGTGAGACATTTTTATAAAATCCCATATTTACAGATGTCTCCTATTGGTTCTGTTTCCCTGGAGAACCCTGATACAAAATATGGCACCAATTTCTAAACAGAATTAAGTGAAAGAAAGTGATACATAAATTACAGTACAAAATATTTCTGTATTCCTGTATATAATAATTATGACATTTGTGCATAATTATAAAATTAATACTCAATAATTTTTATTTTTCATTTCTACTAAGAATTCTCTACCTCTGTAGTACAGTTTTTCATTTCTGATAGTCATTTGTTATTTTCACCAGGTTTATGAATGTTTGCTTGGTCACCTCAGCTACAGAATAAACTGCTGTAATTCTGAACTATAAATTTTAATTTTTACAGAACTTTTTCAAATGCAAAGTCAGAACACAATTGAAAGTGTTATACAGGTGAGATGAAGATAATGTCTATCTATGCAACTTGTTTCAAATTGACATACATGTAACTTTCAAAACTCATAAAACAAAAGCATTGAGGAGGCGGGGCAAGATGGCAGACTGGTGAGCTGTATGTTTTAGTTACTCCTCCAGGAAAGTAGGTAAAAAGCCAGGAACTGCGTGGACTGGACACCACAGAGCAATCTGTCTTTGGGCATACTTCATACAACACTCATGAAAACGTGGAACTGCTGAGATCAGCGAAATCTGTAAGTTTTTGCGGCCAGGGGACCCGCGCCCCTCCCTGCCAGGCTCAGTCCCGGGGGAGGAGGGGCTGTCAGCTCCAGGAAGGAGAAGGGAGAATTGCAGTGGCTGCTCTTACCGGAAACTCATTCTACTGATTCAAACTCCAACCATAGATAGACGGAGGCCAGACACCAGAGACTCTGAGAGCAGCCAGCCCAGCAGAGAGGAGACAGGCATAGAAAAAAAACAACACGAAAAACTCCAAAATAAAAGCAGAGGATTTTTGGAGTTCTGGTGAACACAGAAAGGGGAAGGGCGGAGATCAGGCCTTGAGGCGCATATGCAAATCCCGAAGCAAGGCTGATCTCTCTGCCCTGGGCACTTTTCCTTAATGGCCCTGGTTGCTTTGTCTATTAGCATTTCAATAACCCATTAGATCTCTGAGGTGGGCCGTTTTTTTTTTTTTGTTTTTTTTTTTTTTTTTAAATCCTTTTTGCTTTTTCTAAAACAATTACTCTAAGAAGCTCAATACAGAAAGCTTCAAAGAATTGAAATTTGGGCACGTCAAGTCAAGAGCAGAACTAAGAGAGCTCTGAGACAAAAGGCAATAATCCAGTGGCTGAGAAAATTCACTAAACAACACAACTTCCCAAGAAAAGGGGGGTGTCCGCTCACAGCCACCATCCTGGTGGACAGGAAACACTCCTGCCCATCGCCAGCCCCATAGCCCAGAGCTGCCCCAGACAACCCAGTGTGACGGAAGTGCTTCAAATAACAGGCACACACCACAAAACTGGGCGTGGACATTAGCCTTCCCCGCAACCTCAGCTGAATGTCCCAGAGCTGGGAAGGGGGAGCAGTGTGAATTAACAGAGCCCCATTCAGCCATCATTTGAGCAGACTGGGAGACTCCCAACACAGCCCAGCAGCCCAGAACTGCCCTGGGGGGACAGCACTCACCTGCGACATAGCACAGTCATCCCTCAACAGAGGACCCGGGGTGCACAGCCTGGAAGAGGGGCCCACTTGCAAGTCTCAGGAGCCATACGCCAATACCAAAGACTTGTGGGTCAGTGGCAGAGACAAACTGTGGCAGGACTGAACTGAAGGATTAGACTATTGCAGTAGCTTTAAAACTCTAGGATCAACAGGGAGATTTGATTGTTAGGGCCACCCCCCCTCCCCGACTGCCCAGAAACACGCCCCACATACAGGGCAGGCAACACCAACTACACACGCAAGCTTGGGACACCAATTGGGCCCCACAAGACTCACTCCCCCACTCACCAAAAAGGCTAAGCAGGGGAGATCTGGCTTGTGGAGAACAGGTGGCTCGTGGACGCCACCTGCTGGTTAGTTAGAGAAAGTGTACTCCACGAAGCTGTAGATCTGATAAATTAGAGATAAGGACTTCAACTGGTCTACAAACCCTAAAAGAACCCTATCAAGGTCAGCAAATGCCACGAGGCCAAAAACAACAGAAAATTATAAAGCATATGAAAAAACCAGACGATATGGATAACCCAAGCCCAAGCACCCAAATCAAAAGACCAGAAGAGACACACCTAGAGCAGCTACTCAAAGAACTAAAGATGAACAATGAGACCCTAGTACGGGATATGAAGGAAATCAAGAAGACCCTAGAAGAGCATAAAGAAGACATTGCAAGACTAAATAAAAAAATGGATGATCTTATGGAAATTAAAGAAACTGTTGACCAAATTAAAAAGATTCTGGACACTCATAGTACAAGACTAGAGGAAGTTGAACAACGAATCAGTGACCTGGAAGATGACAGAATGGAAAATGAAAACATAAAAGAAAGAATGGGGAAAAAAATTGAAAAACTCGAAATGGACCTCAGGGATATGATAGATAATATGAAACGTCCAAATATAAGACTCATTGGTGTCCCAGAAGGGGAAGAAAAGGGTAAAGGTCTAGGAAGAGTATTCAAAGAAATTGTTGGGGAAAACTTCCCAAATCTTCTAAACAACATAAATACACAAATCATAAATGCTCAGCGAACTCCAAATAGAATAAATCCAAAAAACCCACTCCGAGACATATACTGATCACACTGTCAAACATAGAAGAGAAGGAGCAAGTTCTGAAAGCAGCAAGAGAAAAGCAATTCACCACATACAAAGGAAACAGCATAAGACTAAGTAGTGACTACTCAGCAGCCACCATGGAGGCGAGAAGGCAGTGGCACGATATATTTAAAATTCTGAGTGAGAGGAATTTCCAGCCAAGAATACTTTATCCAGCAAAGCTCTCCCTCAAATTTGAAGGAGAGCTTAAATTTTTCACAGACAAAGAAATGCTGAGAGAATTTGCTAACAAGAGACCTGCCCTACTGGAGATACTAAAGGGAGCCCTACAGACAGAGAAACAAAGACAGGACAGAGAGACTTGGAGAAAGGTTCAGTACTAAAGAGATTCGGTATGGGTACAATAAAGGATATTAATAGAGAGAGGGAAAAATATGGCAAACATAATCCAAAGGATAAGATGGCCGATTCAAGAAATGCCTTCACGGTTTTAACGTTGAATGTAAATGGATTAAACTCCCCAATTAAAAGATATAGATTCGCAGAATGGATCAAAAAAATGAACCATCAATATGTTGCATACAAGAGACTCATCTTAGACACAGGGACACAAAGAAACTGAAAGTGAAAGGATGGAAAAAAATATTTCATGCAAGCTACAGCCAAAAGAAAGCAGGTGTAGCAATATTAATCTCAGATAAAATAGACTTCAAATGCAGGGATGTTTTGAGAGACAAAGAAGGTCACTACATACTAATAAAAGGGGCAATTCAGCAAGAAGAAATAACAATCGTAAATGTCTATGCACCCAATCAAGGTGCCACAAAATACATGAGAGAAACATTGGCAAAACTAAAGGAAGCAATTGATGTTTCCACAATAATTGTGGGAGACTTCAACACATCACTCTCTCCTATAGATAGATCAACCAGACAGAAGACCAATAAGGAAATTGAAAACCTAAACAATCTGATAAATGAATTAGATTTAACAGACATCTACAGGACATTACATCCCAAATCACCAGGATACACATACTTTCTAGTGCTCACGGAACTTTCTCCAGAATAGATCATATGCTGGGACATAAAACAAGCCTCAATAAATTTAAAAAGATTGAAATTATTCAAAGCACATTCTCTGACCACAATGGAATACAATTAGAAGTCAATAACCATCAGAGACTTAGAAAATTCACAAATACCTGGAGGTTAAACAACACACTCCTAAACAATCAGTGGGTTAAAGAAGAAATAGCAAGAGAAATTGCTAAATATATAGAGACGAATGAAAATGAGAACACAACATACCAAAACCTATGGGATGCAGCAAAAGCAGTGCTAAGGGGGAAATTTATAGCACTAAACGCATATATTAAAAAGGAAGAAAGAGCCAAAATCAAAGAACTAATGGATCAACTGAAGAAGCTAGAAAATGAACAGCAAACCAATCCTAAACCAAGTACAAGAAAAGAAATAACAAGGATTAAAGCAGAAATAAATGACATAGAGAACAAAAAAACAATAGAAAGGATAAATATCACCAAAAGTTGGTTCTTTGAGAAGATCAACAAGATTGACAAGCCCCTAGCTAGACTGACAAAATCAAAAAGAGAGAAGACCCATATAAACAAAATAATGAATGAAAAAGGTGACATAACTGCAGATCCTGAAGAAATTAAAAAAATTATAAGAGGATATTATGAACAACTGTACGGCAACAAACTGGATAATGTAGAAGAAATGGACAATTTCCTGGAAACATATGAACAACCTAGACTGACCAGAGAAGAAATAGAAGACCTCAACCAACCCATCACAAGCAAAGAGATCCAATCAGTCATCAAAAATCTTCCCACAAATAAATGCCCAGGGCCAGATGGCTTCACAGGGGAATTCTACCAAACTTTCCAGAAAGAACTGACACCAATCTTACTCAAACTCTTTCAAAACATTGAAAAAAATGGAACACTACCTAACTCATTTTATGAAGCTAACATAAATCTAATACCAAAACCAGGCAAAGATGCTACAAAAAAGGAAAACTACCGGCCAATCTCCCTAATGAATATAGATGCAAAAATCCTCAACAAAATACTTGCAAATCGAATCCAAAGACACATTAAAAAAATCATACACCATGACCAAGTGGGGTTCATTCCAGGCATGCAAGGATGGTTCAACATAAGAAAAACAATCAATGTATTACAACACATTAAAAACTCGAAAGGGAAAAATCAATTGATCATCTCAATAGATGCTGAAAAAGCATTTGACAAAATCCAACATCCGTTTTTGATAAAAACACTTCAAAAGGTAGGAATTGAAGGAAACTTCCTCAACATGATAAAGAGCATATATGAAAAACCCACAGCCAGCATAGTACTCAATGGTGAGAGACTGAAAGCCTTCCCTCTAAGATCAGGAACAAGACAAGGATGCCCGCTGTCACCACTGTTATTCAACATTGTGCTGGAAGTGCTAGCCAGGGCAATCCGGCAAGACAAAGAAATAAAAGGCATCCAAATTGGAAAAGAAGAAGTAAAACTGTCATTGTTTGCAGATGATATGATCTTATATCTAGAAAACCCTGAGAAATCAACGATACACCTACTAGAGCTAATAAACAAATTTAGCAAAGTAGCGGGATACAAGATTAATGCACATAAGTCAGTAATGTTTCTATATGCTAGAAATGAACAAACTGAAGAGACACTCAAGAAAAAGATACCATTTTCAATAGCAACTAAAAAAATCAAGTACCTAGGAATCAACTTAACCAAAGATGTAAAAGACCTATACAAAGAAAACTACATAACTCTACTAAAAGAAATAGAAGGGGACCTTAAAAGATGGAAAAATATTCCATGTTCATGGATAGGAAGGCTAAATGTCATTAAGATGTCAATTCTACCCAAACTCATCTACAGATTCAATGCAATCCCAATCAAAATTCCAACAACCTACTTTGCAGACTTGGAAAAGCTAGTTATCAAATTTATTTGGAAAGGGAAGATGCCTCGAATTGCTAAAGACACTTTAAAAAAGAAAAACGAAGTGGGAGGACTTACACTCCCTGACTTTGAAGCTTATTATAAAGCCACAGTTGCCAAAACAGCATGGTACTGGCACAAAGATAGACATATAGATCAATGGAATCGAATTGAGAATTCAGAGATAGACCCTCAGATCTATGGCCGACTGATCTTTGATAAGGCCCCCAAAGTCACCGAACTGAGCCATAATGGTCTTTTCAACAAATGGGGCTGGGAGAGTTGGATAACCATATCCAAAAGAATGAAAGAGGACCCCTACCTCACCCCCTACACAAAATTAACTCAAAATGGACCAAAGATCTCAATATAAAAGAAAGTACCATTAAACTCCTAGAAGATAATGTAGGAAAACATCTTCAAGACCTTGTATTAGGAGGCCACTTCCTAGACTTTACACCCAAAGCACAAGCAACAAAAGAGAAAATAGATAAATGGGAACTCCTCAAGCTTAGAAGTTTCTGCACCTCAAAGGAATTTCTCAAAAAGGTAAAGAGGCAGCCAACTCAATGGGAAAAAATTTTTGGAAACCATGTATCTGACAAAAGACTGATATCTTGCATATACAAAGAAATCCTACAACTCAATGACAATAGTACAGACAGCCCAATTATAAAATGGGCAAAAGATATGAAAAGACAGTTCTCTGAAGAGGAAATACAAATGGCCAAGAAACACATGAAAAAATGTTCAGCTTCACTAGCTATTAGAGAGATGCAAATTAAGACCACAATGAGATACCATCTAACACCGGTTAGAATGGCTGCCATTAGACAAACAGGAAACTACAAATGCTGGAGGGGATGTGGAGAAATTGGAACTCTTATTCATTGTTGGTGGGACTGTATAATGGTTCAGCCACTCTGGAAGTCAGTCTGGCAGTTCCTTAGAAAACTAGAGATAGAGCTACCATTCGATCCAGCGATTGCACTTCTCGGGATATACCCGGAAGATCGGAAAGCAGTGACACGAACAGATATCTGCACGCCAATGTTCATAGCAGCATTATTCACAATTGCCAAGAGATGGAAACAACCCAAATGTCCATCAACAGATGAGTGGATAAATAAAATGTGGTATATACACACGATGGAATACTACGCGGCAGTAAGAAGGAACGATCTCGTGAAACATATGACAACATGGATGAACCTTGAAGACATAATGCTGAGCGAAATAAGCCAGGCACAAAAAGAGAAATATTATATGCTACCACTAATGTGAACTTTGAAAAATGTAAAACAAATGGTTTATAATGTAGAATGTAGGGGAACTAGCAGTAGAGAGCAATTAAGGAAGGGGGAACAATAATCCAAGAAGAACAGATAAGCTATTTAACGTTCTGGGGATGCCCAGAAATGACTATGGTCTGTTAATGTCTGATGGATGTAGTAGGAACAAGTTCACTGAAATGTTGCTATAGTATGTAACTTTCTTGGGGTAAAGTAGGAACATGTTGGAAGTTAAGCAGTTATCTTAGGTTAGTTGTCTTTTTCTTACTCCCTTGCTATGGTCTCTTTGAAATGTTCTTTTATTGTATGTTTGTTTTCTTTTTAACTTTTTTTTTCATACAGTTGATTTGAAAAAAGAAGGGAAAGTTAAAAAAAAAAAAAAAGAAAAAAGACAAACAAGGAAAAAAAAAAAAAAAAAAAACGATGTAGTGCCCCCTTGAGGAGCCTGTGGAGAATGCAGGGGTATTCGCCTACCCCACCTCCATGGTTGCTAACATGACCACAGACATAGGGGACTGGTGGTTTGATGGGTTGAGCCCTCTACCATAAGTTTTACCCTTGGGAAGACGGTTGCTGCAAAGGAGAGGCTAGGCCTCCCTGTATTTGTGCCTAAGAGTCTCCTCCTGAATGCCTCTTTGTTGCTCAGATGTGGCCCTCTCTCTCTGGCTAAGCCAACTTGAAAGGTGAAATCACTGCCCTCCCCCCTACGTGGGATCAGACACCCAGGGAAGTGAATCTCCCTGGCAACGTGGAATATGACTCCCGGGGAGGAATGTAGACCCGACATCGTGGGATGGAGAACATCTTCTTGACCAAAAGGGGGATGTGAAAGGAAATGAAATAAGCTTCAGTGGCAGAGAGATTCCAAAACGAGCCGAGAGATCACTCTGGTGGGCACTCTTACGCACACTTTAGACAACCTTTTTTAGGTTCTAAAGAATTGGGGTAGCTGGTGGTGGATACCTGAAACTATTAAACTACAACCCAGAACCCATGAATCTCGAAGACAGTTGTATAAAAATGTAGCTTATGGGGGGTGACAGTGGGATTGGGAATGCCATAAGGACCAAACTCCACTTTGTCTAGTTTATGGATGGATGTGTAGAAAAGTAGGGGAAGCAAACAAACAGACAAAGGTACCTAGTGTTCTTTTTTACTTCAATTGCTCTTTTTCACTCTAATTATTATTCTTGTTATTTTTGTGTGTGTGCTAATGAAGGTGTCAGGGATTGATTTAGGTGATGAATGTACAACTATGTAATGGTACTGTAAACAATCGAAAGTACAATTTGTTTTGTATGACTGCGTGGTATGTGAATATATCTCAATAAAATGATGATTAAAAAAAAAAAAAAAAAATGTAGCTTATGAGGGGTGACAGTGGGATTGGGAATGCCATAAGGACCAAACTCCACTTTGTCTAGTTTATGGATCGATGTGTAGAAAAGTAGGGGAAGCAAACAAACAGACAAAGGTACCCAGTGTTCTTTTTTACTTCAATTGCTCTTTTTCACTCTAATTATTATTCTTGTTATTTTTGTGTGTGTGCTAATGAAGGTGTCAGGGATTGATTTAGGTGATGAATGTACAACTAT
This sequence comes from Choloepus didactylus, assembly GCF_015220235.1. Taxonomy (NCBI): domain Eukaryota; kingdom Metazoa; phylum Chordata; class Mammalia; order Pilosa; family Megalonychidae; genus Choloepus; species Choloepus didactylus. The sequence continues at coordinate 54,518,903 of NC_051310.1, read as the reverse complement.
GTAATGGTACTGTAAACAATCGAAAGTACAATTTGTTTTGTATGACTGCGCGGTATGTGAATATATCTCAATAAAATGATGATTAAAAAAAAAAAAAAAAAAAAAAAAACAAAAGCATTAAGAATAGAGGAGGTAACAAGGAATTTCTCAGGCCAAAAAACAACCAACAAGTTTTGGTTCTTTCTCCCAGTTTTAAAAAACTTCTCTTGTAAATAGTGTCCTTCTGAAGTACCATATGTGCTGAATGGAACAATTAGGCACAGCTGGCTCCAGATCAGAGCAGATGGAAGGAAACCAATGAAGCAGTTAAACCTCAATTGACGGGCTGACACACACACATTTGGACCCTTAATAAATATTATCTGATGTTGATGAAGTACTCAGTTTCACTGGGAATCTTAGATGATAGACGACATGAATGAAATTATTAACAACCTGATACGCATTAACAAGGTGGATGTGTTCTTGATGCTCAGCTAAAATATGTAAATACATTAATTTGCACTCACACGTGCATAAATCACCTAAAATTTCCTAATTTTGTGGCTATTCTTGTGCAGGACTTTCAAGAACATGCCCAAATTTCCACACAAAATGCCTTGCTATAACTTCTCCCAGTGACTGTAAGGATTCATGAAGTCATTTAAAAAGGCATCTTCAGTAATAGGTTTACTAACCTCACCTTCAGAAGATCTGTGACTCTGATCCCAAGTCCACAGCCCCATGTCTGTCTCCTCTGCCGGTGGAGGACGGATACTCACTACCTGTTGGGCAATTTGCAGGTGGGAGACATTCATGGTCCCCTGACCCAGGAATCTATTATTCTGTTTTTAATATGTCCAATGTAGACAGCTTCCTGGGAAGCACATTGTGATTATTCATGAGACAGAGAAGAGAGGTCATACAAATAAAAAGGGAAAATGAACTTTAGAATGTCCTTTTCCCTACCTTGCACATTAAGATATATTGTCACTGCACAGACAGGCTATATGTTCTTATGTCAATCACCTAACTGCTTTGGTCTTTGGTTTCCTTACCTTTAAAATGATAGAATTGAAACACTAAGGTACCCTCAAGCTCAAATATTCTATGAGGAATACCTAGGAATTATTATTCCATCTCCATGAAATGTATGTAAAGCTATCTTGGAAGAAGTCTCTAGAATGAAAAATGCTTGTTGAAACACACAGAAAGACAAACTGCCTTATACAAATGGATGCCAATAGAGAAAAAATATCCAAGTCCCAAATATAACATTGGGTGGAAGTACAATTATTGGTCTCAATTTGCCATTCCCCTGTAGCAATATTATAATGGTGTGTGAAATATACTTCCCCACCCCTTGCTCTTGGCCTTGGCCATGAGAGTCACTTCAGCCAATGGGATATTAGGGAAAGTAATGCAAGCAGATTTAAAGTGTGCTTGTGTGTTGAGGTTGCTCACCTGAGCTCCTGCCATTGACATGGGAAATATACCACAGGTAGTCATCACCCCTCTTTGAACCCCAAGAGTGAACCATGGAACACTTCCAAACCGAGCTTGCAGCCTGAAACCAAGTGCAGCGGAGCCAAGGTGAACACCAAGCAACCACAGACCCAGGAACAAGAAAAAATGTTTTTGTTTACTGAGATTTTAAGGTTGTTACACAGCATTATTACAACACAAGCTAACTGATATACCCTGTAAGGAAATAACATAAGGAAAATGAAGAAAATGCTTAGAGAACTTGAGAAGATAAACACCTATCTGTATTGGTACCACAGAAGCTAGAACGAAGTGCTCTTAACGTGGTCACAATGTGTCAGAACGACAGTGATGTCAACCTAAACACCACTCACCAATGACAAGAGGTCCCTCTACACTCAACTGAAAATGAACATAATTAATGACCACATGTGGTCAGCTTGATGACAAAATTAGACCTTTATGTGGCGCAGAAGTAAACTTATGGGACAATCAGGGAAGTCCTGAAGCTTTGTTTAGAACATTTGTTTTCAGTCTTTTACACTGTACTCAGCCTGGGGATGCTGCAGGCGTTCTGTCATAAGCCATAGTGCTGTCAATCATACACCTACTTAAGAGACAATATCTCCTTTTCTCCTAGGATACAGCAGCTATGAAATCAGAACAAGTCAGCTTTATAGAGAAATGTGCATATATATGTTCTGTGAATAAATACCATAATTATCATGTCATCATCTAATTTTTATGTTTCTCTATTGGAGCTAGAAACAGGTCCTGCTCAGCCAACTTCAGGACTTTTATATTACATGGAGTAAACTGTAGCTTAGTTTTGTTTAACATACTAGGCAGAAAGGACTAGAGGATGAACTAGGCAGACAAAATCAACTCCAAAAACTCAGTCAACATCAGAGCACTGATCACACTAATCAGAATGAAGGATCTGTTAATTTATACCACTTGACAATAGATTATGCAGCTAATTGAAACAAAGCTTGTGAAAGAAATGTGCAATAATCTACCAATTGTTTATATTGTAATGTTAAGTGGGGAAAGAAAACAAGTAGCATACAAAATGGTTTCTACAGTAACATCACAACAATGTAAAAAGAAAAGGCTCTGGTCCTGCCAGCATCGGATTGAAAATGTATACTTGACCGAAACGGGGAAAAAGAAAGGTAACAAGCTGAGGTCACAGTGGCTGAGAGATCCCAAATAGAGTCAAGAGGCTATCCTGAAGGTTTCTCTATGCAAGCTCCAGCTAGACATCCCAAATGGCCACAGTATGCCATGCCCTTACCAAAAGTAGTCCCAAATACCTAGGTCCCTACCTGAGATTTTATAAAAGATTCACTCACTACGTTTTATCTCTTTGAAACTTAAATCCACCAGAGTGTTCCTGTATCAGATAAGTCCTAAAACACAGAGGCAACAGCCTCTTTAAGAACACAATCAGATGCAGCCCCCTTCACCATACCGTCGACACCCCCTTTCAATATGAACAAGTTAGGGTACTCATAGCCTAGATACCCCTGAAGATGGAGAAAAAGATTAAGTGAGAGGAAGGGGTAGTAACAAAAAAGTTAAGATTTAACAAAGGTCTATGAATACTGAAACTTTACATAAATATAAATATATATATATATGCTGAGGTGTTGGACTGGCTGGAAGGAGGTAAATGACATGGTGGAACTGTACCCTATAGCATCCTTTGAAATTTGCTCTATAGCTACTCGTTGAATTATGCTTTGAAACTCTTCACCTTTCTGTATACACCCTGTGTTGAGTAATAAGGAAAGAACTGAAACTGTGACCCATAACAATTTTTGAAATTACCTATATAACTGCTTATTGAGCTGTACATCAAAAGTTAACAACTTTCTGAATGTATGTTGTATTTTACAATAATGAAAAAAGCTGAAGTTGTGGAACTGTGAATCATGACATTCTTTGAAGTTTTTTCTCTAACTACTTGTTAAATCATACCTTGAAAGTCATCACTGTTATGTATATATGTTAAAGTTCACAATAAAAAAAAAATGTATTAAAAAAAAGAAGAGGCTCTAGGAAACCAAGCTTGAAATAGTCCCCAAATTTTTAATACACTGTATTTGAGTTGTAGAGCATTTGGGTGATTAAATTTTCTTTTATTTTTCTGCTTAATCCATCTGTTCCAAATTGAATATATATTACTCAAAATATCTTTTAAAATTACTTTTCCTAAATTACAACTTTGTTCTTTCAAAATGTAGATTTTTTTTGGTATAATTTGTTCTGTCTTCTTTCAGAACCTTACTAAAATGGGAGAAAACAAATTAATATTGCAATACAGTTTATGTATTTATATCTGATCTTCAAAAAGTTTTATTAGCACATTACAGATGTTTGGTCTCAGAGCTAAAATTACCACTAAGTTTATTTTTTAAACTTAATGCTAGCTGGAAAATAAAATTACATAAATCCTACAAAAGAGTTGACAGTGTCTTACAAACAAAAGTGTTATTTATTACTGCAAGACTAGGGACATTTTGACATTACGAAGGACAAGAAAATATTGTATCCCAAGGACATGCAATCATATCTCCAAGTGTGTAATTATTTTAAAAAAATGGAATGCCTTAACTCAAAGGATATATTTAAATAAATTAAGAATATAGTAATCTCAAAAGAGTAAAGAATTAGCATGTTCTTCATCCCAGAGGGCTTCAAAGACATTAGTTGATAGAATATCATGATTTCTGTTTCTCCAACGATAAATGGAAAATAAAACTGTGAAATGCTTTTCCTAAGGTCACACAGAGTAAGATATGATTTTAGCAAGATACTTACTTATTTATGAATGTTTCCTAAGTATAACCTTAGAAACTTGAGAATATGTTACCACTGGGCTGTATAAGAGGAAAAAAAAATTAAATAAAAATTCCCATGTTACAAAGGTAATTTTGTATAAACTGGTATTTGGTGTTTTCATTTCCAAAGCAAACATTTGAAAAAATGAAACTACTTCCCATGTGGCTTTGTGGGGATTTGCTTCTAATAACTACTGTTAAACAGTTCACAAAATTATGGCATGCTATTTCACTGCCTGATAATAATAAGCTTAGCAGAACAAATCATAAATAAATAAATCTAGACTATTGTTTTTTAGCTTCAGAAAATTACACTTGCTTTTAATAGTTGTTAATTTTGTGCATTTAAAATCTAGAAGCATCCATTAAAATGAATGGTCCTATATCATAAATAATATATCTTTAAAAGCATGAAATATTATTGTCATTTTGTAAAATTAATAATTTAAGACTACTATGCCCCACTTCAAATATTTACCTAGATTTCTAGGAAGGCTCAGAAACAATTTTAGGAGTTTGCTTAATGTATACATTCTCTTACGATTTTTCAAGGACAAGAAACAGGGAAAATCACCTATCTATTCTACCTCCCCCTATCCCACCCCACCACTACCACACCAACAACAGTTACATGATATCAAACAGATACGCTGATTTTTTTTTTAAGAAAGGCCTCTGCTCCATTCATTTTCTTCCTCAAAAAGAGAAAATTCATTAACCTGTCCTGATTGTCTGTGGCTTGAGGAAGCAGAGTAAGTCCTCACTGAATCAGTAGAAAAAAATGACAAACTTGTAGAAGAGACTCCATGAGTGATATCAAATGGAGTTAATTAGTACTAGAAAGGGAAGCACAGGCATTGTAAGTCTCAATATTACAAAGGAGATCAAACAAAAAGGGCCTTAACACTTTGGGGTTTTTTTAGAGAAGAGGGTCTTTCCCCCCTCCACCAAAAGGGATTTTTCCTAAGCACACTCTTGGCCCTTTCTCTGCTTGTTTCCTCATTCTACCCCTGGGGAAGCAAATGGAACTGGTAAATTTGGGGAGAATGAAAGTGTAATGCTGTGCTCAATTCTACCTTTCTTCCTCTGGAGAATGTGTCTATTCATGCAGAGCGTGAGTTCTCTCTGTTCCCCCATGCCCAAAGCCTCCGAGCTCTCCTAAAGGGGAATTCTACCCCAGGTTCTGCCTAAGGGATCCACTGCTAGCCAGCCCACACTGTCAGCAGATCCAAAGGCAAACCTCCTGGCTTCTGGCAGTGTTATGGATTGAACTGTGTCCCCCAAAATACATGTTCAAATCCTATCTCCCAGGATGAGTGTGATCCCATTTGGAAACAGGATGTTCAAAGATGTTCTTAGTGAATTTAAATAAGGCCAAACAGGATTAGGGTGGGTATTAAGCCAATATGACTTGTATCCTAGAAAGAAGAGGAAATTTGGACTCAGTCAGCAGGACAGAGAGAAAATGCCATGTTACGGAGACAGGGATTGAGTTCTGCAACAAGCCAAAGAATATGCCTCAAGCCAAAGAACATCATAGATTACCAGCAACCCTACAGACTTCAAGGAAGCACGGCCCTGTAACACCTTGACTTCATACTTCTAGTCTCCGGACCTGTGAGACAAGACATTTCTTGTTTTAAGCCACCCAATTTGTATTACCTTGTTATGGCAGCCCTAGAAACTAAGGCAGTACACAAGGCAATATATGGCCCCCATCTTTACTATGTTTTATATCTCAACTTGTTCAGAAACCAAACTTCTTTGAATATCAGTTGTAGAGTGGTTTTGTTCCAGTAGAGCTGTAGCAAAAGGGTTTTCATTCATCACTGATGGGCTTTGACAAAGATTTATAGGGAAGCCATAAGTCATCACATGAGATGGTATTTTCACACTTGAATAACTTGTTTACCACTGTCATAATTCTGGCCATATCACTCTACCAATTGTACTATTGTTTTCTTTCAAAAGGCTCATTACTTTTGTTTTTACGTTAAAGTATTATGCCAAAATGAAACTGCACCACTGTGAAAGGAAAACAAGTAACCCTTATCAAAGATTAATGCCCAAAACCTACATAGCGCTTAGTATATGCCAGGCATCATTAAAATGTGCTTCTCAAATATTACCCCATTGAATTCTCACAACAAGCCTATGAAGTAGGTACTGTTATAGTTACCATTTTATAGATAGAAAACAAGTATGGAGAGATTAGGAAATTTTGTCAAAGTAAGGAAGATTGGGATCTGACCCTGGTGCTCTGGCTCCAAAGCCTGCTCTCACCCAACACAATATAGAAAGTGACCAGAATAACAAAAGCAATAAGAACATATCAGTGCTATTACATTTTAAAAATTAAAATGAAAACAAAATAGGAAGCATAATAACCAACTGATTAACAAAAACTCCTGCCTGAAAAGTCTGTTTCTTGTGCAAGAAATTACTTGTACTAGTAATAAAATTTAAAAATTTAAAAGGAATTCAAAGAATAACAAATTTATCTATAAAAATGAACACCTGAAAATTCTATTTTTCTCAGGCAAGAAATAACTGTTGGCATCAAAATGGCAAAATGAGGCACTTCAGGGCTCTGTCCCTCCCAAATGGAAGGCTTTGAACAAACAGCAAGAACTTACAGAAAAATCTTTCTCAAAGCTCCAGCACTCAGTAAAAGGACTGCAGTAACAAGCCAAGCATCAAATCAAGGAAAAGGCAACCTGAAAGCTGTAGGATCTCATGGTGCCTGGCTGGACCCTCCCTGAGTCCCTCACTGGCTTGGCACAAAGCCAACCTGCACTCCATTACTGGAGCAGAGTAACCCTCATGCACATCCTTGGAGCATTTTTGTCTGGCCCAATCTGCCTACTTGTGTCTGAGACACTGAATGAGGACACTCATAGCAGGCTTGCCATCCTAGAATTTGCCTTGCAGTAGAAGGTGGCTTGACATAACTCTCCTACAGAATGCTGTGGGAGAGCAGTCAAGCAGTGGCTGCCAGGGATAAGGTATTTCTGATTGCAGGGCATACAGTGAGGAACCATGAAGAAACTATTTCCTAAGGAAGAGGGGACATTTGTATTCATGTAAACGGAATTCCTAGAGCCATGTCACATTTATGCCCAAGATAAGATGCGTGTAGAACAAGGATAAAGGAGGCACCTATGCTTTGGTCTGGAGCTACTCTCTAAATTCATTGTATGGGTAAGCTCCAAAGGAAAGCAATCAAACAGATCAAGCTGCAAGGACTTGGAAAAGTGTTTTCGTTTATTTCTCCTTTTTTTTTCTCCTTAATGTCAGCTCCTGGAAAGTTCTGGCATAACACTACCTGGGTACAAGATTAAGGCACAGATGCCTCAGAGTCTAAATTCCAGCAATAACACCTTAAAATACCAAAATCTACAGGTGTCATCAAAAGATTACAAAACACCAAAGCAACAGGGAGTGATGGTCAAGGGCAAAGGAGAAGATAAAACCATTAGAAGTTATCAATGAGGAGGATTAGACCTGGGACATATGAGACAAAGACTTAAAAAATGGTCCTAAATATGCTCAAAGAGCTAAATGGAAAACATGAACAAAGAACTAAAGGAAATCAGGAAAATGATAGATGAACACAGAGAGGAAATCAATATAGAGATGGAAATTATAAAAAGGAGCCAAACACAGCTGAAGACCACAGTAACAGAAAAAATTTAAAATTCCCTAAATGAGCTCAACAGCAGATTGGATCTGGCAGAAGAAAGAACGAGTAAACTTGAAAATAACAAATCATAATGATTCAGTCTGAGGACCAGAAAAAAGAAAGAATGAAGAAAAGTGAACAGAGCCTTAGAAACCTGTGGTACACTATTAAGTGTACCAGTATACATTCTGGGAGTCCCAGGAGAAGAAAGGGAGAAAGGGGCAGAGAGAATATTCACAGAAATAATGGCTGAAAACTTCCCAAATTTAACAAAAGACATGAATATAAATATCCAAGATGCTCAACAAACTCCAAAAGGATAAACCCAAAGAGAACACCCTGCGACATATTATAATCAAATTGTCAAATGCCAAAGATAGAGAGAATTCTGAAAACCACAAGAGATAAGCACTGTGCCTTGTACCGGGGAGCCTCAGTAAGATAAAGTGCCAATTTCTTATAAGAAAACAAGAATGCAAGAAGGCAGTGGGGAGACATATTTAAAGTGCTGAAGGTTAAAAAACTGACAACCAGGAACTCTGTATCTGGCAAAACCACATTTCAAAAATGAGGGAGAGATGAAAACATTCCCAGATAAACAAAAGCTGAGGAAGACTGTCACCATTAGACCAGCCCTACAAGAGATACTACAGACAGTTCTGTAGGTTGAAAGGAAAGGACAATAGATTGAAGCCATTTGAAGAAATAAAGATGTCTGGAATTGGTAATGGTGTGTAAATATAAATGTCATTACTACTATATTTTTGATTTGCAACTCCACTTTTTTTTTTTTTTTTTTTTTTACTTTGGACAGGATCTAAAAAGCAAATGCATAAAATTTAATGATAAATAAGTGATCTTAGACTCATAATGTATAAACATGTAATTTTTTACAAGAACTACATAAAGGTGGGGGAATGGAGGAGTATAGGAACATCATTTGTATATAATATTGAAGTTAAGTTGGTATCAAAACAAATTAGTGTGTCACAGATGTGTGGGAACCCAGGGCCCAGGTTCCCCCTCCCTAATGGGGAATAAGACCCCACAGCATATAGCAGCCTGCATGACCAGGACAGAAGTTGAAGGTCATCAGACCTCTTCAGGGAAGAAAGTATGTGCAGATGGTACCATGAACAAAGCATTGAAACTCCCCTCCCCCAATCACTGTTGATAACAAATCTCCAGATTCCTGTGTCCCCAGACCCTGCTAAAACTCTGTTCTCATACCCTATGGAATGTCTTTGTCCTAAGCCCTCATAAGCTGACCCTTCACACCCCCACCCTTGCAGAGCGCGAATTCCATTTTCCTTGGTCAGCCGCCACCAGGAAGAATCATCTTCTGTTCGTAAGTCCTAAGAAACCCATGTGTGTCTCGATGCCTGATGCGTTCTTTGGTCTTAGGGCTGCACTGACCCAAGCCCCCCAGGGGCTAGTTTGGAACAGGATGTTAAATGTAACCCCCAAGGTAACCACAAGAAAATATCAGAGAATATGCAAGTTTGTAGAGACAAAAAGTAGAGTTTAGGTAGCCAGGAGCAAAGGACAGGGAGAATAGGGAATTAATTTTAATCAGTTTTCTCCTTTTTTCTATGTCCTAACCAGAACTGTATAGGAGGCTGAATAGTCCCGTGTCACTCTGATTTTATATACTGGCATTTTTTCCACCACATTCTTCATTGTCCTTATCGGTAATGATTTTTCTCACCCCACCCCCCACCTCTTTCTCCATAGCAACCTGGCTTCAAAGAATGCATGTGGTTGGCATGCAGTGAGTTACTGTTTGTATTAGCTAGGGTTCTCTAGGGAAACAGAACCAACAGGAGATATCTGTAAATATGAGATTTTATAAAAGTATCTCATGCAGATGTGGGGATACACGAGTCAAAATTCTGTAGGGCAGGATGCATGAGTCCAAATTCCATAGGGCAGGCCTGAGCTGACAACTCCAATTAAGGTCTTTGATGAACTCCCCAGGAGAGGCTGGCTGGCTGAAGCAGAAATTTAAGTTCTCTCTTCTCCCTTAAAAGTCTTCAGCTCATTGGATTAAATCCAACTGATTATATCCTCCCATTGTGGAAGACACTCCCTTAGTTAACTGTAGATGTAATCAGCCACAAATGCATTCAGTTGACTGATGATTTAATAAACCAAAGGTGCCAGTTTGGATATATTATGTCCCTCCAAAGATGTTTTAATATAATCTTGTGGGATATTTGGATTACGTTGTTTTCATGGAGACATGATTCACCCAACTGTAGGTGACAATTTTGATTAGATTATTTCCATGGAGGTGTGGCCCCACTCATTCAGCATGGGTCTTGATTAGTTTACTGGAGTACTTTAAAAAGAGCCACACAGGCCAAGATGCTTGCTGATGCTGATGCTTAGACATTCTTGGAGATGCAGATCAAAGGATGTTTAGCTAAGAGATGAAGCCCAGAGTTTGCCCCAGGATAAACTAAGAGAACACCCCCAGATACTTAGAAAGAAACCTCCTGGGAGAAAGCCACTTTGAAACCAGAACCCTGGAGCAGACACCAGTCACGTGCCTTCCCAGCTAACAGAGGTTTTCCAGACGCCTAAGGCCTTTCTTCATAGAAGGTATACTCGTGTTGATGCCTTAATTTGGACATTTTCATGGCCTTCAGACTGTAAATTTGTAACCAAGTAAACCCCCTTTATAAAAACCAATCCATTTCTGGCATTTTGCATAACGGCAACATTAGCAAACCAGAACACCAGCTTCCTGGTATATTAACCAGCCATGAAATGTCTTCGCAGCAATGGTTAGGCCAGTGTTTGCCTGACCAGAAAACTGGACACCATCACCTGGCCAGGTTGACACATGAACCCAACAATCACACTGTTCTTGGTTCTACCATTTAGCTTTGTCCAAAGTAATAATCCTGCATCATGAAATCAAGGGTTTTATGGGCTATTCTTTTCATAAAATATGCATGCAACAAAGACAATTTTAAGTGCCCCCCTCTCCCATTCTCTTGCCTAATGACCACAAGCTAGCATGCATTTCCCAGCTTCCTTTGCAGTTAGGTGGGGTCATGTGATGCCTTCTGGCCAATGGAATGTAGACTGAAGCGATGTATGGCACTTCCAATCCTGACCTTTAAAAACATCGTATGTGATCCTGCACACTCTCTCTTTCTCTGTCCAGTCACTGTGAGAAGCAAACTTAAGGACCTAGAAGCAGCTAACACCTCAAAATAAAAGGAGCCTGAGACCCAGAATGACTATGTGGAACAAAGCACCCCCATCAAAGCCCACACTGGACTATGATATGAGGTGAGAAATAACCTTTACCTGTATTAATAGGCTTAAAATTTGAGTTTATTATAGCAGTTTGCTTATTCTGATTAATATAACACATTAAAATAAATGCTTAACTCTTGACATTTGAAAATTGTTCTTTCGTATATCCCCTAAAATTGCCACTTGTGGTAAATGCTGATGTAGGAGGTACTGACCCTACCTACACAGCTGCTTCCAGATGCTGACAAAAATAGTCACAGGATGCATTATACCAAGTCATCATCTAGCTAACTCTGCTCTGTAATTTAATGGCTTTTCTTTTTCTGCCAAACCTTCACCGTAACCGGCACACTGAATAAGCAGAACTCATGGGGTTTAATCACAAAAGATTTTCCCCTGCTTCTTTAAACCTATCAGGTCCTTCCCATAACCATGACTTTTCTGGTCATGTGTGAAAGAAAGACCTATCATTTTAAGTTAAATTGAAGTCTCAATTCAATATTTAAAAGTGTTTAGTCAGGTATAATAATCAACAGATCAATCATCATTCAAAGTTAAAACTCCCTTCCATGCATTCCTAACCCATACTGGGCTTGCAGCAAGCGGGAAAGTTTCTACTTGACAGGTACTCTATTAAGATAGCACTGTTCTCTCTGGCACTGGCATATGTTTAAAATTGACATATTCTATTGTGGATATTTTTGCAGGTTCTCTAGAGACTCCCTTTCTGGTCCCATGACTGCAGCCCTCTTGACTAGTAATAACTCTTATTTGACTGCTCATTCCCAAAGACCCTCAGCTTATGCCCTCATCTCTCCCTGCGATGGTATACCTCCCAGACTCTGACTCTGGCAGAATCCCTATTAAAATTACTACAGGCCATTGGTTCTGCATCTGGTCCCTAAGATTCACCACAAAGATCACATTTTAAGCTCTCTTTTTGTCCTGTGGAGGGTCCCTCACCAGATTCGAGACCAGTTGTGTGGACACTTCCCTTCTTCCCCTTGCTTAGCTTAGTAAACATCACAACACAGTTTTCTGCAGAGAAATATGCTTTCAAAAATTCTCTTAATTTTGAACTCTCAATTCACTTGTCCTTGACATAAGTGAGGGGTTTCAAGAGTCATGTAAGTAGTTCTCAGACTTTCCTTTCTAAATTCTGCATGTGGATATGGCTTAGCATTCCTTCTGAAGTGAAAATGTTATTTATCTTGATGCCTCAGCCAAAACTTCAATTTTAACATCCTATTTCCCAGCTAAATCAAGATCTTTCCTTGTGACCAAGCATTCTCCTCAATGCATATATTTTAGGCTCCTAACGTCCTATTTAACATGCATATAGTTCAATGTTGTTTGCCGTTTACTTCCTACATGTGGCATTTGCTCAATTTGGTGAATTAAATGCTATCTCACAGTCATTTCCTTTAAGCATACAAACTAATTTCCTTCTGACCACCTCTAGTGAGGCTGTGCCAATCTAAGTTCCTAAACTTTCATGAACATAGGGTAGTAATCTGGTGGGAAATGAAAGCTAGGGGGTTTTCAGAAGTTGTGATTGGTTCGTTTTTACTCAGTTATATGATGCAGAACAATAGCAAAGTTTTCTGAAGATGATTTTCTTCACACTTGACACAAGATGAGAAAATGTCAACTGCCCGTGTCTAAATTTATGTTGTCAATTTATTTTTTACTTACATATTTTTTGTCCCTCTCCACATACCCTCCACCCCCACCCCACTAAAATGTCAGCTCCATGTCCACAGGGACCTTACCCATCAGATTAACTGCCATTAACTATCCCCCATTCCTGTGACTGTGTTTGGGGCATAGAGGATGCTCTCAGCCAGAGCTTCGCAAGCTGTTGGATGCACAAGAATTACCCGGGGATGGTTCTAATTCAGCAGGTCTGTGATGGGGCCTAAGAGGTTACCAACAGGCTTTCCAGTGATGCTGATCGTCTTCACACAATACTTTGCTTGTTTGTTTACAATAGTTTAGGAAAGTCTGATGGAGATTACGGGGGGGCAGAGAGTCCCTCAAAATTAACCCTTGACACCACCTCTTGACACCCCCAACTTTAGCTTATGCTCTCAACTTTCTGAACATCAACACTCGATGTCCTTCATCGAGTTCATGTGAGCCCATCTTTCCTGCAACAAAGTCTCTGAGTACCTGACAGCTCTAATACTGTCCAAATTAAGAAGTTTTCCCAACTGAAAAACTATAACTCTGTCTTTGACCTTTGTCAGATCCTGTTACTGATCTAGGCAGCATTTCAGAGAACAGTATGTAAAAGGGCCAGACGTTGGCTTGCTGCCGAGGACTGTGAATTACGAAGTCTCAACTAGGCTCAAGGGAAAAGGCTCATTCCAACCCATACAGAAATGAAAGTGACCATTCAGATGACTTATTTGGATGGTGCAGCCCCACCTTACTTTTTATCTTCTCTTAGGCAGATGCCTTGCAAAGATTTGCCTAGTGTGATAAACTAAGAAAACCTCTGTCCAAAATCCTAGCTTTTGAGATGATAAAATAATAGATATTTCCAGAAACATACCTACTTCAAACTAGAGGACAGTGTGGGTAGCAGAGGCCCCTCCAGGAGAGCTGAGCTGGAGAGAGGATTCAGTGAAGCATGACTGGGGACCTGAAAATGCAGCTGAAACTGCAGCTTCTCTGAATTCGTTTGTCTTCCTTATCACTGCTTCCCACCATCAGCCCTCACTGCAGTTTAGAAAGGTGGAGGAAGGTAGGGTGGAAAGCACAAAGATTTCGGAGTGTGACTTCACTTTCAGATTCTCTACTTACTAGCCATTTGAACTTGGGCAAGTTACATAATCTTTCTGAGCATCAATTGTCTCAGCTCCAGAATAAGGATAACAATAATAGTCTCACAAGGTTATTCGAGAATTAATTATCTCCAAGAGGAAATAATGCAATGCCTGGCGTTTAACAGGTACTGGACAAATTATCAATTTCCCTTCCCCCGTCAAGGACCACAACAAACATGGAGACATATGATGTTCTCCAAGCACCTTATATTTGTAAAGTGCTTTTTAATTTTTAAAGCACCTTCACAGCTGTTACCTTATTTTATAATTTTCTGGAAGAAAAAGGGAAAAGGAACAGCTGAAGAAAAGAAATACTAAAGGAGGGAGTTATGGAAGAAACACAGGAAGTCACATGGCAAAAATGAAAGCCTACAGTTCCATCAGATAGGGATGTAGCCTGTGACCATCAGAGGCTTTCACAGGCAGGGGAAAGCCCATAAAGAGAGCATTAGGTCTGCAGTAAATGTTCCCCAGTTAAAATCATAATAAGTCAAACATCTGAGTTTGTTTTGAGTCTGACATAGAAATTAGTTTTTGAGAAGAAAGAAGCCTAGCTATTTCAATTGCCTGCAAGTGGATCAACAGCTGCCTCATTGGCCTTGCTAATCACTGATGTGTATTCCCTGGTAGGACTGTAAGAGATCCAGCAGAGCCATGCTACCCTATTAAAGCTACCTAAATATAGTCTCTGTGTTGTAATGTTTGCTGTACCCTTTTACTGCTCAAGATGCAAAGCAGTTACAAATCTGCAGTGCATATAAAATAGGGGCCCAACCGGAGCCCAAACTGTGACCTCCTTCTACCCTCCTTCCTTCCAGAGTCTACTTACACGAGAGCACTAAGCATCTCCCAGAAAATAAGTCATGCTAAGAGATGAAAGCCTCAGTCCCCCACCATCCTGGCCCACATACACTGCCCTCTGGTCTTTACTGAAGTACTGGGGAAAAGGCAGCCCATGGGGAGCATTTTTCACAAAAATATCGGAGAGACACTGGCCACAATGGACAGCATAGCTTTGGGAACATATGGTAAAGTGTGATGAAAAGAGGGGAAAAGATGCTGTCCCCTCTTCACTGGAGAAAATGGCATGATATTTCACCCAGCAATTATATGCACTGAGGCCCAATGGATTTGGATTTGATTCCAGGTTCTGCTATTTCTTAGGTATATGACTTGGGACAAGTTTCTTAACCTCAGTTTTATCATCTATAAAATGGACACAAAAATGGGAGTATCTCTTAGGGTCTTTGTGAGACTTAAACTAGGTGACTCATGTAAAGCAGTGCCTCCCAACTTTTCTCATGTCAGAGCACTTATAGAAAATGACACTTGTACATTATAATCTTAGGACACAGTGAAGCTCCTTGAGCCAAGAGGTAACAGTATTGGAGGCTCTGGGACCATAGGCCCTGCCCATCCACCCTCTAAGGAGATAATAACAATAGCAAAAATAGCAAACAGCACCTGTCTAGTGTTTCCTATGTGTCAGACGCTATTCTAAGCATTTTATGTAGATTAACTCTTTTGATTCTTACCGCAACCCTGAGAAATACGGGTACTACTATTATCCTATTTTACAGATGAGGAAATTGAGGCACAGAGAGGAGAGGCAATCTGTCTGAGATCACACAACTAATGAGTGTCAGGGCCAGATCAAACCCAGGCAGTTAGACCTAGAATCCTCACTTTCCACCCTTTTGCAATACGGCCTCTCCATATCGTGATTTGCCTCCCCCCAAGTATGGCGCCCCAGTGGTGCACTGTCAAGTGCAGCCCTTCTCACTGTGCCTACCACACAGCATCTAATGAACATTAGTGTTCACAAAAAGCAGCTCAGTCAAATGTGCAGATGCCCCAACAAGATCCACAGTATTGCTGGGTCTGACAGAGGAGGACAGCCCAGGGCAATGGGCATCGGCACGGTTGGTTGTGGCAGGAATCACTGACAGATGGTCTCAGCAGGCCACACCACAGGGAGGGGAGAAAGAGGACAGAAGTAGTAAATTCCAGTGGTGGTGACTGCTCCGGGGTCGAATCACTCTCCAATAAATCACTGTGGGGAACTCTGAATGGGGCCTGGAAGTCTAACATTCGTAGTTGGAATTAGGAGAAATTTCTACTTTAACTGTAGGTGTTACTTTTACCATTACCACTAAGCTGGCTTGGCTTGAAGATACACAGGGTGCAGCTGTAAAGGTCGCTGAAGTCCAAATGTTTATCTTGCTGAATGTTCCACCCACCTTGGTGCCTCTGCCCATGCTTCAGTGTTAACATCCCGTTACCCCAGTTAAATCAAGGTCTTGTCTTGGTGACCAAGCGTTCCAGATAATACATATTATTTAGGTGCCTGGCATCTTATTTAACATGTCTACATTTCTGTGTTACTTGCCTGTTACTTCCTACGTATGGCAATTGCTCAAATTGCTATTCCACTTTTATTTCCTGGTCATAAATGGTAAATTCCTGGAAGACAAAGCATGTGTCTCTTGTATTTTGATAGCCCTCAGCAATTGTCAGAGGCCTTTTCACAGAGTAGGCCTTCAAATAATGTGCAATTAAATCAATTAAAATATTTATAAATATTTAATACTTAAGACTGTCCCTTAAAACAGTAATTTCAACCTCAGCATTTCTTTTGCAGAGGCAATAGCATAAACCAATTTCTTTGCTCTAAGCTTAGGTAAAAGCAGAAAAACTCGTAGTGGCAAAACTGAAGCCCCAAACCAAACTCTGAACACATTTACTGCATGCCAAGTCTATGCAAGCCTCTTTTAACACTAAATCGGAGTTGGTCTTCTCCCAAGAAAGGCATGCCCAAAACTGTCTGAAAACTCAACCTTGATGCTTCCCCTAAGCCACAGAACTCACGACAATCAGTTTTCCTTATTTTCTTCCAATTCTAAGTGCATTAAATCAAATATTATTTGATGAAATAATAGTTGTTGCTTTGACTCAGGAAAGAAAAAGTTGCTCCAATTTATGCCATAACTTTTTTAAATGCAATTTTATTGAGATATAGTCATATACCACACAATCATCCAAAGTGTACAATCAGTTGTTCACAGTATTATCATATAGTTGTGCATTCATCACCACAATCAATTTTTGAATATTTTCATTACTCCAAAAAATAGAAAATAAAAATAAAAGTAAAAGTAAAAAAGAGCACCCAAAATATCCCACACCACCCCTACCCCCCTATTATTCATTTACTTTTTGTCCCCTTTTTTCTACTCATCTGTCCATACACAGGATAAAGGGAGTATGAGCCACAAGGTTTTCATAATCACATGGTCACACCATGTAAGCGGTACAGTTATACAATCATCTTCAAGAATCAAGGATACTGGGTTGCAGTTCAACAGTTTCAGGTATTTCCTTCTAGCTATTCTAATAAACTAAAAACTAAAAAGGGATATCTATATAATGCATAAGAATAGCCTCCAGAATGACCTCTCGAATCCATCTGAAATCTCTCAGCCACTGAAACTTAATTTTGTTTCATTTCTCTTCCCCCTTTTGGTCCAGAAGTCCTTCTATGCAATAACTTTTAAAGTCAATGATTTTCAATGTATAAAGGTTGTTTCGTGACCACTTTGGACCACTAGTCACCATATCACAGCATGTGGACTGACCCCTATGCAAAGATGGAATGGGTCCAGAGCATGATGGAGTAACACAAATTGAAAGTGCTTGTCATGGAAACTGTGAAAATCCTTGTTCTACGAAAATATGTCATTTTGCAGTGCTTTGCCAGATACCACCATCTCAGTAATGATTTAGAACAGGGTCAAATAAAGCCTGCCTTCTGTTTTGGTAAATAAAATAGTATTGAACACAGCCCCCTTCATTTGCTTACATATTGTCTATGGCTGCTTTCACAACACTACAACTGCAGAGTAAGTTTCAACAGAGTCACGATGGCCTGCAAAGCTGAACATATGCACCATCTGGCCCTTTAGAGGAAAAGTTTGCCACCTGTTCCAGTTTGCTAATGCTGCTATTATGCAAAATACCAGAAATGGATTGGCTTTTATAAAGGGGGTGTGCTGGTTTGAATGTATTATGTCCCCCAGAAAAGCCACATTCTTTGATGCAATCTTTTGGGGCAGACATATTAGTAGGGATTAAGTTGGAACGTCTGGATTTAGGTTGTTTGCATGGAAATGTGCCCCACCCAACTGTAGGTGATAACTCTGATGAGATATTTCCATGGAGGCATGGCCCCACCCATTCAGGGTGGGCCTTGATCAGTGGAGCCATATAAATGAGCTGACAAACAAAAGGAACTCAGTGCAGCTGACAGTGACATTCTGAAGAGTAGCTATAGCCAAGAGGGACACTTTAAAGAAAGCACAGGAGCTGCAGACGAGAGACAGTTTGAAGACAGCCGTTGAAAGCAGACTCTTCATCCGGAGAAGCTAAGAGAGGACAAATACCCCAAGAGCAACTAAGAGTGACATTTTTGAGGAACTGCAGCCTAGAGAGGAACGTCCTGGGAGAAAGCCATTTTGAAACCAGAACTTTGGAGCAGACGCTGTCCACGTGCCTTCCCAGCTAACAGAGGTTTTCCAGACACCATTGGCCATCCTCCAGTGAAGGCACCCGATTGCTGTGTTACGTTGGACACTTTATGGCCTTAAGACTATAACTGTGTAGCCAAATAAACCCCCTTTTACAAAAGCCAATCCATCTCTTGTGTTTTGCATTCTGGCAGCATTAGAAAACTAGAACAGGGGGTTTATTTGATTACAAAGTTACAGTCTTATGGCCATGCAAATATCCAAACAAGACATCAACAGCAGGGTACCTTCACTGAAGAATACGGATGGCGTCTGAAAACCTCTGTTAGCTGTGAAGGCACATGGCTGGTATCTGCTTGCTCCTAGGTTGCGTTTCAAAATGGTGTTCTCCAAAATGTCAGCATCAGCTGTCAACAGCCATCTTCAAAATGTCTCTCTAAGCTGCAGCACTCAGCTCCTTTGAACTCCCACAATGGGAGAAGCAGTACCTGCTCTTTTGCTAGAGAACAGCCTCCCTTCACTTGAATACCTTGCAAGCACTGCACCTGAGGCAAGCACTTCAAATAATAAAACTTGTCCACTTCAAGAGCTACCCCCATCTCCTCTTATTGTTTCCAGACCAGGTTGCACCAAAGCCAGAGGAAGGAAATGAAGTCCCTGCTCTGACAGGAAAGAAGATACATGCTAATTCAACTGCAGGATCTACCAATGTGTACTGGTAAGAACCCTGAGAATGGAGAATACACATGAGAATGAATCTCCAGGGTTTTGGACTAGAAGGCAGAAAATACAGTTGGGATAAGGGAGACTTTGTTGATATAAGAAATCTGTCTTATGATTTGGGAGTTTAACATTCTGGCAAGATAACCTGAGGCTGGTCCAAAAATGTGACTGGAATGATCCCTTGGAGACTGAATATGACAATGACCTACAGAAAATGAAGCACAGATCATAGAATTGTCTTACGAGAGTATTAACAGAAGAGTCAGAAGGCTCAGAGAGGTAAGAATGTTAGAATAAACTTACTAAGTGATACTGGAGAACGCACCACCTGAATGTATTCAGAAGGGCTCCTCCCCCCTCCCCACAAAAACCCTCCCATTCAGTAAGGCATTAAGGAATGCACTGATGAAAGATACACCAGCGTCATCAAGAAGTTAGGCGATGATCATCTTCTGTAGGTTAAGACTGACAGTAGAAGACACCACCATGGAACTGGGCTCTTGAGTTGAATATCAATGTGTTTGTGGGGCTGATGAGATTTGACACTGGAAGAGACCAGATGGTGGCACTTAAATCTTCAGAGACAAACCTGAAGGATATCCGGGCTAGGATGGCAATCAGGGTGCTGTGTTCTCAATAACTCTAATACATGGGTCTGGAAACCAACATGTGGACATAGGATTGGCCCCTTGTCACAATTACTCTCAGTGACCCATAGCAGAATGTGTGCTTCCTCTCTCTGCAACCTTCTGATCTGCTTGATTAGAGGTCCTGGTTCACTGGGAGAAGATGCCTCTACCCGAGGACTTGGGCAGGGTGCCACTTAACTTATTAAGCTTATGAAGCTACAATAACCAGTTAATCATATGGGGCTCCTCATGCCAGTAGACTAGAAGCCAAATAATGGGTCATTATAGAGGTGGTCATTATTGACCCTGATTACAATAAAGACCTAGGATTGATGTTACACAATAGGGGCATATAGGAGAGTGTCTGGAAACTAGGGAATCCACTGGGGTGTTTCACAGCATTTCTGTGCCCAGTAATAACATTAAATGAGAAATCTTAGTAATAACAGCCCAAAGAGTATAAACCAATAAGGACTTATATCTCTAAGGGTCAAAGATCTAGGTCACTGACCAGGTAAGCAAACTGTACCTGCTTAAACACTATCTAAGAGTGAATGAATTCTAGAATGGGGTATAAAGGAGCATGATGATGAATATCATTTACAGTCTCAGAACCAGCTGCAAAGTGTGTACAGTAGCTTTTTCCAAAAACCCTCCTGTTTTACATCTTTCATTGAATTGTAACATGTCATTATCTTGCTTTGAAGGTCCTGTGATAGATAGATTTAATAGAAGGCTAAGTACATCTGTGTCATGCAAGGGGTGGACTGTAGCAGATATCTCCTGTGCCTCACATCCATTGGTCTACTTTTTACTCTTTCCTTTAGTGCAAAAACCAATTTCACATGAATGTAATCTGATATCATCTCTCCTCATCTGTACCAAGAATCAGTTTTTGCCCAGGAGTTTTCTTATGTTGCAGTAGGAGGTAACTATGAGAACTCACCCAGCTCTCACACACATACAATCTGAAAGGTAATGAAGGAGTTAACATCCCATGGCAATTCTAGCCAATGGGAGATGGGAGTGGGTGGACAACTGCTCCCCTTTTCATTCTTCAGTTTACAATTCCAAAGTGCAGTCTTTTAACTACTATTGGTACTGATGTGATTGAAACATTATCCACAATGGTGACCAACCTGATAACATACCTTTGCATTGGCTTTCCCTCCTCCTCTCTTTTACTCTCTCCTGTCCCCCAAATCACTTCCTAAATAAAGTATCTACACACAAGCCATTGTCTTAGGCCGTTTTCTGGGTAAAGAAATCCTAAAGAAAAAACTGGCCTCATAGGGTTGTTGTGGAGATTAAAGAGTTACTATATTTAAATCACGTAGAATAATGCCTGACACATTTATTATCATCGTTTTTTTTTTAATTCCAACAACATTTTATATTCTGGGAAGTCCAGCCCTTTATAAAATGATGATAGCCAAACATGAATACAATAACTGATTGTATGACTACAACTGATCATATTTTTTTTCAAGTCAGATTTTTTGTACATATATATATATGTATATGGTGATGATCATGAACAGGCAAAATACATCTTTGCCAAATTTTTCTTCATTTAAATGAAGGTAATGATAAAGTATATTCAGAGTCACAGATATTAAAAAACACCTATAGTATAAATTAGTCACCTAGTTTTAATTCTTAATCCTATTAGAATAATTCTAAAGAAACTAAGATTATTCTAAAATAACAAAAAAGAATATGGCAATGTCCATCAGAAAGATGTATTATTAAAATAAATGGTCTCAGGATCAGGAAACTCAAAAAGAAAGAAAAATGCAATATATATCAAAGAAACTAAATGTTTTCACCTATAAACTGTAGTTTTCTTGCCAAAAACAAAAAGTTTATGTGAATCTAATTATGAGGAAACAATCAGACTAATCTAGATAATGGGACATTCTAAAGAAAACTGGCCTGAACACCATAAAAAAGTCTATGATACCAAAGACAAGAACAAAAAAAAAGGAGATGGAGGGCTTCTTTTAGATTAAAGGATCAAATATTTATCTATATCCATCTATATGAATGTACATATGGATAGGGATAAATATTTGATCTCTATATTGGAGAAATTTGAATATGGATTGTACGCTGGTATTATTTTATCAATATTAAATTCCTTGAATATGATAATAGTGTGGTGGTTATGATGGAGGGGAGATTAAGGATTGGTCTAGGGCACAATTTTATAGGAAGCCAAATTTCTGGAGGAGTTGGGAGGTCGAGGGTAACGTCATACTCTTATAATGAGGAACTAAGTCAAGCTGCCTACTGTCTCCAGGATGGGTCTGATATTTCTGGCATTTCAATAGAGAAGAATCCCTGAACCACTAGTAAAAGAACCAGTTCTGGACTGTAAAACTTGGGTAAGACCACCATAAAACCAACAGAAATGGAGAGATGAACAGAAGAAACAGGTAGAGATAGCAGGAGGAGAGTTGGAGAGAGACGAAGACAGAGAGCGAGATGCTTCCTCTGAAGAAGAGCATGTAATTCAAATTCAAGTAAGAAAAATAAAGAGATCAAACAATATCACCAATAAGAGCATCAATTCTCTGCAAATTAAACTGATTTTACTAAAAAAATGTGACAAAAGCTTTAGAATAAGTTGAGCAAACTCAATGATATTAATAAGGGGATATCTTTGTTCTGTTTTGCTAAAGCTGCCAGAAATGTAATATACCAGAAATGGATTGGCTTTTATAAAGGGGATTTATTAGGTTACAAATTTACAGTTCAAAGGCCATGAAAGTGTCCAAACTAAGGCATCAACAAGAGGATACGTTCACTGAGGAAAGGACAATGGTGTCTGGAACACCTGTGTCAGCTGGGAAAGCATGTGGCTGGCATCTGCTGGTCCTTTGCTCCAGAGTTGCATTGCTTGCAGCCTCTGATTCCAGTGGCTTTCTCTTTAAGCATCAGTGGGTTCTCACACAGCTTCTCCAGGGGAAACTCTCGGATTCATCTCCAAACATCTTTCTGATTGCATCTCCAAGCATCTTTCTGAGCTGTCTTCAAAATGTCTCTGCCTTTTATCCTCTCATAAAGGATGCCAGTAAACTAATTAAGACCCACCTTAAATGGGCGGGGTCACACCTCCATGGAAAAATCTAATCAAAAGGTTCCCACCCACAATGGGTGGGTCACATTTTCATGGAAACAGCCTAATCAAAAGATTCCACCCATAATAAGTCTGCCCCCCTCCACAAGATTGCATTAACGAACATGGCTTTTTATGGGATACATAACAGATTAAAACCAGCACAATCTTCCCTTAACAAAGCACAACAAATGAGAAGACAAAACAGGAAAAATTTCAAAAGAACCAGTTAGGAATCCTAGTAATGAAAAATATAGTCATTGAAGTGATTCCATAGATAGAACAAATTCTAGAATAAACACTGTTGAATAGAGAATTAGCGGATTAAAAAAATAGCACTGAGGAACTCATTCACAATGGAGAACAAGGATATGAAGGTTTCTGTTTTGTTTTACTTTTGTTTTGCTTACCCTTAATAACAGTTAAGAGAAGTTAAGAGACATAGAGCACAGATTGAGAGGCTCCAATATACATCTACAGCGACATATGGCTAGAAGACATTGGAATACTATCTTCTAAGTGCTAAGAAAAATTTGCTATCAACCTGGATTTATGTATACAGTCAAACTAACATGCAAGAGTAGGAGTAAAATGAAGTTATTTAAAATATATGAACTGAGAATGGTTACTATGCCCACATTCACACTGAGAGTACAATTAAAAATCTATTTTAAATACTCCAGTTTCTCTTCAGATCATATAAATCTTTCATCTTTTACTAAAGATTTCCATGGAGATAAACAATTCCAAGTTTATACCCAATTTTTTGAGGCCCTGCATCTGTAGGGCTAATAATAGTATAAAGATAGGAAAAAAAATCTATTTTAGCAAGAAGAAAAGGGAAACTAAAAGGAAAGTGTAGAATATAGAAATTATGGTTATCATGGAAACTGACACCATGTCGGTAAATTTAGTTAACTAGTTACTGTAACAAATTTTTGTGTGTCTTCTATGAAAGGTAAAACAAAAAGTCTAGCCAACAATGATGAGGTTGGCACTCATTATTCATTGGAAACAGGGTGTACAAGGTCTGTGTTATGTATGGAAGGAGGACAGAAATAATGAATAAATCCAGACTGTGTTAGAAAACTCTACAGTCAAATATGTATGTTAAAAATATTAAGGAGTAACTGGAAAAAAGAATAGAAATATAATATATGACTTCCAAACCAGAAACAGAAAGAGAAGAGAATGTATAAAACTTTTTAAACAAATAGAAGCAGGAAAGGAGAAACAAAGAAACAAAGAGAGAGGAATGAGTTCAAACTACATCAGTTATCAAAATAAATATAAATAGATCAAACTCATCTATAAATAATGATGATCCAATTGGATACAGAAATACAGATAATCCAGAATATCTTCCCATCTCAAGGTCCTCAACCTTAATCACATTTACAAAGTTCCTTCTTCCATTTAAGTTTACTTATTTACAGTTTCCAGGGATTAAGGATTTTTAGGGGAGTCATTATTCTGCCTACCACACTTCTGTATTTTGGTATTTACAAGAGCTGGAATCCTTAATAGACTTGCACAGTGCTCAACCCATAATGTGGACAATTTCAACATATGCTTTTACTATTAATTGCATCTTCACATCATTGGCGTCACTTTGTTCTAAATAAATAAAGATAATCAAGAGTAGGTTAAGAATTTTGAGTATAGCAGTGTGCCGGTTTGGAAATATTATGTCCCCCAAAAAAGCCATGTTCTTTAATGCAATCTTATGGGGCCAGACCTATTAGTCTTGATTAGGGTGTGACCTTTTCATTGAATGTTTCCATGAAGATGTGACCCACTCAACTGTGGGTGAGACTTCTGATTAAATTATTTCCACGGAGGTGTGGACCCTGCCCATTCAGGGTAGGTCTTGAGTATTTAAGAGAGCTAAGAGCCGACACTGATGCTGACGCTTGGAGACACTTGGAGCTGCAGACAGAAGGATGTTTGGACATGTTAAGCTAAGAGATGAAGCCCAGAGTTTTCCCCAGAGAGGCTAAGAGAGGACCTCCAGATACTTAGAAATGCCATGGGGGAAAGAAGCATGTATGCACAGGAGCTGAGAGAGAGGAGCTAAGACAGAAAGAAGCCCAGAGGCACTTTGGAGAAAGCTATTTTGAAACACAACCAGGCAGCAAAGGACCAGCAGATGCCAGCCATGTGCCTTCCCATCAGACACCATCAGCCATTCTTCAGTGAAGGTATCCTCTTGTTGATGCTGTAGTTTGAACACTTTTACAGCCTTGGAACTGTAAATTTGTAACCTAATAAATCCCCTTTATAAAAGGCAATTCATTTCTGGTATTTTGCATAACACAGCCTTAGCAAACCAGAACAGCAGGTAAGGGTGAAATGTGAGATTGCGTAAGAGAAAAATGGTGTACCTTATGTTTGAGTTGGAATTCTTCGTAGCATAGACAGCAGGCCATGGAGAGACAAATTATTTATACGCCAGTGCAAGGCAGGTTTCTCACCAATAATTAGAGGTGACTCAACATCTATATACATTGTGGTAATTTATGTTTTCTTCTGAACTTCAATTAATTGTTCTCTTCAGAGTATCTACAGCTTAGCAACCTAAATTACTCTATATTTTTCCATTTTAAAGTATGTGTAAAGTAATGTGAATAGAAAGGAGAGAAAACTTCATTTTTGTAACATAAAACTTCTTGAGTTTTAGAGTATAAAATGAGTAAGCCCTGAGAATGATATTTTTAGTGTCAAATCACATGACAAGGCACTGGCTTCTGTAAGGATACTCAGTTTCACAAATTTGAATTCATTGAAGTAATAAGAACACTTGGCAAAGATGTAAATCAAAAGGAGAGAAAGGACTGAGATTTCTAATCATACAGCTAATGCCTTGGAAACAGATGGTAACAAGAAGAAAAAGCTTGCTATTCCATAAAACTTAGAACACAAGTTGTTCTTTAATGTGACCTAAATTTTTCAGCTTGGTTTCTGGTACCACTGACTGGCACAGAACAGCCATCATCCTGTTTCATATTTTCAGGAATTCATTCATTCACAACTCTTGATTGTCATTACTGCCTGATACGTCATATACTTCTTTTGCTCCTTATACAAATCAAAGGCGATGGTAATTTCAGCCACAGTTTCAAAGTTACACATGCAACTTCTCCCCAGGCTTTCTGATTTTTGTGATCAATCATCAAATTATACTAGAATCCAGACTCTAAAGGTGGCTGTTTTAGTAAATAGTAATCACAATTTAGTTTAGAAATTCACTTTGCAGCTCAGTGTACCACCGGGTAAAAGCAAATTTTAAATAAACAACAGGTTTTCAATGGTAAGACGAAGAGTATGTTCATGTACCGTATTAACTGCAACACCAAGTAATAAGGGCATTTTGAAAAACTAAAGCAGATATTAAGGGGCCTGGAGCAACAAACTCATCAGGGACATTCACTTAACTTTTCCACTCAAGTAAAATTTATCCATGGCCAATCATGAGCATCTCAAGTAGAGAAAATTCTTTGTTTTCCACCATGACTGGTGTCTTAGTTTGCCAGACTGCTATGATACCATACAATGGGCAGGTTTAAACAATGGGAAGCCCAAAATTGAGATATCAGCAAGGCTTGCTGTCCCCCAAAAATCTGTAGCATTCTGGTGCAGGCTACTAGCAACCCTTGGGGTTCTCTGACTTGTATCTCTGCCTCCTGTCACATGACCATGTCCTTTCCCTTCTGGCTTCTGTGACTTCTGGATCCTCTTTATAAGGCCTCCTATAATCCAGACTAAAATTCACCCTCTTTCAGTTGGGCCACATCTTAACTAAAAACAGCATCTTCAAGAGGTCCTATTTACAATATTTACAATGGATTCACACCCACAGGAATGTGCATTAAGATTAAGAACATGCTTGTTTTCTTCCTGGATTACATAATTCAGTCTACAACAGTTCGGAAAAGTTAGTTTTATTAAATATTCTGGCCAATGACAATATCAAAAAAGTAAATTTGTAGGTCTAGACTTCCAACTGACCTGAGCCCAGTCATGCTTGAAGTATCCAGGGATCCTTTGAAAACTGAACTTCTTTTCACCAGGTTCTGCACTTATCACTCAGAAATATGCTGGAGTTAGTGGAGACATACACTGCATCAATTACATGGACCTGGTGAGAAGGCAGGCATACAGGGAATCTGGAACAGTTGGGAGAGGCCAGGAGCAGGGCTGGGAGAGTAAGGTGAGGCCAATGAGGTTCCTAGGAGGCAAAATGTAAGGAGGTGCTCGTGCTCAGGTGCAACACTGCACTTGCACCCCCAGAGACGGAATGCCTCCTTAAATTTTGTGCTTCAGGCTATTTACTCCACTCACCCTAGTCCTGGCCTTGGCAAGGAAGATACAAACAGGCAAAGGAAATATGAATGTGTACCTGATGATACCCACAGGCCATGCTGGTGCTTCTCTGAGAGCTGTAAGTCCCCATGGGAAACTGTGGGGATCTGGGAAACATTTACCTCTGTCTGGGAGCATATTGCTTTGTCTGATTTATGCAATTACCTGTCTAGAGATAAATTTCGGTGTCCTTTGCAATTAAATAACTTTACATCCACTGTGTCTCTTGGCATCCTTTCATCAATTACATCACTGTCCTGTGGTATCACCTATGCAACACAATGCTAAAATAAGATCCAAAATCAAAGTACAGAAAATCAAGGGCAGCATTAGGAACATCAGTGATTGTGCTGTAGGTGTAAAGTAGCAGCAGACAATCACAGACCTATGGGAAGAAGGCTATGTAAACTAGGTTATTTTCTACATTCACCAAAAAATTCTACTAGTTACTTGAAAGTTTCATAAGTTTTTCTCAATTCTTTTTGCTTTTTATATGCCCAGAAAATAAATCAGCATGTTAACAGTTCCAAATAAAAATGAGTAATTCAAATACTTTTCCCGTCACGTAACAGGATAGCCAAGGAACACCAAGGATTGTGGCAAGTCAGACTCCTGGGAGAAAGCAAGCCTTGCCAATAACTTAGTTTTAGTCTTCGTTTAGTCTCAAATCATGAGCCAATACATTCCATTGTTTAAGCTAACCCATTATGTAGTATTTTTCATAGCTGCCTGCTGAAGTAAGACAGAAGGGATGTCTGGAAGGCAGGTCTCTATACGTGGTTTCCCCAGCACAGTAGTCAGATTTCTCATATGGTGTTTCAGGGCTCCAAAAGCAAGTGTTCCAAGAGACAGGAAGTAGGAAATGCTGATCTCCTAAGGCCTGGGCCTAGACACTGGCCCATCATCACTTTTGCTGTAGCCTGTCAATTGTTGTCATAGAGCCCATCCATTTTCAAGGTGAGGATAACAGACCCCACCTTTTGATGGGAAAAGTGTCAAAGAATTTTTGGCCATCTTTATCCCACCACTCCTAGACATCATCCACATAGAATGTCACAACACACTAGAGCAGTGCCTGAGATTCCCAGCCCCCATGGAGCACATTTTAAGTTCTCATTTTGGACTGAGTGTGTTCGTGATTAACTTCCTCAAAGGAGATGGGGACAGCCAGACCAGATTCTCAGGGAATCAGAGAAGCTACACACCAGGGCTATGTGAAAGAGTTGGGAAGGTACCTGGAACTCAGCTAAGCCCTGGGCAGTGGGGAACAAAGCTGAAGACAATATCGAGGCTGTTTGACATGGTTTGTCTACTACTTCACTGGGACACCCTGATCAAGGCACCCAGTAAAAGCCATGTGGCTAAATCTTATGGCCATATTTCTGTCTTTAACTTACATGACTTCTGAGTAGGACTGGATGGAGCTGAGCAGTATCTCATTCTTTAAATGTCATTGGGTCTTGGTTTCCATCATAACATACATTCCTGGTTTTCCTCCTACTTCAAGGTTAATTTTTTCTCCATCACTTTTTTGCTTTCTCCTCCTATGCCAAATCTCTAAAGCTGGGGTGACTCAGGCCTTTTTCCATGGCCTTACGTCTTCTGAATCTACAAGTTCGTCCCATGCACTAAAAGATCCAAAGAGGGATATATTCCAAGTTTAACTCCAGCCTGGACTTCTTTTTATGGACACCAGGCTCATGTTTCTGGACCCCAGGCTCATGTTGATATTTCTGCTTGGATCAAACTTAATGCAATCAAGCAGAATTCCTGATTTTCCCCACTAAGCCTATTTCTCCCCTGGTCTTTCCTATCCACCAAGTTGCTCAAGCAAAGACAAAGGAGTTGTCCTTAGTTTGTCCCCTTTCCTTCATCCCCCCCATCATCCTCTCATCCCCTAAGCCTTCCCTCGCCCACCACAGCTAATCTATTGGTAAGTTCTCTCAGTATTAACTCCAAAATGTGTCCAGCTATTTTTGCTATCTGTACTGCCATCTCTCCCCTTATCTGCAGCAAAAACCTAAGAGCTTTTCTGTCTCTACTCTTATCCCTTTATATTCCTACCTCCCTTTGGCAGTCAGAGAAATTTTAAAATAGAATCAGATCATGAAAGCCCTCTTTTAGAAACCATCTACAGCCCCTCAATACTTAGAGGGTTACCCACCCTCCTTACCATAGCCCCAAGCCCTACATGATTTGGACCCAACTACCTTTCCCATGTCATTATTTGGATTCTGCTCCTCATTCACCATGGACCAGGCTTCCTGGCCTCCCTTATCTTCTCTCTGCCTGGAACACTCTTGTTTAGCTGCTTCGGCCTCACTCTTCAGGCAGTGGTTTGAACGGCACCTCTTCATAGTCCTTCCTTGACTACATTATCTAAAAAGAACCTACCCTGTATCATCCTCATAGCACTTATCAGAATCTATAATTTACTTACATATTTTTATTATTTATGTGTCATTGTATTTCCCTCTAGAAAAAAAATCCAAGAATTCTTTGTTAGTATTTTGTGTTGCATACCAGGGGAGAAGCATAAATTTGTGGAACACAAAGGCCCTGCAGGACTCTGCTGTCTTACTGTTTGCTACATTCCCAGAGTCTGACATAGTACCTCGAACTTGGTAGGTGCTCGATCAATATTTTTCAGTGAATGAATGAATGAATGTCTCTGGGCCTGCTATTTTGGAAAGCCACTTATGAGCTTTGGGCAGCTTGCAATCTGACACTACATCTATTCTGCTCTCCACAGATATACATGTTTATACATAGAAACTGAATGCATACTATTAAAACATGATCTATAATACCTGTGCCAGTTTGAATGTATTATGTCCCCCAAACGCCATTATCTTTGATGTAATCTTGTGTGGGCAGACGTTATCAGTGTTGATTAGATTGTAATTCTTTGAGTGTTTCTTTGGAATGCACCCCACCCAGCTGTGGGTGATGACTCTGATTGGCTAATTTCCATGGAGGTGTTGCTCCACCCATTTGGGGTGGGCCTTGATCAGTGGAGCCATATAAATGGACAGAGGGAACTCAGTGCAGCTGTGAGTGATGTTCTGAAGAGGAGCTACAGCCAAGAGGGACACTTGAAGAAAGCACAGGAGCTGCAGATGAGAGACAGTTTGAAGACAGCCGTTAAAAGCAGACTCTTGCTCCGGAGAAGCTGAGAGAGGACAGATATCCCAAGTGCAACTAAGAGTGACATTTTGAGGAACTGCAGCCTAGAGAGGAACGTCCTGGGAGAAAGCCGTTTTGAAACCAGAACTTTAGAGCAGATGCCTGCCACGTGCCTTCCCAGCTAACAGAGATTTTCTAGACACCATTGGCCATTCTCCAGTGAAGGTACACTTTGTTGATGGACTTAAGACTGTAACTATGTAACCAAATAAACCCCCTTTTATAAAAGTCAATCCATTTCTGGTGTTTTGCAAAATGGCAGCATTAGCAAACCAGAACAATACCCTTTTCCTGTTTAATTTTTTTGAGTAATGAATATGTTCAAGTGCTGATTGTGGTGCTGAATGCACAAGTATATGATGATATTGTGAACAACTGATTGTACACCATGAATGATTGTATGGTATGTGACTATATCTCCACAAAATTTCAGGGAAAAAATAATAAACAGAGGGATACAAGTGCTGGAGGAAACATGGAGAGAGGGCTGTAACTATTCATTGTGGAGAAGTAGAATGGTGTAGCATATCTGTAGGACAGTGTGGTGGTTCCACAAGAAGCTAAGTATGTGGGTGACATAAGGTCCTGCAACCTCATTACCAGGTATTTACTTGGAAGATCTGAGAGGAGGGACATGAATGGACCTTTGCACACTGGTGTTTATGGCAGTAGTTTTCACAATTTGCAATGGATGGAGGTGACCTAAGGGTACATTGACTAATGAACAGAATAGTGAACTGTGGTGTATGCATACAATAGAAAATTGAGGACTGCAAGAAGAAATGAAGTTGTGAGTCATACAACTAGGTGAATGGATTTTGAGGACAGCATTTTGAGTGAAGTATGCCAGAAACGAACAGACAAACATTATAATGCCTCATCTAATATGGACTAACTATAATGTGCAAACTCTGAGAATTCAATCTTAGAGCATAGATTATCAGGGGAAGGCTTAAAGTAAAGGTCCTAGATTGTAAGCTCTTAACAGCAGTCACATCTATTCACAAGTTGTAATGCTTATTTCTAAATTCTGAGATGCTGAGCTCTTTGTGTATAACCTAGTTAGTCTCTGGAACCTTGGGTATCTGTGTGACACCCAAAACTCAGAGCTAGAGCCTGGCAGCTATGGATGTCAGTATTACCTCATACAGCAACTGTTAAAAATGCTGAAAAAGAGTTCAGACTTCAATTAGAGATATGAATGAAGCAGATCTGGTTAGGACTAAGGCAAATGAGGCCAAAGGATAAAGGACGATATTCACTGTGTTTTAAAACTTCAACTTCTCGCAAGATCAGGGAAGAGATGTTTATTTGGTGCAGGATCTATATTTTCTGCAGCACACTGAATAATTTAACTTGTACCGTCAGTTTGTTTGAACACCATAAGTACATGGAGCTTTGAATGGGACGTGAGATCTGGTGGGTTTGTACAGGTTGGGGTGAAATCCTTATATATCCCAAAGTGATTTGGGCAGAGAATAAAAATATATTTGTGAGGCCCTCCTGAGGAACTCAGGAAAAATGTGGAAATGTTGGACTTCCCCACCTGGGTTATTACTGATATTCTCACAAACATTGAGGACTGAGAATTTGATATGCCGGGCCCTCAATTTGGAGGCTTTCCCTTATGAGGCTTGTTACTACAAGGGAGAGGCTAAGCCTACTTATAATTGTGCCTAAGAGTCTCCCACAGAGAACCTCCTTGTTGATCAGATGTGGCCCCTCTCTCTCTCTCTCTAAGCCAACTTGGCAGGTGAACTCACTGTCCTCCCCACTACATGGGACCTGACTCCCAGGGGTGTGTAAATCCCCCTGACAACACGGGACATGACTCCTGGGGATGAGCCTGGACCTGGCATCATGGGATTGAGAAAATCTTGACCAAACGGGGGAAGAAAGATGAAACAAAATAAAGTTTCAGTGGTTGAGAGATTTCAAATGAAGTTGAGAGGTCACTCTGGAGGGTATTCTTATGTGCTATATAGATATCTTTTTAGTTTTTAGTGTGTTAGAATGGCTAGAGGGAAATACCTGAAGCTGGAGAACTGCAACCCAGTTGCCTTGTTTCTTGAAGATGATTGTATAGCTTACACAGTGTGACCATGTGATTGTGAAAACCTTATGGCTCACACTCCCTTTATCCAGTGTATGGAAAGATGAGTAGAAAAATGGGGACAAAAATTAAATTAAAAATAGGGTGGGATGTGGAGATAGACTGTTTTAGGTGTTCTTTTTTACTTTTATTTGTATTTTTTTGGGAGTAAGGAAAATTTTCAAAAATTGATTCTGGTGATGAATGCACAACTATATGATGGTACTGTGAGTAACTGTACACTGTAGATGACTGTAGAGTATGTGAATGTATCTCAATGAAACTGTATTTAAAAAAGAATAGTTCATACTGATTTTTCTCTTTAAAAAAAAATTAAAGAGCAAACTATTGTGAAATTCACCAACAAGAAACCTATATTTAGTTTCTTCTCTTATTAAAAAAGGTCATTTTTTATTTTTGCAAATATTCATATTCTTTGTATAAATTTAAAAAATTAAAACAAAAATGACCTATACTTTCAGTCACTTATAATCATTTCAGATAGATAATAAATATTGTTTCATTTACTATTTTGTTTCCTTGTACTTCTTGAAATTTTTTCAACCCTGTGGACATTTCTTGGTATGGAATTTCAACTGATTTTATAACATATTTCCCAGAATCAGAAAAAAAGAACAATGTTCTAACAACTGGCAGAAATTTGAGGAAGCCTGAAGGACTATTTTGATGCTTTTAATTATCTTTACTAGCCTACTGGAATAAACAACCTCACTTAAAAGATTTTTAATCAGTTGATCAATAAAACATTACTGTTTGAGTTCTAAATTCTGTTTAAGTGTAGCACAAGAGTTTGGTTACTCAGTTAGAAGCCTGAATCACTAGAGCTTAAAATTAGTACATGTTACTCATTCATTCAATGTTCAGTCAACAAATATTTACTGAGCATCTACAGTATTTGGTCCCACAGCAGTTACTGAATCATAGTATTTCCTACTTTCCCAAAGCTTGGTCTAGTTGGGAAAGGCAGACAACAGATAGATAGTAAATGATAGCTATTAAGATAAGTAGATAGATAATGTATTGATAGATAGAGGTAGATAAATAAGCTACAATATGTTCAATGATAAGTGCTTTGGAGAAAAACATGGCTGAGCAGGATGATGGAGGATGATGTAATTTAATTTTTAATGGGGATAATCAGGAAAGGCCTCACTGAGACCTGAAAGAAGTGAGAGACCCAGGAATAGGGAAATCTGAAAGAAAAGTATTCCAGACAGAAGAAATACCCTTTGCAAAGGTTCTGAGATAGGAAAGAGACTGGTTTGTACTAGAAAGATCACAGAGGTTAGTGTGGCTGGAGCTGGGTGAGCAAGGGAGAAACCAGCAGAAGATGTGCTCATAGATATACCAGATTATGCTGGACCTTAGAGTATTGTAAAGATTCTGGCTTTTATAATGAGCATAACAAAAGCTACTGGGGCATTTGGGGCTAGTAATGTCAGCTTACTGAATATTTAAAAGGATCCCTCTGACTCCTGTACTGGAAATAGAGTGAGAGTTAGGGTCAACAGGAGAAAGAAGATTCAGGAGGTTACAGCAATACCCCAAGAGTGAGAAAAGTAGATATACGAGGGTCAAACAGCCAGATGGCAAGAGAGGTCAGATTCAGGATATATTTTGATGGTAGAGCCAACAGCACTTGGGGTGGATTTAGGGATAGGATGTGGACCATCCGAAAGTCTTAGGCCTGAGCAGATGGAAGGAAGGAGCTGCAATTTACAGAGGAGGAGAAGGCCATGGGAACCACGGGTTTCAAGGGAATATTAGGATCATCCAAGAAAATAGCAACGAAACAAAACAAAAAATGCATGGCTTACAATTGCAATAGAAATAATTGTTTGGCTACATTAAAAGGGAGAAGGCAGGAAGCAGAATGAACCAAAAATGAAGATAATCCTGGTACAAGTAGTTAACAGGATAAGTTGGGGTGTTCTGATGCCATATATTTTTATTTGAAATAGGTCTCTAAGCAGCTATCAGAGAGATTTGCCTCTCCCTCTCGACCCTCTTTGGAACAGCTTCTTAAAAGGATCAATTTGCCAACCAATAAAATACATTTCTACAAGCTTCAGAGCATGTTCAGTAACAAGAAGTAATTACTGATTTTTCTCTTGAGAAAGTTATTTTCGATCCTCATTAAACATTTCTCCAGATGTCCATAAAAATGGAAGGCAAGAGGTCAGAATTCTGCAACAAATACTACCCAGCTGTCCACTGATAGTAGTTGAGAGAAAAGTTAACAAACAGTTTTATGTGACATCCCCAAAATGGAGATCAATAAAAGCCATCCCTCCGGTGATCTTTTGATAACTACCTTGTGGAATATACAATTATAAGGCAGCCCCTCCCCTTTTCTTTAACAGGTACTTGAACATTCTTTCTAAATCCATGGACAATTTCCACAAAGTGTGACCCTGAGTTTAAGGCAATATTAGGTGTTCATCTGTATTTGTTTTGGTCAAGAAGTCCCAAGTTCCTCTAATTATCTCATCTCCCAAGTTTCTTCTCATGTATTTTCCATAAAAAGGAAATTCAGAAATAATTATGAGTCAGGCAAAAATCAATATAGTTGCTCGACCACCAGGCAGGTACTTTCAAACAAGCTCCAGCTGAGATGAACCCACTAGCTCAGTGATTCTCAGCTTTAGATGTATATTTGAATCCCATGAAAGCTTTGTAAAAAATATCCATGATCCAGCCCCATGATGAGAGATTTTTATATAATTGGTTTGGGATGGGTAAAACCTTCTCCATGTGATTCTAATGAATAGGAATGAGAACCATTGCCTAGAAAAAGCTACAAGCACAGCCTGTTTTGCAAGGAACTTCAACACTAAGAGAAAGAGGGTATGCTAAATGATGATGACGATGATCACAACGACAACGAGGACTGTGGACCAGTAGACACAATGGGCCAAATTCTTATATGATAGGAAAATTCAGGGGGTGGGGGGGGAAGGGGAGGGTGGATAGACAGAAAATGCAGGCAATGGAACTATTTAAATTTTTTTCAAGAAAAGGATAGATTATCTCTCTGTGGCAGTAGTGTACCCATCCCCACTACACAGCTTCAGGGTCTTTTAAAGCCAAGGTTTTAAATATTTAAAAAATATTTTTTAATTAAGAAAGTGTGGGTTTACAGAAAAATCATGCATAAAACACAGGTTCCCGTACACCTATATCACCCTGTTATTAACACCTTGCATTGGTGTAGTAACTTAGTTACAATTCCTGAAACTACATTTTTACAGCTGTACTATAAACTATAGTCCATGGTTTAACTTAAGGCTCACTGTTTGTATTGTGTAGTTCCATGTTTTTTCTTTAATTATTTTAGAAACATACATACAACTTAAAATTTACCTTTTAACCACTTTCTAATATAGAATTCAGTTAATTACATTTACAAGGTTGTTATCATCACCACCCTCAATTACTAAAACTTTTCCACTGCCCAGATAGAAACTTTGTACAGATTAAGTCGTAATTCCCTATTTCCTACCCACACCCAGTCCCCTGGTAACCTATATTCTAGATTCTGACTCTGCCTTTGCTTATTCTAATAATTTAATATCAGGGAAATCATTCAATATTTGTTCTTTTGTGTCTGGCTTATTTCACTCAACATGATGGTTTCAAGGTTCATCCATGTTGTCTCATGTATCAGAATTTCATTCCTTTCTACAGCTGAATAATATTTCATTGTGTGTATATATGAAATTTAGTTTATCCATTCATTGGTTCATGGAAATTTTGGTTGCTTCCATCTTTTGGCAACAGCGAATAATGCTGCTACAGACATCAGTGTGAAAAATCAGTTCTAGTCCCTGCTTTCAATTCTTTTGGGTATAGACTTAGAAGTGGGATTGCAGGGTCAAATGGTAATTCTAACTGAATTTTCTCTTCTTTTCTGGAAAAAGTTCAATATATCAAATACATTGTTTTTTAGTGTAGTTTTTAAATATATTTTTATTGTGAAATTTAACATATATACATAACAATGATAACTTTCAAAGTATGATTTAACAAGTAGTTAGAGAGTAAATTTCAAAGAATGTTAAGGGTTACAGGTCCACAATTTCAGTTTTTTCCTTATTGTGAAATATATGATATATATAGAAAGGTGATAACTTTCAAAGTACAACTTAATGAGTCACTGTAGGGCAAATTTCAAAGAATATTATGGGTAACAGTTCCACCATTTCTGTTATTTCCTTCTAGGTATTCTAATACCCTAGGACCTAAAAAAATATTTATATAAAGATATACTTAATTTTCTGAGGACTGACCAAACTTCCACAGCAGCTGCACCATTTTACATCACGACCAGCAATGAATGAGTGTTCCTATTTCTCCACATCCTCTCCAAAATTTGTAATTTCCCCTTTTTCAATAGTAGCCATTCTAACTGTTATGAGGGACAAAGATGGCATTATATACAGTAAAGGGGTCAATTCAAGAAGATGCAACAATTATAAATATATATGCACCTAACAGCAGAACCCCAAAATACATGAAGCAAATAATGTCAGATTTGAAGGGAGAAACTGACAGTTCTACATTAATAGTAGGAGACTTTAACGGTACAACAACAACCGTTTGTCATGACAAAGACATTCGAAAACGCCAGCAGATGCTAAAAGATCTAGTCAAAGTTATTCAGCAGGAGTCTTACATGTATAAGCTGAAACAACTTCAGGCAGAAACAGAATGAATTGTGAAGATGTTTGAAGATCCAGAAACTACAAGGCAAATAAAGTCAACCAGGGATGGTCAGATTACTGGGCAGACAAGCATGGTTTTATGCAGGAATATTTAGACACACTCTACAGGTATGCAAAATTCCAGTATGAATGTGGGAATTACTCAAGAGCAGCAGAGTATCTTTCCTTTTTTAGAGTGTTGGTTCCAGCAATGAAAAGAAATCCTTTGAGTCCACTCTAGGGAAAACTGGCATCTGAAATCTTAATGCAGAATTGGGATGCAGCCATGGAAGACTTCACACACTTAAAAGAGACCACAGATATTAATTCTGTGAGTTCTCCGCTCCAGTCTCTTCGGCAGCCAACACAGCTCATTCACTAGTCTCTGATTGTTTTCTTCAACCACCCCCAAGGCTGCAATAATATTATTGATCTCTACCTTTACCAGCCACAGAATCTTACTGCAATCCAGAAAATGTGTCCTCATATTCTCTGCTACTTGACTACAGCTGTCATGACAAACACATTCGAAAACGCCGGCAGATGCTAAAAGATCTAGTCAAAGGTATTCAGCAGGAGTCCTACATGTACAAAGATCCAATTAGAGTTTGTTGAATGTTTATATGTTAACTTTGACTCTGACGGAGCTCAGACAAAGATAAGAGAATGTGAATCAGTTCTTATGAATGACTTCTTCTTGGTGGCTTGTCTTGAAGATTTCATTGAAAATGATCGCCTCTTTATACTTGAGACTTTTTGTTACATACACCAATATATCAGCATTAACATGTTGGCAGATAAACTGAACATGATTCCAGAGGAAGCTGAAAGGTGGATTGTGAATTTGATTAGAAATGCAAGACTGGATACCAAAATTGACTCTAAATTAGGGCATGTGGTTGTGGGTAACAGTGCAGTCTCACCCTATCAAAAAGTGATTGAAAAGACCAAAAGCCTTTCCTTTAGAAGCCAGATGTTGAGAAAAACTTAATCAGAATAGTAGATCAGAGGCTCCTATTTGGACAACTCAGGACTCTGGCTTCTACTGAAGAAATGTAAAAAAAAAAAAAAGAAAGAAAGAAAACTGTAAAAGAAAGATGTGACATATATTTTAGAAACAATTAACATACTGAGTATAAATTTTGGAGAATTTGAATAAAATTGACTCCCATTAAAAAATCAGTAAGAGAGGGAGAAATGGAAAATTCACAAATATGTGGAAATGAAACAATGTACTATTAAACAACAATGGGACCGGTTAGAATGGCTGCCATTAAACAAACAGGAAACTACAAATGCTGGAGGAGATGTGGAGAAATTGGAACTCTTATTCATTGTTGGTGGGACTGTATAATGGTTCAGCCACTCTGGAAGTCAGTCTGGCAGTTCCTTAGAAAACTAGATATAGAGTTACCATTCGATCCAGCGATTGCACTTCTCGGTATATACCCGGAAGATCGGAAAGCAGTGACACGAACAGATATCTGCAAGCCAATGTTCATAGCAGCATTATTCACAATTGCCAAGAGATGGAAACAACCCAAATGTCCTTCAACAGATGAGTGGATAAATAAAATGTGGTATATACACACGATGGAATACTACGCAGCAGTAAGAAGGAACGATCTCGTGAAACATATGACAACATGGATGAACCTGGAAGACATAATGCTGAGCGAAATAAGCCAGGCACAAAAAGAGAAATATTATATGCTACCACTAATGTGAACTTTGAAAAATGTAAAACGAATGGTTTATAATGTAGAATGTAGGGGAACTAGCAATAGAGAGCAATTAAGGAAGGGAGAACATTAATCCAAGAAGAACAGATAAGCTATTTAACGTTCTGGGGATGCCCAGGAATGACTATGGTCTGTTAATTTCTGATGGATATAGTAGGAGCAAGTTCACAGAAATGTTGCTATATTAGGTAACTTTCTTGGGGTAAAGTAGGAACATGTTGGAAGTTAAGCAGTTATCTTAGGTTAGTTGTCTTTTTCTTACTCCCTTGTTACGATCTCTTTGAAATGTTCTTTTATTGTATGTTTGTTTTCTTTTTAACTTTTTTTTCATACAGTTGATTTAAAAAAGAAGGGAAAGTTAAAAAAAAAAAAAAGAAAAACAAGGAAAAAAAAAAAGATGTAGTGCCCCCTTGAGGAGCCTGTGGAGAATGCAGGGGTATTGGCCTACCCCACCTCCATGGTTGCTAACATGACCACAGACATAGGGGACTGGTAGTTTGATGGGTTGAGCCCTCTACCACAGGTTTTACCCTTGGGAAGACAGTTGCTGCAAAGGAGAGGCTAGGCCTCCCTATGGTTGTGCCTAAGAGCCTCCTCCCGAATGCCTCTTTGTTGCTCAGATGTGGCCCCCTCTCTCTAGCTAAGCCAACTTGAAAGGTGAAATCACTGCCCTCCCCCCTAAGTGGGATCAGACATCCAGGGGAGTGAATCTCCCTGGCAACGTGGAATATGACTCCCGGGGAGGAATGTAGACCTGGCATCGTGGGACGGAGAACATCTTCTTGACCAAAAGGGGGATGTGAAAGGAAATGAAATAAGCTTCAGTGGCAGAGAGATTCCAAAAGGAGCCGAGAGGTCACTCTGGTGGGCACTCTTATGCACACTTTAGACAACCCTTCTTAAGTTCTAAAGTATTGGGGTAGCTGGTGGTGGATACCTGAAACTACCAAACTACAACCCAGAACCCATGAATCTCGAAGACAGCTGTATAAAAATGTAGCTTATGAGGGGTGACAATGGGATTGGGAAAGCCATAAGGACCACACTCCACTTTGTCTAGTTTATGGATGGATGAGTAGAAAAATAGGGGAAGGAAACAAACAGACAAAGGTACCCAGTGTTCTTTTTTACTTCAATTGCTCTTTTTCACTCTAATTATTATTCTTGTTATTTTTGTGTGTGTGCTAATGAAGGTGTCAGGGATTGATTTGGGTGATGAATGTACCACTATATAATGGTACTGTAAACAATCGAAAGTACGATTTGTTTTGTATGACTGCGTGGTATGTGAATATATCTCAATAAAATGAAGATTAAAAAAAAAAGTGCTACTGCATTAAAAAATTAGCTTCAATGTAGTTATTTTAGGTTATTTGGTTTTTCTTATACCTTTGTTTTGATTATGGCTTTTTAATTTTCTTGGTGTATGGTAGGACATGCTGGAAGTATTGTAGTTATTTTTGATTTTTTTTTCTTAATCCTTTTTGTTTTTGGATATGGTTTATTAATTTTCGTGGGGCATGGTAGGAACATTTGGAAGCAAAGTAGTTATTTTAGGTTATTTGTTTTCCTTAATTTTTTGCTTTTTTTTGAAATGTTGTGTTTGTTGTTTGCTTGTTTCTTTTTTCAATAAATAAAGTTAAAAAAAAAAAACAATGGGTTATAGAGGGAAAAAATAGGAACTATCTTGAGGTGAATGAAAATGAAAACACAACATATCAAATGGCTACCTTTACCACAGGTCTTTATTTTTTATGCTACTTTGAACCATTGTCTGGCATCCTTCCCTTTCAGTGTGACGAACTCCCTTTAGCATTGCTTGCAAAACGGCAGGTCTAGTGGTCAGCTTTTGTTTATCTGGGAATGTCTCCATCTCTCCCTCATTTTTGAAAGAAAGTTTCACTTGATATAAAATTCTTGGTTGGCAATTGTTTTCTTTCAGCACTTTAAGTATTTTAACCTTCTGCTTTCTTGCCTCCATGGTTTCTGATGAGAAATCAGCACTTAATCTAATTGGGATTCCCTGTAGAAAACACATTGCTTTTCTCCTGCAGCTTTCCAAACTCTTTCCTTGTCCTCTCCATTCAACTTTGAACAGAAGACTCTGATGGGGCAGTTTTTCTTCATGTTTATCCTATTTGTTTTTCTCTGGACTTCCTGGAAGTGCATAATTAAGATCCCTTGCTAAGTTTGAGAAGTTTTCTGTCATTATTTCCTTCAATATTCCTTCTGCCCCATTCTCTGTTTCTTCTCCTTCTGGGACTCCCATAATGCATATGTCAGTGTGCTGGATAGTGTTCCAGAGGTCTCTTAAGCTATTTTTAAGTTTTAGAATTCTTTTTTCTTTCTGCTTCTTGGCCTGACTCATTTCAGGTGTCTTGTCTTCAAGTTTGCTGATTCTTCTCCTAACTCCAATCTACTGTTGCAACTCTCCTGGGAATTTTTCATTTTAGTTATTGTCATCTTCAATTCCAGTAGTTCTGTTTTGTTCCATTTTAAAATTTCTATCTCTTTATGAAGATTCTCCTAATGTTCATTCATTGTTTTCCTGAAATCCTTTAATTCTTCTCTGTATTTTCCTTCATCTCCTTGAGCATACTGAAGATTGTTTTTTAAAGTCTTTGCCCCACATGTCCACAGTCTGGTCTTCATTGATGCTT
The DNA here is from genome assembly GCF_015220235.1 of Choloepus didactylus. Taxonomy (NCBI): domain Eukaryota; kingdom Metazoa; phylum Chordata; class Mammalia; order Pilosa; family Megalonychidae; genus Choloepus; species Choloepus didactylus. Next base: position 54,477,048 of record NC_051310.1, on the reverse strand, counting down.
TCTTGATTTTTATCCTCTTCCTTTGGATGAGCCATCATTTCCTGTTTCTTTGTTTGTCTTCCAATCTTTTTTTGCACATTGTACAGTTTAATATTTTTAAATGTTAATTCTGGTATTTTTTCCCTGAGAGGTCTGTTTCTTGAGTTTGTAACCAGTTGGTGATATGACAGTAATTTTCTTGAGTGTCAGGAGCTGACAAAACCAAGCAAATATAAGCAAAAAAAAAAAACATCTTTCACTGTCTTAGCATATTTGCTTTGCATTGCCTGGTGCTCTCCCTTAGAGCTTGGTCCTCCTATCAGGCAGGTCAGCCTAAGCCAAACGCAAAGTGCAGGGTCTTCCTGTCTTTTCTGATCCTGTGTCTTGCCCTAGGCTTGTGCTTGCTAGTGGTCTTAGGAGTTCCCCTGTTTATAGGATTTTGAATGCCCCCTACACATCCCTGAAAACACATCTTCTTCCTCTTCTGGTCTTCCACTGCAGGACTTAAACCAGATAAGCCTTTGCCCCAATCTGTACACCTCAATCGTTTCTTACACTGCCTTCCCTGTCTCATGCTGCTTTTGTTTGGAGAAATTCTGGGAAAGGCACATGTCTTTCCCAGACAGAACAAGGCCAGGGACCCTCAATGGGAGTGCCATCTGGCTCCAAACTGTCCTAGGGAAGGGCTGAGGGAGAGGCTAGGAGATTCTTCCATGGCTCCCCAAAGCTGTGCTTTCTAGACTTGGCGCCTGCCCACCAATGCAGCCCTTCAACTCTGCAGCTCTCAGGAAGTGTACATCTTTAAGTCTCCTCTGCTGCCTTGTTTGGAGAAGTTTGGAACCATAGCTGCCTTCAGAGCCAGGACCCCAGTGACCTGAAGCAGCTAATCAAAAGCAGTGATTAGTGATCATCCTATGGCCACCCCCAAAGCCCCCACCCCTAGAATTTGGGAAGTAGAATTTTATGTCCCTCTCTGGCACCAGCAAGCTACACCAGGGGCCAGATCCCAGGGCTGCCTGCTGTGAGAGTGGGGAATGGGCGCTGATAACCACCACACAGAGACAGAAATTTACTGGTATTTACCATAATTTACCAGCTTCTTCCTCTCACGCTTCCCTGGATGCTGTACAGTGTTCTACTGGACTCCAGAGTTTTGAAATAGCTGATTCAGACAGTTCCTGACTGTTTAATCATTGTTCTTGTGGAGGGACTGATTCCTGGAGCTTCCTAATCTGCCATCTTCCCACAAGTCCAGTAATTTTCTTTTAAATCCCATATAAGCAGTCTGTGCTTCCTGCCAAATTCTTCATATGTGCAAGGAATTTGTTGCATCATAGAATGTTTCCCAGAGCCACTCCTGGTCTCAAGGCCATCTCCTTCCTAGCCATGCTGGTAATCCAGAGAACTGGACATAAGCTAGAAGACTGTTCTCTCAGAAAACCACAGAAGTCCTCTGGGCAGCAAAATGCTTGCCATGTGGTGAGGTTTTAGCAAGTCCATCTTACAAAACAAAGGAGAGCAGAACTCCAAAGAGTATTTTTTGAAAGGAACAATATTTTGCAGTTACAATAACAATAATTTCCTGTAGCCCAACCTCCCTCACAGGACACTTTTTAATTGTGTTGCCCAACTGCTTGTTTTCAAACGGCCACCTCATTAATGCCTCAAATCAAGAAATACCTCTATACAATCTTAAATAAGCTTAAAGTGCCCTCAGACATAGATTTTCAGACACATATTATGCACAAATGCAGTATGTGAGGTTCTATGAAGGATACAGAATATAATACATGGCCCTCTCAAATGAGTATTACAGAAAAAAAAAAAAAAGAAGTTAGAGAAGGGTTCAGAGAAGGAGACCACCAGGGTCAGGTGTCAGTAAAAAAGCTTCAGAGTAGCAATGAAAATTGTGCCAAATCTTGAAATTTAGTTAGGATTTGGGTTGATGGAGAAGATATCGAGACAAGGATTACTGTGAGCAAAAGTGCTCTGGCAGGAGCAGGGAGTGCCATGGAGTGGTGGGTGAGCTGGGGAAGCGAGTACCAGGGGACCGAGTATATAGAGAGAGCTCTAAATTGGAATGTCCCCCTGCAGAAGTGACTTTCAACAGGTGTGCTGCAGTCACCAGCCTGCAGTGCCACAAAATGTCATTAATGTGAAAAATAGTTTTGCTACCGCTGAGGAAAGCTGTAGTAAGCCACATTCTCTTAGTGACCAAATAGCAAGCTGAGACAGTTGTGCAAGGAAGCACAGAGCAGGTTTAAAACATGCTGCAACTAAGAAGGCAGGCCAAGACCGTAAGAAAAAATGAAGGTGTTGCTCTGGAACCTGAGGAACATTTCCTCTGAAGTGCACAGGAGAGTGCAGCCCTGGCTCAACCTGCAACAGAGCGCCAAGGAGTGGCCAAGGGAACTGGGATGCTGGGATGCCAGCTACCTGTGGCTGCTTTGATGGGTGCTGTGAGACCACTTGCAATTATTGCACCAGGCGTTCTATTGTGGGGGTCACTGGTTGGTTCTGAGTGAATCTGAATCTTTCAGTCCTTTCAAGCATGTGGTAAAATATTCTAATATTTCAAAGAACATTGTGAATATTAAAAAGAAAAGAGTTGTGACTCTCCAGACTAAAGAATTTGGATTGTATCCTGCAAGCAATGGGGAGTCACTGATGGTTTTTTAACAGGAGAGTGATTTTATGGAAAGAACACTGCAGGAAGAACAAAACTGCAGTTAAATGCAAATTAGAATGAGAGGAAGAGATAGTACCAGCAAGGGCAAATTTTATTTCAATTTTCCTACAGCATTGATTCTGAAAAGTGGGAAAAGGGTATATAATTACCACTTCTAACAAAAAATTTAAATACATTGTCTTCTATCTAGATGAAAAACAGTAATGGAAATGAAAATTAGTAAATATTGCCCCAAAAGAAAGCATTTACATAACAATAATTCTCCTTTTTATATTTTCCCTTTATTCCAACTTTATAACATTCCAGCTGTGTGCTTTTGGTCAAATTACTTAATCTCTGTAAACTTCAGTTTCATGATCTGTAAAATCGAGAAAATGTGCCTGTGATACTACCTCATGGAGTCACTGTGCGGATTAAATGAAATAATGCATGTAAATCACCTCTTCCTGAAAAATATCTGAAGCAGCTTTTTGTATGGACCACCCTGGATTTTATGTAAGAAAATCGCTTCTTACAACCTAAGGCTGACTTAGACTTTGCCCAGAATATGAGTGTTACAACCCAATATCATCACCAGGAAATCCTGAAGTCTAGCAAGAGAAATGTTGAAAGCATTAGGAGCTAAATGACTGAAAGCTCATTAAAGAAGTTGATAAACTAAAATGCCATTATTGCATGAGCCAATTTGGATCTCCACGACTCTGCTCAATCTTAGTCACCACCTGTCTTCAATAAGAAAATAGCACCTTCCTCCATACAATACCAACACCATCCACAAGGAGAGGAAACATCAGAACACAGGTTACAGAAGCAGACAGTACTCAGTGGTGTCACAAGACAAAGAATCACACACTTTTTAGTCCTCCTGTATGACCTCAAAACCAAAGGCATGGAACCACTTTGTGAGAGATTCACCCTAACGGAATACAATGCCCATTTCTACACAAACTGCCTGTGGAGTGAGTTCAACAGCACTTGTGTAGTGAGCACCAGGCACTTATTCTAGACACTGGAGGGTGCAAAAATAGAATAAAATACATCTCTGTTCTCTAATTGCAGTGGAACATTGCATGGATGTTCTGTCACACTTTATCTTCTCTCCCAACTCTGAATTCCCCACTGGGCTCCTGTTTCTGTAACTACCCCATTATCAAACATCCCACCACTCAGACCAGACTCTTTGATTCCTCCTACTCCTCTCCTTACTTTTTGTAGACCCAAGTTCTGTCACTCTCCATCTTCAATATCTCTGGTCTCTTTCCTTCCTGTAATTCACTCTGTTACTAACCTGTTCATTTCCTCTCACCTAAATTATTGTAATTGCTTAGGAACAAGTCGTCCCACCTCCAGTTCTGTTCTCCTTCCAATCCATTTGAACTTTTAGAAGCACAGCTCTAATAGGATCATCCCTGAGCTCAAATGTATCTGTAACTCACCACTGCCTTTATAGTAAAAATGTTAATTCCTTATCTTGACATCCAGGAACCATGATTGACCCTTCTCAAACTATTTTTTGAAACTTTTCTTCTACTGCTTTGCTGTTTTCCTATTCATGAAAGTCATTCCTCCATGGGACAGCTAGCAATAACTCAACAAAACACACAAAAGCATACGCAGTACTTCTATCTTGTTCCCATTCTCTCTCTCTCTCTCTCTCTCTCTCTCTCTCTCTCTCTCTCTCTCTCTCTCTCTCTCTCTCACACACACACACACACACACACACACACACACACACACTTTCTTGCTATGAAGAAGCAAGATGTCATGTTGTGAGATGAAGCCTTGGTCCAATAGCTTGCAAGGAACTGAATCCTGCAACAACCACACGAGTGAGCTTGGAACCGGATCCTCTCCTAGTTGAGGTTGAGCTGACGGCAGTCCTGGCCAAGACCACAATAGCAACTTTAAGAGAGACTCAGAGCCAGAGGCACCCAGCCAAGCCATACCTGGATTCCTGACCACAAAAACTGTGAGATAATAAACGTTGTTTTAAGCCCCTAAGTTTTGGAGTAATTTGTTCCACAGCAATAGGCAAATAATATAGTCATCTTTGCTAAGCACCTGATTTTTAGAAAAGCAAGTGGATATTATAATAAATACATCATTTACCCATGCAAGCGAGGAGCCCTGCAGCAACACTTTCATTAGCTTCAGGTTCTGTCTTCCTCGGGTACAAGTCAAGAGAGTCTCCTTTTCTTTTTTCCTCTTGGTCCAGTTTGCAGGCTGTACAGGGCAAACTAAAGGTCTCATCATCAAAGCAATCTCCCTGTATGTTGAGAGACTGCTGCAGTTTCTCCATTTCAGATAATTTTATAGGCCTAATAATAAAGCAGGTTTATAGAATAGGCGTCATGTTTGATATTGCTCAGGGTTGCTATGAGGTTAAAATGAAAGGATATGTTTGAAAGCTCTTTGCAAACTCTAATGCACCAAACACAGTGTAAACTGTATGACAGTTGTGACTTTTAGACGAGGAAGCTGAGAATTAGAGATGATCAATTCTTACAAAACGTCATGCTGTGAGTAGCAGTTTGGACTCAAAGCGAGGACTTGCCCCCTCCCACATCAGGGAGGAAGCATTTCACAGTTAGCCAGAAGACAACCCCTGGGTGGAACTCAGTTCTACTACTTACTAACTATATATCTTGGACAAGTTCCTTCATCTCTCTGAGCCTCGGTTTTCTTATCTATAAAATAGGAAATAAAATCTACTTTGCAGCATTGTTCAGAGGCTTAAAAGATATAATGTACACAAATACTTGGCATAGTACCTGGCACTAAGCAAATGCCCAATAAATGGAAGTTATTATGATGATTGTTGCCAGACTGTGTCCTTGTCACTGAACCAGAGGGCAACCAATTTTAGTGGCTCATTGTTCATGATTTCTGGTACCAGGCTGTACTTAGGCAGTATTAAAAATACATGAGACCTGTCTTCAGCATCTTATGACTCCCCTTTCCAAGTGCTTCTTCCCTTAGTTTATGACCCCTGCAGATACCTCTTGTTCAATTAAGGCTCAGGGTAGTATCCAAACATCCTGTCCTTCCTCCTCCTTTTCCCTCTAAACTTCAACTATGTCTCATGCCCTCTGGACTCTGTACTCTCATTTCCAAAGTAACAGCTAATTACCTGACAAACTAATCTAAGGTATTGATTGTTAAAACTGCACTGTGTATTCCCTTCCCCTACACCCTAGGTACTTGCATTTTAAAAGGAGACCCATAGGCACACAAGCTATGTGCTAAATCATAAGGTTGGCCCTGCCTCTTACAAATCCATCTCTCTACCTCCACATCTGAAAATCTACAAGATAGAGAAAGCTACAAGGTCAGATCACAGTTTTGCACAATTTGGAGAGGGAATGAAGGGTAAAATTGGATTCCTATAACCTAATCTAAAAAAAAATACTTTAAAAACCCATGCCTGGCAAGAAAAAAGATTGTGGCCAAGAGAAAAAAGTGGTTTGCAAAAGAGACTCAGAAATAAAAGTGACACATCAGGTAGATGTGAGGGCAGACCAAATTTCCCTTTTCTAAAAAAAAAAGAGTAAGAAAAGGCAATATGCAACCAAGTCCACTCTGGTAAAGAGAGAAAGAGGATTAGGAAAGGTGGCTGCCCAAGATGTCCCTCTCTGGGATGTGAAATGCAGCAGGGCTTAGAGCCCCGACCAGGTCCGGAGGGACACCAATTCTGTGGTGCAATGAATTGTGCACCCCAGTTTGGACATATTCTTTCATGTGAATATAGACCCATTGTAAAGAAGACCTCTTCAAGATGTTACTTCAGATTCAGTGGCTCCACTGAGTCAAACTGGGCTTTAATCTATCTTACTGAAGTCCTATATGGGCAGAGTGAAAGTCAGATGGAAAGAGAAATCAAGAGAGGCTGCCATCTGCTTTGTCATGTGATAGAAAAGCCAAGGAACAAGGATCACCAGCAGCCAGCCCCAGAATGCCACAGTCCTTGGGAAGAAAGCATCGCCTTCCTGACACCTTGATTTTGGACTTCTAGCCTCAAATCTGTGAGCCATTAAATTCCATTGTTTAAGCCAACCCATCGTATAATATTTATTTTAGCAGGTAGGAAACCAAAATAGACCTCTTCTCTCAGCTTCTGAGATCTGCTACCAAAGAAGTTTACTCAACCTCATCATGATCTTGCCAAATTCTTAAAAGATACTACATGCTTTTTTGAAAACCTCCTGTTAGAAAAATGCATACACAATGCAAATTGCTGCCTGGGGGTGGAATGTGGGAACCCCGGGCCCAGGGCATTCCCCAAGGGCCTTGAAGACTGCACACAGCACTTGTGTTACCTAGGTCAGTTAAGTTTTGACTTCTTTTGTAGAATCAGGTGCTCTAAATGTAATCTATACCCAAACTACCTCTTCCCTGAGACTCCCTGAGATACAGTTATCTACAAGATGATCTATATTCCTCCCCTCCTCCCTGCTGATTACAATCAATCCCTCCCTATGTTGCAAGAGCCCCCACTCCTGCCTTATGCTCTCATAACCATTGGAATGTCAAGCCCTTATCACCAGCTTATTGAACCCCCAAGGTGTGGAGTATCTTCACACTGAGCTCTGAACCCACTGCCATTCAGACCAGCTCCTGAATCCTTTCAGAGAAGCTTCTGAATTCAGGGAAACGTGACTCAACTTCCCACCCTGTAGGTAAGCCCCATAATAAAAGCTCATGTCTCAAAAAAAAAAAAAAAAATGCACACATACTTTCTTAATTTATGGGCAAAAATATTTAATTTAGAACTAATACTTAATTTAATAAAAACTAATGTATATTTGCAAAATATAGGGAAAAAAACAAGAAGAAAAATTAAAGTCATCCATAAACTTTCTGCCAAAAGACAACTGCTGATGAATTTTTGGTGTGCAGTTTTTTTCTTTCTGACTCCTCTCTTTTTCTCTCTATTCATACACACACAAACACACACACAGACACACATATTTAAATAGTTGGGATCATATTGTGTATAAAATTTTATACTGTTGTTTTTTACCGTGTTTTATAACAGTTTTTGTAAACTTAATTTTAATGACTGCATAGTATAATATATAGATGTATATAATTTATGAAACCATTTCCCCACTACTGAACATTCAGTTATTTATATTATTATGAATTATTTTAAATGGCAATATTATTAGATTATTTGTGCATTTATCTCTGTGATTCAGATTATTTCCCTCGGATGGTGTTCCAGTTTGCTAATGCTGCCATTATGCAAAATACCAGAAATGGACTGGCTTTTATAAACGGGGTTTATCTGGTTACAATGTTATAGTCTGAAGGCCATGCAAATGTCCAAATGAAGGCATCAACACTAGTATACCTTCACCGAAGAAAGGCTAATGGCATCCAGAAAACCTCTGTTAACTGGGAAGGCACGTGGCTGGCATCTGCTGATCCCAGGTTGTGTTCCAGCTCCACTCTCAGCTCCTGTGCATTCTTCAAAGTCTCTCTCTTGGCTGCAGCACCTCTTTCTGTCTGTGAATACTTTTATAGGACTCTAATGATTCAGTTGAGACCCACTCTGAATGGGTGGGGTAACACCTCCATGGAAACTACCCAGTCAAAGGTCTTGCCCACGGTTGATTGAGTTGCTCTCCATGGAAACACTCAATCAAAGGATTCCAACCTAATCAACACTAATACATCTGCCCCCACAAGACTGCATCAAAGAACATGGCATTTTGGGGGACATAATACATCCATACTGGCACAGATGGATTACTAAAAGTAAAATTACTGGAGCAACCAGATAAATATTTTGAAAGCCCCTGCTATAAACTGCCAAATTTCTTCCACCAAGTTTATATACATATATTTTTTAAATCAGGAAAACAGAGGAAGATATATTCTCAGTCAAGGAAGTTCACTGGTTCTTAACAAAATCCTTCAATATCCATTTCCCCTAAGTTAGTCAAGAAGTAAATACCACAATAAGTAACACCGAGTGCAATGAACAGAGTACTGATGCTGCAAGGAGATTCTTTAATGCTCTTTTATAGTCAACTATTCAGAGAGAATCAGTCAGGGTCCCAGCAGGAACTAGAGGGCACATTCGAATGGGGAGCAGAGGAGAGTTTAATAAGTGATTATTTACAGAGAGATGGGGCAGGATCAAGACTTGCAAGAGGATACTAGGACACAGGGAGCAAACACTGGACCTGGAGAAAGTAAAGGATGCCTAACAGTAGATGCAGCACAATAGGCAAGAGCCAGGGGAAGGATACCTGACTTTCCTCTGCTCCAACTCTGACCTCCCACCAGTGTATTCCAGTAAAGAAGCACAGCTCGATTTCAGAAAGGCAGGCAGGGCAAGGGAGCCTGGTGGAAAGTCAGTCATACAGCTCAGCCTCCCAGGACACACACAGGAGGGTGGAGACCCATGGAGAGGAGACGTGGAGAGACAAACTGAAACCATCCAGGACAGACAACTCATAAGAGAGAAACAGGGTGTGCAGAATAGAAGCAGTCTATGCTACACAAACCACCCTCTAGCGTTACTGTTTGCTGTGCAATTCTCAAACAGCAAGTGGGAATATTGCAATGTAACCATTTCCCTTTATTTCAGTAATTTTACGAGTGAAAATCTTGGAGTTTTTTTTTTTCCCCTCAAGAGACCAGAGTATATTTGTGAGTCCAATAACATCTTTGCAAAACAGAAGAAACATTAACTATATCTTTATATTACCCAGGCAGGGAAATGTGTTCTAATAAGCAATTGAGTGAAAAGCCCTACTGTGATTGAATTTATTTTTCCAGAGAAATGGAGGAAACAGTCATGAATGTTTCATTAAAACTTGTCCTAATTATAAATGTATATCCGTGTCTTAACAAGTGTTATTAGCACTGCAACTATCCAAGCCTGCAAACAACACTGTACAATTGTCTTTAATCCCCAAGAAATGATTCAGAAGTTCCTGCTGAGGTTTTACCACATGCATCTACAAAACAGGAGCCTTGGAAAACCATGGCAACCAACAGCAAGACTGGAGAGGTGGCCAGTATTTGAAAGACAACACTAGAAGGGATACAAAATTTTCCTGAGCTCTGAAGCCCCTGCCCTCCAAACCCACCCCACTTTACTTGACCTTCTTTGCCACATTCCTCTCTTCTATAAATTCAGTACAGGAACTTGCAGCCGGAATGGGCTCAAGAGTCTAATTAATCTATTTCCCTGCTTTCAAACAAATTATTAACATTTTATACATGAGGAGAATGAGACCCTGAGACTTTAGATGGCTTGTCCAAAACCAATAAGCAGGAAAACAAAGGTGCCAGAAATGAAATCCACAGCTTCTGACCCCAGTAATTTTACCAACTACAGTTTTTGATGGTCAGTCCTATAAAGGGGATGAGGGAAAAGGGAGCCAAATTCCCTGTACATTTCTAACAGCAATAAACATGCTACTAAGAGTGCTGTAAAGAGTACACTGAAACTGAAATTAATCTATACAACTGCACGTTCATTTGCTAATAAAGAAATTTCACAATTCACAGCAAATTCTTCCTTCAGAAAAATCAGTAAAATATTTCAGGTGTCGGTTTCCATGAGCATAGCGAACAAAGACACAGAGTATTTTTATTCTTTCCATGTCCTCTTAATTGTTACAGAATTTGTTCATTTAGTTAAAGATAAATGTAAGAACATGAGGGCAGATGTCCGTCGAACAATGTAATTTAGTGGACAAAAATCATATATGCATAAAGAAGTACAAGCACAAAAGTTCTCTTCTTAGAGCTAATAGAAGGCATGAATGACATTAAGCTTATTGCCACATTATTACCATCATCATTATCATCATATAATCTCAGGACAACCTCATTGGAGACCAAAAAGGATTCTCATTCTTTCACGGTCCGTAAAGAGTTTACCTCAACCTTATCCGTCGCCCTGTGTGTTCTGGGAAGTTACATGATGCCTGTCAAGGACCATCCCCACCTGACAAATCTAGTATTTTCATTCTTTTGTGCACATCAGTTATAATTTCCCAGGCCTCGAACACCCGGAGGAACTGAGTCAGTATTCTGGGATGGAGCTCAGACATCAGTGTATTGCGAAAGCTCCCCAGCATATCCCGATGAATCAAAACACAGATTCCCGGCTCTGTCCCAAAAAGACTCATCATAATCTCTTGGGTCCGGAGCCCAGGAGAACTTCATTGTGAAAAAAACTCCCCTAGGTGATTCTGATGCATACCAAAAAGCAAGAAATGCTCTCCTCAACTAACAGGCATAAATCTCTCCACGCCATCAGGGGATACATTGGAACAACAATCTACGTTAAATGAATATCTGAATACAAACAGTCTCCAGCCATGACCACAGTTAACCTCTCATTCTGGTTTTCCAATTTGAATAAAAGCTAAATTTGCTCCTTTGGGTGGCTGTTGAGCATATTTTAATATACCATGGAGACTGCATACACAACACTGATGAACCTCTTATTATTTTTTCATATATTCACAAATCACATTTATGAACACTAGCTTCACACAAACTAATAAAAATGCACATTAAACAACACAAACCAATTTGAGAAAGTGTTTAATTTTACTACAAGAATCTTTTTGTTCCCTCTCTTTTCATACATTAAAATAAATCTGAATCTATTTCCCAAATCTTGTGCTGAATTAACTGAAACATAGAAGACAAAACATGCATCATTAAGAGTCTACAAATTAAAATAACATTGGGGGCAAACTACAAAAACCCATCTAAGATGAGATCAGCCTGGCATTTTATGAAATGCTTTACCAGAGAACACATCACCAAGCCAGACATCTCAAAACTCCAAAGGACAAAATGTCAACACACAAAGATTGAGTTGGTAAAAATTAAGAACACATGGGTCCTGAGAAATAAAAATTGTTTCAAACAAAGCAAACTGCTGCAAGATTTTGCACTTCACAAAATAACTGCAGTGCATTGGTGTGTTTGCGTTTTCTTTCCTTTTTTCCCTCTACAGAGTCTTGCTCTCAGCTTTCTGAATGCCCTAAGAGTGTGCTGCAAAAATGTCATGAATTACAGAGTGCAAATAGTGTCAAATCCTATACTCTCGGGGTGTTCCAAAGTGGTAATCATGTATTCCTCAGTTTTAAAAATATAAGAAACATGCCCCTTGCCTAGAAGTAAAATTCAAAAAAATTGCAAAGACATCTCAGTAAAGATGGTCCCCGAACTCTGTTGTCAGTGAAGGGAGGGGAGAGAACAAATGGTAGGTCAGATGTTACAAAGGACAGTAACATAAGTAGACCATCATTCAATTAATGGGAAATCCAAAAACAATGGAAGTGCAACATCATGTTTACTCCAACTTAAGTTAGATCAAATCCTTCTTGTTAAGCATATCAGTGCAGTGAGCTGCCTCTCAATGAACCAAAATAAAATGGGTGAAGTATTAACACAACAATACAAAAGTTGATCTTTCCTGTAGAGACTTCAAAAGAGAACCAGTGTTATCCCCTGTGACCATGGGGTGACCCATTCTTGGAGTAACAGACCCCGTCCCCGTCAGATGCTGTAATCATATTGTACCTCTTCTTTAAAGACCAAGTTTTCTAAAAGACTACGAAGTCCAGGTAGGTCTCGTAGGATGCCTCCAGTTAGTTACTGCATTCATATGCCATGGTGAAGGCACATCAACTACAACTAGTTCTCGGCAATCTGAAGTCAGATAAAATGATGGATAGAAAATAGAATTAGAAATCAATCCTAATGAGTTTACCTCAACCCTATACCTGTGTTTTCACAATGATTCAATAGTTAATGAATACAGTGCTTAATGCAGTGATACCAAGATGACTAAGACAAAATCTATGTCCTCAACAACTCAAGGGCCAATGGGAGAAACAAATGAGTAAGTAAAGGGACACAAGGTAATGTTCCATACCTGTGAGTTCAAGTGGAAGAAGTACCGGCTCTCTCTGGTGGGTTCTGGGAAGGTGTGGGGGACAGAAGTGAGACTTTACTAGCAAGTAGGAGTCCACCAGGCAGGCAAACAAAGAAGAATTAGGAAAATGTCTCATTCATTTTATATCCCTAGAGTTCTCAGAACTTAGCTGGTTCCCTAAACATTCAACATGCACAAATTATCTTCTAGTCAGGGGCAAGCAAAAAATACGTCTTAAGAGTTTGAACAAAAAAATCTCAATCAAAAACCCATAAAGGAAAATGAAGGAATCAAAAGAAAATAGAGACAAACCAAGTTTTTACAAATCAACTAAGCTCTTGCTATATGAAATATTAAAGACAGTCCTTGCCCTCAAGTTCCTTTCTGAAGAGCTATATACACAAAAGCATGGTGACTTGAATAACAATAGACAGTCCAATGTGATCATAGATAAAAAGGATATAGGATAGCACATGATGAAGTGCCAAATTAAACGAAACTATTAGATTTTTTTTTAAGGTATATCAAATTACATTGTATGCATCAGAGGCAACTTTATGAAGAGGATAGAATATACAACGAAATGGGAATATTTGCTAAGTGGAAGGTAGAAAAACACAGGGCAAGTTCAGGGGTTAGAAAATAAATTCCAGTTTGGCTGGAACTGAGAATTGGGGTGGGAAAACAGATCAACAAAAGAAGCAGAACAACAGGCAGGGATCACTTTTGAGGATGCTGTATGTACACAAAACAGGGCAGTAACTACTTGTTGAGCAGCTATCACCACACAAGTATCCATACATTAGCTAAATTACTTCTCAGATAAGGACACAGACAAGGAATATCAAGATGCAAAAGACAGATGTGGCTCCTAACCTCAGGGGCTTATTTATAGTCTAGCATCCACAGAGCTGGTAAATGGATGAGCTGAATTCAGTTCTTAGTCTCCAGAGCCCAGGCTCATCACTCACCAGTACTTCTCTGCTCCACTCTAGCATCAACTTGGACAAATAATAAAAAGTCCTACCCCCTCTTCACTTCCGGTCCTTCTTTATATAAGATCTATGACACTGATTCTGAACCCAGCCTGTGCATCCGAATTATCTGTTGGGCTTTTTAAACATGCACATGCCCAGGACCTTGCCCCAGAGATGTGACGTGGAGCCCAGTTATCTGTATTTTTAAATGTTCCACAGGAGACACTGAGGCACAGCCAAAGTTAAGAACTTGATAGATACCTGATAAATCAAAACATGCCTCAAAACTTCTTACCTAAAATCTACAAGAAATCTACACATGCACACTTAATTCTAGTCTCCTCCAAGCAATCCAGACAAGTGATATAATAATGATGCTAATGATAACATCAATAGCTACTTTTTATTGAGTGCCTACTATATCCCCAGGCACCGTGATAAATGTTTTTACCCTATTTTCTGACTTAATCCTCATGAAATCACAAGAGGGAAGATCTTTTAATTTACTAGTCCCAAAGTCAAAAAGATAGATGGAAGAATTCAAATCCAAGAGTGCCTTGACCCAAAATAAATGCTCTTTCATAACCACTTCACTGCACTATCTCCCAAAACTAAGGGATATTCATTTATCCCCTGAATATTTAATTGAGTACCATCTATATGCCAGCCACCATGCCCTCAGTCACACAGAGCAACACTTGCATTTCAAAGAAACAGTGTATTTACTCAAGCTCCAATGGATAAAATTTGCCACAGAAACTACACCAAATAGGCTGAAAATAGACTGAACAACAAGCTTTGCTACCCAGCAACTTAATAAGGTAATGATTTTGCTATCAGAAAATTTGGTTTCCTGGGGGAGAAAAAAAGGATAAGCTATGTAATGTTATATAAACACGCAAGTAAGGCTACAAGAGAAATGGGCTTTGACTCTGAATCCCACAGATCTAGACTCTCAAAATCTGAGTCCCTCTCATCCTCATTTATTTCAAGGAAGTGAAGATTAACCATCAGATCATCTCATTTTCAACAGGGAAGATTTTATTAATCCTAAAAGAGAAAACCTACATACATTCTTTAAGGCCATCTCAGCATCATTTGTTATTAATATTTTTTAATACAGTGGCTACAGATTACTCAAATATCCTGAAATAATGAATGTTTTCAAAATGTTTCTTTGTTAGCTGCACATTTTAAGTCTCTGGTTGTTAATCTTTTGAGGGTCATGGGTGCCACAGAGAATCTAAAGGGCGTTTTGAAGTCTCGGAAAAATGCACGTATGTCCATGCACATCCTTAGATTAAGAATCTCTTACCTATCCCACTCTTTCATTTATTCATTTTTCATGTAATCAAAAAAATAAAATAGTGCTATTTCAGGCACTGAGGTATCTTGGTAAACAAGAGGGAGATGCTCCTTGTCCCCATGAAGACTCATCTACGGTCTAGCACTGTTATTTATTACTAGGTTTTGTAAAGGAGAATATATAAGAAACCATGTCATGAATTAACAGTGACATACAAATACAAATGACTGGACAGCTAACTGTAGAGGGCACGGCTAATCCCTGGACACTGGGCAGAATGCAGAGCCCAGCAGGAGAGCAATTCTCCCCGCATTCAAGGGAAATTTGAGACCCAAGTGATGAACGATGATCCCAGAAAATGAGCAGTTTCTGGCATGGAAAATTTAGAAGCAGGTAGTGAGGAATGAGCAGTAGGAGCTGGCGTTCATTGGCAGATAGGCTGTCCCTACGAAGACTCAGGGTCCGAGGCAGAAAACCAAACCAGAGGCAATGGAGCAAGTGGGGACCCAACTATGTTTTAGAGATCCAGACCCACTCACTGACACTGGGGTTCAGAAGGGAACTGGTCAAAGGGAAAGTGGAGAGACCCCATACCAATGAGCACAGATCAGAACAAACTGCCACACTCAAAGGACACTGAATCAGCAAGCCACTGGCCTACCCCTTCAAGGTTTCATCCAGTCCCCAGTTTAAAGGTAGAGGACTGGCTCCAGGAACCACAGGCAAGTGCAGATCTGCTGGCGATGGGCAAATGGTTAAACCCAGCTGTGGAGATGATAAAACTACTGAGATTAGGAGCCAAGAAGATTGTTACAAATAGTAACCATGTTGCACCAGATACATTCTATTATCATGAAATTCTCTCATGTACGGTTACCCAAACAAAAAGCATGGAAAACTAGAAGAAAATAATTAGCTAAATAGACAGAAATTGTCTGCTGAATGCCAGGCATCTCAATATTTGGAAATTACATAAAGAAGACCTTTGGAACATCAAGCTATTATTCTGCCCTTATTGGATACTGCCTGTAATAGTGATCTATTTTCTGGTTAAAGCAAATTCTTCATAATAGGTAATTCTGTATACTGAATTATTTCTCTCATTCCCTCTCTCTATAACAGAGATGCTGGACTATATGCTGCTCATCCTGAGAGTGTGGAAAAGCATAGAAAAATAACCAAGTTAAAAAAGAGTAATAAAATACTCCACTAGTAAGCAAACATCATGGCTGAAGGCTTGTCTAGGCCATTAAAATAAAACACACAAATTCAAGCAATGGTTGTACAACATTGTGAACGTAATTAAACCACTGAACTATATATATTTGAATGTGGTTAAAAGGGAGAAATTTTGGGTTGACTATGCATTATTTAGAATTTTAGGTTGAATTTATTTAAAAAACAATTTTTTTAAAACCCATAGGACTGTACAATGTGATCAGTGAACCCTAATGTAAACTATAGACCACCATTAATAGTACAATTATAATGATACTCTTCCATCAACTGTAACAAAGTTCCCACATTAATGCAAAATGTTAATAATACAGAAAACTGTGTGTGTGAGGGGGTGGTATATGAGGACTCTGTATTTTCTGCCTGATTTTTCTGTAAATCCACAACTTCTCTAATTAAAAATGTTATTTAAAAAAAAAGCAAATAACCTGGAAAATAAACACAAAAATTTTGTTTCCTTATCATTTTCATACATTCCCTTTGCATATAGGTACAGCAATTTAAGGAGGCAACTTTTAGTATCTCGTCTAGAAGGGCATTCTGAGATGCATGCAGTCAAGCCAGCTAAACCTAAAAGGAGCAGGGTAAACGGAGCGGTGCCCTTGCTGGAGGGCTGGAGATCATCTGACTGACTCTCTGTATCTACACCCCAGCCTTCCCTACCTTGCTCCATGCCCTAGAGGCTGAGCTGGGGGTCTCAAACTATGGAACCCCCTGCTCTTTGGCTCCCATTTTGTTCAGCCAATGGGTAAACCCACCTGTAGAAGACTGAGGGAGGGAGGAAAATGACATCAGGAGATCTGTACCCAAATCCCTCCTGAGAGGTCACCGTAGGGTGCAGTGTCCTGTCAGGCAGCCCTCTCCACACAACCATCCCTCTCCCCATGTTTCAGGAACTGCTCCCTCCCCTTACACTCTCAGAGCCCAAATCCTTTTGTTTGGCCGACAGTCTGCCCATCTCTTCTCTAAGCGCCCAGTCTGAGTGTGCCCTTGTCTCCTGCCAGGACTCTGAATGAGTATCTTCGTTCCACAGCCAGCCCTCCAGTGGGTGGGGGATAATATGACCTCCATTGGCCTTACTGTTTGGGTTGTTGCCAGAAAATTTCAGTTCTGGGGGCATGGAATGGGGTCTGTTATTTCTATTTGGCCAAGCATTCCAAGGGCAAGGCCAAATCCCTCCTACCCCAGATCACTTGAACAAGTTGGGAGACCTCAGGGTCTGGGTACTGTGATAGACGCAAATAAAAACATCACACCATGCCACCAGCAACTCCCCAAAACAGAGCAACCAATGAACAGGCAGAAGTGGAAAAGTTGTGAAGCCCATTTGGGCTTTTTCCTAATGTATTCAGAACATTTTTCTTAATTTTATAATAACAAAATAAAAAAAAATGAATTTGCACTCTTCACTTGTCAGATTCCCAAAAGAATGAGAATATGATTTTCCCACAACATACTCAAAGCACCGAACAGTCTAAATAGCTCTGCAGGGTGCTGTAACTTTCTGGTAATGTCTCTTAAATTCAGTTTCTGTTTTTGGGTTTCCATGAAGTAGTCAGAGGCTTTATTTTCAATTTTTGTTGAATATAAGAATAGGTTAGAATAATTCATCTCAAAAGGGAAATGGTTAGCCATTAAGCATAAATACAATAAAAATTTTTTAAATAAAAAAATTAAATACAATTGATTTACCAGTTTTAAAAATGTTATTTTGTTGATCTTATTAAGGCCAAAGCGGAGAAATATGGAAAGGCCCCTCTAAAAACATTTATCTAGTTATGTCAGAAACAAGCAGGTTTACTCACAATGTAGGTGAGTACAGGGAGTCTCAAACCACAGCTGGGAGGGAGTTATCACTACAACTGTGCTTACACTTCAAGGCCATTGAC
Organism: Choloepus didactylus; assembly: GCF_015220235.1. Lineage (NCBI taxonomy): Eukaryota > Metazoa > Chordata > Mammalia > Pilosa > Megalonychidae > Choloepus > Choloepus didactylus. Next base: position 54,459,053 of record NC_051310.1, on the reverse strand, counting down.
AGAGGTCTGAATCAAGGCTTGTGGAAGTCTCAGTAACGTGACAATGAAAAGCGAGAAAGTAAGAATCAGAGGGTCAATGTTAAAAAATATTGGACTCGTTTTTCTGAAGACATCAGCACTAGTATCAGTGTTCCAACTATTTAGATTTTAACTAGAGAAATCTACTAGTGACGGGCAAATGGTTAAATCCATCCATGGAGATTATAAATCCACAGGGACTAAGAGCCAGGAAGGTCATTACAAATATTGCATAAAATGTGTTCTATTATCCTAAATCCAGTAATGTGATTTTACCCAAACAAAAAGCATGGAAAACTAAAGAAATGTTCTCAGGAACCACACTACCCACAAATGATTTGAAACTACAGACATGTATACAGACAACTTCCTCTCCTTCCATCCGTTTAACAGCTTGTTTCTTTTTAACTTATGGATGCAGAAATAGAGAATATTCCTGTGGAGGTCTGGAGCTGTATGTACCCCAGAAAATACATGTTCTTAAACTTAATCCATTCCATAGGTGTGAACCCATTCTAAGTAAGACCTTTTGATGAAATTACTTCATGTAAGGTGTGGCCCACCTCAATCAGGATGGGCCCTAATCCTATTACTCTCTTATAATCTTTTATAAGAGAATAAAATTCAGACACAGGGAGAGAAAGCCACAGAGCACCAGAGCTGAACATCACTGGAACCCAGAAACACCGCCATGTGCCTTGCCATGTGACAAATTAAGGACCAAAGGATCACCGGCAGCCAGCCCAAGAAGCCACAGTCTTCGGGGAAAAAGCATCACCTCGATAATGCCTTGATGACGCCACAATTTGGACTTTATTTTTAGCCTCAAAGCTGGAAGCTAATAAATTCCCATTGTTTAAGCCAAACCGTTTCATGGTATTTGCTTCAGCAGCCTGAGAAACTAAAAACACCGTCTCAATAGGAAAAGTTGCTTCCTTCTGGAAGTGAAGTTTCTTCAGTGTGATTAGAAGGATAGCCCCTCACATACCCGTGTATTGACTGAGGAAGCCGGGGGCCGGGGGGTGGGCAGCGCTCCTCTCTCCACTCCCAGCTCCAACCTTCTTTCCTAGAAAAGGGTAAAATTCCAGACACCAATTGAACTTTAGTTACCAGTAGAGATGACAAACATTCCCTCTCCCTCTGTTTTCTTTTTTTCTGTTTCTAATCTCTCTCCCTCTCTCTGGCACAGGGTGTGACTCTCAGGGGCCATCCTGTTCAATCTCCCCTCTTCTTCAGGCACAGTATCCAGCTGAGGTAAAATTCAGACACAGGAGAAAGGAAGAGGCCCTGCTTAGAGCCTACGGCTAACCCGCTACCAGAGCCGTGCCCTGCAGGGTGAAGACACTCAGCTAAAAACGAAGTGGAAGTATATTATCTTCCTCCACAACTTCAGGAAGAGGGGGAGCTGAGCCAAGGAAGGTTGTGAATTTCGTAATTCTGACTTCTTATTACTCTCTCAAGCGGAGAGTATGGGTTTGGAAATTCAGACAGCCCTAGGTTCTGACTCCAGCCCTGATTCCTGGTAACCATGACCTTGGGCAAGGACCTCGATTTCCTCATCTGTAAGATGGTGATAACACCCACCTCACAGAGTGGCTCTGAGTTTTAATGAAATTATGTATGCTAATACCTTATTAAGTGTAAAATGTTGTACAACTGCCAGAAAGTAGTGGTAGCATTATCCAGAATTCACCTCTTAAATCCTTTGTGTGCTATAAATCAAGACTCCTGCTATTTCTTTCAGTGTGCTTGTTTTAAGTCTCATAAACACTTCATCTTTATTCAATCCTCAAGGATTACTCTGTGCACAGCTCAGCTCTACATAGGTGACTGCACATAGTACATGTTTGGGTGTAATTTTCTATTAAAAGCCACAGAAGGTTAAGTCCTTGTTAAGTTGTAGCATAAGCTGAAATTCCCATTCCTGCTTTCTTCCCTAATAAGCTGATCGCCTTTCACACGTCAGATGCTGTGTGCTGGCAGTGTGACATGCATGAGCTCTACACAGAGTGCAAAGCTTTAAAGAAGAATGAACTTTAAACAAGCACATAGTACACTTTGTCTCCATTTTCCACCCCTTAGTAAGAAACAAAACCTGGGTTGGGGAAGGTACACAAGTCCAAAGTCGCCGAGCACATCCCTTCTCTCCTAAATGCTTCTATCCTGGGAAACAGACTAATCTCCATCCAGAGGCATTCCCATGAAATTCTACACTCCCAGCAAATATACTGAGAATATAACAAAAGTCAAGATGAATAATAAGGCCATTGAACACAGCTTTATTAAAGACCACATAAGAGACTGAGAGTGGAATTAGCAGCATCTGGAGTGGGCTTTTGCTCTCTAATAAGCAGAAGAATGTTATTCTCTCTGATAAAGGTAAACTAGTATTCAGAAAGGAAATGAAAGTGATGTCCTGGGCCAATCAGATAATCTGTTTCAAACAGAACCCAGCTGCATCAGCATCAAAATAAGGCCCAAAAGGGAGGGTGATAACACGTCTTCATCAGAACATCCACCAGATCATTCTGAACTCCTCTGTAAGATGAAGGTCCCACCAATTCCAAACCTCCCTCTCCATCTCATTCTTCATAACCTAATGGGATTTATTCAACATCGCTAAGCTCCTATGTAGAGCAAGAGCAATACTGGGCCAAGTGTCTGGAGTAGCAGATTCCTGCAGCCCACTCACTTTCTTTCATTTGGTAATGCAAAAACAATAGGCAACCCCCACATGCCTCTGAACGAAACTCCTGTTGTCGTTTGGGGATTCCAGCCTAAGTAACAGGACAGCTTTAACTGCATTCTAACATGCAGTGCAAAATCATTGAGAGGACTATGAATTTTTGTTCCTGAGAGTCTTTGGAGGATTTTTCTCTGGAACTCGACTGCACGCACAATTTAGAAATTAGATCCACCACAAATATATACGAGATCCCATGTTAAGACTTTTTCGTGAATTAATATAATTTAGGAGAAACAATATTTGGCAAGTCTCAAAGGAACCACAAATTATTAGCAATCATTTTCAACCTGTGCATTGAGATCTCAGAAGTGCATCAGAACAGAATGAAACCAGAGTGGGGTGGACCCCAGGCCAAACTCGCCCCAGTTTCCAAAAGGACTCTTTCCACAAAGAGGAGGAATATGGATATCCAGCTTGTGCTTAGGCAAGGGACAGATTATTCCCTAGCACTGCTACTCAAAGTATGCTCTGCTGACTGGTACTGGCCATGAAATGTTACTAGTCAGTGACAAGATAAATATAGAAATTCAGAGTAAGCACTGAGAAACCTTTATAGCAAGTTAACATGGTTGTGGCATTTCAATACAGGCTTATGTCTTCTAGTAGTTCACTTTGATTGATTTTGCAAAATTTTGAACTATGATGAAGTGGAATCTTAAAAACACAAACTGGTTCTTCACCACAATCTGAGAAGCACTGTCCTTGTTCACAGTCTTGGCTGCTCATTGGAAGCTCCTAGAGAGCTTTAAAAAGTACTGATGCCAGTTTCCAATCCCAAAGAGTCTGTTTTAATTGGTAGAGGATGCAGCTGGCCTTCAGGATTTATTAAAAGCTCCCAAGTGTTTCAAATGTCAGAAAAATATTTGAGAAACACTTTATTTTTAAACCATAAAGGATCAGAAGATGGGCTTGCGGCTTAGTGAACTGGAAACACACAAAAAGTAATTCTTTATTGCCTGTTACTTTGAAATTTTGAAAACTATTTTATTATGTCAAATTAATTTATAATACAGTGTTTCATTTTAAATAAGGGTAAAATGAACTGGGATACCTTGATATGGAGACATGTTATGTACAATTTTTAATTTGAACTTTTTATTGCTGTGTAACATGCATACAGAAAAGGGCACAAAGCATAAAATATATAGATAGATGGTATTTTCCTAAAGTAAAGACATCCATGTAACCAGCACTCCGATCAAGAAACAGACAATGCAAAGTACTATTTGCCCCCATGTTGTGGCATCTAAAATAGCTCCCCATTGAGAAGAAATAAAGATAATGTACTCTGCCACTGTACTCTTGACATTTATCTTGGTTTACAGTAAATCTGGTTCAAGTTGGAAGATTTAAAGGAGTAGATATAGAAAGTACAGTGATTCTTCTTGGTAAAGATGGCAGATTGAACACACATCTGTATTTTCTGATTCCTGAAATCCCACTAAAATAACAATAAATGAAATTTTTCAAGGCATAAACCCACAAGGATGGGAAAATTAGTAGAAAAGAGAATAACAAAATTTTTAAAGCTGGAATATGGTAAATGTCTTATCAGGCCAGAGAAATCTGACACCTAATTTGAGGACAGCGAAAATGTAAAATTAGCCTGATTTACAATGCAGTTTTCCAAAGCCTCAGAAACTGCGGACACAAGTTACCACTGCCCGAAGGATGACAGTGAGGCTAAAATCAGAAGTCTTGATTAAAGTCAGTTTGAGAAGCTAGCAGAAGCAAAACTCAGATCCCCTCCCTCATGCTATACAGCATATGACTATGTCTGCCTTTCCCCTGGCAAGGGCCAAAGGTTTATCCTCTGGAGAGGCTCAAATAGGGGTCTACAGAGACACTAGGCATGGCTGGAAGGTGGGGCACCGTACCAAAATCATGGAGGGATGAAGCAAAGCTATGCACGCTGCTCACTGAGACACCCAGGCTGCTTCTCCTACCCAGCAACCAGTCAAGAGATTGGAAGTTAAGAGACTGTGGCAGCCAAGCGAGAGATTAGAAGAGCCTCCTCTGATCCAAGGGAACAGATCTTAAGAAAATGATATTGCAGTTGCCCAAGGAAACAGCCCAACTATTCTGACAGTAAAGCCATAATACAAAGACCCCTGTTGGAGGAAAATTCCCCGTGGGTCTCTCTTCCATTTCTGCACATCTTGTGAGCAAAGGCACACTGCAGCTTTTTGTTCTGGACTATCTTTTCAAAATGTCTGAATAGCAAACAGGCTTGGAAGGTTGAGAAAACATCTTCTAGAACAGAAGGCAGGCTTGTTTGTTACTATATCCCCCTGGTCAAAGGTTGGCTAGACTTGCTTGCAGGCCATTAGAAAAGACTGGAATTTCCTAAGCTCAGGATTCCTTGGTTGTGACACAAATCTACTGCATGCAATGCATCCATCTCAGTTGCCCGGTTTTGGAACTTGGGGAGCAAGGGGAACAGACATGAAAATGAAGCTCATGCTGCCTGCTGGACTGTAAATAATGAAGTCCTTTGCCTTTGACCTAGGAGTCTTGTGTCTTCTGCTAGCAACCACTAAACAGTAATGGGTTAACTTGTTAGCTTGCAAGGGGGGCAAAACCCCAGACTCTGCACAGTTCTTGACCACCCCAACCACACTCAACGCTTCCAAACAGTTTTTGAGTGTCCCACTCTAGAACAGAAACAGATAAACAAAAATCACAAAACATCCAATCATAGTGGCTAACAAAAATAAAATTTTAAGAAAGCAACTTGGAGGAAACAGCCCATTCAAAAGAAGAAAACTTGAAACAATATTATTAATATCCTCAGGGAGATAAGCAAAGATATTTTATCCACAAAACAAGAACAATGTGCCATATTTTTAAAAGCAATGTTCACAAAACAAAATAAAGCTCTTAAAACTTTAAATGAAACTTTAAGTGAAAAACTTTAAAAAGTTTGTAAATAAAGTCAAGAAAATCTCCTAGAAAGTACAACATTCAGCAAAGAGATGGAAAACAGGAAAGATAATATTAGAACCTGGGCACCTCATTATGGCATAAGCAATTAAGTCAGCAACCCCACTTTCCAACGTATATGAGGATAAAATTCCTTATTACCTAAGCCAGTTTACGTTGAGTTTTCTCTACTTGCAGCCACCCAAACAACGCTAACTGATTCCTAAGCAAAAAAATCCACACACATCTAGGGAGATCTTGAAAAGAATAAGTTGGTTTGCTGTCTGGAGCAGGGAATAAAAATGGAAGCAGTGCCTTTATCAAATGAAGTCTTCTCCCCAAATTTGCTCATCTGCCTTAAATTTGATGGAAGCATTTGAGAAACCTCCTATTATACTATTTCTCTTTAGCAAACAGCTGCATATTTCACAATGCTTCTGGCTACTGATTTTCTGTTGCCTGTATATGAATGTCATTAAAGGAGAATGCTTATTCCTTTTAGGAAACATAGAAAGTTGTATTGCCAAACAAAATTGTACTGGCAGGGGCAGGGGGAGTAGGTTGTGATGCTTTGGTGATGAAAAAAGCCTTGCACATACCTGTAACTTCCTTTCCACATCAGCGTGTAGTGGCATCCAAAATATTGCCAAGCACAAGTTACCACCTCAATAGTTTGTTTTGTTTTTGTTTTGTTTTTATCAAGAAAAGTGAACAGAATTTGGAGTTCTCCTTGACTACTTTGCTGCCTTTCTAGAAACCATGTCTTGAAATCTGTGGAAGAAATTTGGGAAGATATTTGTATCACTTTTGAGAGGAAAAGAAAGCTCATCCTTAGAGAAAATCGCTAAAGGGGAGTTCCTTCATGGCTTTGCTTATTCGATAGATATTAACATGATATGGTTTTTTTTTTTCATTCAAAGCTTTACAGTCACCATTACGATGCAGCTGAAAATAACCACAAGTTCTTTTGGAAATACTGCTCTTTAGGAAGACAAGGATCCAGAGTGATGACGTGCTTTTTCAGATACTGTGAGGGGACCTAGACACAGTGCAGGCTAATTCTGATTAAAAGAGCTTAAAATTGAAACACGGATTCATCATCTTTTCCTTGCTGAGAAAGACAAGCATGGATGGTGCAGACCTTGCCTCAAAGATGACCTCACTGGCTTGAGTACAAATGAAATGATGTGACATTAACTCACCTGGAAGAGTCTTGATACAAGTTTACTATCTTTAGGCAAAATAAACTGCAGGATCTCCTACCTCTTACCCTTGTGAGTCAGGGTTTTACAAGGTGTGAAAGTTTCCAAGAAGTTAAGTCAACTGATGTCAAAGATAATGTGCACTCTGCCCTGCCTAAGACCAGTCCAAAATTTCAGCTTTTTATTCAATCCAAACCACAAGGGCTTTCTCACTGAAATTCACTTTTGAATAAAACTGAAGTTCATTTTTATTTTAATTAAAAAATTTAGAATTATTTAAAAATTTCCAGAGGTTACCATTAAATTTGCACACATCCCCATAAAATTCAAAAAAAAAGATATATCTCAGTGGCACTGTCATTTTTATAGCCTGTTCCTGTGAATTAATACATTTCTAGTATAATAAACTGTATGAAAATATTTAGTGTACATATACATATACGGGAAAGGAGAGAATAATTGTAGCTTTGTTTAGATTTTCAAAGATTCTGTGTTCTCCAAAATGTTAAAAAAGAAAAAAAAAAAAAAAAAGAAAAAGAAAAAACATTTCTCTACTACAGGGCAGTTCTCTAAGATATATGTAATTACCATGTCAAATCGCAGGTCATTTCTAACATGATTTTAATCGTTATACAAGACTAAACTAGTAGTTAAATCTTCAAATGTGATCTGGTCCAAACCTTAAAAATTCTGCCAGGAAGTGCCTATAAAATTGAAATTATTGTTCACTTTGCCAAGTTCAATGTATTAAAACCCTAATTAAGAGACGTGACAACTAAATGCACTGCGGATCCTAGGACAGAAAGAGAACCTTAATGGAAAACTGATGAAATCCACATAAAGTCTAGAGTTTAAAAGCAATGTATCAAAACACACACACACACACAAAATATTTTGAAAAAATGTACCAATGTTGGTATCCTAGTTTTGAAAAATATACTATAGTAATATAAAACAAATATAGTAACATAAAATGGTAACAATGGGGAGAACTGGGTGAGGGGTATAGAGCACTCTCTGAACTATCTTTCCAACTTTTATGTAAATTTAAAAATATTGCAAAATAAAAGTTTATATTTTTAAATCTACTTAAAATTTTTAACAAGGCTTAATCACTTATTTAACAAATATTTAAAGAGTGTGCAGACTCTGTTCTACATGTTGGGCATATAGCTCCCATCCCAATTCTTAGGGAGCTATTTCAGCTTCCTAGCTCCTAAAACAAATACCGTAAATGGGTTGGCTTAACTAATAGGAATTTATTGGCTCACAGTTTTCAGGCTAGGAGAAGTCCAAAATCAAGGGTCAGCAAGGCAATCTGCAGCTAGCTGCCGGCAATCCTTGGTCCTTGGTTGTTCTGTCACATGTGTTCTGTCACATGACAGCATCTTCCCCTTTCTCTTCTGGGTTCCATTGACTTCCAGCTTCTGACTGCTCCCTGTGGCGTCTCCTTGTCTGACTTTCACTCTGCTCATAAAGGACTCCAGTAATCTGTATCAAAGCCCAACCTGATTCTGTTCGTCACACCTTATCTAAAATACCATCTGGAAGAGATCTTGTTTACAGTGGGTCCACACTCACCAGAATGTGGACCCAGATCAAGAATGTGTCCAAACTGGGATACACATTTCAATCCACATCAGGAGCCAAGAGTCTAGTGGGGGAAGAAACACATTTAAAAATCACAAAATTAATACAAACTTTAACTGCAGTTTATAGTAAGTGCTACAAAGGAAACGTACAGGATCTTATGAGATAAGAGTTACAGAGATGGAAAGGTCTCTCTGAGGCAGAGACACATAATATGTGACCTGAAGCATAAGGAGGAACCAGCCAGATGGAATGTAGTGGATAAAGCACCAGGAAGTGGAAGGCCCTGTTCATCAGCCCTGTGGAGTGGCAGGATCTGGAGTGTGTGTCAGTTATGCACACTCAGTATGTGTGCATACTGAGTGGACGGAGGATTGGTGCCCACTGAAAAACCAGACTATGTAGGAACTTGCAGGCTGGGTCCATGGTTTTATAGTTTCCCAAAGGGCTAAAGAAGTCACCGAGGATTTTAGCCAGAGGAAAGGAATGGTCCAACTAATGCTTTTAAAAGATCACCAGGGCTGCTACATGGATAATGAACTGGAATTCATTTAAGCTACATGGATAATGAACTGGAAGAGAGCAGGAATAGAAGCTCTAGTTTCAGGTGCCCATGATTTTTAAAAGATTAAGAAAAAATTAGAAGTTCTCAGTTTCTAGGTGTATTTGTTCATAAAAGTCTCTGAGGAATAATTATGTGATTTAGACATGTATATTGCTTCTTTAGAACCTGCTACCATAATAACTCCAGCAGGGAAGATGGTGCTCCAAATGGCTCCCAACTCGCTTGATTTAGATTTTCCCTCTATAATATGCTTAAACATGGGTATGAACAAAAAACATGATAAAGTCTCAAGACTTAGAGTTTAGTTAGGTACCAGCAAAACCTACAAGTTCTAACATCCTTAGGAATCTCAGCTTTCACAAGGTATAAAGAATTCTTAGTATATCTGGTTTTCAGGACCATAAAACAGTTATTGACACCTCACTACTGCCATCTTGGTATTAGCCCAGAACCAAATATAGCAAATCCCAGACTGCAGAATACTGTAATTTTCAATCCCTGTTTAAAATATACAGTGTTAAATGTCAACCTCCATTACTGTACACTGAGTCTGAAGGAACTAGTGTGTTGCCCTATCTGATCTAGAAAAAGCAATATGTCTTCCAAACTCAGTGTGATCAGTGGCACCTCAATAAAACTTAACAAGTGGTCTCTGGTGCTGGTTGGGTACCTTAAACAGGATTCTCTAAGGACTTATACTCTAAACAGACATCTGGATTTTCTCAATTTGTCAGAGAAAAATTTACAGTATCTACAACCTCACTAAAAACTTTATAGATGTCTTCTCCATGTTATCAGAACCAGAAGAAAGAACTAAAGGAGCCTATGATTTTAAATGAAATGTTTTTATGCAGAGCTCTGTGAACCAAATAGTTATTAAGTTGAGTATTTTGGTTTGCTAAAGCTGCCAAAATGCAATGTATCAGAAATGGGTTGGCTTTTAACAATGGGGATTTATTAAGTTACAAGTTACAATTCTAAGGCTGTGAAAATGTCCAAATTAAGGCATCAACAAGAGGACACCGTCTCTGAATAAAGGCTCCTGGCATCCAGGGTTCCTCTGTCAGCTGGGAAGGCACATGGTCAGAGTCTGCTGGTCCTTCACTCCTGGATTTTTGCTTTCAGCTTCTGATTCCAGTGGCTTTCTCTCTGAGCGTTTGTGGCCCTCTCTTAGCATCTCTGGGGAGTTTCTCTCTCCAAGCTCTCTTGGCGTTTCTGCCTTTTATCCTCTGATAAAGGGCTCCAGTACAGTATTAAGACCCACTTTGAAATCAGGTGGCTCACATCTCAACTGAAACAACCTAAACCAAAAGGTCCCACCTACTAGGTCTGCCCCCACAGGGATGGAAAGAACATGGCCTCTTCTGGGGTACATAACAGCTCCAAACTACCACAGTTGACTGCCTAGCCAACCACTCTGTCTCTTTGGAAATTACCTCTTACCCACAACCAACAGTGTTACAGAAGGGAGTCTCTGGCAGCCACGAAAGCCTAACTCGACCTGACACAAATCACCAAGTTAACTGGATCAAGAGAGTGCAGGTGACACAAATTGGACCAGAGTCCCTTTCCTCAGGAATCTGTATTTAGAAATAAGAGATTCTTGCTCCATCTGTCTGCTCTCTTGAATAGAAGACGTGTAATCACCGGAACTGCTGGCAATGGCTATTTTTGACCATTCGGACAAGGAAACAGAGAAAGCCAGTATGCAGTTAAGAGAGAAGAATGGAGAACATGTGACAGGAAAAAAAGACAGCGATGAGAGAGATAGCAAGAGGGTTTTCAGTTTTTCCCACAACACTTCATGTCCTGTTATCAGTCTATCCCAGATCTATCTCTTCCCTTAAAATCCATGTGAAACTCCAGTATCCTTTCAATAACTTCTATTTTTGCTTAAGCCAGTTAATGTGAATTCCTGTGACTAGAAACCAAACAAGACCTCACCAATATTCCAGATACTCTCCATTTTACTTAGTTTCAAATAGCTAGGACCAGCTTGCCCAAATTCTTTAAGCCAAAATCTCTGAAAGGTGATTACAGCCTCTCAAAGCAAATAAATGGCAACAAACTGAAAAATGCTTATGCTATAATGTTAACTGGAAAAAAAGCATGCCACAAAATTGTATCAGGATTATGATTACACTATATTCTATCTTTGTCAATAAATCCAGAAGTGAAGTCCTATATGCATTAACAAGAAATTAACCAAAATAACAGTAGTTGTATTAGGGTGATAGGACTATTTTCCTTTTTCTCTACATTTGTCTGTGTCTGTAAGCAGTTAAATACTTAAATACTAATTTGGGGGGGAGAAAAACTATCATTCTGAAGACTTTGTAGAAATAAGTAAACGTGTTTATGATATAGCAACAAATATATTTTTCTTTATTAGAGAAGTTACAGGTTTACAAAACAATCATGCATAAAACAGGATGCCCATATAACAACCCACCACCACCACCTTCCAGTGGTGTGGAACATTTGTTGAAACTGATGACAGCACATTTTTATAACTGTACTATTAATTAAGTCCATGGTTTACCTGAGGATTTACTGTTTGTGTAGTGTAGCTCCATGGATTTTTTAAAATTCTGTTACCATATGTACAATCTAACATTTCCCTTTTTAATCACATTCCAATATATATTTCCGTGCTATTGTGTTCACAATGTTGTGTTACCATCATCACAATCCATCATCAAAATATTTCCATCATTCCAAATAGAAACCCTGTACATTTTAAGCCTTAACTTTCCATTCCCTATTCCCACCCCATCCCCTGGTAACCTATATTCTAGATTTTGACTCTATGAGCTTATTACTGTCGTTGTTTCAAATCAGTGAGATCACACAATTTTTCTCCTTTTATGTCTGGGCTTATTTGATTTAACATGATGTACTCAAGGTTCGACCATGCCGCATGTTATCAGGACTTCATTCCTCTCTATGGCTGAATAAAATTCCATTGTATGTATATGTCACATTTTATTTATCCATTCATCAGTTGATGAACACTTGGGATACGTCCATCTTTTGACAATTGTGAATAATGCTGCTGTGAACATCAGTGTGGAAATATCTATTTGAGCTTCTGTTTTCAATTTTTTTGCTTTCAATTCTAGAGGTGGGATTGGTGGGTCATATGGTAATTCTATACTGAGCTTTCTGAGGAACCAATAACCTGTTTTCCACAGTAGCTGCACCATTTTACATTACTACTAGCAATGAATGAGTGTTCCTACTTTTCCACATCCTCTCAAACACTTGTTATTTCCCATTTTTTAATAGCAGTTATTCTAATGGTGTGAAATGGTATCTCATTGTGGTTTTGATCTGCATTTCTCTGATGGCTAATGATGTTGAGCATCTTTTCATGTACTCTCTGGCCATTTGTATAACTTTTTTGGAGAGATGTCTGCTCAAGATTTTTTGCCCAGTTTTTAACTGAGTTGTTTGTCTTTTTTGTTAAGTTGAAAGCTTTCTTTATATATACTGGATATTCATCCTTTATCAGATATGTGGTTTCCAAGTATTTTCTCCTATTGTACACATTGTCTTTTTACTTTCACAATAAAGTCCTTTGAGGAACAAAAGGTTTTTTTTTATTTTGATGAGGTTCCGTTTATCTACTTTTTTCTTTTGTTACTTGTGCTTTGGGTGTGAAGTCTAAGAAATCATTGCCTAATACAAGGTCCTAAAGATGCTTCCCTATGTTTTCTTCTAGGGGTTTGATAGTTCTAGCTCTTATATTTAGGTCTTCGATGATTCTGAATTGATTTTGTTTATGGTATGAGGTTGGGATCCTCCATTTTTTTTCAAGTGGAGATCCAGTTTTCCCAATACCATTTCTTGAAGAGACCATTCTTTCCAAATTGATTAGTCTTTGCCACCTTTTCAAAAATCGGTTGGCCCAAAGTGTGAGGTTCTATTTCTAAGCTCTCAGTTCTAGTCCATTGGTCTACATGTCTGACCTTCTCCCAGTACCATGCTCTCTTGATTACTGTGGATTTGTGGAAAGTTTTAAGATATGGAAGTGAGAGCCCTCTAAATTCATTCTTCTTTTTCAAGATGGCTTTAGCTATTCAGGACCTCTTACCCTTCCATATAAATTTGATGACTGGCTTTTCCATTTCTGCAAAGAAAGTTGTTGGAATTTTTATTGGGATTGCATTGAATCTATAAATTCCTTTGAGTAATATTAACATCTTAATGATCTTTAGTCTTCAAATCCATGAACACAGAATATCCTTCCATTTATTCAGGTCTTCCTTAATTTCTTTTAGCAATGTTGTGTAGTTTTCTGTGTATAAGTCCTTACATCCTTGATTAGATTTATTCCTAGACACCTGATTCTTTTAGTTGCTATTTTGAGTGGAATTTTTTTCTTGATTTCTTCTTCTGATTGTTCATTACTTGTGTATAGAAAAACTACTGATTACTGTGTATTGATATCATTGTGTATTGAAATTGTACCCCACCACAAATCTCTAAGAGCTCTGCTGTGGATTTTTCAGGAATTTTGTGTATAGTATCATATCATCTGTCTAACTGCCCCGGCAAAAACTTCCAGTACAATGATCTACAAAAGTGGTGACAGTGGGCACCTTGTCTTGTTCCTGATCTCGAAGGGAAAGTTTTCAGTCTTTCATCATTAAGTAGGATGTTAGCTACGGACTTTTCATATATGCCCTTTATCATGTTGAGAAAGTTTCCTTCTATTCCTAGTGTTCTAAGTGTTTAATCAAGAAACGGTAGTGTATTTTGTCAAATGCCTTTTCTGCATCGATTGAGATGATCATATATTTTTTCCTTCATTCTGTTAGTGTAGTGTATTACATTAATTGATTTTTTTATGTTGAAACAACATTGCATAACAGAGATAAATCCCATTTGATTATGGTGTATAATTCTTTTAATATGCTGTTGCATTCAGTTTGCTAGTATTTTCTTGCATCTATATACATAAGAGATATTGGCTGTAGTTTTCTTTTCTTGTGGTATCTTTATCCAGCTTTGGTATGAGCGTGATGTTCCCCTCATCCAATGAGTTAAGGAATGTTCTCTCCTTTTCAATTTTTTGAAGGAATTTGAGCAGAATTGGAATTAAGTCTTCTTGGAATGTTTGGTAGAATTCCCCTGTGAAACCATCTGGTCCTGGGCTTTTCTTTACTAGGAGGTTTTTGATTACTGATTCAATTTCTCTATTAGTAGTTGGTTTTGATATCTTCTATTTCTTCTCAAGTCAATGAAGACAATTTGTGTGTTTCTAAGAATTTTTCCATTTCATTTAGGTTCTCTAATTTACTGGTATACAGTTGTTCCTAGTATCCACTTATGGTCCTTTTTATTTCAGCAGGGTTGGTAGTAATGTTCCCCTTTGCATTTCTGATTTTCATTATTTGTATCCTCCTCTTCTTCTCTGTCAGTTTAGCTACAGGTTTGTCTATTTTCTTGAGCTTTTCAAAGAACCAACTTCTGATTTTGTTGATTCTCTATTATTTTTTGTTTCCTATTTTCTTTATCTCTGCTCTAATCTTTGATATGTCCTTCCTTCTGCTTGCTTTGGGTTCAGTTTGCTCTTCTTTTTCTAGTTCTCTCAGTTTAGACATTAGGTCTCTGACAGTCTTTCTTATTTTCTAATGTAAGTATTTACAGCTATAAATTTCTCATCACTGCCTTCACTGCACTCCTTAAGTTTTGGTACGTTGTACTTTCATTTTCATTTGCCTCAAGATGTTTCCTAATTTTGCTTCTGATTTTCAGTTTAACCAATTGGTTGTTTAAGAGTATGTTATTTAATTTCCACATATTTGTGAATTTTCCCTTTCTCATTCTGTTATTGATTTCTAGCTTCATCTCATTGTGGGCAGAGAATATATGTTGTATGATTTCAACATTTTTTAATTTATGGAGAGTTGTTTTGTGACTCAAAGTATAGTCTATCCTGGAGAATGATCCACAGGGACTTGAGAAGAAAGGGTCTCCTGTTTCTGTTGGGTGCAGTTTTCTATACATGTCTGTTAGGTCTTGTAGGTTTAATGTAGTCATTCAAGCCCTGTACCTCCTTACTGATCTTCTAACTAGATTTCTTATCCATTATTGAGAGTGGTGTGTTAAAGTCTCCTATTATTAATGTAGAACAATCAATTTCTCCCTTCATATCTCTCAGTATATGCTTCATATATTTTGGAGTTCTGCTGTTAGGTACATATATAACTGCTATATCTTCCTTTTTAATTGTTCCCTTTGTCAGTATGTAATAACCATCTTTGTTTCTCATACCTGTTTTTGACTTAAAGTCTACTTTATCTGACATTAATATAGTCACCCAGTTCTCTTTTGGTTACTGCTTGCATGGTATATGTTTTTCCATCCTTTCACTATCAACCCGCTTTTATCTTTGACTTTAAAATGAGTCTCTAGCAGGCAACATATATTTGGGTATCATGCTTTTTTATCCATTCTGCCAATCTCTGTCTTTTGATCTAAGAGTTTAATCCATTTATGCTTAAAGTCACTACTGATAAAACATTTTGCCATTTTGCTATTTATCCTTTTTTGTCCCTCACTTCCATTAAAGCCTGCTTTTATATTTGGGATGTGTGTGTGTTATACTTTGTTGAGTGCTCTCCCATTTCTATCCGGATTTTTTTTATCTGTTTTCCTTGTGGTTACCATAGGGTTAAAATCTAACATCCTAAACATATAACAATTATATTTGGTTTGATATCAACTTACCTTCAATAGCATACAAATATAAATTTCCTACTGTCCCCCACCATTTTTCTTACTTGTTACCACTTTTATCTTTGTACACTGTATGTCCAAAAACCAGATTTATAATTACTTTTGGTGCATTTGCATTTTAGCACCTGTAGGAAGTAAGAAGTGGAGTTACATACCATAAAATAGGATACAATACTGGCATTTATCATTACTCAAATGGTTATCTCAACTACAGGTATTTATTTCTTTATGCTACTTTGAATTATTGTTTCCTCTCCTTTCACTTCAATCTGATGAACTCCTTTTAGCATTGCTTGTAGGGCAGATATAGTGCTGATGTACTCCCTCAGCTTTTCTTTATCTGGCAATGTCTTAATCTCTCCATCATTTTTGAAAGAGAATCTTGCTGGATATAAAATTCTTGGTTGGCAGTTGTTTTCTGTCAGCACTTTAACTGTCTTCTTTCCTCCATGGTTGTTCATGAGAAATCAGTACTCAATCTTATTGGGATTCTCTAGTATTTAACATGTTGCTTTTCTCTCCCAGCTTTCAGAACTCTCTTCTTGTCTTTTGCATTTGATAGCATAATCAACATATAACAGCATGTATTTTTCTTCATGCTTATCCTGTTTGGCATTCTCCGAGCTTCTCAGATATACGTATTAACACCTTTTGCTAAGTTTGGGAAGTTTTCTGTCACTATTTTTATTTGCAATATTCTACATAGTACTGTATAAATTTAGTACCCAGAATATATGGAAAAACAGCACATTGTGGTAAAAGTAGAATTACTATGTTCTCCAAAGCATAACAAGGTTAAACAAAATGCACATACTACATGCTGACCACATCCTCCAGCCCGGACTCCACCCTGCACATATACCCCACAAGGTGCAGGAAGGCTGTGAGGTCCTGCTGCTGCAGAGGCTCCAGCTCCTCCTGTACTGCCACTGGAGCTGCTAGGCTGCTGACCACATCATCAAACACTCTTTCCAGGACCACAATCAATTCATCATCAAATAGGGCTGTCTGGAGGATGTTGTTCAAAGCTCTATTGCTGCTCCAGCAACTCAACAAAGGGATGGAAATTCTTCTCCAAAAGCAGAGTCCCTTGTTTTAAAACACTTAACTGACCATCTTGGGAAGACATCCCATATCCAGCATCTGGCAAGTCCACAAAGGCAAACTCTCTAAACGCCATGAGGTCCAAGTAGATAGAAACCCTTCACCTCTCATGCTCAACCCACCACACTTCACTTGTAGGAGGCAGAATTCAAACTGGCCATCCAACTTCACATATAACTTGAGAATTCCGTAGGCAGTGGTGGTAGTAGCCAGGATCCCCAGCATCACATTGGTGTCCTTGATGACCTTCCCATCCTCCATCACTGACACCTGCACAGTCTCGGTCTAGATCCCCACGTCACCACACTTCTCCTCAATCTGAACGTGCTCAGATATCACGCACTTCTGCATTATCACCATCTTTTGTGTCAAGATGCACAGGACCTCATTCCTCCTCTCCAGCACCATCTGTAGCACAGGATTTTTCAGATTTATTGTTCTATTGACAGGGTCTCTGATGAGCTGCTGCAAGTCCACCTCCTGCTTCCTCAAGTTTCCAAAGGAAGACTGACTCTCCACAAGTCCTTTCCCTCCAACATTCAGTTTGACCTTCCGCAGGGCCATCTGAATGGTCCCACTTGCATGGTTTTCAAACTTTCCCTCATAAGTCACAAAATCCAATTCCATGATCACTGGAGTCAAAAATTGGTCTTCTATGAGTACATCTTGAAAGCAAGGAATAAAAACTTGTACTTGGGTATCTGCCAGCAGTAGAATCTCTTCTCTTTAGTGACTAGACTTAGAAGTTATAACTTATCAGAGTCATTCAGGTTTGATACTGCAATCAGGTTCCCACCAGCACCTGCCTCTCTAAGAAAATTCCTTGTTGCTTTGGCAACCATTGGGAGGACTCCAGAAGAGCACCCAAGCTCATAAGAAAGAGAGAACCAACCCTGACATCTGGGGGCTGGCCTGGTACTATCAGCTGGGCCCTGGTCTTGCAACCTGGCCTGGCACTCACAGCTAGGACTTGCCATTCTCCCATACCAGACAGTCCTGTTTCTTTAAATATTCCTTCTCCCTTTTTATCTCTTTCTTCTCCTTCTGGGACTCCCATAACACATATATTGGTGTGCTTGATGGTGTCCCATAGCTGTATAAGGCTATTTTTGCTTTTAATATTTTTCTTTCTGCTCTTTAGCCTGACTCATTTCAAGTGTCTTGTCTTCAAGTGCACTGATTCTTTCTTCTGCCAGCTCCAGTCTGCTCTTAAAACCCCCCTGGGCATTTTTCATTTCAGTTATAGTGACCTTCAACTCCAGTAGTTCTGTTTGGTTCCTTTGTAAAATTTCCATCTCTTTACTTAGACTCTTATATTGCTCATTCACTGTTTTCCTAATATCATGTAGTTCTTTCTCTGTACTTTCCCTCATCTCCTTAAGCATTTTTTTAAAGGCTTTGTTCACTATGTCCACATTCTTGTTTTCTTCATTGGTGTTTCTGTATTTTCATCCTCTCCCTTTGGATGGGCCATCATTTCCTGTTTCTTTGTTTGTCTTATACTCTTTTGTGGCACACTGTGTGTTTTAATGTTTTCAAATGTTAACTCTGGGATTTACTCCCTGGAATGTCTGTTTCCTGGTTTCGTAACAAGCTGCTGATAAGACGGAGATTTTCTTGAGTTTCAGCCCTTCTATCAGGAAGGTCCGCTCAAGGCAAATGCACTGTACAGGGTTTTCTTTGTCTTACTGGGCCTCTGTCTTGCCCTGGGCTTTTGCTTGTTAGTTGTTCTGGAGGTCCCCTGTTTACAGGGATTTGGTTGTCCCCTCTGTTTCCCAGGGGACAAAACTCCCTCTCCCTGGTATCTGAAGCTGGCAGGCCTTTGTAGTTTTTTACATTGCTTTGTCTCATGCTGCTTTTACCAGTTTGATCTTTCCCAGACAAAACAGAGCCAGAGACCCAAGAAGGGGATGCAGACTGGCTCCAAAGTGCCCTGTGGAGGGGGTCATGAAGGCTGCCCAAAGCTTCTCTGACAGCTCCGCAAAGCTGAACTTTTCTGGCCTGCCCAGCAAATGAAGCCCTTTAACTAACTGTCCTCCGCAGGGGGAGGCCTTGCATCTTTAAATCTCCACCACCTATGGCCCCGCCCCAGAAGAGCTGAAACAATAGCTGCCATCACCTGTGTCCAGAGTGGGGTTGAAAGTATGGGTGCCTCCACCTTTGTAAGGGTCAGTCGAAACAACAGCTACCTTCAGAGCTGGGACCCAACGGTACAAATTCGCTAATCAAAAGCCATGATTTGTGGTCAGCTGTGCTCACCCTTGTTTCTGGGGAAGAGGATTTTTATGTCCCTTTCCATCACTAGCTGCTAGCCAGGGACTGGACCCTGTGGAGGAGTGCTATGAGAGTGGGTGATGGGTGCCAGCAGCCGCCACATAGAGAGAGCAATTTACAGTTCTTTATCGTAATTTATCAGCCTCTCTCTCCTGCTCTTCCTTGGATGCTGTTACAGTGTTCAACTGGCCTCTGGAATTTCAAAAGAGTTGCTTCAGACAGTTCCTGCCTGTTTAATAGTTGTTTTGATGGAAGGACTGAGTCCTGGAGCTTCCTACTCTACCAGCTTCCCCAGAAGTCTGCAGCCATATATTTTTAAGTAGAACATAAAATAGCATGTTTTTATGTTTGCTACTATAAAAATAGCCTAAAAGAAACTATCCCTTCAAGTCTCCATATATCAAAGCAGCATTGCAACTTCCCCTAGACCGGTCCCAAATTAACCCACAGCCTTCACTTCTCCACCTGTGTGGCCTCCCTACTCTAATAACCTCTCCTCCCCACCCCAGGCTACTCATTTTGAACCGGCTGCCTTCTCTCCATCCCTTGACCCTCCCCATTTTGGTGTCTGGGTACTTGCATCTCCAGGCAAGCATCTCCAACCTTTGGCTCAGCCCACTGAAATAATCTCATCACAAATGGCCTCCATCCCATATTAACATAAACCATCCCTAGAGGGCAATCTTGGTAGGACTGCTCTTTTCAGTTACAGCACCAGGCAAGCCAGAAAATGGGTAAGGCATGGATGGTAACATCCCAAAATAAAAATCACTGTGTACCTGGTATGATGGAATTAAGAATTTCTTCTTTTTAAATTTGACATTGCTGTAACATAATTTTTAATAACAACAAATTCAAAATACAGCATGGTACATGAAGAAAAAAATAAGTGGAAAACAATTTCCCTCCAAAACAAGGAAAACATGAGTGATGTCTCTTTGCAATCATGACACTGGTTCTAATCATTTCCTCCAAAATCATTACAGCTTTCATAAATTGGACATCTACTTTCTGCTGTGCATTGTGCCAGCCACTCCATACACATTATCTTATGTAATCTTCCTAATGACCTGAGAGGCAACTGTTATCATTCCCAAAATAATAAACTTAATTATTGATCTGAGAAGTTAGGCTACTTGGGCAAGTTTAAAAGTAGAAAAGCAGGGGAAGGGCATGGACCTAGTCTTCCAGTTTCCAAAGCCTGTGATCTTTGCATCAGATCCCACAGTCTCAAACCAGGTCTTAGATAAGCTTTCCAAAGAAAGCATACCTTAAACTTACTGTTAAACTCAAGTGTTAGCAATTATTGCTAGCAGTATTTTACACCTCTTGTATGTAAATGTACATTTTAAATGCAAAATACCCAACAGAGTAAACACTGTAAAAGCTACCACATTATCCAACATCAATAACACATGCAATATTATTCAATACTAATATAGCCCTTATCTGCTCTGGTTAAAAAATCTTACAAAAGGCTCCTCAATACTATATATGGATGATACTTACTTATAACTGTTTACAAAACATGACCTGTCATAGAAAGAAGCATAAAACTTATTCTCAGGATATAAAGAGAACATGAACTAGGAGGAATATTATTGCATCCATTTCACTGGTAAGAGACAATTTCATAACTTTCTCCAGTTAGAGCACTTAATAGTTATATTTAAGTTGTATCATTAAAGACCAATAGTAACCACCTGTGCCGGTTTGAATGTATTATGTCCCCCCAAACGCCATTATCTTTGATGTAATCTTGTGTGGGCAGACCTATCAGTGTTAATTAGATTGTAATTCTTTGAGTGTTTCCATGGAGATGTGCCCCACCCAACTGTGGGTGATGACTTTGATTGGATAACTTCCAAGAAGGTGTTGGTCCGCCCATTGGGTGGGTCTGAATTAAATTACTGGTGCAGTATATAAGATCAGAGAGAAAGAGCGAGCTTGCTACAGCCAAGAGGGACACTTTGAAGAATGCACAGAAGCCGAGAGAGTTGCTGCAGATGAGAGACAGTTTGAAGATGGCCGTTGAAAGCAGACTCTTGCTCCAGAGAAGCTAAGAGGACAAACACCCCAAGAGCAACTAAGAGTGACATTTTTGAGGAACTGCAGAGTAGAGAGGAACGTCCTGGGAGAAGGCCACTTTGAAACCAGAACTTTGGAGCAGACGCCAGCCACGTGCCTTTCCAGCTAACTAAGGTTTTCCGGACGCCATTGGCCATCCTCTAGTGAAGGTACCTGATTGTTGATGCATTACCTTGGACACTGTATGGCCTTAAGACTGTAACTGTGTAATCAAATAAACCCCCTTTATAAAAGCCAATCCATTTATGGTGTTTTGCATTCTGGCAGCATTAGCAAACTCGAACACCACCTCAAAAGAGGGGTGGAGCAACACTTTTTCTTTCTTATAATTTTAATAACTTTGTACTGCTCTGCAGAAAAAAAAAAGAAAACATTGCTTTTTCTCCCCCCATTCAAGCACAGACAGCCAAGAGAAGGAAATAAGAAGGATGCAAATACAGAAGTTACAACCACACAGGTAAAGTTATCATAAAATACCATTTGGTGTATTCTCATTCTCTGAATAGGCACATCTGTTCAATTCAGTCACAGCTGGTAGACTCTTTATTCCCTCCCAAACACTACCACGATGCACTCTTTCCGTATGAAAATAATTAACTCTCCAATTTCTTCAGAGGGAACTATAATCATTCATTCATTAGTACAATAAACTTTACTGGGTTCCCAGAATGTACTAGACGTTTTGCCTAAGATGGGGGGTGGGGGGAGGGGGAACAAGTCCCTGCCCTCCCCAAGCTCTGTGGGTGAGACAGTCTTGTGTAAAGCAAACAGCCCAAAATAGTGTGCTAAATGCTGGAGCAGAGGTGAGTACACAGCATTACAGGAGCACAGAGAGAGGATTAACCCAGCCTGGGGCAATCGAGAAGCTTTACGGAGGACAGCACATTTAAACCCAGCCTTTTAAGATAAATGGGAGCTTTCCAAAGAGAGATGAAGGAGACCCAGTAAGAGCCATGCAGGCCAGAGCGTAAAAAGGCTTTACTAAGGAGCAAAAAGCATGGAGAAAATAATGCTATTAAAACAATGAGCTGTTTGATGATACTACGGCCAGGGTATATGGAGGCAGTGAGAGATAGGAGATCAAAAAGAAAAACTGGACCAAAAATTCAACAACTGGTGGCTAGTCAAGCAATTAAGTGCCTCCATACATGCATATATTAAAAATAAAGTTATTAACAATATACAGACTTTTCATACAAAATAAAAACCATTTGTATCTATGTATGTAAAAAAGATTGAAAGGCTATATACACAGTATGTTAACACTAATCACCTCCAGGTGGTGGAATTATGAGTAATTTTGCCTTAATCTCTCTTTACCTCTCTGCCTTCAGATTTTGGCAATTAGGGTGGAAATTGTGTGCTAAAGTAAAACAATGTAAGTTCCGTTCAGATTGTGGCATGCTAACGAGTTTGGACTTTATTGCAGAGAAAATGAAAACATATCCCATATCAGGGAGGTGAGAGGAACAGATTTGCATATTAGGAGAGTAAATGTTGTCAAGGTGTGTATGCTGGATTGGAAAGAGTTGAGGCTGGGCAAAAGACAGGATGGATAGAGCGAAGGCAGTAACAGCAGGATGGAAAGCACATAATTTGGGTAAAATAGATAGAACTGGTTAACTGAATACAGAGTAAGGAGAAAAGGCAGAGGTTGAGGATGACTTTAGGTTTCTGGCTTGGACAACTGGCTGGATACGACATTGGAAGCTGAAAAAGATAATAAAGAAGGAAAAGTGAATTTTAAGAAAAGGATGATAAATTTGGTTTTATGTGTGACATGCCTGGAGGATTTCCAGGTAGGAATGCCAGTAGGAAGTTTGAAATATGTGTCTGAACTCAGAAAAAATGGGCCTAGAAATATAGGCACAAAGATGGTGAAATGATAAGCTTGAATGAGCCTGCTCAGGGAAAGCAGAAAGTGAGAGCAGACAGCTGAGGCTGGAACCTGGGAAATGTTACATCATAAGAGCAGGCAGAGAAGCCAGACAGACAGAAGAGCTAGATGGTGGTAGAATTCTTTTTGGAGAGGGGGTGATCAAAACTGGAGTCAGATCAAGGAGATGTTTTACTACACATTTGCAGCCATCAATAGAAAACAACCTCAGAATCTGATGGGAAAGAGGGAAACAAAAGGTAGACAGGTGCAAAAGGCATAGAACAAATAGAGGCAACTAGTCCCTACCCATGATCAAAGTGGGCCAGGTGAGGAGAAGCAACGTAAATAGGAATGTTTTCAAGTGAGATTCTTCCCGGCGGGTGGGACATTGTTGAAAACCATTTGCCTTAGTTTCCCGACTGCTATGACAAATACCACACAATGGGTTAGCTTAAACAAAGGCAACTTATTGTCTCAAGGTTTTGGAGGACAAAAGGCATGCTGACTCTTGGGGTCTATAGGGTGCTGGTGGGCTGATAATCCTTAGGATTCCTTGGATTTCCCATCACATGGCAATGTCATCTCCTTTTTCTTCCAGGTTCCAGCTGATTTCTGGCTTTCAGTTCTGCCACCTCCACCCTACCTTGTTGTCTTTCTATGTCTGAATTTCTTCTGCTTTTAAAGTACCCCAGTAATCTAGATTAAGACCCAACTTCATACAGTTGGGTCACATCTTAACCTAAAATAACATCTTCAAGAGATGCTGGTGAGTAGAATCTATTGGTGAGTAGGATCTTAAGATGTGACCCACTTCATTCAGGGTGGGTCTTAATCCTCTTACTGGAGTCTTTTATATGAGAATGAAATCCAGACAAAGTGAGAGAAAGCCACAGAAACAAGAAGCTGGAAGCAACAAAACTCAGAAGAGAGAGACCACCAGACAATGCCATGTGCCTTGCCACGTGCCTCACCACGAGACAGAGGAGTCCAGGGTCACTGGCAGCTGGTCTTTAGGAAGAAGGTATTGTCTTGATGATGGCTTGACTTGGACATTTTCACATCCTCAGAACTGTAAGCCTATAAGCTAATAAATTCCCATTACTAAAAGCCAACCCATTTTATGGTATCTGCTTTAAGCAGCTTAACAAACCAGAACATCATTTATTATCTGCTCCCGCTCCCCCCCTCCAAGAACTTAAGTTCCAAAAAGGAAAAGACATTAGTCTGCTTTATTTGCTGATGTGTTCTTGGCACATAGGAGATGCTCAATTAACATCTGCTGAAAGAACAGATCTATTTTCCTACAAGGCCATAAGTAACTCTAGGCAAGGCACTACACATTAATCATTTTTGTGCTCTGCTTCCTAGTACATATTGGTGCTTAATTAACGTTCATTAAATTGAGGAGGATAAATAAAACAAATGGTTCAGTGGCCCATAAAACTGCCTTCATTTCTCTAAATCCTACTACATATCTTGTTTGCACTAGCCTGACTAGTAGAATTTGTTCTTCACCAAGGATGTGTCTTCCTGATTCCTTGGCAGGCACAACTGCAGGAGGCATTAACTTGATACTGATTATTAATGCATTTCCCAGAGTTAAGTCTCCACCTACATCTAAAAAGATAAATGGTATAGCTATCAATAGACCATACTTAAGTCCTCCTACATGACCTGTCAGAAAATGGGAAGGTCACCTTGCTTTTACACCTTATCTATTCCTCACTGTAGCTCAACTTTAGTGCCTTTTCCTAAATATATTCCTCCAGACTTCCCCATGCTGTTGCTCATTCCTGGTAGTAACTACATCAATTGACCATATTGTACTGGTTTGCTTCAATGTGTTTGTTTACTAGTTGATGCTTGCATTAAGGGCAGGATTAATTCGTGGTGCTCGGTTTCCTGGCCCATTTCCAGCTCTCTTCTCTTCCAGTGTTTCACTGCACAAATGGCAATTCCTCTCTTACTTCTGAAAGCATGACCATCCCAAGAACTGTTGGACTATCACTTATTTGTCTCTCTCCTTGTGGGATTCTCAGCGTTCACTGTTTGAACTCAGTGGCCTAAAATTAGGTAAGTGCTCATCACAAATAACCCTCCCAAATACATCTTTATTCCTTTTTGCTTCCAGTTACTTCCTCGGCCAGTGTGCTTCCCCCACCCCCATTTTTGTTATTGTATTGCAAATTAAACATGTGCTGCTATTTGAGCAAGTCCAAAATTATAATATGAACATGGCTTATCTAAAATGTCACTTTTGCAATGCTCTTTCCAATCTGCTCTTTATTAACCAAAGTTCCATTGTTATAAAAATTATAATCATAAACTACCCTGAGTCTTGAAATTACCCAGACAGCTCCCAAATTCTCTGAGCAACCAAAATCCTGTTTCCTGATTAGAATATTCAAAGGTGAAATTCACATAATCTCTGCCAGGTATACTGGTGCCTTCACTTAAGTTTCTAGATTAAAAAAGAAACCATTTGCCAATAGGAAAAAAAAAAGTAGTTTTTTGAGTCTCTAATACAAAGTCTTCAAACAGCATTCCACAGCATGTTATTTTCTTTCCAGAAAATTCTAACACGATATAATTACTTTTGTATGGAAAATAAATAACGTAAGCCTCTAAGGCTAAAAGCAGCTAGACTGGAACCATCCAAATTAGACAGGCCTTTCCTAAAACCAAATGAAATATCAAACTAGAAAATATGTGCGTGAGACGTGCCCAAGGAACAAAGTTCTTAAATTCAACAGAGAGGGAGCAGAGTCAGGGAGAGAGTTACATGAAAACAAACAAAAACGTGTTTTTTCGTATGTATCACAGTTTGTGTGGCTCCCGGCTCTTTTGAGAAGCTGTAACGTGGACTGCACCCCAAAATGTCACAGAAAATACCAATCAGAAATGCATCTAGGAGCTTCCAAACCGTCTGGTTAAAAATAACAGGAAAACATCAATTAAGCTCCATCTATTGCCACAAAACCGCGTTGATACAGAAAAACGAAATCCGGCCTGCATGGAAATTAAACCGCAGCTACTCCCCCAATTCAGAAAAAAACGCGCTTCACTTCGGTGGTTGCCAGACTAATACCAGCGAATACAGCCAAGAGGTGTGTGTGTTGGGGGTAGGGAGCTGTATGCAGAGCACACCTCATCGCCCACCCCCAAAACTGCTCCAAAAACGTGAACGCATCCGCGCCACATGACCTCACTTAGGTGAAAGAAAGCCGGTACCGGACAGCCTCAGGCTCAGGGGTGGCCGCGACGTGCAGCTAGGCGGCGGGGTCAGGTGCCACTCTGGAGCCTCCCTGCCCCAACTCCGACGTTCACTAGTCCCTGGTTCCAATCTCTGGGACTGTGAGAAATGAACAGGTTCTTTCTCTGTCCAGGATGGTGAACCTTCAAAAACGTTTTAACAGCAGTAATTCCCGCGCTGGCCACGTCTCAACACTTCCTACCGAACAAGCTGATCCAGCCCTACTCAAAGTCGATCCAGCCGGCGCCGGGACCGACGTCTGGATGTGCCGCCCCCGCCAGTCCCGCATCCGAGCCTCTCCAGAGCCCCGCCCGCATCAAACCTGCACCCAGTAGGGCTTTCAGGGAGTGTCACCCCAAGGGCTGACTTTCCGCTAAGTGAACAGCCATGTCAGCCGCCCCCCGGGCGTAAATAAAGGAGGGGCGAGCCGGCCGTCGGCCCTAAGGAGCGCTCACCGGATTCCCGCCGCGCCTCCGCCCCCGCAGCTGCGACTGCTTCCAAACTCCTTGGCGCAAACCGCCCGGGCCCCCTCTCTCACACACACGGTTCCACACCGAGGACAGCGGACATACTTTTCGCCCCAGTGGCCCCTACGGCCCGGAGATTGGGGTTGGATGTGCAGGCAGGGCTGCAAGTGTCGGAACAGCGCGCCCTCCCGCATCCCCGCGGCGCCCCTGCTCGCCCACCTCCCTCCGGCGCCTCGCGCAGAGCAGCCCCGCGGCGTCTTACTTTTCTGGCTTGAGTAACCCGGGTAATAGCCATAGTAGCCGGTGATCCGCAGGATCCGGTCCTCGATGGTGGCCACCCCATTGGGGGCCGCCTTGACATCCATAGAGAGCGCGGGGCGGCGGCCCCGGGCACGGCGGGCTGGAGAGCTCAGCGCGGGGCCGGGGAGCTGGTGCAGTTGCCGCCGCTGGTGCTGGTGTTGCAGCTCGTGCTCCCTCGTCCGGGTACTGACTCCACCGCCAGGCGCAACACGGGCACCGCATCACAGCGGCGGTGGCGACGGCGGCGCGGCCCCCACTCGGGCCGGCCTCTCCGTCAGCCTGGCAGCTCTCCCACCCGCCACCGGGCGCACTGCTGCCGGAACAGCGCCCCCTCACCTCCGACGCCCACCGCGCCCGGGGGCCGGTGTAGGCGCCCTACCTGACCGCCGACTCTCATCATTAACCCTTGCGCGCCCTGACCCGAAAAGTAGACACCCTCCACCCCTCGCCTGAAAGGGATGCTTGGCCCAGAGACGTGGGAAGAGAGAAGGTGAGACGATGGCCAGGGGCTCAGAGAGGAGGGGCGGGGGTGGGAGAGACCCAAGCGGAACTGAGGGCTGTTAATATGAGGGGTGAATACTGTCGCTCCGGGAGATGACACCTCTGGGGCGCCTTGGAGCTTGGTCCAGGCTTGGCGTCTACACCGCCTTCAGTCTGCTGATCTGCAGGCGGTCCTAGGCGTTAAGCAGTCCTCGCAACTTGCCTAGACTACCGACAGTCTTTTCACAAGACCTGAGAAGAAAATGAGGCCCCGGCAGGTGGTAAGTGGAGGATTATCTAGGCTTTGTGGACACTTTGAGAGTTCAAGCCCCCAGGTCTCACAGTCCAGGTCCGGACCCGCCATCGTCCCAGAGAAGGCATCAAAAGCTTGGAAGCTGTAGCTGCTCACAGCATGTTTATTTTGCCAATTCCAGATTCCATGAGGAGAAATTATTTTTCTCCTGCATTGCCAAAAACATCAGGAGGTCCTTCGCAATGTAAATATGTGGACAGGTGGAAGTTTTAGATACATTTGCTATCGGAATCCAGACCATCCTTGAAGCTGTGTGTCCAGAGCTCACCTAGACATGGCTCTTTTGCTTTGGGAAGAGACCGGGTTAGGGTCAGTGAATAGTGGGTATGATTCCCTATTCATATTTTGCCACAGCCTCCTAAAAAATTATCTTCACAGTTTTATCTCAGGAACTAAAGTGTATGAGAGGGGCTGGAGGTAGGGGTGGTGGTGTGGGGGAGTGGGGGGTGTCATTATGTCCACCTAGAGCCAGTTTAAGATAACCCTGCCAGGTTTCACATTTCTAAAGGTTAGAAAAAAAATGTAGGTCGACTTCGGTGCCCCTGTAAGAACAACCCCTCTCCCCCCAACTAGAACCCATCATACTGTTCTGCCCCTATGCATTTTCCACATTGTATGTGGGTCTTGAAAAGGGAAGAAATATGCGGATTTTTAAAAGACGAGTTAGGGTTAAACATATGAAAATGAAATATTAAATTTCACAATGTGTTAAGGTTTGGGTTTGGATTTTGTTTTCTGTTTTGTTTTGTTTTTTCTTTTCATCCAGACATGCACAGGATCTTGAGAATGGAGTAAATCTGAGTTGATTGTGGCTGGGAAGAGAGTTCATAAAGAAACCAATTTCCTCCCACACCTGCTTTCTGGGCTGGGAAAGACGGAAGGATGGAAGGAACTGAAAGGTCAGAATGAACTAAAAGGAAAAGGCAAACTGGTACAATGGTGGGGAGCTGAACACTTAAAGCAAGAAAGAAAGAATAATGCCTTTACACCCACCCCACATCCACACCCACCCCCAGGAAACAATTTTCGGCATACTTTTATTACTTTCATTATTTCTATGGCAAACCTTACATAAAATGCATGCATTGCACATAGTAAAATATGGTGATCATATTAATTTAAAATGTTCCTCTTGTTTAAAGTTTCCATGAAGCATCAATTTTCCCGTATTGTGTGTTTGATAACATTCATCATCATTCATAGAATATTAATGCATTCAATAAGAGAGAAATTAAGAAACAATTCCAGCACAAACCTTCTAATGTAACAGTAGGAATATGAATATGCATAGACTTTAAAGACAAGTGGTTTTGTCCCACTACAACGCCTGTTAATGTTTCTAACTTATCTTAATGTATTTAAATTCTAAATTACACTTATTGTGTAAGTTGTTGCCTTCATCTTAGTTAGGTTTTACTTTCAGAAATTTCCAGAGAAGTAAGGAGAAAGTAAGCAAATTCAGCATAAATTTAAATAATGTATATACTATACCCTTAAGACTCTTTATTCTAAAAAAAAAATTATAAAAATTCTCAGACTGACCTAGAAATAAATTTTAAAACAGCAGAGCATTTACAGAGCACTGCAAGTGTCTCTGTAATCATCTGTAATAGGCTGACTGAAACAGTAAATGCAAGCAGATGCTGTAATCTAGGACACACTTTTATTTTTTAAAGGGAGGAACCTGAAATTCTACAATAATATATTGATCAACAGTGAAAGATAAATTTCTGCTAGTGATGAGCATTTTCTGCTAAATACAATAAAAGTTTTTTAAGCTTTCAAATGTCATTTTTAGACATAATTAAAAATCTATAGAAATTATTTTGGGGGGAGGGAGTTTTTAAAACATTTTTATATGTTTGCATGCTGAGTCTGCCAGTTTTCACAAACCCAAAGTTAAAATTTCAAATTGATCAAATATGAATCATCTACCTGCCTCACATCTATTCTGAAAGTATGAGGAAGAGATACAGTTAAGCAAATAAAAATTGAAGGTGTTTATTTGATTCACAAAATATTTCCTCCTGGTAGCTCTTCCCATAGTAATTACAAATCATAATTCAATTTACAAATATTGGTTTGTGTGCAGCTTTTCAGGAGTATTTCTAATACATTAAACAAAGGATATCTGTCTATGATTTCAAGTGAGTTTTGCTATTTAGGCCATATTTACTTTAATCATCTGATCATATCAAATTAGCTACTTAGACTAATTGAGTATACTGAATCTGACTATTGATGCAGAAAATGCCAAACCATTAGTAACCACCATCCATATGATGACCACTTATAGTCTCGTGTCTGATGCTTTAAAATATGTATACCAAATAATAACAATAAAAACCAAATCTGATCACTGGGTATAAATTCTATCCAAAGATAGAAAATGATTTTAAAATATTACAAAAACCTTTATACTTTGGAAGTGTTAGTGAAATAAAATCCATGGAATCAAGTCTTCCTTATGCTGATTTTTGAAACTTTAACAACTGGGTTTAAGTCCTCTTTCCATGGCAAGCGCAAGTCACTTAATCTTTTTGACCACCTATTCAGGTTTACTGATTAAAAGATGCTGAAATAAAGGGTAATGATCATTTGTTTTCTCTGGTAAACTGGTATGGTGTTTCTACGTCTTTGGGCTCAGACTAACTAATTCAGGGTGCTTGGAGAGCCAAGAAAAGAATGTTGAAGCTTTTTACCCATGGTAAAGTTGCCTTGTACAGCTCAGCACTATTTCAAAGAGTTGACCGCAAGTAGTTTGCACAGTGTTTGTGCTTAAAAGTATCTTGCTCTAGCCAACCAGGTTATAAGCTCTGGTACTTGGGGGGTTGGGGAGACCATGGTCTTAATATTTCTTAATATTCCATTTTCCGGAAAGCTGTTCTGAATATTTTAACTACCAAGTCATCAGTGCACCATTTGTAATGCTGATCATCGCTGCCTCTCTATTACGATCTTATGCAATGGTAGGTACAATACTGTTAATTTACCTTTTCAGCTGAAGGTAGGACTAAAAAGGGTTGGAGGACCAGCGCTTTCAGTATCTGCTTGGGAAGTCAGTGCAGCATTTACTCGTCATTGATTGCAGATGTCAAGCTCTATCACAGGAATATTTTTGAAGCTCAACTCCTTGGAAATGCATTGAACAACTTTGGAGAAAGTCTTAAATAATTTCAAAATATACATTCAAATTTTAAAATTTGCCTGTGATACCTCTCTCTCTCAGCAGAAATAACCACAGCAGTATAGCACAGTTGTTAGGAACATGGGTTTGGAGACAGACTGCCAGGGGTCAAATCTGAGCTCACCACTTTGTAGCTGTGTGGCCTTGGATAAGTCACTTGATCTCTCTGTGACACTGTTTTCTTATGTGTGGAATAGGGATGTTAATAGTACCAACCTCTTGGAGCTATTGTGAAGATTAAGTTAGTTGTTAAGTTCATAAAGAGCTTATAACAGTGGCTGGAATACAGTAAGTGTCATAAATGTTAGCAATCATTATGTTGTTCTATGCATGCATTGGGATCACCTGTTTCTTCGAAAATTAAATCATCAAATAACCTCCGCAATTTAAATTGCACTAATTCAAGATTTATCAGAATTTAGAAAAATTCAGGGATGAATATCAAGCTTTTGTAAGAAAGTGTTTACTATGAAAAGTAATAGGGCGTTAGGAATTACACAGTGAGACATACCTGCTCAGGAAAATAAATTCTTTCCACTTATATACAGATAACGTCATAGCAATTGTAAGCAGCGCCATTCTTTGATAAGCCTATTAAAATATTTTGGTAAAGTTGTGTTTGTATGATCCAACACTTACATACACTATTTCAAGTTATAGAAAATACATGGCTAAAATTAATTATTGCAGTAAAAATAATTGCCCAAAATTCAAATTTTTTTGTCAGTTCAATATAGTCTTCTTACAGAATGTATCCTAGTAAGATAAATTTTATAACTATTTTAAAATTGCTTCCCTCCAGGTGGAAATTCCCTCCTTCCTCATTAGTATCTTGTAGAAAGAGCAGGGACTCTAGGGTCTCAAGTCACAGTATCGCTACTTACAATTGCTGTGGACATGTGCTAGACCCACTTCAGTTACCTTCTCTGAAAAAGCGGCTCGTATTTCTACTTCATAGTGTTGCTGTGTTGGTTAAATGAGATAATGTGAAAACATCTTATGAATGCATGGCGCATAGTAGGTGCACAAAAATGATAATTTCTTTCTCTCGGTTACACTCCCTCCTTGTCCATTGTTTATTACTAAAGTTAATTCACACTTTAACATTTCATTCACATGATCAGGACTATCTCCACACAGTTGCTTTTATAGGTTTCCTCTAATCCTTTCAACCAGCACAATGATCACACATGGGGCAAGAGTACTGTGTGCAACTGAAGCAAGTGAGCTTCAGAAATCTAGTACTCGGCAGTGAGTGAAGCTGCTCTTGGCCAGCAGTTCTTCTTGTGCTTTCAGGAGATCTGAGGTGAGGAAGGGGAAGATGGTCAGTGGGCCCCAGGAGCAGGAGGCTCTCCGGTCCTGCTGGGTGACAGTGCCCTGGAAAGTGGAGCAGCCTCAGAAGGGTGCAGTGTAGTGCCCTGAGGGAGGCCGGACCACAGGGCTTCCCACCCTCAGCAGAGACTCGGATGCCTCCAAGCTTGGCCAGAAGTGGCACGGCCACCACAAGGGAACCACATGTTACCTTGACTAGTGTCTATCTCATCAGTGACCCATGAACTGAAGAGCAGAGGGGCTCCCTGACACTTGTGTTCAGCCAAAGGTCCTCCCTGAATTTGTATAACCCTGGATCTGGGGAGCCCCAATAATGCTGAAATTGCGTTTTCCGCTGTGCTTATGGGGCAGGGGATTCAGAGTAAGATTTATATTAATTTAAAGAGAATAGGTGTTTTTTTTTAAAACCCTTCTTGCACAGCTGTGTTGGTGGTTATACATTCAAATTTCCTACATACTCATTTTGCAAATAAGGCTTTCTGTAATTTAAATGTCTAAAAATGCCATACATGCTATGAAGTCAAACCTACTGTATATTATTTTTCTTACAAGGCTTTCTGTAACGTTAACCACTAAAAATGCCAAAAACTGCAGTGATAGTCATTGGTGCTATTTGTCAAATGGTGTACCACAGGATTGTACTTCCTGCCCCCTTGTATGGGGGTAACAGGACTGATTTCCAGTTGATGAGTAGTAAACAAAAGGAGCACGTGTTACATCCTGGCCAGGGGTAATACAAGCCCCTCAGAGTTCTCTCTTTCCCTCTGGTGTGTTGACCATCAATATTCAAGATGATTTTGATACATAACATGGGAGGTTCCTAAAAAATTGAAATCAGAAGGAGTTCTTTCCCTAAACACTGCATTTAATTTCAGATCTTATTCTCTGTATGCTTTGTTTTCCAAGAACATATTATGCATGTTTAAGTATCATCAGTTCTTGAAGCAATTTATCAACAAGTCATACCAAAGACAAAATAAATTGCTTGGAAAAAACATTATGAGTGGAACAGAAAATCAGAGGCAATAGAAAATTTAAAACTCAGAATGCATCAATAGGACAAAGAGAATTGAGAATGTATAGTTGGTACATCCACATCTTGAATTATAACTGTTGTCAAAAGCAATTTCAGGCATGGCTTTGCCTTTAGCTTCAAGAACTATTAATTTTCAGGAAATAAAGTCACAAGGCTTTGTTTCATCATTATTTTCAGCCTCAGTGACACCCATCAATAGGACTTACTTTTCAAATACCCAGGGAGATAATATGAATGTCAGTACTCCAGTGGACTTTTTTTTTTTTTTTTGCTACCTAGCTGATGTCAGAGGAGGCTACTACCTTATGAGGAATAAGCTACTCTCAAGAAAGAAGTGAGAAAAAGTTATATCAAATACTTTTATGCCTCAGTGCACCTCCTCTTGGCTTCACCTTTGCAACAACCAACCCTGTGTGTATTCTCCTTGACTTCACACAGACATAAGATAACAGCACCCCACCACGTACTGATGGGCTTATCCTCCTGTCCCAGGGCTTCCTTGTTGACACTGAAACATGAAAGTGCAGCCGCTTGACTTAAGCTTATGCAACCTGGAAGTGCAGGGGAACAGACGTCACATGGGCCAAACCTGTGATATTCCTATATTTCTTTGTCCACCAAAGTGTTCATAAAAGAATTATTAGTAACTGTTTCCTTCTCTGAAAAAGCGGCTCGTATTTCTACTTCATAGTGTTGCTGTGTTGGTTAAATGAGATAATGTGAAAACATCTTATGAATGCATGGCACATAGTAGGTGCACAAAAATGTGTGTGTGTGTGTGTATGTGTATATACATGTATGTATGTGTATGTGTGTATATATGTATGCACATGTGTGTGTGTGTATTCATTTTAAGGTTAGTAAAACTGTATTTCACAAAATTTGGAAAGTGGGAGATTATTCATGATCCCACTACTCTAACATTTCTTGAATTTTTAATATCCTAATAATCTTTTGGCCCCTGTATTAAAAATACATAATTGTAATGGATACCCATATAAAATTTGGAATATTCCATTCAATGAATGCACTGTGACTTAATAAACCAGTTTTCTATTTCTTGATCATTTGAGTTGTTTCCATTATTTCACAGTGGGAGTCTTAATTAGGAGGTTTGAACCTCCTCTTTTACATCTATCTTCTGTGCTCAAGAGGCTTGTTTACTTGTTTCTTCATTGATTTAGGTAAAGATAATCATCTTTTGGGCGTAGCAAAAGTGATCAGAGCATGTTCTTCTTCTTCCTTTTCCTCTAACTGTGTGCCTTCTTTCATTCTACTCTATTCTGAAGTCTACCAGGACCTCCATACAACTGCAGTAACATCAAAAATTGAATGCCTGCTGTCTAGCTTTTACTGCATGCCAAACTACCCAAAACCGTAGTGCCTTAAAACAACCACCATTTATTACTTCTCATGGCCTGCTGGGCAGTTGGCTGGTTCTGCTGATCTGGCCAGACTTGACTGTTCTTGGGTGGGCTCAGTTAGTGCATGTGGTCAGCAGGTGAATCAACTGGAGACTGAATAGTCTAGAATTGCATCTTAGTTTGCCATGGTTGCTATAACAAATACAGCAGACCAGTTGGCTTAAACACAGGAATTTATTGTCTCCCAGTTTTGGAGGCTTTAAGTCCAAAATCAAGGTGTTGGCAGCTATGCTTTCTCTCTTAAGTCAGTAGTAGCATTATGGTGGTGGCTTGCCAGCAATTCATAACTCACTCGCTGCCTCTGTCACATGACCATCTGTCTCCATCTGTCTCCTACTCAGTCATCTTGTCCTCTTCTGTCTCCTTCTTCCTATAAGGACTCCAGTCATATTAGATTAAGGCCCACACTATTTCAGTTTGGCCTCACTTTAATAATAACGTCTTCAAAGATCCTGTTTACAAATGGGTTCACATCCACAGAACCAGGGTTTAGGACTTGAATGTATCTTTGTGGGGGACATAATCCAATCCATAATAGTTGGCATCTCTCACATGTCTAGTGGATGTGGAGACAGAGGGGACTGGGCTCAGTTGCATGTCTCTCATCATCCAGCAGGCTAGCCAGGTTTGTTCATGACGGCAGCAAAGTTCTAAGACTGAGAGTAAAGCATGCAAGGCCTCTGGAGGCCTAAACTCAGAACTTTTGCTGTCTTGCTTCTACCATATTCTAGTGGCCAAAACAAGGCTAGTCCAGATTCAAGGAGTAGAGAAATAGATTCTGCCTCTTGTTGGAATTTCTGCAAAGAATTGTGGCCATTTGTGTGATCTACCACATCTACTGAAGTCAATGTCAGTGTTACTATGCAGACTGATGAATGTCCTTTCTGCAGAATGTGTTTTCTAATAGAATTTCTTGATTCCCTATCAGCAAAGAAATTTTCAAATGATGTGTTAATAGAGGCAACACAGAAGTAACTCCATTAAGCAAAATTTGACATTAAAAAGTTACCTGCAGGAATGAGATTTTTGTCTGAATAGAAGCTGCAGCCTTTTGTATGGCATTGTAATTCCAAACTACCTGACTCAAAATGGAGAGTAAGAAGTCAGACACACACACAGGCTGTGTCTGCATAATGTTGGTACGATCAGATACAGAACAAAGAAATGCGGTGAGTTTGACTCAGCAGGGCTGTTCCCACAGCTAAGATAAAAAATGGGGACCTGGGAAGTTAGGGCATTCACTGTGGTAGCCCCTTGTGGGAGCATTTATCACGCAATATAGCAAAGATCTGATTGACTGCCTTCCCCCACTAGATTTCTAGTATCTTAGGGACATGAATAAATCTTTTAAACCCATGTCGCTAGTATATAATGCAGAGTTTAGCTGTTGAAGGAAGGGAAGGAGTTATTTCTGTGACTCAGAAAAAAATAACCCAATATAACCACATTTATATTTTTAAAATGTCTATTTGTAACCAAATACTCAAAGATTCTCCCATTTGAAAAATTATTTGAAGTACTAAGTGAAGCTAAGTTGCCCTTACAAAAACAGAAAACATTATTATTCAGCTTGAATCAGAAGGAAGCAGTTGGTGAAGATCACACAAATGCTCACATATCATCACTTTGGTAGAGTAATCCAGGGGAAAAAAGCCTAAGAAATGCATTTTTTGCTTGATAAGCGAAGAGAAAACCCTTAGATTCTTATAAAACTTAATCAAAAATTTCAATTCCCATTTAAACACTTAAGAGAATATCTCTAATCTTAATGTCCTAATTGCTCTCTGGCACAAAGATTCAAGGAGTTTCTTTTGCATTATTATAATTTTTTATACACAATACCATTCCAAAAAGAAACTGAAGTATCTTATAAAAATTCTGCTTTGTGAGATTTAAGATAATAATAATAAGCAAGTAAGGAACTGGGAAGAAAGTAGACTTGAAAATAGAAACCAGAAAATAAAACCAGAATGAGGTTAGTAAATGCCATGATGGCTAATATACTTTGCTAGAAGCACCAATAATTTGACTTGGGGATTCTCAGACACCAACCAAAGAGGAATTTATGGTCACTAACAGCACTCATCACAGTCAGAGACTCATAGTCAGAAGATACACAAGTTTTTACTGATATGAGCCAAGACATGTTCCTAAAAGAGGATCTCATGTGACATTCTAAACAATAGCCTGAAGAACATCCACAGGAGGTGTTCCGGTTTGCTAAAGCTGCTGTTATGCAAAATACCAGAAATGGATTGGCTTTTATAGAGGGGATTTATTAGGTTACAAGTTTACAGTTCTAAGGACTTAGAACTTTCCAAATTAAGCCATCAACAAAATGATACCTTCACTGAAGAAAGGCTGATGGTGTCCAGAACACCTCTGTCAGCTGGGAAGGCACGTCCTTTGCTCCCGGCTTTTGTTTCAAAATGGCTTTCTCCAAAATGTCTCTGAGTATCTGTCTTAGCTCCTCTCTCTCAACTTCTTTAAGTCCCTGCTTCTTTCTCCCAGGACATTTCTCTCAAAGTGTCTGAGGGTCCTCTCTTAGCCTCTCCAGGGCAAACTCTGTGCTTCATCTCTTAGCTTTGCATCTCCAGATATCTTCCTGTCTGCATCTCCAAGTGTCTGTGTCAGCTTTTAGCTTCTCTCCAAATTGTCTCTCTCAGTTTCTCTCAGCTTCTCTTCTCAGTGAGCTCTCTTAAAAGACTCCAGTGATCTAATTAAGACCCACCTGGAATGGGTGGGCTCACATCTCCTTGGAAATTATTCAAAGGTCTCACCCATAGTCAAGTGAGTCGCGTCTCCATGGACACACTCAATCAAGAAGTTCCATCCTAATCAAAAGACTAATAAAGTCTGCCCCCACAAGACTGCATTAAAGAACATGGCTTCTCTGAGGGACATAATAGATTCAAACCAGCACAGGAGGTTATAAAAAATAAAAAATACACCCTGGCAGCACAATGCCAAAACACCATTGAGTAAAATCACATTGATTATGCACTTCAAGTATAGTGCCTTCTCATAATTCTTACTAACCCAAAGACACAGTTGGAAGACCCGCCAGCTAGCTATCCTTAAGGAAAACCTCAGTAC
Source organism: Choloepus didactylus (assembly GCF_015220235.1). NCBI lineage: Eukaryota > Metazoa > Chordata > Mammalia > Pilosa > Megalonychidae > Choloepus > Choloepus didactylus. The sequence continues at coordinate 54,421,030 of NC_051310.1, read as the reverse complement.
ATACTGTCTCTCAAAGGAGAAATAGGTAAATATCACCAAATCCTACTGATGGTATTCCCAAAGGTTTCTTTCTCTGTTTTCACTGCTACTACCCAAGGTTATTTAGGCAAACCTCCTTATAGCCTGGATTATTACAACAGAAGTCTCCAAACCACAGCCAGTCTGATCTCTGTAAAACAGAACTCCTGCTTCAAATGCCTGAATGGTTCAACAAGGCTCTGAGCATAAATTCCAAACTCCTGATGATTGATTACAGGCTTTGGTCTCAGTCAACACCTCCAGCCTCAACTCTTTAACTTCTTCCTACATTCCAGCTACCCCAAGTGTACTTCTTTCAGAGCCCTGAAAGAGTCGCGCTCTCTTGCCTCTGGTTCCCTTTATTTGGAACACTCTTTCCCTTAACCCTTTGCCCTCTGCCTTTGTCTAGTACTTTTCTTTCAGATATCAACCTAGAAGCTCCTTCAGGGAAGCCCTCTTTGCTTGTCTGCCTCCCTCATTAGACTGTAAGCACCATGAGGGCAGCCCCTATGTCTGTTTTTGTTCACCATTGTGTTCTCAATTCCTAACATTTTGCCAGGCACAGAGTAGGTGTTTCATACATATTTTATGAATTAATTGATTAATTAACTACATAATTTTTGTTCTCAAAGACAAGTCCTGGGAGCCACAGGTTCTGTGTTACTCCTTAAATGAAGATCCATTTACCTACCTACTTTAACAAGCAACCAGGCCAAAGATAGTTTTGACATTATGCTATGACTATTGATCAACCATGGCTCATGCCTGCTTTGAAGAACATGCCATCTCTGCCACTCCACCTAGGCAAGGTGTGCCGGTTTGAGTGTATTGTGTCCCCCAAATGCCATTATCTTTGTGGTCTTGTGTGGGGCAGACCCTTGGGTGCTGGTTGGATTTGCTTGGAGTGTGCCACACCCAGCTGTCGGTGATAATTTTGATGAGATGTTCCCATGGAGGCGTGGCCCCACCCATTCGGGGTGGGCCTTGATCGTGGAGCTATATAAATGAGTTGACTCAAAGAGGAAAGAGAGTGCAGCTGGGAGTGATGTTTTGAAGAGGAGCAAGCTTGCTAGAGAGGAACGTCCTGGGAGAAAGCCGTTTTGAGGCCGGAGCTTTGGAGCAGATGCCAGCTGCCTTCCTAGCTAACAGAGGTTTTCTGGAGGCCATTGGCCATCCTCCGGTGAGGGTACCCGATTGCTGATGTGTTACCTTGGATGCTTTGTGGCCTTAAGACTGTAATTGTGTAGTGAAATAAACCCCCGTTTTATAAAAGCCTATCCATCTCTGGTGTTTTGCATTCTGCAGCATTAGCAAACTAGGACATAAGGTCAAGAGTTTCCTCAGAAAACTATCCATGCCTAAGCAACGACACATGGGCGAATGAAACCCCAAAGTATTGTTCACGTAGAACATGATGATAATTTTAGTGTGGGACAAACTTTAAAGCAGGTATTGCCAAATCTTATATTCCAAAGATTTTGCAAGCTATTTGATGCTGAATTTTTCATGAAAGTGTTGCTTTTGGATCTTATCCCATCGTGCACCAGTAGAAAGAATATTGGATAGGGGGTTGGGGGACCTAGATTTTATCCTGACTTTATCACTAATTACCTCATCTTGGAGATCATGATATGGCTCATTCCTTACTCTGGGGCTGGACAAATTAACCCCTCCACCCTAGGCATGGCTCTGCCCAAGCTCAAAGCAGTCGAGCCTGAGCTGGGAGTCCCTCAAGGGCTGCCATACCCAGGAAAGCAGGGTTTCCTGCTCTTACCTCCATATCAGCCTGAGGACATCTGTGTCCATTCATTTTGTATTCTGAGCTTCTGCATAGTGTTTTGTTTGAAGGAAATACTCCACAGCTAAAAAGAAGTATGAAAACTCCTGGACTAAGTGATACTTTCTTTTCTGCTCAATTATCTTCTCCACACCAGAGATATTGACTTAATCCAGGGTACTTTTCACTGCATGAAGTTTGTTGTGGATATAGAGAAACCATGGCATTCTTTGAGAGGCTGATGATAGGCCCTGAATTCTAGCTCATAGATGTTTTTGGGGATGAAAGAAACTTTGGAAATTATCTAGTATGTTTTGCATTTTGTAAATGAAGTCACTGAGGTTCAGAAAGGTGTGGTAATGTGTCCAGTGCAATGTGGCCATGTAAGGACAGAGCTAGGACCAGAGCAAAATCCTCCCAGGTCTCAGGGCAAAGCTCTAGAGAGAGAGGGAGATCACAGCCATCTGGGATGGTGGGCAGCCTGCAGAATGTTACCTGAGGAGAAGCAGGTAACTGCCGTGATCCAGGCCTCCCCATTCCTCACTGCTATTAATACCCAGTCTCCTTGCTTCCAGTCTCATCCCCTTCCAATCTTCTTTCCACATTGCATTCCAGATGCCACCACACAATTTTGGATATGTCCAAAACATGAGCGTCATCCTAGTCAAAATCCTTCATTGGTTCTTCATCACCTACAAAATTATCATGAATTCTTTAGTGTAAGTACCGAGTCTTTCATGATTGGTCCCCTCTCTTACTCTCCAGTCAGCTCTTGCTGAAATTTTCCTCCAAACACACACATTAACCTGCCAACCAGATACTCCTAGTTGTTTCCTACCTCTAGACCTTTGCTGTTCCTTTTATTGGAAGGCTCACAATGACTCTAACCTCTCCCAGCCCCACCACCTGTCCCTTCTAAGCTTATCTCTTTCAAGTCTCAACTCAAACATGCCCTCCTCTGAAAGCTTTCATGTGTCCCCTGGTGGAATTGAAAATCTCCATCCTTTGGGCCCATTGTGCTAAGTACCTCCTTCTCTCGTGGCACCTATAGACTCACCTGCACTTACTCTTTACCCATCTGTTTTCTCTACTGGACAATATGCCCTATAAGGCAAGGATGGAACTTGTATTCTTCCATATATTCCCATCACTAAACACTGTATGGAGCACCGAATAAATGGTGAAAGAGAGTGGGAGAGAGGGAACGAAAGGTGTGAGGGAGGGAGGGAGAGAGAGAGAGAGTTCCTTTAGATCAGTAGATCCTTTCAAATATTTTGAGGGTTTTGCAGTTGTCACAGTTTCCTTATTTGTAAAAAGTGAATAGAAACAGAATTTATCTCCTAGAGTTGTTAGGAGGATAGACTGAGACGGCGTACTTTTTAAAACATTTAGCATGCTACCTGGATGTAAGAAGGACTCAAAAAATATAAGGTATTGTTATCATATGAAAGTGCGATTGGACATTAATTTGGAGAGCCTGGGTGGAATGAGGATTGGGGGCATCTGTCCATTTTAAGAGGCATGTTCCAGTGGTCCTAGATATCTGAAAGTGGAATGTGCTGCCTCAGGAAGCAGTATAATTCCCATCACAGGAGAATTCATTCATAACTTAGCTTGAGAGTTACTTGGCAGTGTTTTTAGCAGGAGTCCACACTTTAAGTGAGTAACTAGATGGTTGTTCCCAGTTGGAAGTTAATTTTCTCCTTATCTGAAAATTTATTGATGTCAAAGTACCTCATTACATTTTAAAATCTAGACATTTGTCCTGGTTTGAATCTATTATGTACCCCACAAAAGCCATGTTCTTTTATTCCAATCTTGTGGGGGCAGACCTACTGTGGGTGGGACCTTTTGGTTAGATTATTTCCATGGAGATGTGACCCTGCCCGTTCAACATGGGTCTTAATCATCCTTACTGGCATCCTCTATGAGAAGATAAAAGGCAGAGACATTTTGACGAGAGCTCAGAGGCACTTAGAGAGAAAACACCCAGAGACATTTTGGAGACAGTTGTTGAAACCAGAACCATGAGAGAAGCTAAGAGATTAAATACAGAGCTTGCCCTAGAGAAGCTAAGTGAGGACCCTGAGATGCTTAGAAAGAAACGCCCTGGGAGAAAGAAGCAAGGATGCACGGGAGCTGAGAGAGAGAAGCTAAGCAGAAGCTACCCCCAGGAGAGGCCCAGCAGACTCTGGCCATGTGCCTTCCCATGCGACAGAGGAATCCCAGATGCCATCGGCCTTTCTTCAGAGAGGGTATTGTCCTACTGATGCCTCAATTGGGACATTTTCTTGGCCTTAGAATTAAAAATGTGTGAACTAATAAACCCCCATTGTAAAAGCCACCCCCCTTTCTGGTATTTTGCTTTCCAGCAGCTTTAGCAAACTGAAACATTTATGTCTAATATTTTCTAAATTAAGTTGTTCTGAAGTTATACCAGTCAGACAAGAACAATGATTTTTATACATTAAATAAGAGTAAAACATATGAAGTTTGTAGGTGTGCTCAGAATGTGTCCAGAAGGACATCGGGCAGGTTTCCCAGAGGTCTCGCTACATGGTTTTACCTTGGTACTTCTCTGTTTTAGAATTTGATTCCCAACTTTTCAGGTCCAGAAACATGAATTTGTTTGTGCGTCAAGAGTGGAAAAGGCTTCTTGAGCAGTGTTTTAGTTTACCAGATGCTAAAACAAATATACTATGGTGGTTTAGAGCTGTATGCACCCCAGAAAAACATATTATTAAACATAATCTATTCCTGTGGGTGTGAACCTGTTATAAATAGGAACTTTTGATGAGGTTACTTCAGTTAAAGTGTGGCCCAGGATGGTTCTTAATCCTGTTACTGGAGTCTTTTATAAGCAGAATGCAATCCAGACAGAGGGAGAGAAAGCCACAGCAAGAAGTTGAAGAGAATGGAAATACCAAGAGATGCCACCATACGCCTTGCCATGTGGGAAGCTAAGGACCAAGGATCACCAGCAGCCAGCCCCAGAGCTCCACAGTCTTCAGGGAGAAAGCAGTGTTTTGATGGTGTCTTGATTTGGTCTTTTTTCTAACCTAACAACTATGAGCTGTTAAATTCCCATTGTTTAAGGCAGCTCATTGCATGGTATTTGCTTGATCAGCCAAAGAAACTAAAACAACATACAATAGGTTTGCTTAGCAACAGGAATTTATTGGCTTACAGTGTGATAGGCTAGAAGGTGTGCTTCCTTCCAGGGTCAGTATCTTCTGGCTGGACAGAAATTTCTGGGGTTCCTTGGCTTTTCCATCACATGTAATGCACATGGCAGCATCTTGTCCTTTCTCTTCTGGATCCACTGACTTCCAGCTGCTGGCTGCTCCACATGGCTTCTCCCATGTCCAATTTCCTTTTCTTATAAGGACTTAAGTCACATTGATTTAAGGCCCACCCTCATTCAGTCTGGACACACTTTAATAACATCTTCAAAGGTCCTATTTACAAATGGGTTCATGCACACAGGACCAGGGGTTCAGACTTGAACATGCCTTTCTGGGGGGACATGATTCACATCAAGGGAGAAGCTCACATTAAACAAACTCACTATACACTGATGAATAAGTTGCATTGCTAAAGGATTCATTCATAATGGGAAACATGGCTGAACCAGAAAGTATAAAGTTGGTAAGACTGATACTTCCTCAGCCTTCATATAGATCTATATAGGGAGCCAAGAAATAATAAATTTGTATGCTGAATCTAGATTCAGATCAAGGAGAGTAAGTAGTGTGCTTCAAACTCTAATGGAGTCAGTCCCTGTTAGAATATCCCTGAGCCTGTGAGCAAATGCCCTCTCTTCTCTGATCTGTGTAGATCCCATTCTGACCACCTCCACTTCAGACTCACACAGTTTCTTTAGATATGTTAATATCATTGATTATTTGCCACTTAGCTAAACTTTCAGTTTCTGACCCTGGAACCAGTTTGCATCTGAGGTACTTTTTGCACACATCTGAACTCGGTGTACTATATGTTGATTTTTACTTCAGCTTTCAGATCATGGAGGGTACCTCCCATGCACTCTGTGAATAATTCCTTCCAGTACTTCCTTCTACCAAAGTTTTTTTGTAAAACAAAAGTTCAGAGCAACACACATTTTTAAATTAAGGAGCATGGTTCTGTCATAGTTGGAATCCTGTTTCCCCTTGTATGGTCAAGATAACTAACATCTTTAAACCTTTAAATAGGCATAATAATATATATTTGATGTATAGAGTAAATGTTAAACAAATATTGATTCCTTTCCCCTTGATAAAATTATTTCAGTAGTGAGGTTGTAAATTTCACTTGCATTGCAACTCAGATGTGCAAAGGGAAATGCTGTTTCTTTATTTCGTCTGTAATTAATCTGGTCTCCTTCCTGAGCTTCTTCCACCTGAACTTGGGGAGAAAAAGTCTGTTTAGTCCAATCTGGTTAATGCTTAATAAAAACAGATAATGTAAATAGTCTCTAAAGGTACTGCTCAGATTTTAGGAGTAATTGCTCATCTCTCTTATTTCCATCCCTCTCCCAGTTTTTCTGTAAGACAGTATCTGGGTGTATATAAGATGAGGAATGCATCTTCCATAACCTCCTGTGCAAGTGAAGATGCAGATGTCTTTTGATCTTTCTCCACACACCCTAAGTCTCCCACATGCCTTCATCCATTTCCTGTTTGAGCAGTCCTCCTGTAGACTCTTCTCTGCGGCAGCCCTCCACCTCCCCACTGCTGGTCTCAGGACAAACATGCCAGCTCTGTACTCAGCTTCCTCCTGAGAACTTCCTCCATACCCCTTGGAGAAACTACATAAACTCCTGAGTCCCTTCGATGCCACACAGAAATGAGAGCTACCAGGGGAACTAAACTTCTTGGTCATTGACTGCTCAACCACAGCGTCTCCAAGTTTACTTTGGTGTATTCATACCTCAGATTAGGGCAGGGCAGCCCAAGACCCCTTTCAGAACTTGAAGGAGAACAAGAAAGAAGTGTCTCTACCCCACCCCACTCCTAGCACCTATTTGATACCTCTTTAGAGAGGAGAAATCAAAACATACCTGTACTAGCTTTGCTCTCCTATTTCTCTCTCTTCTTCATTCTTACTATGCCTTGGGCAATGTGCTGGTTTGGATGTATTATGTCCCCCAAAATGCCATGCTCTTTAATGCAATCTGGTGGGGGCAGAGGTTTTAGTGTTGATTAGGTTGGAATCCTTTGATTGAGTGCTTCTATGGAGATGTGACTCAGTCAACTGTCAGTGAAAGTTTGGATTATTTCCATGGAGTCATGGACTCCGCCCATTCAGGGTGGGTCTTCATTTAATCACTGGAGTCCTATATAGAAGAGCTCACAAACAGAAGGTCCTCAGAGCAGCTGAGAGTGACATTTTGGAGAGCAGCTCAAAGAGACATTTTGGAGATGGCTGCTGAAAGCAGACTTTTGCTGACATTTTGGGGATGCTAGCCCAGTGTTTGCTCTGGAGAAGCTAAGAGAGGACAAAATTCCCCATGAGCAACATTTTGAAGAAAGCACAGGAGCTGAGAGAGGAGCTGGAACACCACCCGGGATCAGCAGATGCCAGCCATGTGGCTTCCCAGCTAACAGAGGTTTCCCAGATGCCACTGGCCTTCCTTTGGTGAAGGTATACTTATGCTGATGCCTTAATTTATACATTTTCATGGCCTTCAGACTGCAAATTTATAACCAAATAAACCCCCTTTATAAAAGCCAATCCATTTCTGGTATTTTGTATAATGGCAGCATTAGCAAACCAGAACAGGAGAGAAAGAAAAGTGGGCTTTTCCTTTACTTCACATATATCATATCCAATCTTTATGAAACAGCAGGTTTCATGTCCAACCTTTTATAGACAGAAAGACCATATTGCCTATACCATGAAAGAATGCTGTGTCTCTACATTCATCCATCAGGCATAGGTTTAGTTTGATAAAGAGAAGTCAGTGGAATGAAGCAAATCCTCTGTCTCTACAAATCGTGGCATTCCAGCTTTTTTTTTTTTTTTTTTGCTAAGAGGTCACATTTCCATTCTCTCTTGCCCTGGTGTCACAAGCTTCATGGGTTTGAATCAGAGGTAAAAGTTTGAAATAAAACATGAATTTAGGGATATGACAGATTGGATTCTAAGACCTAATTCACATCCCTTCCTGTATTCATGCCCTTTGCCACATAACATTTCAGTTCTACCCACAAAAGCCTGGATTTTCTTTCCCACCCCCTTGACTGTGGTCTTAGCAAGGTGAATTGCTCTGGTCAATAGTATGATATAAGCAGGATATCATGTGGTTGGGCATGTTGTCTTGCACCTCTGTCTTTATGTAAGAAGAATGTACACCAGCTGGCACACCCATCCAAGAAAAGTGAGAGACCCGAAACTTGAAGCAGAGCTGCCCAGCAGGGCCCAGAGTATAACAGCCAATCTCCAGGAGACCTGCAGATGTGTGAGAAATAAGTGCTAGTGTGTATGCCTGTGAGATTTAATGGTTATTTGTTACACAGCATATCGTGGCAATAGCTAATTGATTCAAGATGGAAGTTGAACTACATCAATTTCATATTTGCAAAATATTATTCCCCTTGCATTATTACCACAAAGACTGTCTTAGCTTGTCACCCTTCAATAGCCTGATCACTCAAAATCCATTGCACCGTAATGAATTTAATCTTAACATACTATTGTCATTTTAGCGTTTAATCCTCTACAAATGAAGTACTACCATTTCTGTAGGATTTCAAACTCTAGAATTGTGTATAGCCTTCTAGTTTAGTGGGAAATCATGGACAGGAGCCTGGAAATAAGAAAGAAAAAGAAGTAAACTAACTCATTCATGCACAGACACAAATCAACTATATAATTTAAGGAGAGAATAATTTAGTTACAGATTTAATAAACTCTATTTTGGCTGGATTCCACCTTCTGGCATTTTGATTTAATTGTTCTGGGGTGGAGCCTCATTATTTATATTCTTTTAATCTTCTAGGTAACTTGAAAGTACATCCAGGATTCAGATGGCAGAGATGAAGAGCAGAAGGTTTTAATTAACTTGGCCGTTATCTTTCTTAGACACACTTGAATGTATTAATATAGTTTCATTTCAGCTATTTGACTTTCAGTCTCTCTCTCTAACCAATATTCCCTTATAAATTTTTAGGAATCATTGTATTTGTTTGTCTGTGTTAATTATAAGCTCCAACTAATATCAAATTTTAAAACCACAAATAACATGATCAGTTTATTTGAAAACCATAATTACATGGAACTTTGAATAGGGTGTGGGATCTTGTTGGTTTGTACAGGTTGGTGTGGTGCCCTGATACATCCCTTTGTAATTTGGGCAGAGAATAAAAAAAGTATTTGCACAGCCTCCTTGAGGTACTGGGAAAAAATATGGAAATATTTAACTTCCCCACCTGGGAAATCCCTGATATTCTCACAAGCACTGGGGACTACAATTTAGTAGGCCAAGCCCTCGATCTTGGGGCTTGCCCTTATGAAATGTATTCCTGCAAAGAAGAATCTAAGCCTACTTATAATTATGGCTAAGAGTCACCCCAGAGAATCTCTTTTGTTGCTCAGATGTGGCCTCTCTCTCCAAGCCAGCTCTGCAGGTAAATTCACTGCCCTTGCTCCTATGTGGGACATGACTCCCAGGGGTGTAAATCTCCCTGGCAATGTGGGACATAACTCCAGGGGATGAGCATCATGGGATTGAGAAAGTCTTCTTAGACCAAAAGGAGGAAGAGAAATGAAACAAAATAAAGTTTCAGTGGCCGAGAGATTTCAAATAAGAGTTGAGAGGTCATTCTGGAGGTTATTCTTATGCATTATATAGATATCCCTTTGTAGTTTTTAATGTATTGGAATAACTAGAAGGAAATATCTGAAACTGTTAAGCTGTAATCCACTAGCCTTGATTCTTGAAGATGATCATATAACTATATAGCTCTTAAAGTGTGACTGTGTAATTGCAAAAACTTTGTGACTGACACTCCCTTTATTCAGTGTATGGACAGATGAGTAAGGAAACAAAGACAACAAAATAAATAAATAATAGGGAGGGATAAGTGGTTAAAAAAAAAAAAAAAAAACAACACACACACACACACACACACACACACACACACACACAAGGAGAAGGAAACCTCCAACTAACAGGTCAGGCGATGTGTTAATAATAGTAGTGACCAGACACTTCAGGTTGACCAAGATGTCAGTGTGACACCCTACAGTGTGCAATTCCCCCACAGAATCTTTGAATAACTAGCAAAAACTGGCAAGCCATCTTCCTCAAAACTCCAGAAAATAATTAAAGGGTTGCAGTAGCTGGAAGAGTACTGAATCAAGAAAATGCATTTTTTAAAATAATAGGAGAAATTCATGGCACCCTTGCTGACTTCTCCCTCTCCTCAACCCAGTATAGAGCCAGCCTGCACTCCCAAGTGGGTCCCTGGTCCTGTTCCGAAGGGAGCCTGGGAATCCCTCTGCACCTATCGGAGTGCCTATATGTTGGTGCCGAACTATCAGGTGACATCCTGAAAGACTGAACCAAGACACTCATCTCTGGCTCATCCTCCCAGAACTTGCCCTGCAGGTAGAAGCAGCTTGCAGACAGCTAAAGCAGTGCAAGAAACAATTAAGTCAAAGCGGCCTGGAGCAATGGCCTACCGGATTAAGACATAAATAGAGCACCCAGTGGAAGGGAGGAGTCTTTTTAAAGGAAATGGGGGGACATCCAAATTTCTGTCAAAAGAGGAATTCCCAAGACCATGTGCCAGCATAAGCCCAGGAAAAGATGCAGGCTCAGGAAAGACAGGAGAGATCCTGCACTTCACTTTTGTTCAGACTGATATTCTTGATAGGAAGATTAAATTCTGAAGGAGATCACCAGCTAATACAGAGCCAATTTGCAAAGACTGAGGAAGATGGCATTTCTGTCTTTGGTGTTTGTGTGTGTGTGTGTGTGTGTGTGTGTGTGTGTGTGTTTTACGTTGGTTTGTTTGTTTTTGTTACCTTCTGTCACTCAAGAAAATTTCTGTCATATTACTAGTTGGATAGGAACTTAAGGAACAGATAGCTTAGGGACTAACTCCAGAGTTAAAAGCTTAAAATATTAAAATGTGATGTGACACAAAAGATTACAAAAAAAAAAAAGAAAACACACAAAACCACAATGAGATACCATTTCACACCTACTGGAATGGCTACTATTAAAAAAAAAAAACAGAAAATAACAAGTGTTAGAGACAATGTGGGGAAATAGGAACATTCCTTCATTGTTGGTGGGATGTAAAATGGTGCAGCTTCTATGGAAAAGTTTGACAGTTCTTAGAAAGTTAAGTATAAAATTACCATGTGACCCAGCAATCCCATTTCTAGGTATATACCCAAAAGAATTGAAAGCACATACTCAAACAGATGTTTGCACACTGATATTCATAGTAGTATTATTCATAATTGCCAAAGGTGGAAGCAACCCAAGTGTCCATCAACAGATGAATGGCTGAACAAATTGTGGTATGTGAAATATTATTGTGCTGTATAAAGGAATGAAGTTCAGGTATATGTGAACATGTGGATGAACCTTGAAGACACTGTGTTGAGTGAAATAAGCAATCACAAAAGGACAAATATTGTATGAGCTCACTGATATGAAATAACTGGAAGCCAACTGTGCCAGTTTGGATGTATTATGTCCCCCAAAACGCCATGTTCTTTAATGCAGTCTTGTGGGGGCAGATGTATTAGTGCTGATTAGGTTGGAATCTTTGGATTAGGTTGCTTCCATGGAGATGTGACCCACCCAACTGTGGGTACAACCTTTGATTAGATTATTTTCATGGAGGTGTGGCCCCACCCATTCAACATGGGTCTTGATTAGTTTATTGGAGCGCTATGAGAGCTCAGACAGAAGCAGCTCAGTGCTGCAGCTAAGAGAGACATTTTGGAGACAGCCATTGAAAGTAGACTTTTGCTAGTCCAGAGTTTGCCTGGGAGAAACTAAAAGAACACCCCCAAATGCCTGGAGAGGAATGTCCTGGGAGAAAGCCATTTTGAAACCTGAACCCCAGAGCAGATGCCAGCCATGTGCCTGTGCTTTCCCAGATGACAGAGGTTTTCTGGACACCATTGGTGCTCTTCATTGAAGGTACCCTATTGTTGATGCCTTTGTTTAAACACTTTTATGGCCTTAGGACTATAACTTTGTAACCAAATAAATCCCCTTTATAAAAGTCAATCCATTTTAGGTATTTTGCATAATGGCAGCATTAGCAAACCAGAACACAAAGTCACAGAGCCAGAAACTAGAAAGCAGATTACCAGGCATCAGGGTGGAGGTAGGGAATGGGAAGTTAGCACTTAATTGGTACAGAGTTTCATTTTGGGGTGATGGAAAAGTTTTGGTAACAGATGGTGGTAAAAGTTGCACAGTATTGTGAATGTGATTAACACCACTGAATTATTTATTTGACTGTGGTTAAAAGGGGAAATTTTCAGTTGTATATATGTTATTAGAATAAACATTTTTTAAAAAAGCACAAGACTGTACCATGCAGTGAGCCCAAAAGTAAACTATGGACTATAATTAATAGTATAATTATAATAATATTGTTTCATCAATTGTAATGAAGATACCACACAAATGCAATGTGTTAATAATAAGGAAAACTTTGCATGTGAGGGGGTGGTATATGGAACTCTATTTTCAGTATGATTATTCTTTAAACCTACAACTTCTCTAATAAAAAATTAAATTTAAAAAGTAAAAGAAAAAACTAGTAGTGGATAGTACTAGAATTGTACCCCCATGTTCCCTTATTCTTTAAGCTACTTGTTTAAATATACTACATATGTCAACTGCTATAGAACTTCCTTGAGCTTTTGATAATATTGTCAAATTATTTGTATCAAAGCAATAACTATAACTCTTCAAGGCACTTATTTTCAGAAATCCAGTTAAACCAACCTGAAGGTAATCAGAATATCTGTTATTCCTCAACAGATTTTGGCTTTTAATCGTGTGTGAAATCACCTTTGACTATACTGCAAAATCAACAGTACAGCCTATTTAGTGATGGGATTAAAATAAAAACAAATGTAATCCCACTCCCTCTGGTGGTATACTCTCTAAATATCCATTGGGCTCATAATTTGGTTAAATTTTTCAAAACTGATTGGGAACTCTTTTCTATTTAGTCTCCTTTTCACCCAGGAGATACTAGCATTAAATCATCTCTTCAAAGGATGTCTTTTAATATTAAAAGTTTCTTTTAAAAGCAACCACTCCTTTTCATACTTCCTAATGACTTAGGTACATTATGCCAATATATACAGATGAAAAGTTCTCTGAAATAGTTCTAAGCATATGCCATTTACCTTCACAAATCAGAAATTCAGTTCTTAAAGTTTTAGGACCTTGTACAGAGATTGCTTTTTTATTGTTATGACTAATAGAACAAAAATTAATAACCACTCTACCCCATGCCATTGACTCTCCAGGTACATGGATACGATAATTAAATGATCAATCAAGTTATAGCAAAACATAGAAGGTATGAACTTCTGTGTTGAAAAACTCTCCTCATTCTATATTGTGGTAAGAATACCATAAATAGCAAAAATTCCAATGATTTTTCATGGAATACGATTACATATAACAACATGTTTTCTCCAAAAGAGCTCATTGGATAATGCATCTTGCTTCTCATTACTTTACAACATTTATTTTCCATCAGAAGATACCTCATTCCTATGCTGTAGACAGGATCCCCCATCCCTAAACACACCTTACTGTCCTTTTCTGTGTGATGAAAGGCAAACTCTTGCAGTGGCTAAAGCACAGACTCTGGAGCCAGCCTGTCAGCTCAGCTCATCACTGACTGTATGACGATGGACAAGCTAGTTTAACCACAATGGGCCTTTGTTTCTTCTCCTGTGAAATGTAGGTAATGAAAGTTCTCACTCATGGGGTTGTTGAGAGTTATAAATAAGTTTGCATATAGAGTATACCTGGAACAGTGCCTGGCTCAGAATAAATGCTATACAAATGTTAGCTAGTACAGTTCATGTTTGACTGAATAACAGAGCTATAAATATGTATAGACTCAGCTTCCGTCATACAAAACTTCTCTCAGTTGTTCAAATAAAACGTACTTTTCTCCAGCATTAGGATCCTTTCATGTGCAGTTCTCTCTGTCTGTGCACTGTCCAATACAGTAGCCACCAGCCATGTGTGGAGCTATTTAAATTTAAATGCAAGTGAGTTAAAATTAAATGAAATTGAAATGTCAATTCCTCAGTCACACTAGCCACATTTAAGGTGCTCAATTGCCACGTGTGGCTATTGGCTATAGGATTAGACTGAACTTCCAGAGAACATTTCCATCACCATAGAAAAGTCTACCATCGATATTGGTTTAGACTATTCTTCCTCCCATGGTTTATTCCTTTAACTCCTTTTCAGCCTTCATGTTGCTGCTTAAAATTCACATCCTCAATGAATCCTTCCTTGATCCCAAGATATATATCCTCCCATAGCATTCTGGATTTTTCTTTTAGTAAATATTTATAAATATTTGAATAGAGTTTTCCAATTAGGCTGTAAGGGGTTTGAAATAAAAAGGGTCATGTAGGCACATAGTAAGCACCCAATAAATATTTGTTGACTGAGTGGCTATGAGAGGAAATTTACAAAGTTACTTAATAATTTAATAGATAACATCTGCCATGTACTTACTATGTACCAGGCATTATTCTGAATACTTTACACATTTTAATTCATTTTCTTCTAACAAGTCCGTGAGGTATGAGCTTGTATTAGCTATCCATTGCTGCATAACAAATTACCACAAACCTAGTGGCTTAAAACAACAAACATTTGTTATCTCACACCTTCTGTGGGTCAGGGGTCCTGGCATAGCAAGGTCCTCTGCTTAATGCCTCACAGGCTGCAAGCAAGGAATAGGCCGAGCTGTGTTCTCATTTGGTGGCTCAGCTGGGGGTGGATCTGCTTCCCAGCTCACTCACATTGTTGGCAGAATTCACGTCCCGTATGAGTTAGATGGTAATATCATAAATAAACTTTATCTCTGTCCTAAGCTTAAGGAGGGGTTTTTAAAAGTCAACATCTGAATGTAACTTGGGGGGGGGAGGTTAAAATTTTATTCCTAGGGACTTATCCTAGATGGGAAGGACATAGGTAGAGAGAGGAAATTATTAATATATTTTAATATTTTCCCACCATTTTATTCCTAATATATTAAGAAAAAAATTTTATTTTCAAAACTCCTGCTGGCTCTTTGCATATCTAAAGGTAGAGCCCTATGTACAAGGTCTCGTTTTTCAGCAGAGCTCCTTATTGAGCTTTGACCACCCAAAAGCAGAACCAGTTTGGGGTGGGGAAGAGTATTTGGAAAGCTAAATTATTAAGCATAATAAAGCAAGAGTGAATTGAGTGTTGCAGATTCATCTAAGAAGTAAGGAATGGGAAACAGAAAAGGCCCCTAACATGCTAAGGGGCGAGAGAAAAGTCCCTGTGGTAAATGCTCAAGAAACTTAAGAGCAACACTATTCTTAAGTGATTCTCTGTTTTTTTCATTTTCAATATTACCCTATTCCACGATGTGCTGTACTTTCCCTCTGTTACCAAAGCCATTGCTGAAAGTCTATATACCCAGCAGCCTTCTGTTAGGGAATCTGTAGGTAACTTAGGGATAAAGCAATAAAGGAAATTCTAACTTCCCTGAGAGACCAGCTCTGCAGTGCAGGTTTGTGTGAAGAGAGGTTCACAGTCCTCTGTAGTCGAGAGCAGAAACCAGAATAGTGCTGAGAGAGATGGTTAAGGGCCAGGTAGCATCCAAGTGGAACTGACAACCCCTTTATCAAATACACTAGGAAAGGTAACCTTTGCATGGAGGGAGGCAGAGTCTTGGGCTTCATTCAAGCTCTCTGGCCCTGTGATGCTTTCTGCACATATTACACCATAGAGTCATGCCAGGTTAACTGTTCTGCAGGTAACACCAACTGCTCTCTGTAAGTGTCCCACCGAACCTGATAAATGGGCTGTAATTCCATTACTTGGGAATTGTGTTATCTGTGAAGACTGAAAACTGAAAAACAGAGTCCCTCATTGCCCTCTGAACGGGCAGCATCTCTGTGACTGACAAACGTGGCTTTCACAAGTGTCACTTTGAAGGATGAGCCTTCCGTCATCCCAGTGAAGAGTTTCAGTGATCAGATAACTGCAGGCTCAGCTCCCTTTCCTCTCTTGCTGTTAAGGTAACTGCCGTGCCAGAGCCCCAGCAATAGCATCCATCCAGGAAAGTGTCAGAGGCATGGTAAGGATTAGCAGAGCTATTGCCAGCTCTTGTGCACAGCCTCTTCTGGGCATTATTCTCAAGAAGGAAACTTAATATATCACCTTCTCTAGAGAGATACAAAGTCATTGCTAACTATGCAAAGTTTGTAGTTGGCTACTTCTTAGGTGTCAGCTGACAACACATACACGCGTGCACATACATATATACCCACATGCAGGTCTGCTCAAAATAATATCCCTCCAGTAAACTATGGCAAGCATCTTTACTGCTTTGCCACTGAAGATGCTAGCATTGCATTTTCCATAGACCCAAGAAAAAGAGTAGCCCCTGGCATCTCAGTTAAAACCTCTAAGAAGTCCTCCATGAAATTCTTAGCTGTGGAAGACCCACTCTGCTTAATTAACTCCACTATCGACATTATCATCTCTTTTAATACTTACTCAAGACAGAGCCTGGGGAGTGATGTCATCAACATGTCAACATAAAGAGCTTTTGAAAATCTCTCCCCAGAAAATCAATGAAATAAAAAGGACAGTTCTGAATTGTTCAGAACTTTGGAGGAAGATATAGATTGGAGAAGGGCCCTACAAATGCCAAATTGAAGACAGAGAAAAATCAGAAATGGAAATGTTCTCATATAGATTGTGGTGGTGAATGCATAACTCTGCAATTATACTGGGAGCCATTGACAGTTCAACCATGATGGATTGTATGGTGTGTGAATAAAACTGTTTAAAAATAAGCAGAAAGATACAAGTGTTGGAGAAGATGTGGAGAGAGAGAGAGATAGCTATTCATTTTGGTAGGGAAGTAGATTGGTGCATCCCATCTGGAGGACGGTGTGGTTGTTCCATAAGAAGCTGGGTGTAGGGCTGCCATATGATCCTGCAATCCCATTATGTGGCATATACTTGAAAGAACTGAAAGCAGGAACACAAATAGACATTTGCACACTGATGTTTATGGCAGCATTATTCACAATTGCCAATGGATGGAGGTGGCCTAAGGGTACATTGATGGATGAATGAAGGGGTGAATTGTGGTGCATACATACAACAGAATATTGAATGGCTGCAGAAAGGAAAGAAGTTGTGGGGCATGCAACTAGGTGAATGAAGCTTGAGGACGCTATATTGAGTGAAATAAGCCAAAAATGAAAGGACAAATACTGTAAGACCTCAACTAATACAAACTAACTATAATGAGCAAACACTGAGAATTGAATTTGAGAGCACTGGTTATCCAGGGATAGAACAGGGGCAGAGATTGGGCAATGAATGATTAAGGAGTATAGAATGTTCAATAAGGCTTATTGTGAAGGTTCCTAGATTGTAAGCTCTTACAGCAGTCACATCTATTCCTGAGTTTTAACTGTTATTTCTAAATTCTGAGACACTGAGCTCTTTATGTAAAATCTGGGAGTTCCCTGGAAATTTGGGTAATTGTGTGACACCTGAGACTCAGAGTTAGAGTTTGGCAGCTCTGTAAGTCAGTATTACACCATACAGCAACTGTTAAAGAAGCTGAAAAAGATCAGACTGCAATTAGAGATATGAGTAAAATGGACTTGGTTAGGGCAAGGTAGATTAGAATACAGGGTAAAGGATGACATTGACTGTATTTTAAAACTCCAACTTCTGGGTGAGACCAAAGGAAAAGAGATTTATTTGGTACAAAATTTATACTTTTTGTAGCACACTATCTAATTTATCTTCTCTGGTCAGTGAATTTAAACATCATAATTACATGGAAACTAGAATAGGGAATGAGTTCTTGTTATTCTGTACAGGCTAAAGTAATATCCCAATATATCCTAGGATATTTTGGGCAGAAAATAAAAAAGTATTTGCAATGCCCCCTTGAGGGACTGGGGGAAAATGTGGAACTATTATACTTCCCCACTTGGGGAATTCCTGCTATTTTGTTGAGCAATAGGGACTCCCAATTTAATAAGCCAAGCCTTCAATCTAGAGGCTTGCCCTTATGAAACTTACCTGTCCAATGGCAAAGCTAAGCCTGCTTACAACTATGCCTAAGAGTCACCCCAAAAAAACCTCTTTTGTTGCTAAGCTGTGACCTTTATCTCTAAGCCAACTCTGGATCAACTCACTACCCTTCCCTCTACATGGGACATCACTCCCAGAGGTTTAAGTCTCCCTGGCAACATGGTACATGACTCCCAGAGATGAGCCTGGTCCTGGCATCATAGGATTGAGAAAGCTTTCTTGACAAAAAGGAGGAAAAGAAATGTAAAAAATAAAGTTTCAGTGGCTGAGAGATTTCAATTAGGTCAAGAGGTCATTCTGGAAGTTATTCTTATGCATTATATAGATATCCCTTTTTAGTTTTTAGTGTATGGGAATAGCCAGAAGGAAATACCTGAAATGGTTCAACTGCAACCCAGTAGCCTTGATTCTTGAAGACAATTGTGTAACTATGTAGCTTACACTCTGTGACTGTGTGATTGTGAAAACCTTGTGGCTTCCACTCCCTTTATCCAGTATATGGACAGATGAGTAATAAAGGAAAAGAGTCTGAGCCAAAGAAGGACTTCAGAGGAAAGAGATTTGGCTTCTTCCTGGAACTCAGACCAAACTATCCAGAAATATGTTATAATCCACAGATCTTAATTACTTGCCCCCTACCCCCATCCCAGGACAGGAAAGATAAATTGTCAGAGGCACTTCAAAAAACCTCACACTAGTACTTGATATCAGTATGTCTTCTACAGGGCAGTGAAGAGGACTTCCAACCAGCAGGACACTTCCCTATTCAAAACATAGTAGTAAAAGCCATAGACTATGGAATTAGAAAGATTGGCTTTATTATTTACTATCTGAGAGAGCCACCAGCTCATTTGTAAAAAATCAATAATAATTTGCTCTACTTTATACATTTGTTTTAAGAACTAAATGAAATAATGCATGTAAAACACTTAGCACAATGCCTGGTGCAAATTAAATGCTCCAAAAATACTAGATGTCATTATTATCATTATTATTGGTGTTTTATTGTGGTTCACATCATTTTAGGTGATATGGTCTCTCTGAGGCAAACACAGGAAAGAAGGAAGTGATGATAGAGAAGTTAGACTATAGTTTGTTCCAAATTGAAAAGAAATCAAGAAAGTCATTTCATTCTTGTTTTTAATTTATTTTACTTTACTTTATATCAAAGACCATATAGTGCTTACTGTGTGCTGTCACTTCTCTAAACATAGAATTTATTGAATCAAAAATCATTTAATCTCAAGATATCACTAATTTGATAACATCCACATTGAAGCATAATGCAAAAATTTATTTTGCAGCCAAGTATAAATACTTTGGAGGGAGTATATGCTTGTCTTCTTTGTATTCAGAGAATATTAACTCAATATATGCCATGAGCCTGGCCCAGTGTTAGTTGAGTGACAATGCTGAATAAAACAGACTAGTTGCCTGCCCTGAATTTACATTCTGTCGGGGTGTTCAAAATAATCACCCTGCTTTTTTTCCTCCATTAAGATTCAATCTAGATCAAATTCAAGATAATTCAACCATTATTTAGCAGCAAGATTTGGATCTGCCCTAGATAAACTATTTGGCCTCTTGAGGAAATTCATCAGTGACCCCAGAAACTGTAGTTGATGGATAATGATGGATTACCAGGAAGGATCACCAGTACTGGAAGTCAGGCCCACTATGTGATGCACAGCAGGCTAGACTCGGCTTCCTTTACCAGCGCCCAGATCAGCAATGGCTGGACAATGGCAAAGCATGGGCCAACTTGGCTGACTCTAATGGGGTGGACAGCAGAAACACTTGAAATACTCCCTGCAGCATAGCTTCAAGCCATATGACCCAGCTGGTGAGGGTGACAGCAACCAGGGGAGTTAGCCTGCAGCAATCATCATTGGAGATTCATGTTCAGCAACTGCACTGGTGAGGCAGGGAGGTTCCGGGACAGAAGAGCACATGCTGAGGCAGGCTCTACAGTCACTGCAAGTCACAGTGTAGCCCCCATGTTTATCCAGTGTGGAAGGACCACCTGGCTATAATAGTGCCTCTTAAACTGTGCTGCCAAGAACACTTCAGTAGGACAAGTACAAAAGACGTGTAAGTTCAGATGCATTAATATATTCATGTGCACATTTCATGCAGTTATCTTAGTACAAATCATGTCATGCATTTTAAAATATCTTTTATTAAAATGAATGCCTTTGTTATAAGGAATATATCCTACTCTGTTGCCATTAATAGGATTCTCAGTTTGCCATTGCCAGGTCTCTATTATTAGCTTCTTCATTCATTCATTAATTCATTCATTTGACAAATGTTCACTGAGTCACTACTTGTATCAGACCCTGGAGCTGCTATAGTGAGCAAAACAGACAAAATTGCTTGCCCTTGCAAAGTTTGCAGTCTAGTGAGCTGGTGATCATTGAGATTTCTGTTCAGCAAATATTCACCCATTTGCTGCCTCCTCCAACTATAAGTACAGTATTGGATGTGTGACTTGCTGTAACCAATAGAATGTTGGCAGATGAGATGTGAGCAGAGGCCTTCAACATTCTTGCATCTTTCACTCCTGCCCTCCTCCATGAGAACATACCCAGGGTAGCCACAGGTTCAAGGAGGATGAGAGAAGATGTGGAGTGTATATGAACCTACCCACAGTCTGTAGACAGGCCCAGGCAACTAATAACCTAAAGGAAAACTTTCTAGTCAGTGCCAGCCTAGATCAGATGAATCAGCTGAACCACAATCAATCTGCAGACTCATGAGCATAAGAGTAAATGCTTGTTGTTATGAGTTTCTGAGTTTGGGGATGATTTGTTACACAACATAATGGTGGTAATAACTCCTTAATACACTGCCCAACAAGGCAAGAGCATTTCCAACATTTTGAAAGTTTGATTGTAACATGCTATTTATTTTCTTTCTTTTTTTTTTGTTCTTTTTAGTTTTTGCTACTTATTTTCTATGAGAGTAAAACTATGTTCCAGTGGAGATAACTTGGCAAACACCAAGCTTCTGATGCTATCTCTAGGATTCTAATTCCTTCTCCCTCTGCCATATCCAAAGAGAGGCTTCATTTATCAATATCCTGCCCAGACCTTTTTCTGGATATGAAGAAATGGGAATTTACATCCCCCTGAACAACCTATGCATAAGCTGTTTTCCTAATGCACTCACCATTGTATGCCCAATTTTGTGGAATCGTATTTTAAGCAAGCTATGAAGAAGTTGGAGAAGATTTAGAAAAGAATGAAAAATATTATCAAAGGTCTTATAAATAAGGCATGAAAGGGAAAGCAGAGTACCGGCCCATAATAGAGCCCCATTAAATATCATTGACTGATGTCAGAGGAGAAAAATGGAGGACCTAGCTAACCATTTTTATTGTTATATTTATAAATATAAATTATGTTGGCAAAATTTTCTTCATTCTTTTGCACTAAGGAGCAAACAAAAATAAACAAGCTCATCATAGCAGCAAGGTTTTAGGTTAGACATGAGAGAAAAGAATATAAATTAAAACAAGTTTTCTTGAGAATGCTGGACATCTCTCCTAACTTTTAAGATGAGGGAAAGCAGGGGAGGTTAGGTCCTGACCAGGATCAGAGGAATGGACAAAATGAATGATTCCCAACTATTTCTAGGTTGTGGCTTTCTTTACCAAAGTGATAAATCTCATAGATCACTTCCCCAGTTGATTCCTTTAAGCCTCAAAACATTTTTTTAAACTCCTGGATATAATGGGGAAACTGAAGTTGTCTTTGAGATAATGCAATAAGGTGATACCTGTCTCAGTCTGCCAGGCTGCTATGACAAATGCCACACAATGGGTTAGCTTAAATAATGACAATTTATTGGCTCACGGTTCTGAAGCTAGAGGTCAAAAATTACATCAGCAAGGCAATGCTTTCTCCCCAAAATCTGTAACATTCTGCTGTTGACAGCTTGCAATCTTTGGGGTTCCTTGGCTTACATCTCTGCCCCATGTCACATGGTGATGTTTTCTCCTTTCTATTTCATTGACTTCTGGCTTCCGGCTCCTCGCTGTGGCTTTCTCTTACATTGGCTACTGGTTTCTTTCTCTTTATATGGTCTCCAATAACCTGGATTAAGACCCAGCCTTATTCAGTTGGGTCACATCTTAATTTAA
Organism: Choloepus didactylus; assembly: GCF_015220235.1. Taxonomy (NCBI): domain Eukaryota; kingdom Metazoa; phylum Chordata; class Mammalia; order Pilosa; family Megalonychidae; genus Choloepus; species Choloepus didactylus. The sequence continues at coordinate 54,398,749 of NC_051310.1, read as the reverse complement.
AAAAAAAAAAATTCAAGAAATCCTATTTACAATGGGTTCACAGACACAGGAATGAGGATTAAGATTTAGAAAGTGTCTAAATTGGGGCTAATCTACCACAGTATCTTTTTTTAAGTAGATATTTATTAATTCATTCAAAAATTTTTCATTAAAAGTCCTACTGTGTTGTAATTACAGTTATAATTCTGTGTAAACCAGACAAATTGCTTACCCTCATGGAACTTAACATTCTATCACTAGTGTGGCCCATGCTAAGTAAAACTAATAATATAAATACATTAGATTGGACAGATTGCTTAAGACTCTTTCTGGGTCTATAGGGCTTAGATTATTGTAGAAAAAGGTCTTTGTATGGTTAATTATAAATATTATAATAGAAGAAAAGAATTTCCAGAGTTTTGTAGAGAACTCACAGTATTTTGAAGAAACAAAAATATGAATATGGGAGTCTTTTTTAAAATGCACATGTTCACTCATTACTCATAACAGTCTAAAATTTTAAGATACAGTCAGTTTTGGTAGTGTTTCTCATGTCCTTGGCTAAGTGCATTCTCCTTCGTCTCTTCACTTCTAATCAATGAGGACAGAGATCAGGAAAATGTGGCCTGAACAACACATTGCCAATTCCACAATGCCATATTTTAGGGAGGATCTGAGATTAAGCCTGTACAGTGGGCTTCCCATTTTGTGAAGGACTGTGTCTAGACACATTGCTCGGATGACACTATTGGTCCCATGAGAACCACACACTGTCTCTCAAAGGAATCCAGGAATGGCCTTTTGTCAGCACACCAAAAGTCAGCAGGCAGAGGGTGTGGCTACTATGGAGTAAGTCCATTAAATGCCACAGGCAGCTGAAAGATATACTGAAAATAATTCCACTCCATCCATAGTTACCAGAACCACTTGGCAGGAGGGAAACCTGCCTGATAGATGTTATAGGAATAATTCATTTGACATGTACAAGACCTATAATGGCTATCTATACCTAATACTTCACCCTGAGTGAGGGCTTAGGCACAGATTATGATTATTTGTTTTGCGTCTGAGGAACAAGATGATTTGGATTAGCATCATGATATTAAAGCTAGGATCTACAATTGGTATTTTTCGCAAAAGTCATGAAACCAGGCACATTTAGCCAGTGAATACCCTGTGTAGAGCCCAGGCATTCTAGGGAAGGTTCCTTTCTCCACAAATAATGACATAATGGACTTCTTGTGCACTCCTCTAAGGTTCAAGCAGCCTACTAACCTGTGAAGACATACATGGCTTTCTAAAGTCTTATTTGTAAAAAATAAAAATAAAAAATAAATCTGTGAATTGTATCTATAATAGGTTATATTTAGTTTATATTACCCTATGACCTGCTTAAAAGAAAACATCTAAAGGAGAGAACTGGAATTTTTGAAGACAAAAAAAAGTCATGGCTCTAAGTGCTTTTAATCAGTTGGGAATCCTAGCTAAGACTTCTGCCACCTGCTTATGGAAACTTTCTAAAAACTCTGCAGAAAAACAGAAGGGAGGAAGCCTAGGCTTGTTTCCCCTCCTAAAGCCACTGTGGCAAGACAGAGAAGCAGTGAACTCCCCTCTTTTGCCCCATTTTGGCCAGCCCTTGCTATCTCCATAAAGCCATGAACCTATACATTCATCCATAGAAAAATAACAACACCTACATCCACTGAGCATGTGTGTTATATACTTTATTTCATTTTAACTTGACAACTATTCTTTGAGGTAGATTTTATTCTCATTTTTCAGATGGTGACACTAAGACTTAGAGAGTCTAAGGAACTTCTCCAATTGAAAAAGGCAGGATTCAAATCCAGCTCTTTCTGTCTCCAAAGCCATTTGTTTTAACTTATTTCAGAAGATTGGTCCCCTCTGTAAAATTAGCCAAGATAAAATGCGGGCAACTTAATTCAAACTCTCTACACTCAAATACCTAACTCATATTCGCACCTGTTTTCTGTCATTTATTAGACATCTCAGTTCTTGGTACCTTTTTCCTTCTAAAAAGGATGAGACTGTTGTTCTCAGCCAATACTGATGTCCAGACTTGCTCTTTCCTTGACCACAGTTCATTAACAACCATGCCAGCAAGAGAGGAAGGCCAAGCTTTAAGTTTTCAGTCCCAGCAACTTGCCTTTTTAGTAGCCTGTTACTCTCTGCTCTTTAAAGGGCTGAATGGAGCTCTCAGGTTTAGTGGGGCCCCCTTCTCATGCCACAAAACCAAACAACCCTCCATATAGATGTTTAATGAGTTTCAATTTAAGCATATCACAGTTCAAATTCTTTCCTAAACCAAAATAATCACTGGGATTGTTTTTCATGAAAATTCAAAAGTATTTTGCTTTAATTTTTAATCCAAATAACTGAACACTAACCATACATGTTCCTAAAATGCTCAGTACAGTTAGAAGATATCCCTGCATTAATTTGCCAAATATTATTAGCCAACTCATAGTAAGATAATGGATGAAGAAAAACCACATCAAGTTCTTTGCTTATATTCTCCTATTTAACAAGCTAGAATAAATTAAAATTATAAAGTCCATTGCTTGGCATTAGTGTACAGGTACCCATAAGTATTTCTCAAGGTACAGTACATTGATATTCTGGCAAGCAATCTGAAATTGAGTAAAAAGAGGCTTAAAATAATTCATGATCTTTGAACTGCTAATTTCATATTCCAAGAAAATAGTTCAAAAGAAAGAAGGAAGCCAATTGCACAAATAGTCCTTTTGCAGCACTGTTTAAACAGCAAAAAGATAAAAACTCAAGTGCCCAAGAAGAGAAGAACTGGCTCAAGCTATTATATATACAGACATGAAAACTTTTAAAAGAGAGACAATTTAGATTCTTTTGGGGCCTAGATAGATAAAATAACATTACATGGAAAACGCAGAACAACAACAATAATAACAAGCTATGTAAAATAAATATAACTGCTCAACTTTGCACTGATATATTCTTTTATGTTGAACTGCATATCCTTTGTGCACTTTTCTGTAAATACTTCAATAAACAAACTTTTAAAATGTACTGCTTAATTTCTATCAAAATCAGAGGAAAATTATTTACATTCATGGAAAAAAAAAATGAACCGTTCATGGAGATCTAAGATTGTGGCATAGAGAGGAGTGAAAGCTAGTTAGTTCCCCTGGAACAACTAATAAACAACCAGGAACAACTAGTAAATAATCCAGAATAACTGCGGGGGGACAAATATGACCATCCACTCATTATACACCAACCTGAATTGGGAGGAATGCCCAAGATCACAGTACAAAATCTCTAAGTAAAAACTGCAGATCCAAGCCAGGAGCTCCCTCCCCCCACTGCCTGAGCTGCAAAGCCTCGTGTTCCTAGAGAGCAGCTCTCTCTGAGCAAGTGAATACAGCTCAGCTGAGCTCCAACTGGGGTTTTAATTAACAAGCATGGACTGCTTGATACAAGCTATGGATCCCAACAAGCAGACAGTGGCTTTGGGTGAAGACTGACCTTGGAGAGCCAGAGGGTGGCCGTGGACTGGCCCTGAAGGGGGCTTTCTGTCCCTGTTTTGGCTCAGTGGAGAAAAGCCTCAGCAAATTTCAGTTCCCAGCACTCTGACCCAGACAAGGGTGGAGATAGCACAGGCAGAGAGAGACAGTATTCAAATGTTAATGACCTCTCCCTAGGGGGTCTGTCTTCCCTGGGAGGAGGGAGTTGGGGCCCAGCTCTACTACCCACCTTCCATTCAGAACCAGACCCCAGAGCCTGGGGGAAAACAGCCACGGGCCACACCTCCTTACACCAGTCTGGAGTTACAGGCTGACAGGTGCCACCTGCTGGGCAGAAAAGCACAGTAACCTGAGGCCTCACAGGATGCACCAATTTTCTAAGACACACCCTCAGGGAAACTGGATACTGAATAATTCTTCCTTCTGGGACTGGAACCGTTTTGGTCTGGGAAAACCAGATAGGGGTAACCAAGGAAACCATGCCTAGATAACAGAAAACTACAACCTAAACTAAGAAAAATGAAGTTATGGCCCAGTCAAAGGAACAAACTTACACATCAACTCAGAGACAGGAATTTAAAAAACTAATACTAAGTCAATTCAAAAAGTTTAGGGAAGATATGGTAAAAGAATTTCAGGAATAGACAAACTTACCTAGCATCATCAACTAAAGGAAATATCTTATTATGTAAATAAGGAGCTGACCATTTGTCTTCTCTTCAACACCTGTTCTAAGTAAGCAGATAACACTTTTCTATACTTCACTGTCAGGTCAAGCCAAAATGTATGCATTGAAAGCCTAATTTGTGTAGTGATCTGAATACAGTTGAAAGCTACAGAGCTGTAGCTGTGAGAGAGGGAGGCTAGCTGTGTATGTACCCAAACTATGTCACTCAGCAGTAGCACCTTGGTAAGGTCGACAGAGCTTATGATCTGGTTTTCAGAAGCTCACTCCTCTTGGTGCACACAGAACTGGCCAGTTTCTCAAGATGGACTCATACTATCCTAGCACACAACACACCAATCTGCAAATCTTGAAAGCCAATGTATTGTTATTACAACAGCAATCTTGACTAATATGCTTCTGCCTTCTGTCTAGGACTCACTTCCAACTATCCAGGTATCTTGGAGGCCAATCAGTAACTAGAGGTTTCTCAGTAAGTGTGGATTCAAAGCCCAGGAAGGAAAACATGAGGAGCGTTTATTTCTTTTTGTGATTCTCCATACTTTGCATTCTATCACTATTGTACAACCTATCACACTGAATGCAGTTTATTAAGTTATACAATTGTCTTCCCATGTGCTCTTTTTTTTTAAATGCCCCATGTAGTTGTAAAGACCAGGAGCCATGCCTTATATGTACAATAAATGTATGTTAAACTGAAATTGTTAAATTGGACTCTCGTTATCCCAAAAGACCACCCAGACTGATCAGAAGATCGGCACTTGTAAGATTCAGTGTGCCTATTTCCCTTAGAAAGTATGGCATAAACCCTCTGACTAATGCTGTAATTTAGGCAAGAAACAATTATAGGTGCACAAATAAACTGTAGTATGTTCATATGATTGAAAGCTATATGGTCATGAAAGAGACAAACCACTGATCTGTGCAACAACGTGGATTAATCTTACAGACATAATGTTCCACAAAAGACTCCAGAACCTAGAATACAGAGTATGACTCCATTTATATGAAGTTCAAGAACAGGTAAAATTATAGGAATCCTTTGGAGGGAGGTTAACTAGAAGTGCTCAGGAGGAAGCCCTCTATAGTGCTCGAGATGTTCTCTATCCCGATCTGGGTTGTGCCCATGTGGTGTATTCATATGTGCACTTAACACATGGGTTCCTTATTCTATTGTGATTTTTACTGTAAACTCTTTATTTTATATTTTGAAAAGTTTAAAAAAACTGTTTATGTCCTGACGCATGGTAGAGCCTGGCAGGAGTGGATATATTGAAAAGATATTTAAGAGGTAAAATCGTTGAGAAGAAGAGATGAGCTAAGGCTTGTCAAGTGTTTAGCATGGTGTCTGGCATATAGTAAAGTTCAGCAAATATTTTCTGCAATTATTGTTGTCACCAAAAAACATCAACAAGTGGATTAAATTTAAATAATGTGTGTTAAGACTGTATCTAGCATATACTAAAGCTCTCAATGAATGGTAACTTTAACAGTTTTTTAAAAATTGTTTAGGCTGTAACCATCTCCACACTTGTTCTGCCTTGCTACATCTTACTCTTCTTGCTATGATTTGGATTACCTGTACCCTAAGTTATTTACAAAAATTAATTTAATCCCCTCTGTGTGAGTTTTATTAATTTAAGTAAGGGCACCACCTTATATCCTGCCCCCCCCCCAAAGGATTCTAGGGTCCACTCTTCATAAATGTCATCAGAAACAATAAAGATAAAGCTGTATGAAGTTGATGAATGTACAGGGTTACTCTCCTGGTTGCTACTTTGTCACTCCAGGATTGTTAGCACCGTTTCTTGCAACAGTGTATGAAGAAACTCCCTGATACGGTTAAAGCTCTATAGCATTGTGTGGGAAAGGACATCCCAGCACCATCTGCCAGGGCTGCAATTCTATTAAACTGTCAGCATGATGAATGACAAATAGAAGGCATCGAAACAGAAGAAAATCTACAGTGAAGCACTGTGGTCGTAAAACAAGAAGAACCAAAAAAGATTTAGGGCAAGTACACAAACCATACTTTATGATGAAATCCTCACTTGCAAGGACGGAACGAAGAGACTTAACTATAAACTCCTGCATCCAAGCAGAAGGCATTAAAACAATCGTGCATGCCACAGTCCTGAAGTGCAGCTCATAGAACAAAGATGCATGGTTCAGCAGTTCCAACAAAGTCTCATGGGGCTCAGTGAAAACACATCTTGTCACACTTAGTGCAAAGAGATGGTATTTAGATCGCTGGTTACTCTGCATATCCCTTTTGCTTACAATAAATAAATCTCTGAAATGAGAATAATTTGGTTACTGCTCTGCAACTATAAATTATCACAAGAGAGCAGTCGCCCAGTACATTGCTGCCTTGCTTCTAAATTTAGCTCCTGTCAATGACATCTTCTGTAAACAGAGCATAGGCAATTGAGTTTCTGAATATCTGGGTTTTAGGACGAGTTCCACGAGCCTCATTTAGAAATCACCAGGTAATAATGCCAATTTTAAAAGCAATATAGACTCTATGGATGCTAATAAATGGCTATTAAAGTACTAAGAAGTTAAATAGCTTTAACTGTACCTTCTCCAGATAGCAAAGGCAACCATGAATAATCCCCATGTATATTATGTTTCCTGAAGCATCCCTGGAGACTGATTTTTCTAAGGAGAAACTTCATAAATACTCAATAATAACCATTAGCATTTATATAGTCTTGGGGTTTTCTGACAATTTAACAAAGATTAGTAAAACAAGAAGTTTAGCAGTGGCAAAGTGAAAATGCAATTATTGCAATAATAAAATTAGGCATATCAAATTCATAATGAAGCTGCCTCCTCGGCACTTTCTGTGTATATGCTGTGTCACCACAAAGTGTCACCATTTGAATGCTGCAGGTTCGGCCCTATTCATTGCACTCCTTAGGTTTAGGGTAGACAGTGATTTTCCTTCTGGGCTTAAGACACAGGCAGGGAGGCTGGTGTCTTGGGGTTGGGGGCGGTGGTTATTGTCTTGGAAATGGAAAGTCAATAACTATGGTAATGAGTTGGGTATGTAAGTGCTTCAATCAGATCATTAAACGCAAACCTTAATGAGTTTTTTGGGCTAAAACCAGAAGAAAACATATAGAGACATAGGAAATAGGCCCATGAAAATACCTGCAGTCTTTTCTAATACAAAGGCATATGATACAATTATCCATCCATTTCAAGTGAGGCAACAACACTTACAATATTTGACAGTTCCAGCTACTCAATCGGCATGTCAACATTTCTATTATATTAAAGGAAAAGGAAATGAGGTCAGCAGCTTCAGTAAGAGCCCTATTACTTTTGCCAGCTTCTATTCAATACAAAAGTAATGAATATCTAGGTATTTGATACATTTCCCCCATGTTGCCTTGTTGATTCAGTTCATCTTTGTTATGGGCTCTCTTAATAGGTTTTCTAGGAATGCTCTTCAACATTTCTCTAAATCAGAATTCATGTTTAAAACCAGTTTGGGAAGGAGTTGGAGGTCTCCAAAAGAACAGCCAGTCTGTGTCCCTCCTGGATACACATTTCTATCTTGCTCCTGAAAGCCATCAAAACACTTCTCTACTGCTCCAGAGCTCCTGAGATTCGTAAATCAAGCACTCAGAGGAGCGAGTGGTGATTTGTGAGTACTCAGCCCATGATAGCATGAGAGACAGTGATATGTGGTATGAGAAACATGGAGCTATAGCCTGGCTTGGGTCATGGCACTGCATTTTCCAACTCTGGAATTTTGCATAAATTATAATACCAAATGTCTTTTTCTGACCATTTGCAATGGCCAGACTTTCACTAAGCACTTCACACTCAACATCTCATCTAATCCACTGAAAAATCTCCTTGGCCAGCATTATTTCCCCAGTTTTACAAATAAGAAATCTGAGCTTCGGAGAAACTGGTAACTTGCCCCAGGCCCCATAGGGAGGAAGTAGCCAGACTAATCTGTGTGTTAAACTGGCTCATAACCACTACACTCCACTGCCTGGGTATTTCACCTTTGAAATTGCATAATAGCATCTTCTATGCTTATCACAGAGGGTTGCTGTGAGAACCAAATTATAAGCAGACAAACTGTGAACCACTTTGGGAGCCACAAAGTGCTACTATCATGTGCAGATTTTGTAGAATTCTGAAATATTTTGGCTTCGAATTACAGAATACCCATTTGAAACTAGATTAAGCAAAATGCATTGGCTCATGTAACTGGCAAGTTCAAGGATGAATCAAGCACAGCGGGACTCAAAGACTCAAGCGACACTATCATGGTTTTCTCTTCCCCTCTCTTCGCTCTGCTTTCTTCTGCTTTGGTTGCATTCTCATGCATTCTCTTCCTCCATGCTGGCAAGACATGCATCCTGTCACAGCCTGAGGGGCTTTACCAGTCAAAAGACCAAGGAGAACACCCAGCATTTGCTGAAACATGAACTTTATTTGGGGCTTACTTACAGGGAGGCAAAATTCAAACGGCTTTCCTCTCACTGGGCAGGTACCACTTTTGCAGGGAAAATCGGCTGCACAATTCAGAGAACAGCAAGCCCTTTTGTAAGGGTTTTAGACAAAGACATTCCTAAGGGTGGGAGGAGCATAGATGCAGGAACAGGTCACTCTGACCTGAAGGGTGGTGCAGGAAGGACTAGAATAACATTTGAACAATTACATTTTGCTCTTTTTGTGAGACTAAGAGTCTCTCACTTCCTGCCTGCTTCCCATAAAGTTACATTTGAAGGTCAATTTACCCTTTTCTCCTCACTGGCTTAGAAAGACAATAGGTTAAACATTTAGCTGCCTAGGTCACTCACATTGCTGTGCACCAAAGATCTGCAGGCCTATTTTGTTCAGGCCACGGGTTGCCATAATCCACCCCTGCACAACAGTTTGTGTTGACCATAGGACAGACTTTACATCCACAATTTACAACAACAATACAATAAACAACGTAGTAATAATATACTGGTACAGAGAGATGATAAACCTGTGAGCAAGTGGTGCTGTGACCAGGTTAATGAGTTCTATCATTTAGCACAAGTACTGCCTGGGCTAAAATAGCTAAAGGATAACACTACCAGGCATTCTGCTTTATTCTACATCTAGTTTTCCTTCCATGCCTGCCATTGTTGGGTATTCTGCCACCCTAGCATGGCATCCCAGATGGTTTGGATGGCTGGAGTGATAGTCCAAGGGAGGGCAGTGACATCCGATGAGGCAATTCAGCACATATCCAGCACTGGTACCTATTGTGGGCTGCGGTCAGGGTTACTGCTTCTAGGGGGAGTGGCGGCCGGTAGCCGAGCCCTCAGCTCTCGGGGCTGCTTAAAGGGTACCGGCGGCGGGGGCTCTTTCCCGGAGGCGAGGGCGAGGCGGAGGACGTGGCCAAGGTCCTCGGCGAGAGGCGTGCAAGGTGTGGAGGGCGGCGATAAGGACAAAAAACACTCTTCATCCAGTAGGAGTAGGCGCCAAAGAGATTTATTCAGGGGTGATTACAGGTTATATAGGCTGGTAAGAAGGGCAGGGCTGGAAAGGAGGTGAAGTAGCCTTAAATGGCAATATTGAAGGGAGAGGGGCTAGGATTGGTTCTGAGAGGATTCAGGAGCCGTTGCAGCGGGCGGGGGTTGTTTGGGCCACGGTGCATGCGCACTGGCGGTGGCAGGAGTGGCCTTGGCACAAGGGAGTATGTGGGTAAGATAAGGAAGTGGGGAAAGGGCAGTTGGGAGAAGGGCGGTTTCCTCCGGCAAGCCTCCCCTGCCAGTGGCATTTTGGGTGAGGAAAAGGGAGCTGCCTTGACCTCGCTCCTCAGGCTCGGGGGGGCTGCAGAGGGCACTCACGCCCGTACCTACTACCCTCCCCAGGGGGTGATATCAAGTCCCCTGGCCCAGGCCTGGTAAGTCGAGGCACAAGCTCAGCTACCCGCAATTCCCCTTTCTTTTCTAATTAGAGGAAGAGGCTTTACCGGAGAGGCCCGCTAAGGGTGAGGGAAGGGGGAGGTCAGGGAAGGGAAAAAGGGGTTGACGGTGGCTCAGCGAGGCTGGAGCTCAGTGTTGGTGTGGTGCCCGGGCGCTTGACAATAGCTTCGCTGCAGCGGGTTGGGCGAAGGTGAGGGGTTTAAAGTTCAGGGGTTTAAAGTTCAGGGGTTTAAAGTTCAGGGGTTCAGAGAAGCTGGAACTCGAGGCGAGAGCGATGTTCAGGTGATTGAGAAGGGCCTCGCGGTCGGCGGGTCGACCGGTGGCGTTGAGGTCGCGGAGGGTTGGCTGTCATCTTGGAGTGGGGGGCGTCAGAGGTGGCGAGTCGCTGATACTGGATTTGCACGAACGAGGAAAAAATGGCATCTGTTTGTTTTCTTACAAGCTGGACAATTTTGCGGATGATGCAGGGTTCTAAGATGAGAGCTAGAATAATTATTAATAGGGGGCCAAGAAAAGGAAGGATGTATGGGAGGATGGGAGTGAAAAAACTGGACCAATAACTGGTGGCTTCACGATCTCTTTTACGCTTTTCCAGTCCCTCTCGGACCCTTTTCAGGCTGTCCTCGACGAGACCTGTGGAATTGGCATATACACAGCACTCTTCTCCTAGGGCAGCGCAGAGGCCTCCTTCTTTGAGGAGGAGAAGGTCAAGACCTCGGCGGTTTTGGAGCACTACCTCAGAGAGGGAATTGACAGAATTTTTTAGATGGTAAATAGCGTTTTGTAGGTGACGAATGTCCTCGTCAACAGCCGCCCTGAGGTGAGTTAGGGCGGAGCCTTGACTGGCTAACGCAGCGATTCCGGTGCCAGCGCCGGCAAGACCTAGGAGGGAGGCAATTGTGAGGACGGTGATGGGCTCTCGCTTTTGCAGAAGGGCAGGAGCTGCAGTTTTTTCCAGACGGAGGAAGAAGTCTTCTTCGCTATGATATAAGACCCTAGGGATAAGGACAATTAGGAGGCAAGTTTCTTTATATTCGCTGATGATATTCGTGCTGAGACAGGGGGTAAGTCCTGTAGAGGAGCAGAGCCATTGGGAGGAGTTATGAGGAATGAGAAATTTGGCAGAGCTGCTGGGAGATGAGTAGCTGGCACAGGCAGTGAGGTCGGGAGAGTTACTGGAGCGAGGGCGGACGCACTTTCCCGTATAGGAGACTGAATGAAAGGTCAGGGGGACGGCAGAGGTATTCCAACTGCATTCCGAGGGGCTGTCTTCTGTGCTTTCTGAAAAGGAGAGGTTGGAGGCAACGGGCTCGTACAGTGAGGAAGAGGTGGAGAGGCAGAGCCAGCAGGAGGAGGTAAAATTGGGGTTGGAGGAGTTCACTGAGGCAAAGGCGGCTTGGATGAGGCTGAGGAGGGGAGAGGAATAACGAGAAGGGGGCAGAGGAAGCTGGGGTGGTGGGGTTGGCGATGCGCTGTTTGTAGCTGAGGCACGGCCTCCGGATGCGCTGCTTGTACTTGAGGTGCGGCTGGAAGGCTGTGGAAAAAGGGGGTTAAGGACTTGGTTGGGACCTATGCCAGAGGGTGTTTTTAATGCAGTATTTTGGCATGGTTGGTTTACAGCCTCCTTTTTTATTAGAATAAGTGATTCTCGGTTGGCTCCTTTCTCATAGATTCTGAAGCCTCAAGTTTGACCGAGTAACCAGGAGGGATCAGTGGGGAGCTGCACTGTAAGATTAAGATGTGTGCAGGATTTCTCACTTTCTTGGCCGAGCCAGTTAACTGTAGGGAGTTTGCACCCTGTAGGGGCCCACTTTAGGGTAAGGTAATGATCAGGAACAGGAGGCTTTCAATTAGTGGCTAATGTTTCACACCCCCAGTATGCACAGTAGTACTTGTTGGGGGAATTGCAGTACGATTTTTCAGGATTTGAGGATGGGCACATGTAATATTGGGCCTGGGGATCACTTACCTTCCTGGCGCAGGTTTCTTCGACTCTGGAGACAAAGGTGGTGAAAGGCTTGCTCGGTTCCTGGAAGAGCTTGGTGAATTTATTAGGCCTACAGGCAGAGCAGTTGGCAAACGCGCGTAAGGCGATGCCTCTGAGGACAGTCCAGAAGGTGGCAGGGGCATTAATATAAGCAGACGCATTTAGAAACGCTCCAGTGCCCAAATAGGCTTCGGGGGGATGATAGACTCCAATGGCTGCATCTTGCTCACTTTGCTTAGCTGCTTCTGCCTGGAAGTGAGCACGCCAGTCAACAAACTGACCGGGGTTAAAAATTGAACGGGCAAGCGAGGCCCAGTCTTGTGGGAGGCAATAGTTCATGGCGAGATCCTGTAGTATTTGGGAAGCATATGGGCTACCTAACCCGTCCTCCCTGACGGCCTTGCGAAGCTGCTTGATAGTATCTAAGTCAATGGGATACCAGTCATACGGCCTTTGTGGGGTGGGGGCAAGGTTAAGAGGAAAGCAGCGAAAAGCACGAGAGAAAGGAGGACACGCTTGCAGAGGACTTGGCGCGGGAGTGGGGGTAGGGGGAGCGTTGCCCCAAGGGTTGCCTTGAGGTGTAGAAGGTAGCCAGGGGTTGTTAGTCGGTGGGGTGGGAGGAACGGCGGCAGCTGCCGGTAGCGGCTCCGAAGGGGAGCTCGCCGGAGGGAGAGGCGGGAGTGGGAGGCCCCAAGCGTCGCAAGATGGCGGCGCGGTAGGCGTGGCTAAGACACAAGATGGTGGATCAGCCCCGCCCTGTGAAAGGGTGGGGTTCAAGGCATAAGATGGCGGACTAGCTCCGCCCTGTGGAAGGGCGGGGTAAAGCGTATGCGGTTTCCGGCCCAGCTTAGGGCTGATGTCATCGCCGGAGCATTTCCTCCCCTCGATGGAAGAAGAAGGAGGAAGTTCGCCATCTTGGCGTGGCGCAGTGTTATTTTGCTTTTTGGGAGTCACCTCGAGCGCGTTGTTAATCTGCTCGACTAAGGACTCCGTGTCCGAGTCATGATTTGAATTAGTATCGCTATCTGAGTCTGTTGGCTGGGTTGATAGGGCCTCTTTGGATTTAACGGGGCCTCTATCAGGGGGGAGGGAGCCTTGAAGGCAGGAGCGGATGGTTATCAAGGTGGGGAGCAAGCCGGGAGGGAAGCGCTTGCTCTCATGTTCCATGGCATTAGTGACTCGATCAATAAGGCGATCATAAGTAACAGGGTCCCAAAGATGGCAAGTGGTGAGCCATGGGTTAAAGGGCAGCAGGAGATCCCAGTATATCTGCAGCTGCCGGACAGACACTTTACAGCGATGCGTGTCTAGGAGACCCGCTAGAGCACGAACTTGAGGTGCCTGACATGTAGATATACGATTACCCATAGCTGAGGGGAGAGGAGGGGGAGTTGTTCCCGAGCCGGGCCGGCCGGCTGGCGGGGAGGAGAAGGAGGAGTTGTTTATCGAGCAGAGAGAATGAGATAAACTGTGGCTGCAAGGCCGAAGGAGACGGCGAGAGCAGAAAGCAGTGCCCTTTGGCAACGAGAGCAGTCAGGGGGGGCGGTTGCAAAGAGGCACACGGCACCAAATGAGGAAATAAAGATACAAAGAACTACAGCAAAGTAATGGAGGGGAAGAGGGAGAGCGTTAGGAGGAACGGGGGTCATAGAAGTGCGCATACAAGAGGACGAAGAGAGCGTGGGGGAAGGGAGGAGTTCCTACTGGATGAAGAGAGCGTGGGGGAAGGGAGGAGCGGCTTCGGAGCAAGGAACCTCCCACGGCTCCGGAAGCGGCGAGGGAGAGGCGGCCCCTACCTTGCAGGCGAGGAAATGGGAAGCTGGAGAGGCGTCCGGGCGAGCGGGTGACCTGCCAAACTGTCGTGTGGAGACGTTCCTCACACGGGGCACCAGTTGCGGTCGGGGTTACTGCTTCTAGGGGGAGTGGCGGCCGGTAGCCGAGCCCTCAGCTCTCGGGGCTGCTTAAAGGGTACCGGCGGCGGGGGCTCTTTCCCGGAGGCGAGGGCGAGGCGGAGGACGTGGCCAAGGTCCTCGGCGAGAGGCGTGCAAGGTATGGAGGGCGGCGATAAGGACAAAAACCCTCTTCATCCAGTAGGAGTATGCGCCAAAGAGATTTATTCAGGGGTGATTACAGGTTATATAGGCTGGTAAGAAGGGCAGGGCTGGAAAGGAGGTGAAGTAGCCTTAAATGGCAATATTGAAGGGAGAGGGGCTAGGATTGGTTCTGAGAGGATTCAGGAGCCGTTGCAGCGGGCGGGGGTTGTTTGGGCCACGGTGCATGCGCACTGGCGGTGGCAGGAGTGGCCTTGGCACAAGGGAGTATGTGGGTAAGATAAGGAAGTGGGGAAAGGGCAGTTGGGAGAAGGGCGGTTTCCTCCGGCAAGCCTCCCCTGCCAGTGGCATTTTGGGTGAGGAAAAGGGAGCTGCCTTGACCTCGCTCCTCAGGCTCGGGGGGGCTGCAGAGGGCACTCACGCCCGTACCTACTACCCTCCCCAGGGGGTGATATCAAGTCCCCTGGCCCAGGCCTGGTAAGTCGAGGCACAAGCTCAGCTACCCGCAGTGGGCTGAGGTTACAGCAGAAGCCCATCGTAGAAATGTGTTTCCTGCAGAGCTACTGGCAAAAAGAAAGATGTTTGCGGGGTACAATAAGGGTAAATCTTGGTGATCTAACAATACACAAGCTACATTTCTGTCCGTAGACAACAATGTTCCAGGCAAAGGAGCATTGTGTGGGGGTTTGAGATACCACATCTTTTCCCCCTGAGGTTGTATAAGGCTTTCAGGGGTTGGATCTAAAGTTAACCTGGTCATAATGAGAGTCCACATAGTAATACACATCGTTCCTTGGGGTATGGGGGGCCCAGGATTAACAATAATACACCACTTTAGGCATTTTTTGAATAAATTGTGGTTGAATATTTAAGTTTTGGGCAACCCCAACCCCCCATGGGCTTAGGATGCCCAGCCAACGAGGCTGCATAGGCCAGGACCAGGGCCAATTGACCTTATTCTCCCCAATTTCTAGTGTTTGTGGCACAGGCAAGAGCAGATTATTGTCACTGCCTTGCTGCAGCTTGAGAGCAGCTGGCCCCTTATTTGAATTTGTAAGGCCTGCCTGGGCCCTGCGGTTACCATTTCCTCAGGAGCAGGAGCAGCCACTCTGGGTCTGGAGTTAATCAGAGCTGGATGCAGTCGTCGAGTCCATTGTTGTAGGGAGTTTTTATCATCCTTTAAGTGTTCCTTTAAAAGACCATTCATTCTTTCAATTAACCCTGCTGCTGTGAAACGTCCAAAGGACATCATGTTCTGTAGCCCAGGCCTGGATTAACTGCCCAGTGAAGGGGGGGTCCCTCTATCGCTGTTTACACATGTGGGGACCCTGAAAAAGGCACTTAACTTTTCTAAACTACGTATGGTAACTTTTTGGTTGGCTTTTCCTACTGGGAAAGCTACTAAAATTCCCATAGCTGTGTCCACAGCCATAAAAGCATACCTTGCACCTTCTGATAGAGGAAGTGGCCCAATGTAGTCTACTTGCCACCAGGTAACAGGAATTTGGTTCCAGCCAATGTGTCCAAGTTGGTGAGGAAGCATTCTGGGCCATCGTGTTGAACAGAAATGACAGGCGTCTACTACCTCTTTTAGTTCCTGCTGAATAATGGGCAACTGGAACTGCTGTGCCAGTTTCCACAGAGTTAGGTGCCCTCAGTGGTCAGTTTTCCAATGTAGCCATTCAGCTGCCTCATGTGTCGTTGGTGCCAAACTGCAGATTTTCACCAGGGCATCTGCTTTGATGTTGCCTGGCAAAGAGTTAGCACTTTGGACTGATACATGGAAAACAGTTATCTTACGCCTTTGGCAGGCTGTCCAGATGTCTTCCCACATTGCTTTCCCCCATAAGGGATGACCGACCACTGTCCATTGTTCTTGCTTCCATGTAGCCATCCATACCATCAGGCCTCGGTAAACAGCCCAGTTATCTGTACAACAGTTAAAGCATCCCCCGGCTCATGGACAATCACCAGCCATATCGCCTATAATTCAGCCCACTGGCTGCTTTCCAGAGTTCCTGTTTCCCACCAGATGGTATCAGTGCTCAGCTGGACAGCCACTGCTGTCCAGTTAGTTGGCTGCCCGTGTGCCGACCCATCTGTATACCAAGCAGTCAGGTATACTTCCCTGTCCATCAATGGTGGGCATTGGCAGAGGAGCTACCTCAGGAAGACTGGGAGGTAGTGGGATAAGCTGTTCTTCTATGTAGGAGACTGGTCCCAGGACTTCATGCATTTCTGCACTTAAAGGGCTGTTGTTGAACACACTGTGTTGTAGGAGGTAAGCTTTCCACTTTGTTAATGTGCTCAGTTGAGCACTCCCAGAATGTGGCTTGCTTACTGTGTCACAGATCCACCCCTGTATAGGTATGGCTGTTCGTAAAGTCACTAGACATTTTTGAGTTAGCCCTTTCTACTTGTAATAGGGCATTATAAGCAGCACACAATTGCTTCTCTAAAGGACTATATCAAAACTCTGCACCTTTCCATAATTGTAACCAAAATCCGATAGGTACACGTTTAACCTGTTGCCTTTGCCATAAACCCCACCCAAAGCCAATGTCGGTACTGACCACATCAAATGCACAAGGCACATCAGGGTCCACCCCCCTTAAGGCTTGTGCCTGCACCACAGCACACTTTGATGTCTCAAAAGCAGCCTGTTGGGGAATGTCCCAGTCCCACGTTTTCCCCTTTCAAACTAACAAATACAAAGTTTTAAGAATTTGTGCCAGGTAAGGTATAAAAGACCTCCAATAACCCAATAGCCCTAAATAAGCCATTAATTGTTTGGGGGTATGTGGGGTAGGGTAATTCTGCACTTTATCAATAAAAACAGAAGGAATAGTTCTTGTCTTACCTGACCAGACAACACCCAAAAATTTAATAGAACACCCAGGTCCTTGCCTTTTTTCTCAGTTTATCACCCATCCTCTACTCTCAAGGTGGGTCACCACTGTTTTAGCAGCCTCTTCCAGGTCTGAAAGAGAATTGCTAGTTAACATTATATTATCAATATAATGGAACACAGTGACAGCATCAGGAGGCGTCCATTTTGTTAAATCTCTAGGCACTAGGCTGTAGCAAGTAGTGGGGCTGTGAATATACCCTTATGGTAACACAGTGAAAGTCCACTGTTGTCCTTCCCATGTGAAGGCAAACACAGGTTGACTGGAAGAATCTAGAGGAATTCTGAAGAAGGCATTAGCAAGATCTAACACAAAATGAAATGAGCCTAATTTTGTGCTATGGAGCAATGTGGCGATATTCAACACCACTGCAAACAAAGGAGGGGTTACCTTATTTAGCTATCTCTAATCAATAGTCATTCTCCAGGAGCCATCAGACTTCTTTACTGGCCAGACCGGACTGTTGAAGGGGCTATGGGTGGGAATAATAGTACCCACCCTTTCTAACTCCTTTATCGTAGCTGTAACTTCCTGGTGCCCTCCAGGTAACTTGTACTGGTGAATGGCAACTGTGCGCCTAGGAGGCACCTTTACCGGTAACCATTTAGCATATCCTCTCAGGACTGTTTTTACAACTTGACACTGGAGGCAGAATTCCCCTATAGTGGTCTGCAGGGTGATATTCTGCAGAATATCAATCCCCAGTATATTTTCTGGAATAGGGGATATATATACTGTGTAAGTTTGGGAAGGTAGCCAGCCAATTTGCATTAAAACCTGTTTTTGAGTTGTTTTAAATCCTTGGTCCCCATAACTGGCAATAGTTAGTGTGGGGCCTCTACTTCGTGGTTTCCCGCCATATATTAGGGCACATTCCACTCCTGTGTCTACAAGGGCTAAAACTCTATGTTCATTAGTGGGAGACCAAAAAATAGTTGATTCAATGTGTGGCCCCCAATCCCCAGTGCTCCCATAAATTGCTCTTATCTGAAGATCTCAGCCTCGCCCCTAATCCAGGGGAAACGGGGCCTCCCAAACCTCCTCTACTGGTAGAGCAGAGGGCTCCGTTCACATACCACGTGCCTGATAGCCTAATGCAACTTTTTTTCCTGAAGTTTTAATTTCCTGCTTAGTAAACCTCTGCTCTTTGGGCAATTTACTCCACAGTTTAACTAGTACAGGATTTGGCTGCCCATCAGTTTCTTCTATTTCTGTTCCAGCTGCTATGAGATCTGCCCACATTTGCTTACGTGACACCCTGTTTGGCTCGTCATGCTCTCTGGGGACTTGCCTCGTTGCTCTAACCCCAGCCTTGTTTTTCCACAGATGGTCTGTTTCTCCCAACTCCACGATCTCTTGGGCAACTTCCACAAGAGGTTTTCCTGTTAGGGGCTTGAGGAGGGGCATTAAAGTCCCATACCATTGATTAGGGGCCATGTGCAGAGTTGTTCCACACAAACCTCGAGTGAAAGTGACATCATCTGGTCCCACAGTTTCATCAGCATAAATTGAACGTTTCATGCTTAAACCCCGAAGTATATCCTGAAGCTCCTCTATGCTACTCCATTGTAGTGGGGTGTGGGCTAAGTCCCCTTCCTGTGGTCACACAATTTTATATTGTTTGACTAGCCACTGAAAAAGTGAATGAGTCTCTATGGCAGTTCCAAGTGAGTACAATTGCTGGCGTAGGGAGGGGTGAATGGAAATGGTGGCTAACTTACTCATTTCCCACCCAGTGAGCAGAGTGCTGTCTGTACCATCATCCCATAGCCATAGCAACCAGTTTACTAATGGCTCTCTAGGCTTTTGTTGATATTGATTCCCAATATCCCTTAATTCCGCTGGGGAAAATTCCCATGATGTGACAAGCACCTTTGGCTCATCAGGGGCCCGCTCTGCCTCACCCTCCCCTCCTTCAGTAGAGCCTTCTGGCCATTCTGATTTAATTTTGCACTGGACCAAAGGATAGACAAGCTTATGCTCCTCTTCAACCTCCCATTCTGACTGTGACTCTTCCTCTGAAGAGAAATCCACAGGGTCCCAAACCTTAGGATCCCAGACAGGTAAGAATAGAATGCATCTGACTTGCATTTTGTACAGCTTGCACCCTTTCACTTTAGCAAAACAGCATGCAAACGTGGCCAAATTTTCATCTACTCACTTTAACCTTTCATTCAGAGCATCCTTTAGCTAGGCTTGTGCCAGCCTCATATCCTTTTCCAGTTTTAGTTTATCCTTCAGGTGGCATATGGCTGCCTTTGATGCCAAAGCTTCCTCAGTAGCGGCACACAGGGCTTCTAACAATGGCCATCTCACCGCAGCCACAATCTGGTGGCCCCTTTTCTCTTTCTGGATTCCCAAGGCACCTGCCACCTGCTGCAGGATATCTAATAGTCCCACTGAGGAAGTGCACACACCTCCATAGTCCCTTGGTGGGGCCCATTCATCCAGCAGGGTAGCTACCCCTCCCCACATTGAAGTCTCAGGCCACCCTGGTATCCCCTCTGGGGTCTCTCCCTTCCCCAGGTTCATGCCTGCAGAAGTGGGGGCCCCTTTGGTCTCCTGGCTGGCTGGCCAATTTTCGCAGCCCCAGGGGGCTTTACCAGTCAAAGGACCAAAGAGAACGCCCAGCATTTGCTGAAACATGAACTTTATTTGGGGCTTACTCACAGGGAGGCAGAATTCAAACTGCTTTTCTCTCACCAGGCACCACTTCTGCAGGGAAAATCAGCCATGCGATTTAGAGATTAGCAAGCCCTTTTATAAGGGTTTTAGACAAAGACATTCCTGAGGGTGGGGGAGCAAAGATGCAGGAACAGGTCACTCTGACCTGAAGGGTGGTGCAGGAAGGACTAGAATGACATTTGAACAATTACATTTTGCTCTTTTTGTGAGACTAAGAGTCTCTCACTTCCTGCCTGCTTCCCATAAAGTTACATTTTAAGGTCAATTTACCCTTTTTCTCCTTACTGGCTTAGAAAGACAATAGGTTAAACATTTAACTGCCTAGGTCACGCAGACTGCTGTACACCAAAAATCTGCAGGCCTGTTTTGCTCAGGCCACGGGTTGCCACACATCCTGTTCTCGGGACAGGAAAAGGAGGATGCCCTCCTGCATGTGCCCCCAAATACCCCCAGGATTACTCCTGATTATGTCAAAGTACATCCCCAAAAATGATTGGCTTAGATCCAGGTCTTATTAGCTCACCTCTAGATCCTGGAGTCAAGTCAGCTCCCTACAAACCACATGGACTTAGAGGCAAGAGAGTTCCCCAAGGAAAACTGGAGTTTTCTTACCAGAATAGGAGAGAACAAATATTGGGAAGCCACACAGAAAAGGATCCACTAAAATATTTTAGTGATAAATATTGTGCTTCAGATTTATTTGCAGAACAATGGCAGAATGTCCAGTAAATAATTTTAGCTAACTAATATATGTAGAATACTCCAGAGGTAAAAAAAAAAAAAAAAAAAAAAAAAAGTGCTTTTATACACTGTATCATTCTAGTCTCACAATATCTTTGCTAATATAAATCACCATTTTACAGACGAGCAAACTGTCAGCATAGTTAAGAAACTTATCCAAATCCACCCAGCTGAGAAGAGGCAAAACCAGAACTTGAACTTACATCTTCTGACTCCCACTCAGAACTCAACGCTGCTTCTCTTCTGAAACCTCTAAGAGGCTAGTGTGGATTTAACACAATGGATTTTTTTTAAATTTGCCCTAGAATCAAGTTACTGTTAAAGAAGACATTGCTAAGCACAGCAGTTCAGGTAGCAGCATCTTTTCACCTTTGGACTTTAGGGAAATGTAAATTTGTGCTTTTAAGTATGGAGATTCACAAGATGTCTTATTTTAATATTTGTTTCTTTATTATACTTGGACATTGCTGGTAGCAATGTGAATTGTTGTCCCAGTCCTTTGGGAAGGCAAGTTGATAATAATAAGAGCCATAAAAATGTCTACATCCATTGATGTGAAATTCTCCCCTACTCCTGGGAATTTATCCTATGGAAATGATTCAAATAAATGGTGAAAAATTCACATGTATTAAAATGTTCACCACAACATTAATTGTAACATTAAAATTCTAGAATTAGAAAAGATAATATATGTAAAGTGCTTAGCAGGATACCTAATGATCAATTAATGTAGGCTGCTGTAATTCCCTGCTTATTCTTAAATGCTAATGGGCCTTCACATCAGTGTTCCATCTACATGAAAGGCACTTCCCCCAATACCTACATGGCTTACTCCCTCCATTTCTTTGGGGCACTGCTCAAATGTGATCCCATCAGAGTGGACTTTTCTGGACTACCCTCTCAATAGCACACTCTCACCATCATTCACTCTCCCCTTACCTTGCTTTTTTCCTTTAGTATTTATTTCTACCTGATATGTTTTATATCTGTTTGGGTTTTGTTTTTATCTCTCTTCCCCATGAGAATGTAATGTCTATGAGGGCAGGAACTTTGCTTAATTCATTGATATATCTCTACCATCTGGAACAATATCTGGAATGCTGTTGAGTAAATGAATATTTCTTTCTGTCTTCATTCTTGATCTTTAATCATTGGCTTCCATGTTTCTTTACTTATTAAAGATTTTATTCTGCTGATTCCTCCTCTTTTGTCAGAAACAAGGCTGAGGCAGAGGCAAGATGGACCATTCTGGGGAAGTCTCAGATAAGCAGATCCAGAAAACCTGCTGGTTGTCCAAAGGACTGGGATCTATGACCAAAGGCCAGAATTGATATTCTTGGAAAGGGCATGTGAGTGGTATTAAGTCTGATGGTGAGTCTGGACCTGGACAACCAGTTCACAAAAAAGGATGAGGGAGCTAAGACCTAGTATGTCAATCAAAACCAGTGTAGATTAGGCCATCAATAGAGGAATAACTGGTATCAAAGAAGCAAAGAAGTATATTTTCAGGGACCTCTGTCAGAGGAAAAATAAGATTCTAGGGGAAATTCAACCATTGGACAACTCGAGATGCCAGACAATAATTTTATTGTTGAGAACCTTAGATCCAAAGTAGAGATTCCAGTCATTGTATGGTAAATTAGAGCTTGAGACCCTGGTCACTCATTGGTCAACACAGCCCTAAAGGGAAGTAAACTTCCAAACACTTTGGGGCACAGTAGCTCCAGTAGCCTGAGATCTTCCCTCCAAAAAAATAACGACATGTGCTGACTGTTGGAAACAAAGCCTGCTGAAACCAAGTAGAGAAGATAGACACACACACACACACACACACACACACACACACACACACACACGGGAAAAAGGGAGCTAAGGATGCAGTGGATTTGTAATGTTAACTTAGCTATGCTGAGCTACATTTCCCAGAATTCCTGTCCACCAAAGTCTCATGTTAGGGTGGGCCAGAAAATGTATTTTTGTAGCTCAAACGTGTTTTTGCTTCTCTGCTGACTCACTCATTGGTACTGGACAGCCATTAGGCCTATCACCACTCCACTCACCTTCCCCTGGTTTCTTCTCCTACTCCTGGGTCAAGTGTATGGTTAGCTCTGTGACAAAGGACACCAACTTCTCCTGCAGCACTCACACATCACCAGTGTTAGAGGCAGTGAAGATTGGCCTGGGTTCCAGCTTGTCCTCACATGTTCCAGCTCATGCTCATGGATTCCAGAATGTCCTTATCTCCCTCTTTATGTCCATCTTCCCTTCCTAACTGGCTGCCCTGCAGATTCCAAGCTCTACCATCTCATACAAAGACATAGTCTTACAGAGACTATCATTTGTGATAACATTTTTATATATGATTTATGATATCATATATGTGATTTGCTATATATATATATCATGGTTCTGCCTCTCTGATTGAACCCTAACTAATACAGAGGGCATCTGGGAGGAGAGCTGACATTTACTGCCAAAGTTTACTATAGGTTAATTGAGTCTCAGAAAACAACAACAAACATTAAAACCTGCACATTATGAAAAGCCTAATGTAATTAACTTAATATCTAATTTAAGTGTTAGTCACCCCCATAAGAAAAGATTTATAGAAAAGAGTCTAAAATGCAGTAGCAAGAAATTCCTGACAAGAAAAAATTATGCAAAATCTTCTCAAATTATTTATTCTGAATAAAATAAATGCTTATCAGTAAGCATCTCCAGTCTCAGATGTATTCTAATGGCTAGATTAAAACTAACTTCTTATAACCCAGCAATAGATTTTCCTTAGCATGTCATCCATTTCAATAGATCTTTTGATTCTATCATCTGACATGAATTTTACAAGTCCTATTCCTAAACAACTTAATTAACTGGTTGGGAGATTAAAGAATATTCCTGCAAAGAAAAAAAAGTGCTGCCTCTACAGCTCAAGTTATTAGCTTGGGCAAGTGAAACCACTCAGTAATTGAATAAAGAGTGGCTATAAATATTTAGGAATTTTGTATTCTGGTGCAACTCTGCATCAGTGTGTCACACTCATAGATCCATTAACAATTTAAGGCTGGAATTTGGGGTCTGCACAAGCTCTGAATTATTCACTTCATTATAAAACTGTGCCAACATTTCTGGAAAGTTTATCTGTCAGTGGTAAAGTTCCATTAATGTGCATTTATAGTAGTAGGAGAGGAAAAAAAAAAAAAACAAAACAACCATGTCTCTCGTGTTCTGAATCAGAAAAAAATGCTAAGTCTATTGAGAAAGTGCCCATTTTCATAATGAAAATCTGAATAGTGTTGCTATTCATAAAGGAAAGTGGAAGCCATTCTCAGATTTTTCTTCATTTGAGATCATAGTCAAAGCAATCACATGAACTCCTATGTTTAGGGTACTTCTATTCATACAGAGGTAAGACAGTGAATGAACATTTAATTTATTAATCAGATCAAGTTGAACTGAATTCAAATTGCTAATTTTATATACATCTGACCAGAAAAGAGTTAATAGAAGAAACATTAAGATGGCCTTTCTCTTTGCTGTTGGATCTCTTTGCCTCTTTTAAGTTGACATTTATTAAACACGTGCTTAATAAATAAATGTCAGGATCTGGGATAATTTTTTTCACATATATCGTTTTTAATCCACAGTGCTGCTGGGTGAATGCTGGGTGATACCATTATTCTCTCCCATTTTAAGGATGAGGAAATTGAGGCTCAGCGAGGTTAAACAAATTTATTCCAAGGTTACACAACTAGGAAGTGATGGTGCTAGGATCTGAACCTAGTCTACTTCTAAAGCCTATGCTACTTCAACTTTGTAAAGAATAAACATCAAAAAACACAGAGAAAAGGGCTATTTCAAGCCCTTGAGGGATAGGCCTTGTATTATTCATCTAATACCATGGAATATGTCACCCCAAAATTTAGTGGTTTAAAACATTAAAAATAATTTATTTTCTTGTAATTTCGTATATGTGGGTCAAGAATTTGGAGGCAGCATAGTGGATGATTCTGGCTTGGGTCTCTCATGAGGTTGCACTTAGATGTCTTCTGGGACTTCAGCCATTTAAATGCTCAACCGGGGCTGCAGAATCCACTTCCAAGGTAGCACGCTCCATGTCTGGCAAGTTGGTGCTGGCTCTTGGTAAGAGGCCCCAGGTCCTCTCCATGTGGACCTCACAGCAGGATGGCTGGCTTCCACCAGAGTGAGCAATCCAAGAAACCAAAGGAGGAGCTGCAAGGTCTTTTATGATTTAACTTCAAAAGCCATACACTGTGACTTACAGTTTTCTCTTGGTCATGCAGGTTAACCCTGATTCAAGGAGGGAGAGAACTATGCAAGGCATGAATACCAGGAGGTAAGGATCACTGGAGGCCTTGGGGCCAGTTACCACAGTCCTCCTGCTGTTCCTCTGGCAATTAGCAGTATGTCCATGACCTCTCTGGCCATGCAGAGCTAGAAAGGCAGGAACTTACTGCAAAACTACTGGACTTCAGTAGTTTTAGTTGATGGTGTGAATGCCAGCAGTTAAAATCAGGTGAGGTCAGACTTGTGGCTATAGCAAGCAAGGGAGAGTCCCCTATCTTGCCTGGAATGGGTGACCACAGTAAACAACAACAATTAGAAGAAGAGTCTCTAAAAAGATAGAATCTTCAGAGGAAAAGAAAGTCCACATAAAAAAGACAGTAGAGAGTAGAGCACATTAGAGCAAAGATGTGGAAACTATAGGAGGGATAAAGGACATAAGGAAAACTGAGCAACAGAGGGAAAATTATGTGAAAAAAAGGAAGAGCATGTTTGAAAAGATTTGAAGCAAAGGTATCCAATCCCCAAAGATTGAAGCACTGTCAATGAGTTGGCAAGGAACAGACCTTGTGCCCAAAGCACCTCTCATAGCAGAAGTGGCAGGAGATCAGAAAGAGGATATAGATGCAGAACCAGGACACAAACCCAGCACTGTGGGCATGACACGAATGAGCATTCCCTGGTGAGGAGGGATTGTGACCAGAAAACAAGCCCACATCTCAGCAGGGTAAATATATATGTATATTTAGTAAAAGTGTTATATGTTGTTGAATATTCAAATAGTACAGAAAAAAAAAAAAAACAAAATTAAAAAGTAGAAGTTCCATATTCCCCAAAGATGAATAGCACTTACAATTTGGTATATGTCCTTTCAGACCTTTTCTGAAACTGTGCACCCATATACAAAAGATACAAGATTGTCCTGTATAGATTGTATTGTACTTGCTTTTTTCATGTAACCGCATAGCTTTGACATCTTTCTGTATCAATAACTGCAGAAACACCTCATTCTCTTTCTTGGTATTCCATTTTCTGGCTGTTGCATGACTTATTTAATCAATCCCCTAACTAAGGACATTTGAATTATTTCTAATTATTCACTACTATAAGCAGTGTTTAAAGAAACATCCTTGTACAAATCCTTGCATATTTGTGGGAGTGTTTCTATGACAGAATTCCAAGAAGTAGGATTGCTAGATCAAAGAGTATGTACATTTAAATTTTTAATAGAGATCACTCTCCCAAAAGATTGTACCTATTTGCATATATGTATTTTAAAGTTAGATGTTTATGGTTAACTTGACTTCCAAGCAAACACAACTATAAGCTGATTCATAATGTGAATAAATTATTATCAAATAGTTCTAAGCCCAGTGTATCAGGGTGAAAATTATATGCATTTGGAGTCTTCACGTTGTGGGATAAAATATGTCAGATGAGCAAGGCATTATACTTGCCTGAGGAACTGTGTACAAGTTTCCACAGATTTGAGGTGTACATTAAAGGCTTCCCAGCTACAATATGGCTTCAGTTCAAAAGCCACAGTGTTTCCTTTACTTTCCCTCCACTTCCTCACTCCCAAAATTCTTCAGGAATTCTACCAAGAAAAAAATGTTTGATAAGCCGTGATCAATTTAGTGTGTACTGGCTTCATTCAACTGTGACTCTTTTTTGGGGGTGTTTGCATGTTAGAATTGATTGCAAAGAAATTAATTTATACTAGTATTATTTCTGATGGCAGTGTTAGAAGGAATTTAAACAAATAGAAGAAGAGGTGAAAATCACTAAAGACAACCTCACAGTTGCCTAGAAACTACTTCCAGTAAATGAATGGAAGGGGCTTGGATGTGTCAGGAGGCATAGGTTTGTGATCTCAACCAATAGACTCACATTAAATACTATAAATAGCATTAAGTATTATGAATACTACTATTAATTATTTTCAACTTTCCAGATAGAGCTCCAACATAGCTGCTAGCAGTCACACTTCCTCCTTTCCCTGCACTCCTTTGCTCTCTCCATCCACCTCCAGTTTGTCAGGATTCACAACAGGTAAAAGAGCACAGC
Source organism: Choloepus didactylus (assembly GCF_015220235.1). Lineage (NCBI taxonomy): Eukaryota > Metazoa > Chordata > Mammalia > Pilosa > Megalonychidae > Choloepus > Choloepus didactylus. The sequence continues at coordinate 54,371,889 of NC_051310.1, read as the reverse complement.
TAGTAGGCCCCCGCCCCCTACTTGAATCCATGGAAGATCTGCACCTAAGTGTAATCAACCTCCCCCATCCTTACCCCACCCACTAGGGCTTTATAGCAAATCACCGCCCAGATGTCTTCAAGGTATAAAGGAAATGAAACGCAATACTGCTTCACTAAAAGCTGGAGGAAAACACATAAGTTAAAATGTCATTTAGGCTTTGTGATAGTAAATGTCATGTGTCAACTTAGCCAGGTTATGGTGTCCAGTTGTTTGGTCAAGCAAGCACTGGCCTGATTGTTACTGCGAAGGTATTTTGTAGGCGGATTTAAATCATTAGTTGATTGCATCTACAGCTGATAACATCTATAAACAACAAAGGAGATTAGCTTCAGCAATGAGAGGAGTCTCTTTATCCATTCTGTTGGAAGCCTTAAAGACAGAATTAAGGATTTCAGCAGTCAGAAAGAAAACTTTTCCGTCTCTACTTCAGCCAACCCGCTTTTCCCGGGGATTTCAAATTCACCGTCATCAACTTTCCAACGTGTGGCCTGTCCTACAGAATTCGGCCTTGTCAATCCCCACAGTTGCATGAGCCAATTCCTATACTAAATCTCTTAATATTTACATGCGTATACATATTTACACATGTACACATATTATATATATATATATATATTTTTTTTTTTTTTTTCCCCAGTTCTATTTCTCTGGAGAACCCTGCCTAATACAGGCCAGTTTTCAAAATAATGAGAATGCTTTTCACATTATTATTTTCTTCTCACTTACAAATACTTCCTGTACATCTATCTTACCCATTTCTCAGTCTGGTCATAATTTTTTTTAACTGAATTCTAGGTAGGCATTAAAGCACCTATTCAATACCCATTTTTCTCCCATTAAGGATTATCACCATTTCATATTTCCCTCCCCTCAAATCCGGTCCAACAGCACCAGGCTGACAACCTCAGTCTTGGCTCTTCCAGCTGATGTGGGAGTAGAGCATGGGGCTCTGAGGTGGTCAGCTCTGTAATGAGGCCAGGGGCTCAGGGGCAAATCAACTAGGATGCTTATAGAGTGTGTCACACTACCCAGCCCAATTGGGAAAGCAAATATACTCAGTTATAATCCTAAATACCCATTTCAGTTGCCAGGAGGGGAAAATCCTCTTCTTAGCAAATAATGACTGAAGAGACCCACCCAAACCATTATTTCATGAGCATTGACTTCAAAGGACATGGGTTGTGGGCGTTTGTTGGGTGGTCCCCATATTGTGTCAGCACCAATGAGCCTTATGCTCCTGTTTGGGGGGCATGGGTTAGTCAGTGAATAATGTGTTTGGAACTGTGATATACAACTTCCATTGGACATTATTAAGCCATTAATATTTGTTTGCCCAGTGATTCAACACATATTTATGAGAACTTCTATGGGTAAAGCACTATGTTGAGACTATTCTGGAAACTCTTCTAGGTGTGTAAAGAGATACAGCATGACCAAGGCAAAGTCTCAAAAATTAATTTATTTTAGCAAAGTCAATGGGTAAATAAGTAAGCATATACTTGGCCAAACTTGTAATTATTTAGGGGAAAATTGTAGGTTGGAGAAGAGATGGTAGAGTGGGTTGGGACCCTGACTCACAACTTGCTGCTGATCCTTCTAAGCCCACACCTCCTATGACTTGGCTTAAGTCTTATGGTGTGGCTAATATGGTACTGGGGTCTAGCCTAACCCTTTGGACATGCTCTTGATCTTGGGTCCACATTTTGGTGGGTGTGAATCCATTATAAATAAGACATCTTCAAGATGTTACTTCATTTAAGATGTGGCTCAACTGGATCAGGTTGAGCTTCAATCTGGATCTCTGAATTCCTTTATAAACAGAGTAAAAAAACAGAGGAAGTCATGGGAAGCTGCCAGAAGCTAGAAGTCAACAGAACCCAAAGGAGAAAGGAGAAGATGCTGCCATGTGCCTTGTCGTGTGACAGAAAAGACAAGGAGCCAAGGATCACTGGCAGCCAGCCCCAGAGCACCACAATCTTTGTGCAGAAAGCACTGCCTTGCTTACATCTCGATTTTGGACTTCTCTCAGCCTCAAAACCGTGAGCCAATAAATTCCTATTGTTTAAGCCAACCCATTATATAGTATTTGTTTTAGCAGCCAGGAAATTAAAACAGCATGCTTTAGTTGGCTTCCTATTATAGTACTTCCATCCAAATTAAAACAATGCAGAAAATATCCTGTAGATTGGCTTTTGAACAGGGTTCACATTCATATTCGCAAAGTGCTTACTTTTGTCGTAGTTGTCTGTCCCTCTTCATAAATCTCACAGTCTCTATCATCTGCTGCTTCCTGGACATTTAGTTAGCATTTGCCCATTTACTGATTTTTTTTTCCTTTCCATTTATCCAGAGCTAGGAGAGACAGTATAGCATATGCAGATCTAGTTTGTACCTATACATTACCATTTACTAACTCTGCAGGCATAAGCAAGTTCTTTAATCTCTTTGAGTATCAGTTCCCATATGGATAAAAAAAAAAAAGGAATGGTTATTGCTACCTTGAAGAATGGTTGAGAGTATTAAGTAAATTCATGATACTGAAGCACAGACACTCAAAACAGATCAGCTACCATTTTGCCATTTTACCACACAGCCCTTGAGATGGGGCCTGTGTCACTAAACTTTTTTATACCCCAAACACCTCTCCCAGTGTTTAGCACATGACCTAATAATGCTTGGTGTTGAAATGGTCTGGCTGCCAACTGTTAGGAGGTTGCCATTGCTCTTTAGAAAGGGCTTTTGTTGTTTTTTTTCACTAAAGAAATTATGTGCATGCACCACATAGAACTTCTTTTTCCCATCACATATATAATCTTGCAAACATACTCATACAAACACACTCACACAGATGCTTACATTTCCAACAACAGCTAGTGAGACTCATTAACATTTAATAAGGGGAAAACAATTATCCAAATATTAAGGCAGTGAAAAAAATACATTTGCAACCCTGGCAAGAAAGCAAATTAGGAAAGAAAACGTCTATAGGGAGAAATATCTGTATGGATGTACAACTGCCCCTGTTGTGCATGGACCTTGAAAACCAAAAGTGAGCAATGGGAAATCCCTATTAAAACTAATGTTTTCCTTCTGTCTGAAATAGATTCTTCATCATTTCATTAAAAAATATGGGGGGAATACAACAATGGAATTGGGGGTATGGATATGTGTAGCAAAAGGGAGGAAACAAGAAGGCAAGTGACTCCTGCATCCCTGGCCTGGTGTGGGAAGAAGTCAATATTTGCAGAGATGTGCTCAGTCTGGGTCCTCCAGTCACCTCCAACAGAGATGGGTAAATCCTCCTGGGATCTCATGGCTACCTTCTGGCCTCCTGGTCTGTCTTATTGAGTAGAGAAGCAACACTAAAACATGTGCAAACTTAGAGAATAAAAAGAAACAGTGAGTGAACAGACACAAAGCCTCGTTGTTTGACTAACTTGTTTTGGTTTTTGTTTTTAATTAAACTCTTTATTTGAAGACTATTGTGGAGAGGTACGCAGTTGTAAGAAATGAAGCAGAGATCTCTGTACCCTTTACCCAGCTTCCCCCAATGGTAAATCTTGCAAAACTATAGTACGCATCACAACCAGGATGTTGGCATTATACACTCAAGATATAGAACATTTTATCACCATTAAGTATACCTCAAGTTGCCCTTGATAAACATATGCCCTTCTTTTCCATCCCCTACTCCTTCGTAATACCTGGCAATTACTTACCTATTTTCCATCTATAATTTTGTCATTTCATGAATGTGATATAAATGGAATCATACAGTATATAACCTTTTGGGATTGGCTTTTTTTCACTTAATATAATTCCCTGAAGAGTCATCCAAATTATCACATGCTTCAGTAATTTGTTCCTTTTTATTTCCAAGTAGTATTTCATGGTATAGATATTCTACAGTTTTCTAAATCTTTCACCCATTGAAGATAAATGGGTTGTTTCCAGATTTTTACTATTATGAATAAAGCTGCTATAAAAATTTGTGCATAGGCCTTTGGGTGAAGATGTCTTCATTTCTCTGGGATAAATGCCCAGGAGTGCAATTGATGGGGTGGATGGTAGTTGCATGCTTAATTTAAGACACTCCCAAACTGTTTTCCAGAGTGGCTGTACCATTTACATCCCTATCAGCAATATATGAGTGATCCAGTTTCTCTGCATCCTCAATGGTGTTGTCACTATTTTTTATTTTAGCCATTTTGGTAGATGTGAAGTAACAGCTCATTGCTGTTTTAATTTTTATTTCCTTAATGGCTACTAATGTTGAACATCTTTTCATGTGCTTATTTGTCATCTTTGGTGCCATCCGCTTTGGTGGAATGTCTCTTCGTGTCTTTTGCCCATTTTCTAATTGAACTGTTTTTATTTTGTTTTTGTTATCATTGAGTTTGGGGAGATTTTTATATGTTCTAAATACTAGTCCCTTTTGGGATAGGTAGTTTGCAAATATTTTCCTCCAGTCTGCAGTTTGTCTTTTCATCCTCTTTATAAGGTCTTTCACAGGGCAAAGATTTTTAATTTTGATGAATTCCAATTTAGCAGTTTCCCCTTTTATGGATTGTTTTATGGATGTCAAGCATAAGAACTCATGACTAGATCCTAGGTCCCAAAGGTTTTCTCCTATGTTTTTTTTTTTCTAAGAGTTCTGTGGTACTATATTTAAGTTGGTGATCCATTTTGAGTTGATTTTTGTATAAAGTGTGAGACGTAGGTTGAGATTTTTGCCAATGGTTTCCACTTGCTCCAGTGTCATTTGTTGAAAAAGCTATTTTTATTCCGTTGAAGGGCTTTTCCACTTTCATCAAAAATCAGTTGGGCGTATTTGTGTGGTCTATTTCTAGGATCTCTATTCTGTTTCATTGATCTATGTGTCTATTTTTCTGAAAATGCCACATAGTCTGATACTGTAGCTTTATAATAAGTCATGGAACAAGTAAATTGATCCCTCCAACTTTATTCTTTTTCAAAATTATTTTAGCTATCATAGTTCCTTGGCCTTTCCATATAAATTTTAGAATAAGCTTGTCTATATCTAGAAAAATCTTGCTGTGATTTTGTTAAAACTTGCATTAAATCTGAATATAAATTTGGAAAGAATTGATATCTTTAATGTCAAATACAGTATGTCTTTACATTTAATTAGATCTTTCATTTCTTTCATTAGTATTTGTTTTAGTTTCCTAGGCTGCTCAAACCATTAAATTGGTTGTCATAAACAATGGGAATTTATTAGCTTACAGTTTGCTTTGGTTTGCTAAATCTGCCAGAATGCAATATACCAGAAATGGGTTGACTTTTACAATGGGGATTTACTAGCTTACAAATTTACAGTTCTAAGGCGTGAAAATGTCCAAAGGACAATGCCTTCTCTGAAGAAAGACTGTTGGCATCTGGGAAACCTCTGTCACAGGGGAAGGCACATGGCCAGTGTCTGCTGATCCTGGGTTTCATTGCTTTCAGCTTCTGGCTTCAGTGGCTTCTTCTCTGAGCTTCTGTGGGTGTGTCCTTGTCTCTCAGCTCCTCTGGGGCTTCTCTGAATTACATCTCTTCACTTCTCTGGGCTTTTTCTGTCCTTTATCCTCTCAAAAAGAGGCTCCAGTAAAAGGATTAAGACCCGCCTTGAATGGAGTAGGTCACATCTCAATTGAAATAACCAAAAATTCCCACCCACAATAGTCCTACACCCACAGAAATAGATTAAATGAACTTGGCCTTTTCTGGGGTACATAACAGCTTCCAACCACCACACAGTTTAAGGCCAAGAAAATGTCCAAATCAAGGCATCAGTGAGTCAATGCTTTCTTCCTGAAGACTGGCTGCCAGCAACCCTTGGCTTCTCTGTCACATGGCAAGACACATGGCCACATCTGCTGGTCTCTCCCTTCTCTTCTGGGTTTCATTGATTTCAGCTTCTTGCTTCTGTGGCTTTTTTCTTTCTCTGTACTCATTCTATTTATAAAGGACTCCAGTAATAGGGTTAAGACCCATCCTGAATGAGGTGGTCCATTCCTTAACTGAAGTAGCCTCATGAAAAGTCCTGCTTTCAATGGATTAACATCCACAGGAATGAATTAAATTTAAGAACATGTTTTTCTGGGGTACGTATATCTTCAAATCCCCAAAGTATTATGTTGTGTTCAGCATCAAAGTCTGTACATATTTTGTTATATTTACACCTAATTATTTCATTTTTTGAGTGATTGTTAATGGTATTATATTTCAAATTTCTGTATCCATGTGTTCACTTCTAGTATAGGAAAAAAAATGCTTTTTGTGTGTTATTTTGTACCGTGCAACATTACTGAACTCACTTATTAGTTTGAGGAGTTTCTGTAGACTTATTGGAATTTTCTAGGCAATCTATCATGCCATCTGCAAATAGGGGAAGGGCAATCTTCTTTCTTTCTTTCCCATCTGTCTGCCTTTTATTTCATTTTCTCACTGGCTAGACTTTCCAGCACTATGTAGAGTAAAGTGGTTAAAACATATCTTTGCCTTCTTCCCATCTTAGGGGAGAAGCAGTCAGTCCTTCACCATTGAGTATAAACTTATGTGCAGGTTTTTTTAAATGCTCTTTGTAAAGTTGAGGAAGTTTCCCTGAATTGATATTTTTCTGAGAGATTTCATCATGAATGGGTGTTGAATTTTATCCAGTGCTTTTTCTGCATTGATTAATATCATCATTTGATTTTTCTTCTTTAGCCTGTTAATACAATGGAATGCTTTGATCAATTTTCAAATGTTAAACTAGACTTGCATCCCTACAATAAACCCCACTTGGTCACAGTTTGACCATATGGTCTTTTTAAATACTGCTGGATTTTTTATATTGCTGGATTCTACTTGCTAATATTTTGTTAAGGATTTTTGCATCTATATTCATAAGGGACGTCGGTCTTTAGTTTTCCTATTTTTCACCATCTTTGTCTGGTGTCTTAGTTTTGCCAGAGCTGCTTTGACAAAAACCACATAACAGGTTGGTTTAACAACAGGAATTTATTGTCTCTTGGTTTGAAGGCTAGCAGAGGTATGAATTCAAGATATTGGCAAGCTTGCATTCTTGCCATAGACTGTAGCATTCTGATCCTGGTTGCCAGCAATCTTTGAGGTTCCTTAGCTTTTATCTGCACTCCCCATCACATGACAGTGTCTTCTCCTGTCTAGCTTCTGTGACTTCTGGGTCCTTTTTTTAAGGACTCCAGTAATCCGGATTAAGACCCACCTTCATTCAGTTGGGCCACACTTTAACTAAAAATAACATCTTCAAGAGATCCTAATATAGTATGCTCACACCCTCAGAAACATGGATTAAGATTAAAAACATGTTTGTTGGGTATATACATCAACCTACTACATCCAGTTTGGGTATCAGGATAATACTAACTGCATAAAATGAATTGGGAAGTGTTTCCTCCTCATCTTTTTTCTGGAAGAGACTGTTAATTCTTCTTTTAAATGTGTGGTAGAAATTCTCCAGTGAAGTCATCTAGGCCTGATGAATATTTGGAAGGGAGGGAGGTTTAAATTATTAATTCAATTTCCTCATTAGTTATAGCTCTATTCAAACCATCTATTTCGTATTAGGTGAGTTGTGGTAGTCTGTATGTGTTTTTTGACGAATTTGTCCAGTTCATCCAAATTGTCAAATTTTTATGTATGTACAGTTCACAGTATTGTCATATCCTTTTGATGTCTGCAGGGTCTGTAGTGATAACATCTGTTTCATTCTTTATTTTGGTAATTTTTATCTTCTTTCTTATCTTTTTCAGTCTTACTGGAGGTTTGAGTCAGAGCTTTGTTTCATTGATTTCTGTTCTTATCTTTATTATGTCTTTCTTTCTGGTTGCTTTGGGTTCATTTGATCTTTTTCTATGTTCTTGAGGTAGGAACTTAGATTATTGATTTGAGAGTCTTCTTTTCTAATGTAGAATTTAGTGCTCTAAATTTCTTTCTTGGCACTGCTTTAGCTGTGTCATGCAGCGTTGATGTGTTGTGTTTTCATTTTCATTCAATTTGATGTTTTTAAAATTTCCCTTGGGACTTCCTCCTTGACCTGTGGATTATTTAGAAGTGTGTTGTTTAGTTTCCTGACTAATGGGGGTTTCCCCATTATCTGTGTTTTTGATTTCTAATTTGATTCCGTTGTGGTCAGAAATACACTTTGTGTGATTTCACTTCTTTCATGTTTGGTAAGGTACATTTTTGTGGTCCAAGAAATGGTCTATATCGGTATATGTACCTTGGGCAATTGAAAAAAATGTGTATTGTGTTGTAGAAAAAAGACAGAAAATCAGCAAGGATATAGAAGAACACAACAACACCATCAACCAAAAGGATCTAAATGACATTTATAGAACACTACACTACCTACAACAGAATAGGAAGGAAATAATCATGACCTATAGAAGGCAAAGGGAATGAGGAGAAGGGCATTATGGGACACACTGGGAGAGCAGCGCTGATAAAAGAGGTAATCAACAAAAGGTGCATTCGATACTTCACCACGGTGAGGCAGCCTTTAGGAAAGCGAGAGGAGCCCGGTAGAATTGGAGGTCCATGAAGATGCCTTGTGTGTATGTGCTCACCTTGTGTCTGACTCCCTTCAGTCCCAAAGAATGATCTGTACCACAATACAGCAGAAGATGTTGCCATCAGAAGGCCAGAGGTTAATTCATTCCATTTATACAGTCAATTTCCTGCTCTTTTAACTTTTATTCATTTCATCCAAATCTGCAGGGAAAAAAAAGTACTGAAATTTAAGTAGTTCTGGGGCGTAATATATTGTGTTATCACTAGGAGGGTAGTGGGCTTGAACTAAAGGAAATCTGTTTTCCTGCCTGCTATGTTCTCCTCACTGGTTGGCCAAATGAATTGGTCTAGCCCTTTGGCCTCTTTTTGTCCAGTGGACAAGAAGAAAGAATAAATGAAAGGTAAGTAGACAAAGCAAAAGAGAATGAAAGTATAGCATTTTCATCTTTAATTTGACCTCTGAATTTGGTAGGATCAAGTTTACCAAGGAAGGAATCACTGGCATTCAGGAGATAACAACTCTGAAATCTGTAACTGTTGTGAGATATTCCTCATTTTTGCATTGGTCCTTTTTAAAATCTTCTCATGGTTAACACTGACTTCAGAAACATATAGATTTGATGTACACCAGCATATTAGTTTCTCAGCTTCTAGAACAAATACCATACAATGGGTTGGCTTAACCACAGGAATGCGTTGGTTCGTGGTTTCAGAGACTAGAAGGCCTGCTTCCTCCTGGGGTAGTGTCTTCTGGCTGGCCAGAATCTTTGGGGTTCCCTGGCTTTTCTGTCATATGGCAATGTTCATAGTAGTGTCTTCCCTTTTCTCTTCTGGGTTCCTTTAACTTCCAGCTTCTGGCTGCTCTCTGTGGCTTCTTTTCTATGTCCAATTCCCTTTGTTCATAAGAACTTCAGCCACATTGGACTAAGGTCCACCGTCACTCAGTTTGGGCACACCTTACCTAATACTGCCTTCAAAGTTTCTGTTTATAAATGAGTTCACACCTACAGAACCAGAGGTTGGAACCTGAGCATGCCTTTTGTAGGGGACATGATTCAATCCACAACAACCACTTTCAACAAACTTCCTTAACCATTTCCATTGCCATAACATCCAGAGTTGCTTTAAGGTTAAAAACATGAATTATAGAAGAGGGAATAAGGACATAATGTAACCTCCTTTCATGAGAAGAAAGCTACATGTTTTAAAATGTCAGAACAGCATGAAACAAAGACTCCTCAAATAAATGAAATCTCCCCTCAACCAGCATAGCGCTGAAGAAAAGTAATTCTTGGCAAGAACTTCCAACCCTGAGCCTTCATCAAAGCTTCAAGGTGGGTACTGTCAGCACAGATAGTCTAGGTGCATTTTCTTCCTTAACAGAAATAAGAGCTCTTTTAAAAAGAACTTCCAGCAACCTATATTTCTTATACTTTTATAAGAAAGAGCATGTTTTATAAAGGGATGGGGGAAGATTTACTGTATTTTTCACCTCTAAAAAAACTTCCTCTCCAAAACAGTGGTGTTAGCAAAACTCCCTGTGCAGAACGTTTGCTTCTCAACTCTAATTATAGATCTGAAATTCAGGCAAAATGAAAACAGGAATTCTGGAGGAACCACAAGAATGTGTCACAAGTTAAAACAATATGATTCCCTTCCTTGTCTTCTTATTCTCAAGTGCACATTGAGCTGGGTAAAACTGCACTAGTTTCATGTAGATTAACATGGACAGACCCCAGCAATGGAAAATTGTGAAGCAGAGTTTGTTCTTAGCGTCTTCTGACTTCCTTGTTCTTCTCCTCTACCAACAACTTTCCACATTCCACAGTATTCCATTCACAGTGTTCCTGTTTATCACCTCACCCCAGCTTCTCATCACCCCTGACTAATTCATACCTGGTAACACAACCAGCCATTGCCCAGATTTTTGATGGATCTCCTAAGATATGTGTATTTTAATAGAGTACAGGTACTTATCTGCAGGAAACAAATTCCTGACGATGAAATTTCAGGTTTTAGAGACAGGATTTTATGGGAAATATTTGGATGTATCCCTCAACTCACACTTAAAAGGTGACCACCCACTCTGCTCATGTCTCAAAGCTAATGTTGTGTGTGAAAACCACAAATAAAGGGAGAGAAATGGACCCAAAATGGTGCATCCTGAAGGGTAACTCCAAGGTGGTAACTAGAAAAAAATAGAAAAAGAAATGGATGTGAAGTCAAGAAAATATTTCTGTAATTTTTCACTTGGTAAGCAAACAAATTATCAAAATCATAGATAATGTTAGAGCTGAAAGGGACCTCAGAAATCAACTGTTTTCATCTTCCTCATTTTACAGAGGAGGAAACCGAAGCCCAGAGACTTGCTCAAGTTTACACAGTGAATCAGTGTCAGAATCAGAATTAAGATCTCCTTGACTCCCAATCCAGTGCTCCTTCTAGTAACTCATTGGTCAATTTTGTAGATGGGTACTTGAAATCTGTATCTAGTCAGATACGCAGAGATGAGAAAGATAATTTCTCAATGCTTTTATTCATACACAGTCGTACTTAAATTCTGAATTTGTTACATTTCAATTTATCCTTTACTATTTATAATGAGGTAGATGAGATCCTGTAATTGATACTGACGAAATCATTGTCTGACAAATTCAGACTTAAAGGAAGAGCCCACAGATACGTAGATTCTCTAAAGGACATGTGCAGATGTGGCGGCCAGCTGGCTTGGTGATATGAACTTAGAAAATATTCCATTAGAAAAGAGAAACTGTAAGTGTGACTCACGTAAAAATGAGATTATTCCTTTCCACATAGCTGGGGCTGGGGGAGGAAATCCACAGTATCAGACGGAGAATGGTAAGTCTCCATTCTCCCCTCTATACATTGTATCATATCTCACACACACGCGCGCGCACACACACACACACACACACACACACACTGTAAGAGCTCCAATTTCTGGGGATCTGTGGCTCCTCCAGTCTCTGGTTACTCATTATCTCACAGCTGCTTTCATAGCAAAGAAAACACCCCAAATCCTGTTCTGTCTTTAAATTAAATGAAACACAAAGCACAATTCAATAAAGGACCAAAATGCCTTAACGAAATTGTTTGAAATTGTCCGCACTAACCTTGGTCCCCTCATAGGTGAGTTAAATTATCATCTGCAGGGTATATAGGAATAGGATCAGCAAAAGCCCCAAATCTCCTTCTTTACTCTTGACTGTAGCCTGTATCCCTGAAAGAGATCCTTGTTCATTCTCTGGTCAGTCTCTCTGCCTTACTTATATTGGTAAAACATTCATATCTTTTATAGGAACCACTTCCTCCTCAAAACACCTTCCCCCAGTTTCCCATTCACATAAATTGAAGATAAAAATTTTAATGTGAGCTTGCTAGAGTAGGAAGGCAGGACTTTTTTTAATTGAAGTGCTCTACAGTTGTTATAATGAGAATATCTCTAGTTCTTTTACCCTGATGGGTTCCCCCATTAGTTTATGCCCTCTCAAAACATTGCAATTGCCAGAGAAACAGAGAGCTTATCTTCAAATCATGACCTATAGTGTGTGACTAAATGTTCTGAACTGCTTGGACATTTCCAGTTCACATCTGCTGTCCCACTGAATTAATAATAGCTCTTCTGGAAAACCAACAAGTGTCTTTTTTTAAATAAATTATATGGTCATCCTACATATATACTTTTATGTATGGCTATGGGAAGATGTCAAAACTATGTATGTGAAAAAAACAAGTTTGCCTAATAGTATGTAAAGTATTACCCCATTTGTGTAAAATAAATTGAAATATGTGTCTTAAAAATATATATGTAGAAAAGCTCTGGAAGGAACTTCACAATGATTACCCTGGGAAATGGGAGTGGAGGGTGAAGAGACGGTGATGGGGGGCTTTTAATCTCATGTTATGCCCTTTGGTCTATTTGATATTTTTTGCCATTATCATTAATTTGTTTTATAATAATAAAAGAATGGCCTATAGGACTGAAGGTTTGGAAAGTCTATGGTGCAAAAGGGCTGCTAAGATTTTAGCAGCACAGTTCTTATTTTAAACAATTGATTTACCTGCCAAAAATGTTGACAACTAGAAAGCATGTAGCAGCCAGTACCATGAAATGTGTGATGCAGGATTGCCTTGTCCCATCCTACCATTTTCTGTTCTCTTTATCTCCTCTTAACTGATTAAGATGGAAAGGTCCTGACCCAATCAAGATGGTGGAGTGAGATGCTTCAGGGCTTCATCCCCCGCAGAAGCTTTGTACAACCAGCAAGAACTAGCAGAAACATCTTTCTCAAAGCTCCAGAAAACAGTTAAAGAACTGCAGTGACAGAGTGAGCACCAAATCAAGAAAAAGTGGTAGGATGTTGTGGCACCCTGGCTGGGCCCCTTCCCCACCCTTCACCAGCTCAGCACAGGAGCCAGCCCATGCTCCCAGTGTGAAGCCCAGGTCCTGGTTCCAGAGGGAGCAGAGTAACCCTCATGTGCATACTGGCAACATGTTTGTCTGGCCCAATAGTCTGGTGGTGGCCTGAGAGACTCACCAGGAATTTTCCCTGCATGTAGAAGGCAATTTACAGACTTTCCTTCAGAGTGCTATGGGAGAGCAGCCTGGTGACTGCCTGGGGCAAGGGATTGTTGATTACAGGACATACAGTGCAGTGCCTAGGACAACAAGGAAACTGTTTCCTAAGGAAGGGGGACATTTGTATCCATGTAAACTGGGGAATCCCTAGAGCCATACATGCATGTCCAAGAAAACATACATGCACAGAGAGTATCAGGGAAGCCCCTATGCATTGACCTGGAGCTGTTCTCTAAACTCATTTTGTGGATAAGCTCTGAAGGAGAGTACTTGCACAGGTCAATCTGCAAAGACTGGAAAAGGTGTTTTTTTCCCCCCCTTCTATTTCTTTTTGTTAGCTCCTGCCATTCAAGGAAAGCTTTGCATAAGGCTAACTGGATACAAGTTTAAGGAACAGACACCACAAAGTCTAAATTCCAGCAATAGCACAGTAAAATATCAAAATGTACAGGTTTCAAAAAAAAAGACTACAAAACATACAAAGAAACAGGAAGTGGAGACCTAGGTAAAGGAGAAGATTAAAGTATTAGAAACCATCAACGAGAAGGACCCAACCTGGGACATACCAGAAAAAGATTGAAATACCAGTTCTAAACAGCTCAAGAGTTAAAGGAAAACATGGAGAAAAAACTAAAGGAAATCAGGAAAACATTAGATGATTACAAAGAGATATCAATAGGAAATTATAAAAAGGAACCAAACTTGGCTGAAGACCACAGTAATAGAATTTAAAAATTTCTCTGGAGGGGTTCAACAGCAGATTGAAGCTGGTAGAAGAAAAGAACCAATAATCTTGAATTGTGTTGAAGATAAGGCAATCAGAATCATCCAGTCTGAGAGCAGAAGTAAGGAAGAATAAAGAGAAGTGAACAGAGCCCAAGGAACCTGTTGACTACCATACAAGCATATATTGTGAGAATTCCAGAAGAAAGACGGAAAGGAGCAGAGAGAATATCAAAGAAATAATGGTTGAAATTTTCCCAAATATAATGAAAGATATGAATATACACATCCAAGATGCTCAACAAAGTCTAAATAGGATAAATCCAGATTAGATCCATACCATGGCATATTATAATCAAACTGTTGAATGCCAAAGATAAAGAAAAAATTATGAAAGCCTCAAGAGAGTAGCAACATGTCATATGCAAGGAGCCTCAATAAGATTAATGCTAATTTTCTCATCAGAAACTATGGCAGCAAGAAGGAAGTGAATGATATGTTTAAAGTGCTGGGGAAAAAAATTGCCAACCAAGAATTCTATATCTGTCAAAACCATTTCAAAATGAGAATTTAAAACATTCCCAAGTAAATAAAAACTGAGGGGCTTCATCACCATTAGACCAGCCGTACAAGAAATGCTAAAGGGAATTCTGCAGATTGAAAGGAATGGACACTAGAGAGTTGACTAAAGCCAAGCGAAGAAACAAAGATCTCCGTTAAAGATAATAACATGGCTAAATATAAATACCAGTACTATTGTATTTTTAGTTTGTAACTCCACCTTTTACCTCATACAGGATCTAAAAGGCAAATCATCAATGTAATGAAAACTCAGTAGTTTTGGACTCATAATTTATAAATATGCAATTTGTGACAAGAGCTATATAAAAGTGGGGGGACAGAGGACAGAGTAGTATAGAAATATAGTTTGTTTTAAGTTGGTATCTAAGCAAATGAGAGTGTTATAAATTCAGGATGTTAAATTTAAGCCCCATGGTAACTACAAAGAAATATTGGATAATATGCAAGCTCAGAGAGACAGAAATTAGAGCATATGTAACAAGGAGATGTAATGGGTATTACGGTTCTGTATGGGAAGATGGGAATGTTTGTAGTAATGGATGGTGGTGTGAAGGTACTGCAGTGGTCTAAATATGACTAATCTTACTGAATGGCTTGCTTGGGAGTGGTTGAGATGGGAAAGTTATGTTGAATATATGTCCCCACAATTTAAAAAAAGAAAGAAAGAAAGAGCAACTAAAAGAAACAATGACAATTAATGCAACACATGATCCCTGGATAGGATCTAAAAAGGGAGAAGAAAAAGCCCAAAAGGACATTTTGGATGC
Source organism: Choloepus didactylus (assembly GCF_015220235.1). Taxonomy (NCBI): domain Eukaryota; kingdom Metazoa; phylum Chordata; class Mammalia; order Pilosa; family Megalonychidae; genus Choloepus; species Choloepus didactylus. Next base: position 54,356,637 of record NC_051310.1, on the reverse strand, counting down.
ATATGAAAAAATTGAATGTAGACACACAATTTGTATCAATGTTAAATTTCTTGAACTTCATAAATGCACTTAAGGTGGTTACATAAGTGAATATCCTGTTCTTAGGAAATGTACATGGCAGTATTAAGTGTTCAAGGAGCATGACATATATAAACATTTGCCCTAAAACCAAGTATTCAGAAAATGGATTGATAGACAGACAGATAGATGGATAGATGAATGGATGGATGGATGGATGGATGGATGGATTGATAGGTTGATGGATAGAAAGATAGAATGATACATCAAATGTGACAAAATATTAAATTGGTGGATCTAAGTATTTGGGAGATGGGTTGTATTGGGGTACTTTTGTAACTGTCCTGCAAGTTTGAGTCTTCAAAATAAATGTTTTTTTTTAAAAAAAGAAAGAATAAGAGAGATAAAGGAAGAATAAGTTCACTGTTGAATTCAGAAATAGGTGACATCAATGGACTTTGCACCAGGCTCCCTGGGTGGCATACTTTATCTTTTGGTTTCAGGTGTGTTCTCTGGGTTGTCTCTACAACCAGCGTTTACTTCTCTTCTCCCTCGCTGCCTACTTCTTCCCTCAGGACACGCCACTCAGCTTGGTTTTCTGGCTATAATTGTGGATAGCACATAATGAAACATACAGAACTCACATCTGAATAGAAAATCACAGAGACGTACAGTAGATAGAAGTTTTGTACCTCTGATGCAATACATATTTCATCCTTTCTTTGAAGATTTGAAAACCCCAACTACCGAGGAAAATAACATTTTCCCTATTTTCCTACTGAACTCAACCTCAGCAGATCGATGAGGCCAAAGTTTTCTCCCTATTTACTTTTGGGGCTTAACCAGCAAGTTTGGAATCTCATCCAAAGACACCTTGAATTGTTGGGTAGAACATACTTACAATACAGATCCCCTAACCTCACACATTGCTATTATGGTGACTAAGTCTTCTTGTTTATCAAGGAGGGCCCCTTTCCCTCTTGATGTTGCCTCTTCTCTTGTTAAAAATAAGAGAAAATAAGAGAATAAAACTGGTGCCAGTCAGTTGACTGGCTAAGTCAGCCAAGAAGGGGTTGGCAGAAGATAGGTTCTGATCTGGCACAAGCCATTTATTTGTTAAGGTCTCTAGATAGCATTCTCCTCATTGAAATCAATGCAGATTGCTTAACACAAATATTGACAAAATGAAGTAGAACCAAATGGGAAAAAACTTAGGGGACATTAGGCATATATAATCAATACTCTGTTAAAGCTTTCCTTTTAAAATTGCATTAGGTACAAAAAATAAAATGAATCAGGAAGAAATTGCACCAATTACCTCTCATTGAGTGTACCTGGAGCAAGAAATAAACTCTTGGCATGGAAACATAATTAAAACACCTTAACAATTAGGGCAGGATAGCTTTGTTTAAACACATATTTTGTCCAGTCACCAGGGGGTTGCCCTCAACCTCTGTTTATATCATTTGTTTTATTTCTATAAATTCAAATCAAAGTTCAATTGCACCAATGATTAAAGGTCTGACAAAGAGTCATTCTGACAAAGAATCACCTGATTCATTTTCACAAATAATCACCAAAGAAGATGAATTTAATGGAAGACGGCCTTCATGTCCAAATCCCAAGTAGGCTGAATTCCAAGCTGTGAGGCCTTGAGATGTGCCTATTAACTCATTCCCAAGGGGTTCAAGCAAAAAGAGCCTATGTCCTACTTTCCATTTAGGAAAAGATTTTTTCTTCACTCAAGACATGAAGTAGAGTTGTCTTAATTCCATCGTTACATGTTACTCCATCTTTCTGAATGCAAACATTCACCCTACAAGCTTTTCCTAACAGGCCCTCACCGACTTTCATCTGCTTTCTGTCATTGCCCTGGCCAGAGCCACATTCACATGTATCATGAAGTATCTTGAACACACCACTATTCTTAGAATAAGAGTGTTTCCAAGACATGGAAATTATTTTTATTCTATCAGTCTCTTACCAGGTACTGTAATGAGGCTTTCTTTGGTTAAAGCAGCAAGCATGCTTAGAAATTGAGCCAGATTCTCTTACGATATTTGTTGCTCCCTAATTATAGAGTTTATGTGATCATTGCAAACTAGGATGTTGTTCAAGCACCACTGCAGAAAAACACAAGCTGACCTCAATTTTCTTTGGAGTCAATAATCTTTCAGATGGGCTTTTCCCATTTTCAGGCCTCATTGCATACACTGTGCTAAGTGTTGTTGGGGGAAATACTGCTAAACCTCCCCCAACTCCTGCCTCTGAAAGGTGGAGATAAGAAAGATTATATTAATCTCACATCTGCCTCCAGCTCTGAAAGCAAGCGGGTAGTGGTGCATCTCTCCCCATCCGCCCCCACCGCCACATTGTGAAGTACACTGGCCTTCTTTCTGTTCTTTGAACACCCCAAATTAATTCCTACTTGATGGCCTATATATCGCTCTCTCCCCAGATCTTCTCATGGCTGGCTTCTTCTGGTCATTTGGGTCTTGACCCAAATGACAACCTCTCAGTGAGACCTTTCCTGTTCATCCATCTAAATGAGTAATCCCCATGCCTTGGGTCAGGTCCCCAGAAGTAGACCCTGAGACAAGGATTCATGTGCAAGTGATTTATCAAGGAACTGCTACCTGGGGAAACCAGTCAGGGAGTTGGGAGCACAGGACAATACAGAAGAAGCCATGCATGGAGGTGATTTGAGGCAAAGTCTCACTTTAGGCAGCTCCCACAGGAGCTCTGGGCTATAAATTAGACTGGAGAAGCAAGACAGCTGGGCTTTCGTACTCAGGCATCAGTCAGTCATCGGCTGAAGCCTGGGGGCAAGGGGGAATGCACCATAAACTCCCAGGCACTCCCAGGTCTCTGCACTTGCTGGTGAAGTGGCACAGCCACTCAAAGGCAAGCCCCCGAAGGGTGTCACACGTGCAGGCTGTTTGGAGGCACACACACTCAGAACCAGGGGATGGGCACACATACCCAGTAAAAGCACCAACAGCATCCATTCACCCCTCACCGCCACCCCAGGACCCGTCATTCTCAAATATGTATCATTGTGTTATTTTCTTGGTAGCATTCATCACTAACTGAGACTGCTTTGTTTACAAACTTATTTACTGTCTGTCTTTCTAACTAGAATAAAGTCTCTTTAAGAGCAAAGATTCATCGATTTTGTTCCTTGTCCATCCCCAGGGGTAGAATCAGTGCCTGGCACACCTAGGATGCTCAATAAATATTTGTTGATTAAATGAGTGAACCATGCTGATATGCAACGACATGCACAATAGCCTGGGACCCATGAGAAGGGGCCAGTCTTTGGACTATCCCCGAAAAGGCAGGGGACAACTGCAGTAGAATGAGATATGCACAGGATCTGGCTTTAGTAACCATGTGAAATTAGATGAGTAAAATCACTATGCCTCCTGGGCCTCATTTTCTCATCTGTGGAGTAATAGTAACCTCAGAGAATTATTGTGTCTGAAATGATACAATGTATGCAACAATGCTTTGTAAACCATACAAGGTCACACAACTGTCAATATTGTGTTTATGCCTTCTAATACAATCGTACTATTACATTGGATTGATAATCATTATTATTTTGGAGATATACTATCACAACACAGCAACAACACAACTTTTAAGGCCTAATCATATGATCTAAATCACATTTATGTGTGGAGAGACAACTACAAAGATGTTCATCACACTCTTGTTTATTACAGCTGATCATCAGAAACTATCTCAACATTCACCACTAGGAGATTAATTATATCCACACAATGGAATACCATAGAAACAGTAGAAATAATGTTGTGAAATACTATTTAATGGCATGAAAAGATTTCCAAATTATACTGTTAGGTGGAAACAATAGGTTGCAAAACAGCATATTGAGTATGATCCCATTTTAATGTATTTTGAATGTGTATTTTTGCATCTGTATGCATAAAAAAACTGAAAGGATACACACTAAAATATTTATGGTAGTTACCTCTGGGTAAATAGATTGTTTAAGTTATTCTTACTTCCTTCTTTTTATCTTGTCCATGTTTTCTGAACTTTTAAAAGTGAAATGCATTGCTTTTTTAAGGAAAGAAAGTTATTTATAAAGTTACTTTCTACAATACTCTTTTCTTTTTATACCAAAATACTCTCCAGGACTATTCCAACATTGTTCTTCTAAGAGTATTTTGCGGTTAGTTGAAAAAACATGAGACAGGTTCTAGTACCAGTTCTGCCCCCATAAACTGAATGACGGGAGGCTAGATGTGGAGAGTGGACAATGGTTGGTAATCTCAAAACATTAATCTCTCTGGTCTCAGTTTCCTCATCTGTAAAATAAGCAAGCTTACTAGATGTCTCCAACAACCTCTCCACACACGAAGATATCATCATACATCTCATAAAAGAGTAAGCAGTAAGCATGCTACATCCTATACAGCAGAAGTAAGCACATACTAAAGGCACCCCGTAGCCTATTCTCCTGGCATAGTGGGATTACTGGCTCTATGGGTTTGAACATTTAGTTATCCAGGATGACTTTGTTACTGGAAGTATGTGGCAAAAACTCCTTGGCCAGGGGGCTGTACAGAATCAGATTTTCTAAGCACTTGTCACCCGCTTGTACACAGCAGTAAAAGGGATGTTGTCATCTAATGGAGTCAGGCCCTCCCTAAATTGCCCTCATGAGCAGAGCTGTTCTTCCTATTTGATAATATTTGTGGTCTTGACTGAGGGGTGGGGTGGGGTGTAGAAAGTTACAGACTGATCACTAAGTAAGAAAAAGACACAGGGAGTACAGGCAGGGTAGGAAGTTTTGCAAGTCACTCCCATTAGAAAAATGAAAGAGCTGGAAAAAGAGCTTGGAATTACCTAGGTGGTAACCCTGGAAGCAGAATGGCCATTTAGAACAACTACAGGAGGGCCAGGGAAAGTGAGAGGCTGCTGAGAGCTCAGGTTTTGTAAGTGAAAGTGTCAATCAGTGACTAGCCCCCATGGCTCAGCCCCAAGGCAGTAGCTACAGAAACAGCTGCAGCTGCTGCAACAAGGTCTGGGTCACTGGAGCAGCTGGCTGAGGCCAGGGCTAGCAGAGGAAAACTCCAGAAGTTGGGGTTCAGGGCTGAGGTCTGCCTGGGGGGTCCCCGAGGGAGCAGCGTGGGAACTGGCCTGTTTTGGCCCTCTGGGCAGCAGCACTTCCAGCCTCCCACTAGCAACCACCTGGAGGTAAAGAACTAGTTTGCCCCCCTTTTGGTTTGCTAAAGCTGACAAAATGCAGTATACCAGAAATGGACTGGCTTTTAACAATGGGGGTTTATTAGCTTACAAGTTACAATTCTAAGGCCGTGCAAATGTCCAAATTAAGGCATCAACAGGATAATACTTTCTTCCTGAAGAAAGGCTCCTGGCAGCTGGTACACCTCTGTCACATGGCCCAGCACATGGTGTTGATGTCTGCTGGTCCTTCTCTCCTGGGTTTCGTTGCTTCCAGTTTCTGGCTTCTGTGGCTTCTTCTGTGACCTAATCAGAAAGTCCCACCCACAATATCTACAGCCACAGGAATGGATTAAATTTAATAACATGATTTTCTGGGGTACATAGCAACTTCAAACTACCCCAGCCCCCCTCGCCCCCCTCTCCCCTCCGTGTGTGGGCATGCCCTGGTCTGGCAGACCCTGAGGACACAGCATAGGCTCTGGCCTTGGTTTCAGCCTTCTCTGTAGCAGAGGCTCCTGGCCTCACACCAGCATCTACCAGGACTTAGAGACCCAGTACACTTTCTCATTGGTCAGGTTTCCTCTTTCTCTTTCTTGGGTGTCTTTTCAGTCTGGCGGATCCCCAAGGTTCCAGCACAGACACTATTCTCAGTTTCTCTCAGAAGCAGTGTCTTCTGCCCTTCTAGACTACCCAGCATCTGCAGGGACATAAAGAGGCAGTGCACCTCATTCTTTTCTTTTTTTCTTTCTTTCTTTCTTTCTTTTTTTTCTTTTTTGGTTGGTTGGGTTTTTTCCTTTCTCTGTTTTATAGTTTGGGGTCTGATGGATCCCTAAGAGATAAGCAGGGATGGAGGCCTAGGTTTTGGCCTCAAAAACACCAGCTTTTGGCTTCCCACCTTCATTTAACAAGAAGATCGGAGAGGCCATGCATCTTACTATTTTTTTTTCCCTTTTTTGGTGGGTGTTTTCTCTGTTTGTTAAGTCTTTTTTTTCCCCCCCTTTTTCCCCTCTTCTCTCACTTTCTTCTTTTTTTTCCCTACAGCTCTTAGTCTGGTGTATGAAAAAAAATTATCAAGAAAGTGAAAAGTTAACCTACAGAATGGAAGAAAATCATTTCAAGCCATGTATCAGTTAGGGATTTAATATCCAGAACTCTACAACCCAACAAAACAAGAGACAAACAACCAAATTTAACAATGGACAAAGGGAGAGGCGGGGCAAGACAGCGGATTGGTGAGCTGTATGTTTTAGTTACTCCTCCAGGAAAGTAGGTAGAAAGCCAGGAACTGTGTGGACTGGACACCACAGAGCAATCTGACTTTGGGCATACTTCATACAACACTCATGAAAATGTGGAACTGCTGAGATCAGTGAAATCTGTAAGTTTTTGTGGCCAGGGGACCCGCACCCCTCCCTGCCAGGCTCAGTCCCGTGGGAGGAGGGGCTGTCAGCTCCGGGAAGGAGAAGGGAGAACTGCAGTGGCAGCCCTTATCGGAAACTCATTCTACTGATCCAAACTCCAACCATAGATAGACTGAGACCATACACCAGAGACTCTGAGAGCAGCCAGCCCAGCAGAGAGGAGACAGGCATAGAAAAAAACAGCATGAAAAACTCCAAAATAAAAGCGGAGGATTTTTGGAGTTCTGGTGAACATAGAAACGGGAAGGGCAGAGCTCAGGCCCTGAGGCTCATATGCAAATCCCGAAGAAAAGCTGATCTCTCTGCCCTGTGGACCTTTCCTTAATGGCCCTAATTGCTTTGTCTCTTAGCATTTCAATAACCCATTAGATCTCTGAGGAGGGTCCTTTTTTTTTTTTAATCCTTTTTTCTTTTTCTAAAACAATTACTCTAAGAAGCCCAGTACAGAAAGCTTCAAAGACTTGCAATTTGGGCAGGTCAAGTCAAGAGCAGAACTAATAGATCTCTGAGACAAAAGGCAATAATCCAGTGGCTGAGAAAATTCACTAAACACCACAACTTCCCAAGAAAAGGGGGGTGTCCGCTCACAGCCATCATCCTGGTGGACAGGAAACACTCCTGCCCATTGCCAGCCCCATAGCCCAGAGCTGCCCCAGACAACCCAGTGTGACGGAAGTGCTTCAAATAACAGGCACACACCACAAAACTGGGCGTGGACATTAGCCTTCCCTGCAACCTCAGCTGATTGTCCCAGAATTGGGAAGGTGGAGCAGTGTGAATTAACAAAGCCCCATTCAGCCATCATTTCAGCAGACTGGGAGCCTCCCTACACAGCCCAGCAGCCCGGAACCACCCTGAGGGGATGGCACTAACCTGTGACATAGCACAGTCATCCCTCAGCAGAGGACCAGGGGGTGCACGGCCTGGAAGAGGGACCCACTTGCAAGTCTCAGGAGCCATACGCCAATACCAAGGATTTGTGGGTCAGTGGCAGAGACAAACTGTGGCAGGACTGAACTGAAGGATTAGACTATTGCAGCAGCTTTAAAACTCCAGGATCACCAGGGAGATTTCATTGTTAGAGCCACCCCCCTCCCTGACTGCCCAGAAACACGCCCCATATACAGGGCGGGCAACACCAACTACACACGCAAGCTTGGTACACCAATTGGACCCCATAAGACTCACTCCCCCACTCACCACAAAGGCAAAGCAGGGGAGAACTGGCTTGTAGAGAACAGGTGGCTCGTGGATGCCACCTGCTGGTTAGTTAGAGAAAGTGTACTCCAAGAAGCTGTAGATCTGATAAATTAGAGAGAAGGACTTCAACTGGTCTACAAATCCTAAAAGAACCCTATGAATTTCAGCAAATGCCAAGAGGCCAAAAACAACAGAAAATTATAAAGCATGTGAAAAAACCAGATGATATGGATAACCCAAGCCCAAGCACCCAAATCAAAAGATCAGAAGAGACACTGCACCCAGAGCAGCTACTCAAAGAACTAAAGATGAACAATGAGACCATAGTACAGGATACAAAGGATATCAAGAAGACCCTAGAAGAGCGTAAAGAAGACACTGCAAAGCTAAATAAAAAAATAGATGATCTTATGGAAATTAAAGAAACTGTTGATCAAATTAAAAAGATTCTGGACACTCATAGTACAAGACTAGAGGAAGTTGAACAACGAATCAGTGGCCTGGAAGATGACAGAATGGAAAATGAAAGCATAAAAGAAAGAATGGGGAAAAAAATTGAAAAAATCAAAACGGACCTCAGGGATATGATAGATGTTATAAAACGTCCTAATATAAGACTCATTGGTGTTCCAGAAGGGGAAGAAAAGGGTAAAGGTCTAGGAAGAGTATTCAAAGAAATTGTTGGGGGAAACTTCCCAAATCTTCTAAACAACATAAATACACAAATCATAAATGCCCAGCAAACTCCAAATAGAATAAATCCAAATAAACCCACTCCAAGACATATTCTGATCACACTATCAAACACGGAAGAGAAGGAGCAAGTTCTGAAAGCAGCAAGAGAAAAGCAATTCACCATATACAAAGGAAACAGCATAAGACTAAGTAGTGACTACTCAGCAGCCACCATGGAGGCGAGAAGGAAGTGGCACAATATATTTAAAATTCTGAGTGAGAAAAATTTCCAACCAAGAACACTTTATCCAGCAAAGCTCTCCTTCAAATTTGAGGGAGAGCTTAAATTTTTCACAGACAAACAAATGCTGAGAGAATTTGCTAACAAGAGATCTGCCCTACTTGAGATACTAAAGGGAGCCCTACAGACAGAGAAACAAAGAAAGGACAGAGAGACTTGGAGAAAGGTTCAGTACTAAAGAGATTCGGTATGGGTACAATAAAGGATATTAATAGAGAGAGGGGAAAAATATATATGTCAAACATAAACCAAAGGATAAGATGGCTGATTCAAGAAATGCATTCACAGTTATAACGTTGAATGTAAATGGATTAAACTCCCCAATTAAAAGATATAGATTTGCAGAATGGATCAAAAAAAAAAATGAACCATCGATATGTTGCATACAAGACACTCATCTTAGACACAGGGACACAAAGAAATTGAAAGTGAAAGGATGGAAAAAAATATTTCATGCAAGCTACAGCCAAAGGAAAGCAGGTGTAGCTATATATCTCAGATAAAATAGACTTTAAATGCAGGGATCTTTTGAGAGACAAAGAAGGCCACTACATACTAATAAAAGGGGCAATTCAACAAGAAGAAATAACAATCATAACTGTCTATGAACCCAATCAAGGTGCCACAAAATACATGAGAGAAACACTGGCAAAACTAAAGGAAGCAATTGATGTTTCCACAATAATTGTGGGAGACTTCAACACATCACTCTCTCCTATAGATAGATCAACCAGACAGAAGACCAATAAGGAAATTGAAAACCTAAACAATCTGATAAATGAATTAGATTTAACAGACATATACAGGACATTACATCCCAAATCACCAGGATACACATACTTTTCTAGTGCTCACGGAACTTTCTCCAGAATAGATCATATGCTGGGACATGAAACAAGCCTCAATAAATTTAAAAAGATTGAAATTATTCAAAGCACATTCTCTGACCACAATGGAATACAATTAGAAGTCAATAACCATCAGAGACTTAGAAAATTCACAAATACCTGCAGGTTAAACAACACACTCCTAAACAATCAGTGGGTTAAAGAAGAAATAGCAAGAGAAATTGCTAAATATATAGAGATGAATGAAAATGAGAACACAACATACCAAAACCTATGGGATGCAGCAAAAGCAGAGCTGAGGGGGAAATTTGTAGCACTAAACACATATATTAAAAAGGAAGAAAGAGCCAAAATCAAAGAACTAATGGATCAACTGAAGAAGCTAGAAAATGAACGGCAAACCAATCCTGAAACAAGTAGAAGAAAAGAAATAACAAGGATTAAAGCAGAAATAAATGACATAGAGAACAAAAAAACAATAGAGAGGATAAATATCACCAAAAGTTGGTTCTTTGAGAAGATCAACAAGATTGACAAGCCCCTAGCTAGACTGACAAAATCAAAAAGAGAGAAGACCCATATCAACAAAATAATGAATGAAAAACGTGACGTAACTGCAGGTCCTGCAGAAATTAAAAAAATTATAAGAGGATACTATGAACAACTGTATGGCAACAAACTGGATAATGTAGAGGAAATGGAAAATTTCCTAGAAACATATGAACAACTTAGGCTGACCAGAAAAGAAATGGAAGACCTCAATCAACCCATCACAAGCAAAGAGATCCAATCAGTCATCAAAATTTTTTCACAAATAAATGCCCAGGGCCAGACGGCTTCACAGGGGAATTCTACCAAACTTTCCAGAAAGAACTGATACCAATCTTACTCAAACTCTTTCAAAACATTGAAGAAAATGGAACACTACCTAACTCATTTTATGAAGCTAACATCAATCTAATACCAAAACTAGGCAAAGATGCTACAAGAAAGGAAAACTACCGGCCAATCTCCCTAATGAATATAGATGCAAAAATCCTCAACAAAATACTTGCAAATCAAATCCAAAGACACATTAAAAAAATCATACACCATGACCAAGTGGGGTTCATTCCAGGCATGCAAGGATGGTTCAACATAAGAAAATCAATCAATGTATTACAACACATTAAAAATTCAAAAGGGAAAAACCAAATGATCATCGCAATAGATGCTGAAAAAGCATTTGACAAAATCCAACATCCATTTTTGATAAAAACACTTCAAAAGGTAGGAATTGAAGGAAACTTCCTCAACATGATAAAGAGCATATATGAAAAACCCACAGCCAGCATAGTACTCAATGGTGAGAGACTGAAAGCCTTCCCTCTAAGATCAGGAACAAGACAAGAATGCCCACTGTCACCACTGTTATTCAACATTGTGCTGGAAGTGCTAGCCAGGGCAATCCGGCAAGATAAAGAAATAAAAGGCATCCAAATTGGAAAAGAAGAAGTAAAACTGTCATTGTTTGCAGATGATATGATCGTATATCTGGAAAACCCTGAGAAATCAACGATACAGCTACTAGAGCTAATAAACAAATTTAGCAAAGTAGTGGGATACAAGGTTAATGCACATAAGTCAGTAATGTTTCTATATGCTAGAAATGAACAAACTGAAGAGAAACTCAAGAAAAAAATACCATTTTCAATAGCAACTAAAAAAATCAAGTACCTAGGAATAAACTTAAGCAAAGATGTAAAAGACCTATACAAAGAAAACTACATAACTCTACTAAAAGAAATAGAAGGGGACCTTAAAAGATGGAAAAATATTCCATGTTCATGGTTAGGAAGGCTAAATGTCATTAAGATGTCAATTCTACCCAAACTCATCTACAGATTCAATGCAATCCCAATCAAAATTCCAACAACCTATACTTTGCAGACTTGGAAAAGCTAGTTATCAAATTTATTTGGAAAGGGAAGATGCCTCAAATTGCTAAAGACACTCTAAAAACGAAAAACGAAGTGGGAGGACTTACACTCCCTGACTTTGAAGCTTATTATAAAGCCACAGTTGTCAAAACAGCATGGTACTGGCACAAAGATAGACATATAGATCAATGGAATCGAATTGAGAATTTGGAGATAGACTGTCAGATCTATGGCCGACTGATCTTTGATAAGGCCCCCAAAGTCACTGAACTGAGTAATAATGGTCTTTTCAACAAATGGGGCTGGGAGAGTTGGATATTCATATCCAAAAGAATGAAAGAGGACCCCTACCTCACACCCTACACAAAAATTAATTCAAAATGGAGCAAAGATCTCAATATAAAAGAAAGTACCATAAAACTCCTAGAAGATAATGTAGGAAAACATCTTCAAGACCTTGTATTAGGTGGCCACTTCCTAGACTTTGCACCCAAAGCACAAGCAACAAAAGAAAAAATAGATAAATGGGAACTCCTCAAGCTTAGAAGTTTCTGCACCTCAAAGGAATTTGTCAAAAATGTAAAGAGGCAGCCAACTCAATGGGAAAAAATTTTTGGAAACCATGCATCTGACAAAAGACTGATATCTTGCATATATAAAGAAATCCTACAAGTCAATGACAATAGTACAGACAGCCCAATTATAAAATGGGCAAAAGATATGAAAAGACAGTTCTCTGAAGAGGAAATACAAATGGCCAAGAAACACATGAAAAAATGTTCGGCTTCACTAGCTATTAGAGAGATGCAAATTAAGACCACAATGAGATACCATCTAACACCGATTAGAGTGGCTGCCATTAAACAAACAGGAAACTACAAATGCTGGAGGGGATGTGGAGAAATTGGAACTCTTATTCATTGTTGGTGGGACTGTATAATGGTTCAGCCAGCCTGGAAGTCAGTCTGGCAGTTCCTTAGAAAACTAGATATAGAGTTACCATTCGATCCAGCGATTGCACTTCTCAGTATATACCCGGAAGATCGGAAAGCAGTGACACGAACAGATATCTGCATGCCAATGTTCATAGCAGGATTATTCACAATTGCCAAGAGATGGAAATAACCCAAATGTCCCTCAACAGATGAGTGGATAAATAAAATGTAGTATATACACACGATGGAATGCTACACGGCAGTAAGAAGGAACGATCTCGTGAAACATATGACAACATGGATGAACCTTGAAGACATAAAGCTGAGCGAAATAAGCCAGGCACAAAAAGAGAAATATTATATGCTACCACTAATGTGAACTTTGAAAAATGTAAAACAAATGGTTTATAATGTAGAATGTAGGGGAACTAGCAATAGAGAGCAATTAAGGAAGGGGGAACAACAATCCAAGAAGAACAGATAAGGTATTTAACGTTCTGGGGATGCCCAGGAAGACTATGGTCTGTTCCTTTCTGATGGATATAGTAGGAACAAGTTCACAGAAATGTTGCTATATAAGGTAACTTTCTTGGGGTAAAGTAGGAACAGGTTGGAAGTAAAGCAGTTATCTTAGGTTAGTTGTCTTTTCATTACTCCCTTGTTATGGTCTCTTTGAAATGTTCTTTTATTGTATGTTTTTTTTTTTAATTTTTTTTTTCATACAGTTGATTTCAAAAAGGAAAAAAGCTAAAAAAAAAAAAACAAAAAACAAAAAAAAAAAAACAAGGAAAAAAATATGTAGTGTCCCCTTGAGGAGCCTGTGGAGAATGCAGGGGTATTGGCCTACCCCACCTCGATGGTTGCTAACATGACCACAGACATAGGGGTCTGGTGGTTTGATGGGTTGAGCCCTCTACCATAGGTTTTACCCTTGGGAAGACTGTTGCTGTAAAGGAGAGGCTAGGCCTCCCTATAATTGTGCCTAAGAGCCTCGTCCCGAATGCCTCTTTGTTGCTCATATGTGGCCCTCTCTCTCTGGCTAAGCCAACTTGAAAGGTGAAATCACTGCCCTCCCTCCTACGTGGGATCAGACACCCAGGGGAGTGAATCTCCCTGGCAACGTGGAATATGACTCCCGGGGAGGAATGTAGACCTGGCATCGTGGGACGGAGAACATCTTCTTGACCAAAAGGGGGATGTGAAAGGAAATGAAATCAGCTTCAGTGGCAGAGAGATTCCAAAATGAGCCGAGAGGTCACTCTGGTGGGTACTCTTATGCACAATTTAGACAACCCTTTTTAGGTTCTAAAGAATTGGGGTAGCTGGTGGTAGATACCTGAAACTATCAAACTACAATCCAGAACCCATGAATCTCAAAGACAATTGTATAAAAATGTAGCTTATGAGGGGTGACAGTGGGATTGAGAAAGCCATAAAGACCACATTCCTCTTTGTCTAGTTCATGGATGGATGAGTAGAAAAATAGGGGAAGGAAACAAACAAACAAACAGACAAAGGTACCCAGTGTTCTTTTTTACTTCAATTGCTCTTTTTCACTTTAATTATTATTCTTGTTATTTTTGTGTGTGTGCTGATGAAGGTGTCAGGGATTGATTTAGGTGATGAATGTACAACTATGTAATGGTACTGTGAACAATCGAATGTATGATTTGTTTTGTATGACTGGGTGGTATGTGAATATATCTCAATAAAATGAAGATAAAAAAAAAAACAATGGACAAAGAACTTGAATAGACATTTCTCCAAAGAAGATATACAAATGGCCAATAAACCCATGAAAAGATGTTGAATATCATTAGCCTTTAGAGAAGTACAAATCAAAACCACAATGTGATACCACTTCACACCCACAAGTATGACTATTATTTAATAAATAGAAAGTAACAAAAATAACAAGTGTTGGAAAGAATGGAGAAACTGGAACTCTAGTGCATTGTTTGTGGCAATGTCAAATGGCACATCCACTGTGGAAAGCAATAGGTCATTCTTCAAAAAGTTAAATATAGAATTACCATTAGACCTGACAATCCCACCTCTAAGTATACACCTAAATAGAGTGAAAACAGGGTTGCAAACAGATACTTGTACACCAATATTTACAGCAGTATTATTCACAGTAGCCCAAAGCTGGAAACAACCCAAATGTCCATCAGGAAATGAATGGATAAACAAAATGTGGTTCATACACACAATGGCTTATTATTCAGCCATAAGAAAAAAAATGAAGTTATGAGACATGCTGCAATGTGGCAGAACCTTGAAAACATTATGCTCAGTGAAATAAACAAGGATAAAAGGACACATAGGAATGGCTTTGAAAGATGGCAGCATACAGAAGAGTGGAAGCTAGTTAGTCCCCCTGGAACAATTAATAAACAACAGGGACGAGAAGTAAATAACCTGGAATAACTGTGGGGAGACAAATGTGAACATACACTCATCATACACCAACCTGAATTGGGAGGAATGCCCGAGATCGCAGCATAAAATCTGTAAGTAAAAACTGCAGACCCACGCTGAGAGCTGAGAGCCCCTCCCTCATGGAAGCCTGGTGGTGCTAGAGAGCAGCACTCTCTAAACAAGCAAATATACCTCAGCCCAGCTCCAACTGGGGTTTTAATGTTAACCGCTCAATACAGACTGCAAATCCCGAACAAGCAGACAGAGGCTTTTGGAGATGACTGACCTTGGGAGAGTCAGGGGACATATCTGTCTCATGATGGGGAGCCCAGAAGATCGGGTGCTATCTCTGGCCAATGGGTGAATATGGGCACTGAAGATTGACCCTGAAAAGGGGCTTCCTGTCTCTTTCTCTCTCTTCAACCTGGGTGGCTCAGTGGAGAAAGCCTCACTGTTTTCAGCTTGCAGTGCTCTGCAGTTGAGAAAGCCTCAGCCATTTTAAAATTGCAGCGCTCTGACCCAGACAAGGGTGGAGATAGCAGAGTCAGAGAAACAAAGAATCTATTTATATGCAAATGACCTCTCTCTAGGGGGCATAGCTTCCCAAGAGGAAAGAGGTGGGGCCCAGCTCTACTACCTGCCTTACATTCAGGCCAGACCCCAGAGCCTGGGGGAGGAGAGCCGTGGTCCACACCCCCTTACACCAGCCCATGACAGGCTGACAGGTGCCACCTGCTGGGCAGAAAAGCACAGGGTGTGTCAATCCTATAAGACGCACTATCAGGGAAACCGGATACTGAATATTTCCTCCTTCTGGACCTGAGCCTGCTCTCGTCTGGGAAAACATGATTGAGGTGGCCAAGGAAGTCAGATGCCTAAACAACAGAAAACTACAAACTGCACTAAAAAAAACAAAGTTATGGCCCAATCAAAGGAACAAACTTACACTTCAACTGAGATACAGGAATTTAAACAACTGATGCTAAATCAATTCAAAAAGTTTAGAGAAGAAACGGCAAAATAGATAAAGGCTATAAAGAAAACACTGGGTGTACATAAGGCAGAAATCGAAAGTTCGAAAAAACAACTGGCGGAATCTATGGAAATGAAATGCACAACACAAGAGACAAAAGACACAGTGGAAACATACAACAGCAGATCTCAAGAGGCAGAAGAAAACACTCAGGAACTGGAGAACAAGGCAACTGAAAGCCTACACACAAAAGAACAGATAGAGAAAAGGATGGAAAAGTATAAGCAACGTCTCCAGGAACTTAAGGACTGTGATGTTAGGTTCATGTGTCAACTTGGCCAGGTGATAGTACCCAGCTGTCTGGTCAAGCAAACACTGGCCTAACAATTGCTGCAAGGACATTTGTGGCTGGTTAATAAACCAACAGGCTGGTTTATTAAATCATCAATTAATTGACTGCAGCTGTGACTATGACTCACCAAAGGGCGTGTCTTCCACAGTGAGAAAATGCAATTGGCTGGATTTAATCCAGTTTATCAGTTGAAGACTTATAAGCGAGACAGATAGAGGACCTTCACTTCTTCTTTGGCTGCACAGTGAAGTGTTTCCTGAGGAGTTCGTCGAAGTTGCCAGTTCATTTCCTGAGGAGTTCATCGAACACGTTTGCTGAAGATCCCAGTTCATTTCCTGAGGAGTTTGTTTAAGTTGCTGGTTCATTTCCTGAGGAGTTCCTCAGACATCTTCCTTGGAGTTAACAGTTTGCTGACTGCTCTACAGAATTTGGACTTGTGCATACCCACAGTTGCGTGAGACACTTTTATAAATTTTATAGTCATAGACACCTCTCATTGATTCTGTTTCCCTAGAGAACCCTAACTAATACAAAGACAAAATGAAATCCAAGAATGTACGTATCATTGGTGTCCCAAAAGAGAAGAGAAGAGAAAAGGGGCAGAAGCAGTAATAGAGGAAATAATCAATGAAAATTTCCCATGTCTTATGAAAGACATAAAATTACGGCTCCAAGAAGCACAACGTACTCTAAACAGAATAGCTCTGAATAGGCCTATGCTAAGACACTTAATAATCAGATTATCAAAAGTCAAAGACAAAGAGAGAATCCTGAAAGCAGCAGGAGAAAAGCGATCCATCACATACAAAGGAAACTCAATAAGACTATGTGCATATTTCTCAGCAGAAACCGTGGAGGCAGGAAGGTAGTGGTGTGATATATTTAAGATACTGAAAGAGAAAAACTGCCAACCAAGAATCCTATATCCAGCAAAACTGTCCTTCAAATATGAGGGAGAGCTCAAAATACTCTCTGACAAACAGACAATGAGAGAGTTTGTGAACAAGATACCTGCCCTACAGGAAATACTAAAGGGAGCACTACAGACCGATAGAAAAAGACAGGAGTGAGAGGTTTGGAACACAATTTTGGGTGATGGTAGCACAGCAATGTAAGTACACTGAACAAAGATAACTATGTATATGGTTGAAAGAGGAAGGTGAAGAGCATGTGGAACACCAGAAGAAAAACGGAAAGATAAAGACTGAGACTGTATAATTCACTGAAACCTAGAGGGTTCAACAATTGTGATAAAATGTACAAATATGTTTTTTCATGAGGGAGAACAAATGAATGTCAACCTTGCAAGGTGTTAAAAATAGGGAGAAATTGGGGGGAAAATACAATCAATGTAAACTAGAGACTATAATTAACAGAATCATTGTATTATGCTTCCTTTAATGTAACAAAGGCAATATAACAAGGTAAATGCAGGTAAGAGAGGGGCATAGTGGAGGGGTGTGAGACTCTTGGCATTGGTGGTGGTGTCTGACTTTTTATTCTACTTTGATCTAAGGTTAGCTTTCTTTTTGCTGCTTCCTAGCTGTCATGTTTTTTTGTTTGTTTGTTTCTCTCTTTCTTTTTTCTTTTTCTTTTGCCTCTCTATGTTCTTTGACTCTTCCTCCTGCTTTGTGGAAGAAATGTAGATGTCCTTATATAGACAGTGGTGAGGGTGATGAACACATAAATATGTGACTATACAGGAAACTATCGATTGTTTACTTGGGATGGAATGTATGGTGTGTGAACAAAACCATCTTAAAAAAAAAATGGGTTGATGATGAAAGCTTGAGGGCAATATACTGAGTGAAATAAGCCAGACACATAAGGACAAATATTGCAGGATCTCACTGATAAGAACTAATTATAATGTGTAAACTCATGACATGAAATATAAGTTACCAAGATATAGAACGAGACTAAAGAATGGGGAGCGGTTGCTTAGTATGAGCAGAACATTCAACTAGGATGAACTTAAATATTTGGAAATGAACAGAGGTGACGGTAGCACATTGTGAGAATAACTAACAGTGCTGAATGGTGTGTGAATGTGGTGGAAAGGGGATCAGAGTCATTTTTGTCACCAGAAAGAAAATTGGAGGTTGAAAGATGGGAATGTATAAAACAGTAAACCTTGTGGTGGGCAATGTTCAAGATTAACTGTAGAAATATTAGAAATCTCTTTCATGAACCAGAACAAATGTATGACACTACAACTAGAAGTTATTAGTAGAGGGGTATATAGGAAAAAATATATATACCTATTGCAAACTATATACTACAGTTATGGTATTTCAACGTTCTTTCATGAACAGTAACAAATGTACTACACCAATACTATCAGACAACAATGGAGGGGGGATGGTTAGGGATATGGGAGGATGTGAGTTTCCTTCTTTTTTTCTTCTTCTTCTTTTTCTTCTTTGTCTTTATTTCTTTTCTGGAGTAATGATAATGTTCTAAAAATTGAACAAAAATTAATTGTGATGATGGATGCACAGCTGTATGATGGTACTGGGGGCAATTGATTGTACACTTTGGATCTTTGGATAATTGTAAGGTACGTGAACAATCACAATTTTAAAAATTAAAAAAATTAAAATAAATTTAAAAAAGGACACATAGGGACAAAAATTGTATGATAGCACTTATAAGAGATGACTAGAAATAGCAAATTCACAGAGATAGAAAGCAGATTAGAGGTTACCAGAGAAGGGAGGAGGATAGTATAAGAAGGAGGAGGGAGTGTTTGTTTGTAAATATGAAACCAAAGAATAATAATAATAATAATAATGAAAATGACACAGAAGAATGATGGAACATGAACATGCCAGCTTTATTACTGATAAAGTAATAGAGAACACAGCTTGGATTTGCCCCCACAGTTGGGCTTTAAGTACTTTTCCCTGTAAACTGAATTACCAACACCAAACTGCAAAGACACAGCCTCTCAGGTAAGCACATGCACAGAGAAGCAGTGAGGGATGCTTCAGATATAGAGAAAAGGTTGCCCAGGTCCTTGGTTCACTTGCATTGTCCAGTCTCACCATCAGATAAGCCTCCATGGGGAAGAGTGAGTGAGGGTGGTAGAGGGTAGGATGGAATTTTCTTTCCCATTATTGTTCCCTCTTAGAGACAGATGTTTCTTCTTGGAAATAGAATGTAAACTCCCTGAGGATTTGTCTATTTTGTTCACTGCTGAATTCTCAGTGCCTAGATCTCAATAAATATCCATTGAAGAATGAATGAATGAATGAATTCAGGAGGATTAGGGAGTATAGTTTTCCCTAACAGTAAGGAGCTCTTTGAAAATATTTCTACAGATCAATTAGGTAACTGTTTGTCCAGTTGAAAGTACCAGATATAAACTGTTGGCATGATAAGTACCCTGTTGAAAGGTGTCTTGGTTGCTTTAAAGAGTAGTCAAGACATCGAAGTTGCTGGGAGTATTGGGGAAACTATAGTGAGAGGTTCATTGGACCCCAACTCATTACAAATGGGTTCTAGTTAAGAATCTGGCACGATTGAAAGTTATCAAATAGTCTTGACTATAGTTTTGCCATCTAAGAAATGGTCCCTACTACTTGTATGCTTCTTGGAGTCAAGATAACAAAGATTGAGAATGGATATTAAAAGAGATTGCGTAGCTCCAGTCAGCTTTAGGGCCCAGATTCCCTAAAGTTCAGGTAGTGCCCTAAGTATTGTCATTTCCAATATAGTTTACCATATCCATACATTCTCTTTCGCCCAGCAAAGTAAACCAACCAGACAAGTTCCTATAAATTCACAATAATTGTTTATTCCTTCTTATGTTGTAAATGCCTTGTAATAGTTTCAAGAGTAAAAAATTCCAATTTAAAATTAGGAATTTGATTTTCAAAGTAATATAATTAAAGGCAATTATTCACATCAAAAATAGATTTAGAAATAAATCTGGATTCAATCAGCAATATGTGCATTTGAAATAAACATTGTGAACTTTGAAAGTATTTCTGCAGAGATCTAAAGATCATTAAGTTTCAATTTTGTTCTTTGCTGAATCTCTGAATTACAGATACACTGAATGCATACCTCGATTTGAGCCTTCTCATTTTTCTTTCTTTAATATTCTGTACCATTCTCCAAGGAGTACTCAGGATATTCATTTTACCTTCTCCTTTAGCAATTTCATATACGAAAAGGACCATTTGCTAAGCATAAAGAACATGATAATGAAACTACAAGCTAGAAGTAGCCACATAGAGATATTTTTCTTTCTAAAGGCTACCAGACAAAGGTATAAGACGACAGAGACAGATTTTGAAGCTCAGATGAAATAGAGGCATGTAATGATGTTACTATTCTAAAGGATAGAAGACATCTTGTGACATGACTTCTGTGTCCCAGGAAATTATTCCCATTTCTAATTATTCTGCAGATATTCACAGCCCCATTGGTTCAGACCGTCTTTCACCACACAATTCCAGTGACTCTCAACTGGGGACAATTTTGCCACACCCATCCCTACTCCAGGAAACATTTGGCAATATCGAGAGACATTTTTGGTTCTAACAGCTGGGGGGGGAGGGGTGTTACCGGCTTCTAGTGAATAGAGGCCAGGGATGCCGCTAAACATCCTTCAATGCACAAGACAATCCTCTACAACAAAGAAGTATCTGGTCCAAATGTCGATTGCATCCAAGTTGGGAAACCCTGCACTAGGCCCTTAATCCTGAGCAGTGTGTACTGTGGGATGACTAAAGGTGGAATCATAGGACAGATGTCTTCAACAAGCCTTAAAAAGATGGCTTTGATTTGGTTAAGTGGAGGAGCATACTAGGAGGGGATTACAATGGAGAAAAGGAAGTCCATCAGCAAGATCATGCATGGAAGGTTGAGAGAACAATGAGCAAGCCAGCCGATCCTACAAGGAGAACTATAATTGGAGTATGCTAAGGCATTAGGTGATGAAGCTAGATTTGGACTAGATTTGGGAAGACTTTAAATCTGTTACAATAGGAATTGAGCTCTATCCTTTAGCACTGCTGACAACTTTAGAGTAGGAAATGAATAAATATTTTACCCATTTTTGAAATATAGCTGACCTCTGAACTAATCATAGGATACTCATCATGTGCAGTCTGTACTGAAGACAGAAATGCTAGAGACAGGGAAGTTGATAGGTTCCCATAATAATCCAGGTATATGGCCATATTATGGTAATGATGGTCTGAACTGAATGAAAATGATAAGAAAAAAAAGATGCCACAAGATGTGGATATTCCTGAGGGTGTTTTGTGACTGTAAATGAAAGAGCTCAGAGATGGGAGTCTGGGACTTAGAGAACAAGGAAGGCACTGAAGCTGAGGGTTTGGATGGGACATGAGTCAATAATAGAGAGGTAATAACGGGTAAAGAAATATGCCTGAAACAAAAATCAGAGTAAAACATTATCAACTCAGTCACCAGCCAGGCAAAGCAGTAAATCATTGTCTCCCCAATACTGCATATTCATTCCTACTCCTGAACTTTCTCCCTCTAGAATTCCTACCTAAATATCCTCCCCTCCCTCTCCACTTCCCAACTCTTCCAGTTTGCTAAAGGTGCTGGAATTAAAAATATCAGAAATGGATTGGTTTTTATAAAGGGGATTTATTAGGCTATGAATTTACAGTTCTATGGCCATAAAAGTGTCCAAATTAAGGCATCAATAAGAGGATACCTTCACTGAGGAAAGGCCAATAGCGTCTGTCAGCTGGAAAGGCACGTGGCTGGCATCTGCTGGTCCTTTGTTCCCAGGTTGCTTTGCTTTCAGCTTCTGATTCCAGTGGCTTTCTCTTTCAGCATCTGTGGGTCCTCACTTAGCTTCTGATTCCAGTGGCTTTCTCTTTCAGCATCTGTGGATTCTCACTTAGCTTCTATGGGGCAAACTCTGGATTCATCTCTTAGCTTAGCAACTCCAAACTACTGGTTTCAACAGCTGCCTCCAAAATGTCTCTGGGCATTTTCTCTCTAAGCATCTCTCTGATCTCTCTTCAAAATGTCTCTGCCTTTTATCCTCTCATAGAGGATGCCAGTAAACTAATTAAGACCCGTCTTGAATGGGCGAGGTCACACCTCCACGGAAATAATCTAATCAAAAGGTCCCACCCTCAATTGGCTGGGTCACATCTCCACAGAAACAATGAAATCAAAAGGTCCCACTCACAATAGATCTGCCCCCACGAGACTGCATTAAAGAGCATGGCTTTTTATGGACTACATAACAGATTCAAACCAGCACACCAAAAAAGACCCACCCTGCATTAAGGCCCAGTTCTAGAAGCATCTTCCTTATCCATACTCTCTTTGTCACTGCACAGCAAAATACAAAAGACTGCCTGATATTGTCTAGAATTACACAAGGAGATTTGAACCTAAGAGACATGAATATTTGTGTATTAGAGATAGAGTCTAGAGCACAGGCAGGCACAGGTCAGAAATCCAGCAGCCAGGAAGCCAACACTGAAAGAACCTAAATGCTAAAGTAAAGCAGCCAGGAAACTCTCAAGGAGACAAAGAGGAGAAAACAGGGTAAGGTATGAGGTGATATTTAGTCACTGAAGGAAAACCAAATGGTAAGGCGGATGTGGTCAACAATCCAGTGCTATCGTGCTTAAGAACATGAGCTGTGGCATTAAGCAGAGGGGATTCAAATCCCTGCTCCATGGCCCACCAGCTAAGAGAATTCCAGCACTTCACTTTACTTTTCCTGAGCCTGTTTCCTGAGCTGTAAAATGGAAAGAATCATATTCATTTCACAGGATTGTTGTGATGAAGTGAAATTACATACAAGCATGAGGAAAAATTTTTTGAAATTAAGGTGCTTTTCTCTTTCATCTTTGATCAGATGGCCTTTGCCCCAGTCCAATGCTTCTTTAACTTCTATCCTTCCGCCAAGCTCTGATGGTGCTGCTGCTGCTGCTGCTGGGGCCGCAGACCATGCTTTTAACAGCAAGGCCCTGTTATGCTCAAGACCTTTCATTGATTAGGATTTGTTACAGATTAGGGTTTGTGACAGAGGGATGCAAAAGATAGACTGAGATGATATTCAGCTTCTGGCATTCAAACTAGCATTTTGCAAGGAGGTAGTAGACATGAAAGCAAATTCTTTGGGCTAGATCATACCATTTTATTTAAAGGAGATCTGAATTACAAAAGGAAAGGGGAAAATCATTCCCTTTCCCACCATGTGGGAAGAGGAAACTAGAGGGAAGTAGCAGAGCAAAGTGGAGAGATCCATGCTTCAAAGCCCCTCTCTCTGGGCTTTCAACTTGAGAGAGAAAGGTACATCAGATAAAATTTAATACTGAAGGAATGATTTAGCTTTTCCAAGCTGCCCTGGGTTTCCATGATGGTTTGGTTGGTTACATATAACTGAGATTCTGACTTGGAAGACTTTCAGAGGGGGTCTATACAGCAGTGGTGAAAGGCTCTGTGGCAAGGACTCCAAAGCAGGCCTCCTGAGCTGGAGCTTAATGGGGGTCACAGCTAGATCTCAAAGGAGTCTCTCCATTAGCTAGAGTAGAGGTGGGGCTAAGTCAGCCAGGAATTATGACCGTGGCCTGCCCAGAGCAAGAAGGAACAGCCACCAATGTTAATCTTCTGTGTCAACAGAGCAAGCAGCATCCAAGTGGAGAAGGAACATTGGCCTGAAGACTATTAGAGAAAAGGACATCACGCCTGAGGACTCTAGCTCTTCCCTGTTGCCCTAGGGTCATGTAAAGCCAACCCTTCCCTGCATATCCCAAACAATATTTTAGGGATGAAGCAGCAGAGAGATGGAAGGAGACAGGCTGAGAAGCTGAGCATTATTATCCAATAGAAACTCAATACTACCTAAAGGAGCTCTTTAATTTGTGGGATTGGACTAAGTGTGGAATTGGATTGAACAGCTAAATAATTTTCCTAGTGGGTTGGGGTTTGGGAGGAAGGCCAGACTTAGAGACAAAATAGAGATGCTACATTTTCTCTAAATATCCAAGTTGTAGAGTGAGTTAAATTTGCCCGACACGACAAATAATAAAGTGCTTAGCAAAGTGCCTGCTACATAGAAAGTGATCAATAAATGCTAGCTAGGTTAAACAGGCTAAATAAGGACTTCAGAAAAGGCCACTGGATTCGGCAATTAGGAGGATATCATTCCCTTTGGGGAGAGCAATTTCAGTAGAGTGGTGGGGCTGGGAACTAGCTAAACAATGGGTTCAACCTAACTGTGAAATCCTTATACACCACCATCCTCTAAGACTCAGCATGTCTCTCAATTTATGTAGAGACAAGAAGGGGTGTGAATAGAATAGAAGATGAAGTCAGACACTTCCAGGTCACAGCTCAGTATTATCATCCATGGGCAGCAAAAGTGTCTCTGAAGGGAGTTTAAATCCTATTTCTGGAAAATTGCTTCCAAAGCAATTCTCTTGATGAGAATGAGTTTCTTGATAAGTGTGAGAAGGCAAGTAAATATTTAAAAAAATTATATATTCCAAAACTATAAGCTAGAATTTTTAATTTAAAACCAATCCTAAAAAAATTAGTTCATTCCATATACCTTAAAACTGTGGTTTTAAAGGTGAGGCTTTCATCACTTCACATTCTGGAGAGGACCCTTGATTTTTTCAAAGCACCTTTGCCTTCTTATCTCGGACAAAAGCAGCTGCTCACTCATGTTCCCAAGCATAGAGGTTTTTAACAACCAGAGCACAGTTCTGCCTCTTCTCCCTGAGCAGTGCAGATCATTCATCAGCCAAGTAGTTTTTCTGCAGGGCTGTCTCTTAGAAATTAATTGTGAAATAGAGAGGCTGGCCCTGTTTACCCCACCCTTTTCTCACTGGGATCACACTGCCTAATCTTGCCATCCTTCCAACCTTACCAATGAAAAGCCCTGGGTGTCTCCTCTCCCAAGTGTTCTTATACAACTGCTCCTCTTCCCTAAGCTCAAGCAGTGTTCCCAGGCCTGCCCCTACCCCCTTCCTCCACCTCTATCAAAGTTTACTAGTTCTGTGTTCCAAGATCTCAGGCCCCACTCCCATTCAGGTGCCAAAGTGACAATGCCTTTTGGATGACCCGGTGTCATTCTCACAGATAGCTTATTTACCCTGTAAAAACGTGCATGTCTGCTTAAGACCATTAAAAAGTAATCCAGAATGAGAATACATGGCCTGTAAATGTCTTGAGAGCAATGGTACATCGTATACAATTTTATATTCTCTATAGAGAATAGCAAAGTGCATGGTACATACATACCTAATAAATATTTGTAGAATGAATGAATTGGTGAAGGCATTTCTAGTACTGTAAATAAAGTATTTTGTGGCAGGCAGCTACCAACCCCATCTCCCAACCCCAAGAGCAGATGCCAGTTCTGCATCTTACCTTGTGATAATTCCATCTAGGAGTTGCAGAGCATCTGTGGGTGGGAAAATCTTTCCCTATTTCCCAATACTTTGAAACTTAGTAGGTTATCTGTGGCATTCTTTTTCTCAACTTAAAATTGCACATTTTGCTTCTCTGGTTAGAGAGATGCCACTGACTGAAGTTTCCTACTGCAAGAATGGGTGATGTCAGCATCTCATTATCAAAATTTTTCTTCCTGCAAAGCTTTTATGTTCTTACAGAAAATGCTCCAATTTAATGTCAAGTCCCTTAAAAAGCAGGGTTGTGCCTAATTGTAAGAGAGAAATGACTCCTATGTAGTACAAGATGGCTAACCCATTCAAACCATGAAATAGAATTGAATTTTCTGAAATAAGTTGAATATTATTCCCAAGCCCTGATTCTGGGCTGTATTCATTTAACAACTTGTTCAGTATCTTGAGTCCTAGTCTCTTTCATGATGCTTTTGCTTTATTGCCCAATCTGACTATAGGTGAGATATCTCAAAATGACTTTTAGAGCTTTAGATATATAATTGTGAGGATCCTCCCCAAACCAAATATAGGCTAAAGACAATTTCCAATGCAGATTTTACCTTTTGTTTCAGTGATGTAGCATGTACAGAAGTTTAATACAAACTTATCAATACCAACTAATACAACTCACTTCCACAGCAAAGCCAGATAGGCTTTTGGAACAGGAGTTTCAATGGTAAATGTAATTAAGAACTAACTTTGTGCTCTTGGAAGCCATGTTGACACTGCCTAGAAGCTCCTTGTTCCTGATTATATGGAGTCCAGGCCAACCATCGTTACTGTTCTTTAATAGTACTAAAAACGTAGAAAGGATTTTGCAGTTTGCCTTATCTAATTCGATCCTTCCAACTATCAATGTGATGAGTGGGGCAGTTATTATTAGTTCCATTTTAATGGTTCAGAAACTGAGATTTAAGGGGTTTAGTGTTTGGCTCTAGGTCACATATTAGTAAAAGCAGAGACTAGGCTTGAATCTAGTTTTTTAGAAACTAGACTCTAGCCTGTCACTTCTCTACAGTGCTTCTAATCTCTTTGTTCCTTGTAAAACTATGTGACCTTCCTTCCCCCATGAACATTTTTAACCCACCAACATAACTGGAGAGCTTTGCTGAAGAGATCTGGCCTGTATTACTTCTTTTTTGCCTTGCAGAGGTAATTCTTATAAGTTCCTGGTGTACCTCCCAATTGTTTGTGAACAAAATTGGCAATATTAAAGATACCGAAGGTCAGAATGAAGTTCCTTTTTCAAGTTAACCACCTATCATCTCTACAGTTGCTGTTTACTGATGACTCGGCAAAGATCAGGGAGAAACTTATTCTCTTCCTGATGTGACTTTTAATTTCTTGCTATTCCTGGTCTCTTTGCATTAAGTATATCCCTCCCATCCACAAGTTTGTACCCTTTCCAAGTAGAGAGGACTGATGTAATTTGCTGTGATATCTGTGGTTCTTGTAGCTCAAGGAGCACCTTTCTTTCTCTCCTATAGTTAACAGCTTCATGAAACGGTGCCTTAGCCTGGCAAAGTGCAGTGTGTATTTCAGTGAATTTCTTCTGATGCAATCTGGCTCACTCTGCCCTGGCTTACTGTGGATTCCTGTGATATAAAAGAACTCTTCCCTAACCTGCTGCTGTCCCAGCAGCTCATCTTTCCCTACTGCCTCAGCACATCCCACAGGTGGACTTCCTCAGTCCCAAGGATCTGTGTGGATCACAGATGAACCCACCTGATCTTCTCACCTGATACTATTTGATTCTATTAACTGCCAATGCTGGTTCCAATTCTCGTCCTTGGGGAAAGCGCCAAATTTGGTGAAGAAAATATCCACAGTAGTACCTCCTTGTTTTAGTTTCCTAGAATGCTCAAGCTAATACCATGAAATGGATCAGATTAAACAATGGGAATTTATTTGCTCATGTTTTTGAGGCTAAAAGAAAGTTCAAAGCGAGCCATCATCAAGGCGATGCTGTCTTCCTGAAGACTGGCCTTCTGGGACTCGCTGGCGATCCTTGGACCTCAGCTTGTCACATGGCAAGAAACATGGCAGCGTCTCCTGGTCCCTCCCTTCTCTTCCGGATTCTGTCAATGTCCAGCCTCTTGCTTCTTGTGGCTTTCTCTCTGTCCATCTAAATTTCACTCTGCTTATAAAGGACTCCAGTAATAGGATTAAGACATATCCAGATTGGGTTGAACCACACACTAACTGAAGCAACCTTATCAAAAGGTCCTACTTACAAATGAGCTTGCACCCAAAGGAATGAATTGAATATTAGCACATGTTTTTCTGAGGTATATACAGCTTTAAATCACCACACTCCTCTCGTGGGATTACTCTGGAAGACTCCACTACCTTCTTCCTACCCTGCTAGGAGGGAATTGTCAGGGCAGGAGAGAAGACAGACTCAAAATCCCTTGGTATTTCTGCTTTTCTGGACCAGGTCCATGGAAGAAACAGCAGGCGCCACCGCTTCAAAGGTGGCTCCAGCATGTGACCTCAGCACATTCCTTTTTATCCACAATTCAGCCCCACCCCAGGTGGGCTCAGGTATTGCCCTCGACACAGCCTTCTCCCAAAGTCCACACCAGTCTCTCTCATTCTTGTGGCTTCAGGAAAGTCAACACTGTACAGCCTCCTCTTTCTTGCTTTTCTTGAGTTATTCCTGCATCACCAAGTACCTTGCTGACCAAAACAGCTTCTTCTATTTCTACTGATCCAATGCACTCTATTTCCACCAATAAAATATAAATAAAAATAATACAAGACGTTCATAACTACCAACAAGGCCTCTTATGAGTGACCTTTCACAGCCATATGAATTAACTCAATTTTCCCACTTTTAAAGTAATTGCTTTAACTCCTGATTAGTCCTACCAAGCCTTCCCCTTCCTGACAAATGTACTTTTACATATTTCTTGTTTGCTAATAAAGAAGAGCAGCCTCCCATCTCAGGCACTCCATAGGGTGGTGGGTCTAGCCAGTTGCTGGCTTTGACCTGGAGGAATTCTGGAACGTTCCTTTGACATGGGCATGGCTGAGGAGCCACCGGATGGCCAGAAGGACTCCACCTCACTCACGGCTTCCCTGCTTGCTGGCAGGCATGGGGCCATGGCATGAACCCCGCCTACACGTGGTCTGTGCAGTGTAAGATCCAGATGTACTCCCCGATGCTGTTGGCTGACTTGCCCAACCTCCAGGAGCCCTGTGCCTTGCCGCCAGGGGATGCACCCTGCTCTACAACCCACAGGAGCTTTTTCAAGGGCTAGAGCCCTGGGACCAACAGGTGAGGCTTGGCCTGGATTCCTCTGCAGGCTCATCTCAGACCCAACTGCAGCCTTAGGCAGCCACCTGAATTACCACCCACCATGGCAGGATTAGAGGACCCCAGCTCCCCCCAAGATATCCTTTTCAGTATATTTATATATTTTCCCACAATCTTTGCTATGGAAATGAGGCCTGTGAAATATCAGGATCCCTTCAGGAATAAAACAAAACAAAAACCCCTCTCATTTCTCTCACCCTTATGCCTTTGTTCAGGGCTACCTGTATTAACCACATTCTACTATGTTCTCTAACTTCTATAAATTGACTCTTTAATTTTATAGGGATCCCCAGGTGGCCAAACCCCACCTCCTATTCTTCTGTTACTCCCAGATATTTCTAATCTCAGTTGTGGGAATGCCATCTTAAAAATATAGCCAGGAGGAGGCGGGGCAAGATGGCGGACTGGTGAGCTGTATGTTTTAGTTACTCCTCCAGGAAAGTAGGTAGAAAACCAGGAACTGCGTGGACTGGACACCACAGAGCAATCTGACTTTGGGCATACTTCATACAACACTCATGAAAACGTGGAACTGCTGAGATCAGCGAAATCTGTAAGTTTTTGCGGCCAGGGGACCCGCGCCCCTCCCTGCCAGGCTCAGTCCCGGGGGAGGAGGGGCTGTCAGCTCCGGGAAGGAGAAGGGAGAACTGCAGTGGCAGCCCTTATCGGAAACTCATTCTACTGATCCAAACTCCAACCATAGATAGACTGAGACCAGACACCAGAGAATCTGAGAGCAGCCAGCCCAGCAGAGAGGAGACAGGCACAGAAAAAAAACAACACGAAAAACTCCAAAATAAAAGCGGAGGATTTTTGGAGTTCTGGTGAACATAGAAAGGGGAAGGGCAGAGCTCAGGCCCTGAGGTGCATATGCAAATCCCGAAGAAAAGCTGATCTCTCTGCCCTGTGGACCTTTCCTTAATGGCCCTGGTTGCTTTGTCTCTTAGCATTTCAATAACCCATTAGATCTCTGAGGAGGACCCTTTTTTTTTAATCCTTTTTTCTTTTTCTAAAACAATTACTCTAAGAAGCCCAATACAGAAAGCTTCAAGACTTGCAATTTGGGCAGGTCAAGTCAAGAGCAGAACTAAGAGAACTCTGACACAAAAGGCAATAATCCAGTGGCTGAGAAAATTCACTAAACACCACAACTTCCCAAGAAAAGGGGGGTGTCCGCTCACAGCCATCATCCTGGTGGACAGGAAACACTCCTGCCCATTGCCAGCCCCATAGCCCAGAGCTGCCCCAGACAACCCAGTGTGACGGAAGTGCTTCAAATAACAGGCACACACCACAAAACTGGGCGTGGACATTAGCCTTCCCTGCAACCTCAGCTGATTGTCCCAGAGTTGGGAAGGTGGAGCAGTATGAATTAACAAAGCCCCATTCAGCCATCATTTCAGCAGACTGGGAGCCTCCCTACATAGCCCAGCAGCCCAGAACTGCCCTGGGGGGACGGCACTCACCTGTGACATAGCACAGTCATCCCTCAACAGAGGACCCGGGGTGCACAGCCTGGAAGAGGGGCCCACTTGCAAGTCTCAGGAGCCATACGCCAATACCAAGGACTTGTGGGTCAGTGGCAGAGACAAACTGTGGCAGGACTGAACTGAAGGATTAGACTATTGCAGCAGCTTTAAAACTCTAGGATCATCAGGGAGATTTGATTGTTAGGGCCACCCCCCCTCCCTGACTGCCCAGAAACACGCCCCATATACAGGGCAGGCAACACCAAATACACACGCAAGCTTGGTACACCAATTGGACCCCACAAGACTCACACCCCCACTCACCAAAAAGGCTAAGCAGGGGAGAACTGGCTTGTGGAGAACAGGTGGCTCGTGGACGCCACCTGCTGGTTAGTTAGAGAAAGTGTACTCCACGAAGCTGTAGATCTGATAAGGACTTCAATTGGTCTACAAATCCTAAAAGAACCCTATCAAGTTCAGCAAATGCCACGAGGCCAAAAACAACAGAAAATTATAAAGCATATGAAAAAACCAGACGATATGGAGAACCCAAGCCCAAGCACCCAAATCAAAATATCAGAAGAGACACAGCACCTAGAGCAGCTACTCAAAGAACTAAAGATGAACAATGAGACCATAGTACGGGATACAAAGGAAATCAAGAAGACCCTAGAAGAGCATAAAGAAGACATTGCAAGACTAAATAAAAAAAATGGATGATCTTATGGAAATTAAAGAAACTGTTGACCAAATTAAAAAGATTCTGGACACTCATAGTACAAGACTAGAGGAAGTTGGACAACGAATCAGTGACCTGGAAGATGACAGAATGGAAAATGAAAGCATAAAAGAAAGAATGGGGAAAAAAATTGAAAAAATCAAAACGGACCTCAGGGATATGATAGATATTATAAAACGTCCGAATATAAGACTCATTGGTGTTCCAGAAGGGGAAGAAAAGGGTAAAGGTCTAGGAAGAGTATTCAAAGAAATTGTTGGGGGAAACTTCCCGAATCTTCTAAACAACATAAATACACAAATCATAAATGCTCAGCGAACTCCAAATAGAATAAATCCAAATAAACCCACTCCGAGACATATACTGATCACACTGTCAAACACAGAAGAGAAGGAGCAAGTTCTGAAAGCAGCAAGAGAAAAGCAATTCACCACATACAAAGGAAACAGCATAAGACTAAGTAGTGACTACTCAGCAGCCACCATGGAGGCGAGAAGGCAGTGGCACGATATATTTAAAATCCTGAGTGAGAAAAATTTCCAGCCAAGAATACTTTATCCAGCAAAGCTCTCCTTCAAATTTGAGGGAAAGCTTAAATTTTTCACAGACAAAGAAATGCTGAGAGAATTTGCTAACAAGATACCTGCCCTACTGGAGATACTCAAGGGAGCCCTACAGACAGAGAAACAAAGAAAGGACAGAGAGACCTGGAGAAAGGTTCAGTACTAAAGAGATTCGGTATGGGTACAATAAAGGATATTAATAGACAGAGGGGAAAAATATGACAAACATAAACCAAAGGATAAGATGGCTGATCCAAGAAATGCCTTCACGGTTATAACGTTGAATGTAAGTGGATTAAACTCCCCAATTAAAAGATATAGATTCGCAGAATGGATCAAAAAAAAATGAACCATCAATATGTTGCATACAAGAGACTCATCTTAGACACAGGGACACAAAGAAACTGAAAGTGAAAGGATGGAAAAAAATATTTCATGCAAGCTACAGCCAAAAGAAAGCAGGTGTAGCAATATTAATCTCAGATAAAATAGACTTCAAATGCAGGGATGTTTTGAGAGACAAAGAAGGCCACTACATACTAATAAAAGGGGCAATCAACAAGAAGAAATAACAATCGTAAATATCTATGCACCCAATCAAGGTGCCACAAAATACATGAGAGAAACACTGGCAAAACTAAAGGAAGCAATTGATGTTTCCACAATAATTGTGGGAGACTTCAACACATCACTCTCTCCTATAGATAGATCAACCAGACAGAAGACCAATAAGGAAATTGAAAACCTAAACAATCTGATAAATGAATTAGATTTAACAGACATATACAGGACATTACATCCCAAATCACCAGGATACACATACTTTTCTAGTGCTCACGGAACTTTCTCCAGAATAGATCATATGCTGGGACATGAAACAAGCCTCAATAAATTTAAAAAGATTGAAATTATTCAAAGCACATTCTCTGACCACAATGGAATACAATTAGAAGTCAATAACCATCAGAGACTTAGAAAATTCACAAATACCTGCAGGTTAAACAACACACTCCTAAACAATCAGTGGGTTAAAGAAGAAATAGCAAGAGAAATTGCTAAATATATAGAGATGAATGAAAACGAGAACACAACATACCAAAACCTATGGGATGCAGCAAAAGCAGAGCTGAGGGGGAAATTTATAGCACTAAATGCATATATTAAAAAGGAAGAAAGAGCCAAAATCAAAGAACTAATAGATCAACTGAAGAAGCTAGAAAATGAACAGCAAACCAATCCTAAACCAAGTAGAAGAAAAGAAATAACAAGGATTAAAGCAGAAATAAATGACATAGAGAACAAAAAAACAATAGAGAGGATAAATATCACCAAAAGTTGGTTCTTTGAGAAGATCAACAAGATTGACAAGCCCCTAGCTAGAGTGACAAAATCAAAAAGAGAGAAGACCCATATAAACAAAATAATGAATGAAAAAGGTGACATAACTGCAGATCCTGAAGAAATTAAAAAAAATTATAAGAGGATATTATGAACAACTGTATGGCAACAAACTGGATAATGTAGAAGAAATGGACAATTTCCTGGAAACATATGAACAACCTAGACTGACCAGAGAAGAAATAGAAGACCTCAACCAACCCATCACAAGCAAAGAGATCCAATCAGTCATCAAAAATCTTCCCACAAATAAATGCCCAGGGCCAGATGGCTTCACAGGGGAATTCTACCAAACTTTCCAGAAAGAACTGACACCAATCTTACTCAAACTCTTTCAAAACATTGAAGAAAATGGAACACTACCTAACTCATTTTATGAAGCTAACATCAATCTAATACCAAAACCAGGCAAAGATGCTACAAAAAAGGAAAACTACCAGCCAATCTCCCTAATGAATATAGATGCAAAAATCCTCAACAAAATACTTGCAAATCGAATCCAAAGACACATTAAAAAAATCATACACCATGACCAAGTGGGGTTCATTCCAGGCATGCAAGGATGGTTCAACATAAGAAAATCAATCAATGTATTACAACACATTAACAAGTCAAAAGGGAAAAATCAATTGATCATCTCAATAGATGCTGAAAAAGCATTTGACAAAATCCAACATCCATTTTTGATAAAAACACTTCAAAAGGTAGGAATTGAAGGAAACTTCCTCAACATGATAAAGAGCATATATGAAAAACCCACAGCCAGCATAGTATTCAATGGTGAGAGACTGAAAGCCTTCCCTCTAAGATCAGGAAGAAGACAAGGATGCACGCTGTCATCACTGTTATTCAACATTGTGCTGGAAGTGCTAGCCAGGGCAATCCGGCAAGACAAAGAAATAAAAGGCATCCAAATTGGAAAAGAAGAAGTAAAACTGTCATTATTTGCAGATGATATGATCTTATATCTAGAAAACCCTGAGAAATCGATGATACAGCTACTAGAGCTAATAAACAAATTTAGCAAAGTAGCAGGATACAAGATTAATGCACATAAGTCAGTGATGTTTCTATATGCTAGAAATGAACAAACTGAAGAGACACTCAAGAAAAAGATACCATTTTCAATAGCAACTAAAAAAATCAAGTACCTAGGAATAAACTTAAGCAAAGATGTGAAAGACCTATACAAAGAAAACTACATAACTCTACTAAAAGAAATAGAAGGGCACCTTAAAAGATGGAAAAATATTCCATGTTCATGGATAGGAAGGCTAAATGTCATTAAGATGTCAATTCTACCCAAACTCATCTACAGATTCAATGCAATCCCAATCAAAATTCCAACAACTTACTTTGCAGACTTGGAAAAGCTAGTTATCAAATTTATTTGGAAAGGGAAGATGCCTCGAATTGCTAAAGACACTCTAAAAAAGAAAAACGAAGTGGGAGGACTTACACTCCCTGACTTTGAAGCTTATTATAAAGCCACAGTTGCCAAAACAGCATGGTACTGGCACAAAGATAGACATATAGATCAATGGAGTCGAACTGAGAATTCAGAGATAGACCCTCAGATCTATGGCCGACTGATCTTTGATAAGGCCCCCAAAGTCACTGAACTGAGTCATAATGGTCTTTTCAACAAATGGGGCTGGGAGAGTTGGATATCCATATCCAAAAGAATGAAAGAGGACCCCTATCTCACCCCCTACACAAAAATTAACTCAAAATGGACCAAAGATCTCAATATAAAAGAAAGTACCATAAAACTCCTAGAAGATAATGTAGGAAAACATCTTCAAGACTTTGTATTAGGCGGCCACTTCCTAGACTTTACACCCAAAGCACAAGCAACAAAAGAGAAAATAGATAAATGGGAACTCCTCAAGCTTAGAAGTTTCTGCACCTCAAAGGAATTTCTCAAAAAGGTAAAGAGGCAGCCAACTCAATGGGAAAAAATTTTTGGAAACCATGTATCTGACAAAAGACTGATATCTTGCATATATAAAGAAATCCTACAACTCAATGACAATAGTACAGACAGCCCAATTATGAAATGGGCAAAAGATATGAAAAGACAGTTCTCTGAAGAGGAAATACAAATGGCCAAGAAACACATGAAAAAATGTTCGGCTTCACTAGCTATTAGAGAGATGCAAATTAAGACCACACTGAGATACCATCTAACACCGGTTAGAATGGCTGCCATTAAACAAACAGGAAACTACAAATGCTGGAGGGGATGTGGAGAAATTGGAACTCTTATTCATTGTTGGTGGGACTGTATAATGGTTCAGCCAGCCTGGAAGTCAGTCTGGCAGTTCCTTAGAAAACTAGATATAGAGTTTCCATTCGATCCAGCGATTGCACTTCTCGGTATATACCCGGAAGGTCGGAAAGCAGTGACACGAACAGATATCTGCACGCCAATGTTCATAGCAGCATTATTCGCAATTGCCAAGAGATGGAAACAACCCAAATGTCCTTCAACAGATGAGTGGATAAATAAAATGTGGTATATACACACGATGGAATACTACGCGGCAGTAAGAAGGAACGATCTCGTGAGACATATGACAACATGGATGAACCTTGAAGACATAATGCTGAGCGAAATAAGCCAGGCACAAAAAGAGAAATATTATATGCTACCACTAATGTGAACTTTGAAAAATGTAAAACAAATGGTTTATAATGTAGAATGTAGGGGAACTAGCAATAGAGAGCAATTAAGGAAGGGGGAACAATAATCCAAGAAGAACAGATAAGCTATTTAATGTTCTGGGGATGCCCAGGAATGACTATGGTCTGTTAATTTCTGATGGATATAGTAGGAACAAGCTCACAGAAATGTTGCTATATTATGTAACTTTCTTGGGGTAAAGTAGGAACATGTTGGAAGTTAAGCAGTTATCTTAGGTTAGTTGTCTTTTTCTTAATCCCTTGTTATGGTCTCTTTGAAATGTTCTTTTATTGTATGTTTCTTTTCTTTTTAACTTTTTTTTCATACAGTTGATTTAAAAAAGAAGGGAAAGTTAAAAAAAAAAAAAGAAAAACAAGGAAAAAGAAAGATGTAGTGCTCCCTTGAGGAGCCTGTGGAGAATGCAGGGGTATTCGCCTACCCCACCTCCATGGTTGCTAACATGACCACAGACATAGGGGACTGGTGGTTTGATGGGTTGAGCCCTCTACCATAAGTTTTACCCTTGGGAAGACGGTTGCTGCAAAGGAGAGGCTAGGCCTCCCTATGGTTGTGCCTAAGAGCCTCCTCCCGAATGCCTCTTTGTTGCTCAGATGTGGCCCTCTCTCTCTGGCTAAGCCAACTTGAAAGGTGAAATCACTGCCCTCCCCCCTACGTGGGATCAGACACCCAGGGGAGTGAATCTCCCTGGCAACGTGGAATATGACTCCCGGGGAGGAATGTAGACCAGGCATCGTGGGACGGAGAACATCTTCTTGACCAAAAGGGGGATGTGAAAGGAAATGAAATAAGCTTCAGTGGCAGAGAGATTCCAAAAGGAGCCGAGAGGTCACTCTGGTGGGCACTCTTACACACACTTTAGACAACCCTTTTTAGGTTCCAAAGAATTGGGGTAGCTGGTGGTGGATACCTGAAACTATCAAACTACAACCCAGAACCCATGAATCTCGAAGACAGTTGTATAAAAATGTAGCTTATGAGGCGTGACAATGGGATTGGGAAAGCCATAAGGACCACACTCCACTTTGTCTAGTTTATGGATGGATGAGTAGAAAAATAGGGGAAGGAAACAAACAGACAAAGGTACCCAGTGTTCTTTTTTACTTCAATTGCTCTTTTTCACTCTAATTATTATTCTTGTTATTTTTGTGTGTGTGCTAATGAAGGTGTCAGGGATTGATTTGGGTGATGAATGTACAACTATGTAATGGTACTGTAAACAATCGAAAGTACGATTTGTTTTGTATGACTGCGTGGTATGTGAATATATCTCAATAAAATGAAGATAAAAAAAAAATTTCAGAACAAAACTTGAAAAAAAAAAAAATATAGCCAGCCAATCCCATGCTGGTGTGCAGTGCCCCCCCCCATACACAACTCCCACAAAAACTACAATAAATACACTTTCTCAGTTCCACTTGCTCTCTGCCTTTTGACCAACCCTGGTGTTTCCCCTGTGGTCCTACGTGGCATGCTGCCTTCTCTCCAGGGAACTGAGTTTAATAAATCTTTCAAACACTTCTTGTCTCCTCTCAATCTGCATCTGGCCTTACCATACTTCACGTAAGGTAATATGATCAATACGCTTCCCACCCTCTCATCTCATATTCATTATTAAACCTTCAAAATTCCTGCTTTGTGAGGGCTTCATAATATAGCTAAGGTGGACATTTGCCGAAAGCCGAAA
The DNA here is from genome assembly GCF_015220235.1 of Choloepus didactylus. Taxonomy (NCBI): domain Eukaryota; kingdom Metazoa; phylum Chordata; class Mammalia; order Pilosa; family Megalonychidae; genus Choloepus; species Choloepus didactylus. Next base: position 54,319,050 of record NC_051310.1, on the reverse strand, counting down.
GTCATGCATCTGCAAATAGGCCATGAGTACATGAGTGACCAGAGATGCCAGGCTTCTGAACCCAAAGGCTACTGTTTCTGACTTGAGTTAAGCAGAAAAAGAAGCTGCTGGCCAAGTGGAAAAGAATTCCCACTGTGATACAGAAGAATGATTATGAGATAGCTGCTGTCATTATTGCCTTTTGACAGACAAGAAAGCTGAGGTTCAGATAAGTGAAGTGCATTGTCCAGAGATGTTCACAGCGGATAAATGACAGAGCTTGATCTCAGTCTCCAGGCTGTGGACAAAAGCACTATGTAACCCCCAATTGCAGTGAGCCAGATTGTTTTGTTCCATTTGCAGGCTCTCCAACAAGCCTTTTGCTAGTCATTTGACTTCCTTAGCAAAAGAGTGTTTTGCTGTATTTGGCAACTGCATTTATCCCTCGAAATTAATAAATGTGCATCTTCTAAATGAAAGAAAAAGAAACATATCTTGTCAATTCACCCTAATCTTTAAAACTTTTCCACAGGAATTCTGTCCCTTTGACATCCAAGACAAATGAGCTTTATTTCGAAGTTTCACCATTTTCCTAAGCACTTCTTAGAGGTATTCTAGCAATTCCTCACTACACTATTGTAACAATCTGGGTAATTAATGTTAGCAACCTGAAATTTCTGGCCTTAGCACAACAAAGATTTATTTTTCATTCATAGAACAGCTCAACACAGATTGGATATAGAACTTTAATAAAGAGCATAATTTATAATAGAGTCCAACAATGAACTACTTAGATATAAATCTTAAAAATATGCCATATCCATATGTTGTAAACAACAAAACACTGATGAAAGAAATGAAAGATGTAAATAGATATTGCATGTTCATACATTGGAATACTCAATGTTGTCAAAGCATCAGTTCTCCCCAAATTTTTCTGTAGATTCAATACAATTCCAGTCAAAATTTCAGCAGGATTTTCTATAGATACCAAGAAGCTGATTGTAAAATTTATATGGAAAACAAAAGAGCCCAGTGAATTACCCAACCTGTTTTGAAACACAAAAAAGAGGCTTAATGACTCACACTAACTGATTTCAAGACGTCATATAAAGCAATAGTAATATTTTGTGATGCTGGAAAAGATAAACACACAGATCAATGAAACAGAATAGAGTCAAAATAAAGACCCACAGAAATATAGTTAACTGATTTTTAAAGCAGTTTATTGAGATATATTAGCATACCATTCAGTCCATCCAAAGTGCACAATCCATGGTTCACAGTATGTTAACAGAATTGTGTATTCATCACTACAATCAATTTTAGAATATTTTCATTACTCTAAAAGGAAAAACTCCATCTTCTTATACCCCTTATTATGGACACTTAGCATTGGTATTTTACCTTTGTTACAACCTATGAAAGAATATTAAAATATTACTGTTAATTATAGTCTGTAGTTTGCCTAAGGTATATTTTTCCCATATACCACCCTATTGTTAACACCTTGTAATAGTGATGTACATTTGTTCTAGTTCATGAAAGAACATTCTTATATTTGTACTATTAACCACAGTCATAGTCCACAACAAGGTTCACTATGTTATACAATCCCATGTTTTATCCTCTAGTTTTTCTTCTAGCAACATACACAACTCTAAACTTCTCCTTTCAACCATATTCATACTCATAATTCAGTGCTCACAATAATGTGCTAACATCACCTCCATCCAACTCCAAACATTTAAATTCAAACTAATTTTAAATTTTGCACAAATTAAGCATCATTTCCCCATTCTCTACCTTCATTCTATCTCCTGGTAACCTCTATTCTCGATTTTAATTCTTTATGAGTTTGCTTACTATAATTAGATCATCTGAGATCACAATATTTGTCCTTTTGTGTCTGGCTTATTTCATTCAACATAATGCTTTTAAGGTTCATCCATGTTGTCTCATGCATCAGGACTTCATTCCTTTTTACAGCTAAATAATATTTCATCAAATGGATATCCCATATTTTGTTTATCCATTCATTGGTTGATGGGCACTTAGGTTGCTTCCATCTTTTGGAAATTGTGAATAATGCCACTACAAACATCAGTGTGCAGAAGGAAAGATAGAAGATAAGGACTGGGACTGTATAACTTAGTGAAACCTAGAGTGGACAACAATGGTGATTAATTGTACAAATATAAGAATGCTTTTACATGAAGGAGAAAAAATGAATGTCAACATTGCAAGGTGTTGAAAATGGGGTGGTATATGGAAAAATACAATCAATGCAAATTAGAGTCTATAGTTAACAGTAACATTGTAATATACTTACATGAAATGAAACAAAGGCAATATACAAATGCTAAATGTCAATAAGAGGGGGCTATAAGGGAGGGGTATGGGATTCTTGGTGTTACTGTTGTTGTTTTTCCTTTTTATCTTATTTTTGTTTTTTTATTTTTCATTTTTCCCCCTTATTTCTTTGTGGAAGAAACAGAAATGTCCTCATATAGATTTGTGGTGGTGAATGCATAATTATGTGATTATATCAAGAACCATTGATTATTTACTTAGGATGGATTGTATGGTGTGTGAATGAAACTGTTAAAAAAATAAACAGAAAAATACAAGTGCTGGAGAAAATATGGAAAGAGGGTTGTACCTCTTCACTGTTGGTAGGGAAGTAGAATGGTGCAGCCCATCTGTAGGGCAGTGTGGTGGTCCCACAGGATCCTAAGTATAGGGTTGCCATATGATTCTGCAACCCCATTATTAGGTATATACTTAGAAGAACTGAAAGCAGGGACATGAATGGGCATTTGCACATTGGTGTTTATGGCAGCAGTAGTCACGATTTGTCATGGATGGAAGTGGCCTAACAGTACATTGACTGATAAGCAGAAGGGCAAACTATGGTTATACATACATTGGAATATTGAGTGACTACAAGAAGGAATGAAGTTGTGAGGCATGCAACTAGGTGAAAGAAATTTGAGGACACTACATTGAGTGAAATAAGCCAGTAACAAAAAGACAAATATTAAAATGCCTCACTAATATGAACTAAATATGATGTGCAAACTCCAATAATTAAATTCAAGAGCATAGGTTATCAGGGGAAGGCTTTATTGTAAAGGTTCCTAGATTGTAAGTTCTTACAGCAGTCACAGCTATTCCTGAGTTGTTCCAGTTATTTCTAAATTCCAAGGTGCTGAGCTCTTTGTGTATAATGTGGTCATTCCCTGGAACTTTGGGTATCTGTGTGACACCTGAGACTCAGAGCTAGAGTTCTTCAGCTATGAAAGTTAGCATTACCCCGTACAGCAACTCTTTTAAAAGCTGAAAAAGAGATCAGACTTCAATTAGAGATAAATGAAGCTGATCTGGTTAGAACTAAGGCAAATCAGACTGAAGGGTAAAGGATGATACTGACTGTGTTTTAAAATCCTCAACTTCTGTGTGAGATCAAAAGAAAAGATGCTTATTTGGTGAAAAAAAATATATTTTCTGAAGCACACTAATTTAACATGTATGGTCAGCGTATTCAAACACTATAATTACATGGAACCTTGAATAGGGAGTAAGATACTGTTGGTTTGTACAGGTTAATGTGATGCCCCGATACATCCCAGAGTCGTTTGGGCAGAGAATAAAAAAGTATTTGCAAAGCTCCCTTGAGGGACTGGGGAAAACTGTGGAAATATTAAACTTTCCCACCTGAGGAATTCTTGATGTTCTCACAAGAATTGGGGACTACCAATTTAATACGCAATCCCTCGATCTTGGGGCTTGCCCTTACAAAACCTATTCCTGCAAAGGAGAAGATAAGCCTCCTTATAATTATGCCTAAGAGTCACCCCCAGAGAACCTCTTTTGTTGCTCAGATGTGGCCTCTCTCTCTAAGCCAATTCTGCAGGTAAACTCACCATCCTCCCCCCTACATGACTCCCAGGGATGTAAATCTCCCTGACAATGTGGGGCATGACTACCAGGGATGAGCCTGGCCCTGGATTCATGTGGTTGAGAAAGCATTCTTGCACCAAAAGCAGGGAGAGAAATGAAACAAAATAAAGTTTCAGTGGCTGAGAGATTTCAAATAGACTTGAGAAGTCATTCTGAAGGTTTTCCTTATGCATTATATAGATATCCCTTTTTAGTTTTTAGTGTATTAGAATAGCTAGAATGAAATACCTGAAACTGTTGAACTGTAATCAGTAGCCTTGATTCTTGAAGATGATTGTATAACTATATAGCTTTTACGGTGTGACTGTGTAATTGTGAAAACCTTGAGACTGACAGTCCCTTTATCCAAAGTATGGACAGATGCATAAGAAAATTAAAAAAAAATAAATAATGGTGGGGAGGATAAGGAGTATGGGATGCTTTGTGTGTTGGTTTTTATTTTTATTTTTATTTTTATTTTTTTTTTGGAGTAATTAAAATGTTCAAAAATTGATTGTAGTGATGAATGTACAACTATATGATGATACTGTGAACCATTGGTTGTACACTTTGGATGATTATCTGGTATGTGAATCTCAGTAAAATTGCATTACAAAAAATCAGTGTGCAAGTGTCTGTTCATGTCCCTGCTTTCAGAACTTTGGGGTATATACCTAGTAGCAAGATTGCTGTATCATATGGAAGTTCTCCACTTAGCTTCCTAAGGAACTGCCAAATTATCTTCCACAATGGCTGCACCAGTTTTCATGCCCACCAACAGGGAATGAGTGTTCCTATTTCTCCACATCCTCTCCAACACTTGTAGTTTTCTGATTTTTGATAGTGGCCATTTTAGGAGGTGTGAAATGATATCTCACTGGGGCTTTGATTTGCATTTCCCTAATAACTGGTGATGTTGAGCAACCTTTCATGTACTTTTTAGCCATTTGTATTTCCTCTTTGGAAAAATGTCTATTCAAGTCTTTTGCTCATTTTCAAATTGGATTGTTTGTCTGTTTATTGTTGAGTTGTAGGATTTCTTTATATATTCTGAATATTAAGCCCTTTAAAGATAGGAAATTTGAGCCCTATTACATATATGGTTTCCAAATATGTTCTTTCATTGAATAGGCTACCTTGTCACTTTCTTGACAAAGTTCCTTAAAGCACAAAAGTGTTTAATGTTGAGGATGTCTGATTTATCAATATTTTTGTTTCATTGATTGTATTTTGGGTGTAAAGTCTAGGAAACCATTGCATACTACAATATCTTGAAGATGCTTCCCTACATTTTCTTCTAGGAGTTTTACAGTCCTGGCTCTTATCTTTAGGCCTTTAATCTAGGTTAAATTAACTTTTGAATAAGGAGTGAAATAGGGGTCCTCCTTCATGCTTTTGGATAGGATAGCCCATTCTCCCAGCACCATTTGTTGAAGAGACTGTTCTGTCCCAGTTGAGTGGACTTGGCTGTTACGTTTTTTGACTGGGGAGAGAAGAGACCAAAACTCAATCAGAGAAAGTTTTATTTATGCACAGGTGGGCTGAAGCCAAAATGGGCAACAGCCATGAACAAAAGGGGGCAGTACAATTTAATAGTTTTGGGGAGGGGTGTTGGGGTAAGATACAGAAGGAAGGAGTTGACATCAGGGGATTAGTTGGCTCATGGTAAGATGAGGGGTTGATGTTAGGAGATTGGTTTGTTTAGCGTAAGATAAGGAGTTGATGTCAGGGAGGTTATTATGTTATGCAAAATTTTTGTTTTTGTTCTTGGTCAGACTGCTATGTTAGCTAAGAGTGGGTTTTATGCAAAAAGTCACATCCATGTGGGAGAGCTTCCTGGAATATTTGTTAAGTGTGTGTTATGTGTGTGTTGTGGGTGGGGAGTTTTACCTTACATTGGCAGCCTTGTCAAAACTCAATTGACCATAGATGCAAGGGTCTATTTCTGAACTTTTAATTTGATTCCATTGATCAATATGTCTATCTTTGTGCCAGTGCCATGCTATTTTGACCACCAAAAATTTGTAATAAGCTTTAAAGACAGGACATATGAGCCCTACAACTTCTTTCTTCTTTCTCAACATGTTTTTGCCTATTTGGGGCCCCTTACCCTTCCAAATAAGTTTGATAATTGACCTTTCCATTTCTGAAAAATAGGCCATTGGAATTTTGACTGTGATTGCATTGGTTCTTTAAATCAATTTGGGTAAGATTGACATGTTAACTTTATTTCATCTTCCAATCCGTGAACACCGAATGTTCTTCCATTTATATAGATCTTCTTTGATTTCTTTTTGCAATGTTTTATAGTTTTCTGTGTACAGGTCCTTTACATCCTTGGTTAAATTTATTCCTAGATATTTGATTCTTTTAGTAGCAACTGTTAATGGAATTTTTTTCTTGATTTCCTCCTCAGATTGCTCAATACTTGTGTATAGAAATGATACTGGTTTTGCGTATTGATCTTGAATCATGCCACTTTGCTGAATTTGTTTATTAGCTCTAGTAGCTTTCTTGTCAAATTTTCAGGACTCCCTCTATATAGGATCATATCACCTATGAATAGTGAAATTTTTACTTCTTCCTTTCCAATTTGGATGCCCTTTATTTCTTTTCTAGCCTAACTGCTCTAGCTAGAACTTCTAGCTCAAGGTTGAATAACAATGGTGACACTGGGCATCCTTAACTTGTTCCAGATCTTAGAGGGAAAGTTTTCAGTCTTTCACCATTGAAAATGGTATTAGCAGTGGGTTTTTTCATATGTACCCTCTATCATGTTGAGGAAGTTTCCTTCTATTCCTCTTTTGAAGTGTTTTTATCAAGAAAGGAAGCTGGATTCTGTCAAATGCCTTTTCTGCATCAATCAAGAAGATCGTCTGGTTTTCCCTCTTTGGTTTGTTAATTTGTTGTATTGCATTAATTGATTGTCTTGTGTTGAACCACCCTTGTATACTGGGGATAAAACACACTTATCATGGTGAATAATTACTTTAATGTGCTGTTGGATTCAATTTGCAAGTATTTTTGAGGAGTTAGCATCTATGCTCATTAGAGAAATATGTCTGTGATTTTCTTTTCTTATAGTATCTCTATCTTGCTTTGATATTAGGGAGATGTTAGCTTCATAGAATGATTTAGATATTGTTCCCTCCTTTTCAATTTTTTGTAAAAATTTGAGTAGGATTGGTATTAATTCTTCTTAGAATGATTGGTAGAATTCATATATGAAGCTATCTGGTCCTGGGCTTTTCTTTGTTGGGAGGTTTCTGATGGCTGATTCCATCTCTTCATTTGTAAATGTCTGTTGAGGTCTTCTATTTCTTCTAGAGTTATTGCACATTGTTCTTGTGTATCTAGGAATTTGTCCATTTCATCTAGGTTTTCCAATTTGTTGGCATATGGTTGTTCATAGTATCCTCTTATGATCCTTTTTATTTCCATGGACTCAGTAGTAATGTCCCCCATCTCATTCTGATTATATTTGAGTCCTCTCTTTTTTTCTTTGCCAGTATAGTTAAGGGTTTGTAATTTTTATTGATCTTCTCAAAGAATCAACTTTTGATTTTGTTGACTCTATTTTTATTCTCTAAAATGCATTTATTTCTCCTCTAATCTTTATTATTTCTTTCCTTCTTCCTTTGGGATTAGTTTGCTGTTCTTTTCCTAGTTCCTCCAGGTGTTCCCCTAGGTCTTTGATTTTAGCTCTTTCTTTTTTTAATGTAAGTGTTTAGGGCTATAAATACCCTCTCAGTACTGCCTTTGCTGCATCTCATAAGTTTTGATATGTTGTGTTCTCATTTTATTCATCTCCAGATATTTTATTTCTCTTGCAATTTCTTCTTTGACCCACTGATTGTTTAAGAGTGAGTTGTTTAGCCTCTGTATATTTGTGAATTTTCTGATTCTCTTCCTGTTATTTATTTCCAGCTTCATTCTGTTATGGTCAGAGAGAGTACTTTGTAAAATTTCAATCTTTTAAAATTTACTGAGACTTGTTTTGTGACTCAACCTGTGGTCTGCCCTGGAGAATTATCCATGAGCACTTAAGAAGAATGTATATCCTGCTGTTTTGGGTGCAATGTTCTGTATATGTATGTTAGGTCTAGTTCATTTTCATAATATTCAGGTTCTCTGCTTCCTTATTTTTCCTCTCTCTAGATGTTTTATCCATTGATAAGGGTAGTGTATTGAATTCTCCAACAATTTTTGTGGTGGTATCTGTTTCTCCCTTCATTTTTGCCTCTGTGTGTCTCATGTATTTTGGAGTACCATGGTTAGGTCCACAAATATTTATGATTGCTACTTCTTCTTGGTGGGTTGCTCATTTTATTAATACTGAGTGCCCTTCTTTGTCTCTTAAAATATTTTTGAATTTACAGTTCATTTTATCTGATATTAGTACAGCTACACCAGTTCTATTTTGTTGTTGTTGCTGCTGCTGCTGTTGTTGTTATTGTACTGTTTGAGTGGAATATCTTTTTCCAACCTTTCACTTCTAACCTATTTGTGTCCTTGAGTTTAAGGTGTCTCTTATAGACACCAAATAGATGGATCATATTTATTCTTTTATTCATTCTGCCAATCTGTATCTTTTAATTGGGGCATTTATTTCATTAACATCAATGATATCATAGACAGTACTTACTTTAACCATTTTATCCTTTGGTTGGTTTTTATCTCATATCTTATTTTTGTCACTCTTTTTACCTTTTTAGTTACCCTTACTGATAATTTTCATTTCTATGCTCTTCTTCAAACCTCTCTCTCCTATCTTCTCCTTCCAGCCTGCAGAACTCCCTTTAGTATTTCTTGTAGAGTAGGTCTCTTGTTTTGACAACTCTCTTAGTTTCTGTTTATCTGTGAATATTTTAAACTCTCCCTCATTTTTGAAGGACACTTTTGCCAGATAAAAATTCTTGGTTGGCAGTTTTTCTCTTTCAGTACCTTAAATATATCATACCACTGCCTTCTGGATTCCATGGTTTCTGATGAGAAATTGGAACTTAGCCTTACTGCATTTCTCTTCTATTCTCTTATCTTTGATGTTTGACCTTCTGATTAATATGTATTGTGGAGTAGATCTGTTAGGATTTATTCTGTTTGAAGTACATTGGATTTCTTGATCATGTATATTTATGTTCTTCATATGAGTTGGGAAGTTTTCTGCCATTATTTCTTCAAATATTCTGTCTGCCACTTTGCCCTTCTCTTCTCCTTCTGGGACAGCCATGATACATATATTTGTGTGCTTTGTACTGTCTTTCAAATCCCTGAACACTGCTCAGTTTTCCCATTCTTTTCTCTATATGTTCTGTCTATAAGATTTCAACTCTCTTTCTTCTACTCTCTGATTCTTTCTTCTGCCTGTTTTGTGCTTCTAGTGCATTTTTAAAATTCAGTTTTATTGAGATATATTCACATACCATAAATCATCCATGGTGTACAATCAACTGTCCACAGTACCATCATAGAGTTGTGCATTCATCACCCCAACCTATTTTTGAACATTTTCCTTATATCAGAAAGAATCGGAATCAGAATTAAAAAAAATAAAAATAAAAAGAGCACCCATATCATCCCCCCTGTCCCATCCTATTTTTCATTTAGGTTTTGTCCCCATTTTTCTACTCATCTATCCATACACTGGATAAAGGGAGTGTGATCCACAGGGTTTTCACAATCACAATGTCACCCATTGTAATCTACATTGTTATACAATCGTCTTCAAGGGTCAAGGCAACTGGGTTGGAGTTTGGTAGTTTCAGGTATTTACTTCTAGCTATTCCTATGCATTAAAACCTAAAAAGTGTTATCTATATAGTGCGTAAGAATGTCCACCAGAGTGACCTCTCAAATCCATTTGAAATCTCTCAGCCACTGAAGCTTTATTTCATTTTATTTTACATCCCCCTTTTGGTCAAGAAGATGTTCTCAATCCCACAATGCCAGGTCCATATTCATCCCTGGGAGTCATATCCTGCATTGTCAGGGAGATTTACACTCCTGGGAGTCAGGTCCCACATAGGGGGGAGGGCAGTGAGATCATCTGCCAAAGTTGCATAGTTAGAAAGAGAGGGCCACATCTGAGCAACACAGAGGCACTCAAGGGGAGACTTTTAGGCACAATTATAAGCAGGTTTAGCCTATCCTTTGCAGTAACAAGCTTCATAGGGGCAAGTCCCAAGATAGAGGGCTCAGCATGTCAAGCTGTCAGTCCCCAGTGTTTGTGAAAACATCAGCAACAATCCAGGTGAGGAAGTCCAACACCTCCACATCCTCCCCCAGCTCCTCAGGGGGCCCCCAAATATATATTTTAATTCTGTGCCCAAATTACTTTAGGATGTGTCGCTATTTCACTCTAACCTATACAGACATGCCATATCCACTTCCTATTCAAAGTTCCACGTGATTGTGGTGTTTGAACAAACTGACTGTAGAAGTTATATTGTTTAGAAACTATAGATCCTACACCAAATAAACATTTCTTTCCTTGGTCTCACATGGAAGTTGAAGTTTTATCACACAGTCAGTTTCAACCTTTACCCTTTGGCCTGATTTGCCCTAGTCTCAACCAGATCTGCTTTATTCATATCTCTAATTGAAGTCTGGGCTCTTTTTCAGGTTGTTTTTTTTTTTTTTTTGTAACAGTTGCCATAAGCATTAATACTGACATTCATATCTGCTGAGCTGTGTGTTCTAGTTTGCTAATGCTGCAGAATGCAAAACACCAGAGATGGATAGGCTTTTATAAAACGGGGGTTTATTTCGCTACACAGTTACAGTCATAAGGCCACAAAGCATCCAAGGTAACACCTCAGCAATCGGGTACCTTCACCGGAGGATGGCCAACAGCGTCCGGAAAACCTCTGTTAGCTGGGAAGGCAGCTGGCGTCTGCTCCAAAGCTCCAGCCTCAAAACAGCTTTCTCCCAGGACGTTCCTCTCTAGCAAGCTTGCTCCTCTTCAACACATCACTCCCAGCTGCACTCTCTTCCTCCCCCCGAGTCAGCTCATTTATATAGCTCACCGACAGCTGGGTGGGGCACACTCCAAGCAAATCCAACCATCACCAAAACGCCTGCCCCACACAAGACCACAAAGATAATGGCATTTGGGGGACACAATACACTCAAACCAGCACATTCCACCCCCTGGACCCCAAAATGACATTATCTTTCCAGAATCTTCCCCTTATCCACTTAAAAAGCCGTTCCAACATGTTTGGTATTTGCAGACTCAGCAGCAAAAGCACCCCACTCTAGGTACCAAAATATCTGTCCTAGTTTGCTAATGCTGCAGAATGCAAAACACCAGAGATGGATAGGCTTTCATAAAACGGGGGTTTATTTCACTACACAGTTACAGTCTTAAGGCCACAAAGCATCCAAGGTAACACCTCAGCAATCGGGTACTTTCACCGGAGGATGGCCAATGGCGTCCGGAAAACCTCTGCTAGCTAGGAAGGCAGCTGGCATCTGCTCCAAAGCTCTGGCCTCAAAACGGCTTTCTCCCAGGATGTTCTTAAGGCCACAAAGCGTCCAAGGTAACACCTCAGCAATCGGGTACCTTCACCGGAGGATGGCCAATGGCATCCGCTAAACCTCTGCTAGCTAGGAAGGCAGCTGGTGTTTGCTCCAAAACTCTGGCCTCAAAACGGCTTTCTCCCAGGACGTTCCTCTCCAGCAGGCTTGCTCCTCTTCAAAACATCACTCCCAGCTGCACTCAGTTCCCTCTCTTTGAGTGAGCTCATTTACATAGCTCCATTGATCAAGGCCCACCCCAAATGGGTGGGGCCACACCTCCATGGGAACATCTCATCAAAATCATCTCCCACAGCTGGGTGGGGCACATTCCAAGCAAATCCAACCAGCATCAAAAACGTCTGCCCCACAGAACTACAAAGACAATGGCATTTGGGGGACACAATACATTCAAACCGGCACACTGTGGCTCTGAGTTTCAGGTGTCACAGAGATACCCAATGTTCCAGAGACCAATCAGGTTATACACCAAGGGATCAACGTCTCAGAGTTTGGAGATAGCCATTATAGTTCAGGAGTAGATTTGACTGCTGTAAGAGCTTATAATCTAGGGACCATTACAATAATCATTTCCCTGTTAGGCTGTGCTCTAAGATTCTATTCTGAGTTCACACATTGTAGTTAGTCCATATCAGTGAAGCATTATAGTGTTTGCCTTTGTTTCTGGCATACTTCACTCAAAATGCTGTCTACAGGATCCATTCACCTCATTGTGTATCAGAACTTCACTCCTTCTCGTAGTTGCTCAATATTCCATTGTGTGCACACACCACAGTTCACCTTTCTGTTCGTCAGTCAGTGTACCCTTAGCCCACCTCCACCCACTGCAAATCATGAATACTGCCTCCATAGACACCAATGTGCAAATGTCCATTCATGTTGCTGCTCTCAGATCTTCCAAGTACATACCCTATAATGAGGTTGCCAGACCTTATGGTCCCCACATACTTAGCTTCTTGTGGAATCACCACAGTGACCTCCAGAAAGACTACACCATTCTGCCTCCTGATCAACAGTATATAGGTACATCCCTGACTCCATGTTTTCTCCAGCAATTTTACCCCATTTATATTTTTTCCTAAAATTTTATAGAGATATATTCACATAACATGCAATTATCCACAGTGTACATTCAGTTGTTCACATTATCACCATATAGCTGTACATTTATCACCACAGTCAGCACTTAAACATATATTGATTACTATGAAAAAGGGTTTTTTGGTGAATAATAAAAAAGATAATAAAGAAAAGAAAAATAAAGTGTCATATACTACAATATATTAGCAAGGACAGAAAACAACACCACTACCAAGAATCCCATATCCCTCCCTTATATCCCCCTCTCATACACATTTAACTTTGGTATATTACCATCGTTACATTTAATGGAAGCATATCACAATGTTACTGTTGACCATAGACTCCAGTTTGCTTTGATTATGTTTTTTTTTCCCAAATACCATCCCTTTTTCAACATTTTGCATGGCTGACATTCATTTGTTCTCCCACATGTGAGAACATTTTTATATTTGTACATTTAGCAACAGTCATTGGTCACTCCAGTTTTTGCCAAGTTATACAGTCCCAGTCTTCATCATCTATCTTTACCTCTGGTGTCATACATTCCCCTATCCCAACTCTTTTAGCCTTACTCACAGACATCTTTGTTCAGTGTACTTACAATATTGTGCTACCATCACGCAGTATTATGCTGTCTATTTCTGGATCTATACAATCAATCTTGCTGAACATTTTGTAGTCCTTCAGCATCAAATGCCTGATCTCTACCCTCTTTCTATCTCCTGGTAGTCTGTGTTATCAGCTTTTAACTCTCAAAGTTTGCTCACTAATGTTAGCTCATGTTAGAGAGACCATACAGTATTTGTCCTTTTGCTTCTAGCTAACTTCACTCAACATAATGTCCTCAAGGTTCATCTACATTATTATATGTTCCATGTCTTTGTTCTGTCTTACAGCTGCACAATATTCCATCATGTTTATATATGACAGTTTGTTTATCCACTTGTCTGTTGATGGACATTTGGGTTGCTTCCATCTCTTGGCAATCATGAATAATGCCACAATAAACATCAGATTACAAATGTCCATTTGTGTCTTAACTTTCAGTTCCAAGTATATACCTAGTAATGGAATAACTGGGTCACATGGCAAATCTGTACTTAGCTTCCTGAGGAACCTCCACACTGTCTTCCAGAGTAGTTGCAACATTCTACATTCCCACCAGCAATGAATAAGTGTGCCTCTTTCTCCACATCCTCTCCAGCACTTGTAGTCTCCTGTTTATTGGACAGTGGCCATTCTGGTAGGTGTGAGATGATACTTCATTGTGGTTTTGATTTGTATTTCCCTAATAGCCAGTGAAGTTGAGCATTTTTTCATATGTTTTTGAGCCATTTGTATTTCCTCTTCAGGAAAGTGTCTGGTCCGTGTCTTTTGCCCTTTTTTAATAGAGTTTTTTGTCTTTCTGTTGTTGAGTTGTAGGATTGCTTTATATATATGGGATATTAACCCCTTATCTGATATGTGGTTTCCAAATATTGTCACCCATTGTGTAGGCTGCCTTTTTACTTTTTAACAAAATCCTTTGATGTACAGAAGTGTTTGATTTTGAGGAGATCCCATTTGTCTATTTGTTTTGTTGCTTGCGCTTTGGGTGTAAGGTCTAGGAAACCACCTCCTATCACAAGGTCTTTAAGATATTGCCCTACATTTTCTTCTGAGTCTTGTGGTCTTAGCCACTTATGTTTAGGTCTTTGATGCACTTAGAGTTAATTTTTGTATAAGGTGTGAGGTAGGAATCCTCTTTCTTTCTTTTGGAAATGGATATCCATTTCTCCAAACACCATTTGTTGAAGAGGCTGCTCTGTCCCAGTTGCTTTGGCTTGACTGCCTTATCAAAGATCAATTGCCTGTAGATGCCAGAGTCTATTTCTGAACACTTAATTCGATTCCATTGGTCAGTATCTCTGTCCTTATGCCAGTACCATGCTGTTTTGAGAACTGTAGCTTTGTAATATGCTTCAAAGTCAGGTAGTGTGAGACTTCCCACTTCATTCCTCTTTCTCAAGATATTTTTGGCTATTTGAGGCACCTTGCACTTCCAAATAAATTTGGTTATTGATTTTTCTATTTCTGCAAAGTAAGTTGTTGGGATTTTAATTGGTATTGCATTGAATCTATGAATCAGTTTAGGTAGAGTTGACATCTTAATTATATTTAGTCTTCCAATCCATGAACATGGTACATTCTTCCATTTTTTTAAGGTCCTGTTCAATTTCTTTCAGCAGTTTCTTGTAGTTTTCTTTGTATAGGCCTTTCGTGGCCTTCGTTAAGTTTATTCCTAAATACTTGATTCTTTGGGTTGCTATTGTAAATGGAATTTTTTTATTTCTTCCTCTTGTTGCACATTGCTTGTTTATAAGAACACTACAGATTTTTGCATGTTGATCTTGTAGCCTGCCACTTTGCTGTATTCATTGATTAACTCTAACAGCTTTGTTGCAGGTTTTTCTGGGTTTTCTACAGATAGAATCACAGCATCTGCAAACAGTGTAAGTTTTATTTCTTCCTCTCCAACTTGGATGCCTTTTATTTCTTTTTTTCTTTTTTTTTTTTTTTTTGCATAATTGCTCTAGCTAGAACTTCCAGCACAATGTTGAATAACCATGGTGACCGGGCATCTCTGTCTTGTTCCTGATCTTAGAGGGAAAGCTTTCAATCTCTCCCCATTGAGTATGATGTTAGCTGTGGGTTTTTCATACATTGTTTTTATCATATTGCGAAAGTTCCCTTCTATTCCTATCCTTTGAAGTGTTTTCATCAAGAAAGGATGTTGAATTTTGTCAAATACCTTTTCTGCATTGATCGAGATGATCATGTGGTTCTTTTGCTTTAATTGATTGATGTGGTGTATTACATTAATTCATTTTCTTGTATTGAACCAGTCTTGCACACCTGGAATGAACCCCACCTGGTTGTGGTGTATAGTTCTTTTAATATGCTGCTGGATTCTATTTGAGAGTATTTTGTTGATGATTTTTGCATCTATATTCATTAAAGAGATTGGTCTATAATTTTCTTTTTTTGTAGTATCCTTGATTTTGGTGTTAGGGTGATGTTCGCTTCATAGGACAAGTTGGGTAGCTTTCCCTCTTCTTCAATATTTTTGAAGAGTTTGAGCAGGATTGGTACTAATTCTTTCTTGAATGCTTGGTAGAATTCACATGTGAAGCCATCTGGTCCTGGGATTTTCTTTTTTAGGAGCTTTTTGATGACTGACTCAATCTCTTTGCTTGTGATTGGTTTGTTGAGGTCATCTGTTTCTTCTTGTGTCAGTGTTTGTTGTTTGTGCTTTTCTAGGAAGTTGTCCATTTCATGTAAGTTGTCCAGCTTCTTAGCATATAGTTGCTCATTTTTTTGTTGTTGTTGTGGTTGTTGTTAGTCAATCTAGGGGTCCATCAATTTTGTTGATTTTCTCAAAGAACTAGCTTCTGGTTTTGTTTATTCTCTCTATTGTTTTCCCGTTCTCAATTTCATTTATTTTTGCTCAGTCTTTGTTATTTCTTGCCTTCTGTTTGTTTGGGGTTATTTGCTGTTCTTTCTCTAGTTCCTCCAGGTGTACAGTTAATTCCTCAATTTTTGTTCTCCCTTCTCTTTTAATATTGGTGTTTAGCACAAAAATTTCCCTTTTAGCACTGCCTTTGCTGCATCCCATAAGATTTGATATGTTGTGTTTTCATTGTCTTTTGCCTTGAGGTATTTACTAATTTCCCTTGTAATTTCTTCCTTTACCCACTGATTTTCTGAGCGTGGGTTGTTTAGTCTCCATATATTTGTGAATTTTACAATCTTCTGCTGGTTATTTATTTCCAACTTCATTCCATTATGATATGAGACAGTGTTTTTTATAATATCAATATTTTTAAATTTGTTGAGACTTGCTTTGTGACCCAGCATGTGGTCTATCCTAGAGAATGTTCCATGAGCACTTGAGAAAAATCTGTGTCTTGCTGTTGTGGAGTGTAGTGTTCTATAAATGTCTGTCAAGTCTAGTTCATTTATCATACAATTCAACATCTCCATTTCCTTGTAGGTCTCTGTCTAGATGTTCTATCCATTGATGAGAGTGGTGTATTGAAGTCTCCAACTATTATTGTGGAGTTATGTACTTCTCCTTTCAGTGTTCTCAGTGTTTGCCTCATTAATTTTTGGTCACTCTGGCTTGGTGCATAAATATTTATGATTGTTTTGTTTTCTTGATGAATTGACCCTTTCATTAATATATAGTGCCCTTTTTTGTCTCTTTTAATTGTTTTACATTTGAAGTCTATTTTGTCTGATATTATATAGCTACTCCTGCTTTTTTTCTGGTTGCTGTTTGCAAGAAATATCTTTTTCCAGCATTTCACTTTCAGCCTATCTTTTCCTTGTATCTAAAGTGAGTTTCTTGTAGACAGCATATAGATGGGTCCTGTTTTTTAATCCATTCTGCCGTCTGTGTCTTTTTATTGGGGAGTTTAATCCATTAACATTTAGTGTTATTACTGTAAGGGCAGTACTTTCTTCTATCATTTTGCTTTTGGATTTTATATGTTGTTCTAGTTTGCTAATGCTGCTGGAATGCAAAACACCAGAAATGGATTGGCTTTTATAAAAGGGGTTTATTTGGTTACACAGTTACAGTCTTAAGGCTGTACAGTGTCCAAGGTAACACATCAACAATCGGGTACCTTCACTGGAGGATGGCCAATGGTGTCCAGAAAACCTCTGTTAGCTGGGAAGACACGTGGCTGGCGTCTGCTCCAAAGTTCTAGTTTCAAAATGACTTTCTCCCAGGATGTTCCTCTCTAGACTGCAGTTCCTCAAAAATGTCACTCTTAGTTGCACTTGGGGTATCTGTCCTCCCTTAGCTTCTCTGGAGCAAGAGTCTGCTTTCAACAGCCATCTTCAAAAGTCTCTCATCTGCAGCTCCTATGCTTTCTTCAAAGTGTCCCTCTTGGCTGTAGCTCCTCTTCAAAAGTTCACTCTCAGTTGCACTGAGTTCTCTCTGTCCATCAGCTCATTTATATGGCTCCAGTGACTCAACTTAGACACACCCTGAATGGGCAGAACAATACCTCCATGGAAATTATCCAATCAGAGTCATCACCCACAGCTGGGTGGGGCACATCTCCAAAGAAACACTCAAAGAAATCTAATCAACACTGATAACATCTGCCCACACAAGATTACATCAAAGATAATGGGATTTGGGGGACACAATACATTCAAATTGGCACAGGGGTTAATCCTGCAGCCGGTAGCCAAAATAGGGGTGCACCACTTTTTGGCTGCCTGGTCTGGCCAGTATGCCATGGCAGGGCTCAGATTAGTCATGAATAATTATATTCACTCACTTTTTTCAGTCATAGTTTCTCTGATTTTTCATCCAGGTCTTCCTTATATAATGCAGCAGTGTTTCTCTGGTCACTCGAAGCCAGGAACTGCTGCTTTGGTCATTTTCTGCCTGTTCTCTAGTTGTTTTATAGTGGAGGAGTGAGTTCTGCCTACCCTATTCTGCCATCTTCCCCTCTATTCTGCCATCTTCCTTCCCTCTGCTTGTTTTTGATTTGCCTCTTTAGTTTTTTAACCCTTCCTTCATTGTCTCTGGCTGCTTTTGCCTGGAGTGCAAATTCTGGGAGGAGGGTCACCCCAAAAAGGAACTTCTAGGTCAGTATTTCCCAGTCAAAACAGGTCAGGGACCCTGAAGGGGGCATAGATCAGTTCCAAAGTGCCACAGGGAGGAGACCCAGAAGGATGCCAAACTTCTCTTTGACAGCTCTCCAAATGTGTGCTTTTCTGGCCTGCCCAGCAGATGGTGCTATTCAGCCAACTGTTCCCCACAGTCCTAAGATGTTACAGTGCTTGTTAGTCTCAACTGATTCTGCCCCTGCCTGGGAAGGGGTTGAAACAGAGGCTGCCTGCTGCTTTTTTCTGGGGCGGCAGGTAACCAAAAATTCATAATTCTTAAAATAAAAATTTTTGTATATCTTTAAAATTATCTGGCCTTACAACTAGCAGTACAGATAACATGGGAAATACTGAAATGTTGTTTATAAAGTGCTTAGGCCAGAACCCACACAGATTCACAAAGCAAAAGCAGCTTTTGTGTGATAACTATCACAGTTATCAAATTCAAGAACACTTTCATCACACTGTTTTATGGTAGTAATATTTTTTATGATAGTAATATAAAGTTAAATATATAATAAATATTTTATATACCTAATATGTATTTATATATGCATCACATTTAATATAAAGCTAAATATTAAAATATTTAATTTTAAAACTTTATCAACTTGAGGAAAATCTTAAATAATGGTAAAAATTCTAAAGGCAATACAATAATGCCTGAAGGTTAGGAAATTCTGATATTTAAAGTAACACTGCCCAAGGAGAGGTAGAATTAGCCCCAGTTTCTGGAAAAGGAAACTGAGGTTCTGAGAGGTTAAATAGCATGCCCAATGTCACCTAAATCTCACATCTGACTCCAAAATGTATGGCCCTATTCAGGAGATGCCACTCTCTAAGACTTGGCCCAGGCACACCAGATGCGACCATCTTTGTGATTGAAAGCCATGAGCAACATTTCATGAAGATTCAGAATCAGGCTTTGGCATGTACCCCCTGTCTCATGATCTTCGGCACATAACTTCTAAGCTTCATTTCCATTCCCTGTAAATGGGGATGATAAGAATATGTACTTTATATACATTTATGATGAGGATTTGTTATTAAAAATTTAGTAAAGTGCCTGGTATATACACAGTGCTCCACAAGTATAAGTTACTATTGCTGTTGTTACTAATAATAAGACTGTTACAGGCTTTTAGGCTGAGGCTGTGGCTGTTCCGCACGTCCTGGTCAGGCCAGGTTTGGAAATGAGCTGACTGAGACATATTCTTGGAAGAGGGCCTCAGGGACTCCTGCTGGAAGTGGTTGGGAAAAGCAGGGTCTGACCAGGCATCCTCCAGACATGACTAGATACCCAGAAGCAAGAAAGTGCAGCCAGGTCTCTGAGCCCAGTCTGCTTAGCACAAGCTACTGAACTTCTCTGTGACTCACTGTGCCAGTTTGGATGTATTATGTACCCCAAAATGCCATGGTTTTTGATGCAATCTTGTGGGAGCAGACGTATTAGTGTTGATTAGGTTGGAATCCTTTGATTGAGTGTTTCCATGGAGATGGTGACTCAATCAATTGTGGGCGAGACCTTTGATTGGATAATTTCCCACCCGTTCAGGGTGGGTCTTAATTGAATCACTGGAGTCCTATAAAAGTGCTCACAGACAGAAGGAGGTGCTGCAGCCAAGAGAGAGACTTTGAAGAAGGCACAGGAACTGGGAGTGCAGCTGGAACACAACCTGGGATCAGCAGACACCAGCCATGTGCCTTCATAGCTAACAGAGGTTTTCCAGATACCATTCGCCTTCCTTTGGTGTAGGTATACCTGTGTTGATGCCTTCATTTGGACATTTTCATGGCCTTCAGACCATAACTTTGTAACCTAATAAGCCCTCTTTATAAAAGCCAATCCATTTCTGATATTTTGCATAACAGCAGCATCAGCAAACCAGAACACTCAGTTCCTATATGTGAAATGGGAATAATAGCAATAGCTATAGGATAACTGTGAAGATTAAATAAGTTAATATATGGCACATATATTATGTAAGAGTTGGCTATTTTTACTGGATTCTCTTTTCCCTTTGAGGAAGATGGTAGTTATATCAGTGATGTCTCCTCAAAAGACCCTGTCTCTGAACCAATACCTCAGTACCCACAGGCCAGTTGTGGGCATAGCTGACCCCAGTCGGCCATAAGAAGAGCCAGTGGCCTTGGGGCTCACTCACAGCAGGCCACATGAGAAAGGGCTCTCTTTTGGTTCCCTTCCCTTTGTGAAGAATGTTTGACCCCAAACATTTCTTAATTTCTTCAATTTCCCCCCACCTCCAATATTATTCTGTTGTCTCCATTCAGGGATACTTAAGCATGCTCATTTACATACAACTGAATCAACAGACCTTGAGTGATAGTTCTGCCAGTTCCCCTAGTCAGAATGTAAGAAAAGGATCAAAGACACTGGCAGGGGAAGTAAACTTTATTTAGGTGGTGTTGATCCTTAGAGTTAACTGTGAGATCTATCCTCTTCTAAATTGCTTGAGCAGTTCTAGTTCATGGGCAGAAAATTCACATCAGAAGAAATTGAGAATTTATTGGGTTAGGGGCAGCAGATAATGGGAAGAATTAGGTTAACCACCAAGGGGGTGGCCCAGAACTCCTGCAGCTCCTGCTATGAACTGGGTCTCTCCTCACCATTCACCCCATCTTGGACAGATGCATAAATGAACTTGGGTCCCTGGGGAGATCATTGCAAGCCTTTCTGTATGACCTAAGCAAGCTTGAAGAGTGGGGCTTCCCTGGCAGGTGTCAGAGGAGGTGAGGTGGGGGTGTGGTGCTGGCAGTAGGCCCCCCATGCAGGCTTTAGCCCAGAGACAGTATATTGGGCAGGTGAGACGACTCTCTCTGTACCCCAGTCTGGAGACAGAAAATGATTTTCAGGCTGTTTTTACTCAGGATGGGCCTTCAGGCTGCTTTCACTCGGGCTGGGCCCTGAGACCCCTGGATAGTGAGCCATGGACATTTGTCTGACTTCTTGGTGCCCCATAAGAATCTATGCCAAGACAAAAGGCCATCTCTTCGAAAATAAATTATCTTTAATAATTCATTGGTTTACTGGTGGCAAGTAGAGGCCCCTAGAACACTGAGGACATCCAGAGGAGGAAAAAGAAATTTCCTGGTAGGCCATGCTGTAGAGCTGAGAACAGAACAGAGCTATAGAGTAAAAAGCCCTGAGGGGAGGGAAACAAGCCCTGGAATTAACTGGTTGTTCCATAAAACCACACCCCATTCATGCTACTTAGGTCTTTTCTTCTCTGCATCCATTCTTGCTCCCACTCTAGACTCTTTTGTCAACTAAAGGATTTAAATTTTAAAATTAGATTTAATTGTGTCCCTTAGTTGTTGAAAACCTTTCAGGGCTCTTGGGTTTGAGTGCCATATTTGTACCCTGCCTGTACTTCCCTGTGAGATCTGGGTCCCTCACTTTTCCAGCCTTTTCTTGGGCAGCTCCTCTTGCCCATTACATCATGTCCAGCTGCCCTGACCCATGCTGCTCCCTCCATCTGGACGCTTCCTCACATTTGACTGGTTAATTTCTTTTCATTCTCCCTGCCTCACCAGCCTAGTTCAAGTCCTCCTGTTACATATTCTCATTGCCCCTATAGGTATCCTCCATGGCTCTTAGCATTGTCCTGGGTCATCAGAGTGAATATCTGTTTAATGTCTGTCTTCCTCTCTAGCCTGAAAATTCTGTGAGAGCAGAGACCTGAACTACTCAATGCCTGGCACAGGGTAGATGCTCAACAAATATTTTTGTGGAATAAATGATTAAAGGAATGAATGGAGATAGATGTATGGATGGATGAATGGATGGAAGGATGGATGGATGGATGGATGAAAATGAACTACGAGACTTACTTAAAGTTGTAAGCTGGAATTTAGAGCTCATGCTCTAAATAACTATATTTTTACTTGCAGCTTACAAATTCTTTGAACCTATGACTTTATCCTCATATTTCAAGATTCTTTAAGAGAAAAAAAAATTATATCTATCCAATTCAGAGAAAAGAGTTGAGTGAGTCAAAAGTCCAGAAAATAACACCATGGATACAAGAGGCTAGAGGCATGGATGGACTGTTGGGGAAGCAGGGAAGAGACAAGAATCCAAGGGTGGGGGTTGGCCATTTCCAAAGCATGTGGCAGGTTCTGGAACGAGGAGTCTTAGCTCAGGTCATTTCCTTGCAAGGAGCCCTGGGCAGTTCTGGTCAGGGCAGGGGTGGCTGTGCACAGATTCTCAGCCCTGCCCTGGCCTAAATTAGAAAAAGGAGCCCCTTTCTCAAGACACATTCCTACCTCCTGCAGAAAATTGTCTCATCCTATACAACACCTCAGTTACTACGATGTGTAGGGTGCCCCTGGAGCTGTGCAAAACATAACAAACACAACCATCAGTGGTAGCTCAGATGGACCAGAGGGCCATTAAAATGAATAAAACTGTGAGGAAACTTGATGATTGCCTAGCAGTGCTTCTTGGTAAAAAGAAAAATTATATCCTCCTATGTTCTCAGGAGAAACTTCATAAAGAGCTCCTCCCACCTTTTCTGGATGCACTCTTCCCTCCTCTCCCTTCTTCCTGCTGACAGCACAATGGACAAACCTCAGGTTCATTCATGCTTTTTGTTCCTTCAACATTTATCATGCACCAATCATGCAACAGGCAGTGTGCTGGAGACTGAGGGAAGAAGAAGGAACAGGGCAGGGTCTTTTCCTCCAACAAGTAGAAAAACCTACGAAAAGAAACATACCACTTCCCAGTACTGTCTAAGCTGTGGAAGTTGCCAGGGTAATCTGGGTTGCCAGTGCCAAAAAAGCAGAGCACAGTTGGAATCCGGAACACCCCTGCAGGGCAGGGAAGGGGTCCTCCTCTGGAGCTTCTCACTCACAGCCCCTCAACCCAGCAGCCCAACATCACCTTCCTCACAATAGCCCCTGGGGCTGGGCATTTAGAGAAAAGGAAAGAAAGGACAAAGGCTCAGTATCAGGCTTCTCGGTGCTATTTTCTAGAAGTCAGGAAAAGAAAATAGCTGTTCCCAAACAGAAATGAGCAATCCATCTTTTGTGGAGCCAGAGTCAGCCTGTCAGTCATCAGCGTACAGAGGGCTCACAGAAGACACAGAACTGCCTGGGTGCTGGGAAAGAGGCCAAAAGGCAGAAAACCCAGGACTCACCTCCCAGAAATTTCTTTCTAGCTCCTCCTTAATAAACAGAATTCTTGTTTAGGACCCCTTGTTCATTGGGCATTTATTGACATTAGCAGAATTTGGGGGAAGTATGGTTGTTCTCACTTGAGAGAGGGGAATCTCCCTCTTGGAAAAAAGTGAATCTGATCTCAACAACCTCGGGAGACACAGCCATGGGAACTTGGCTGGCGAGCAGACGGCTCCTGGGGATGCGCCACCTGCTCATAACAATCTGCCAACCTCCTCACACCCGCTATGTGCCCAACTTCTCTACAGAAGTAACAAAGCAGAAGGAGGAGAGCCAAGTGGTATAGAGGAAGGTGGAAAATATATCGTGATTGTTGCTTGACTCTTCCCCTCAGGAAGACACAATTCTAGAATTTTTTTAAAAGTGAAAGTCTTGTAGAAAAACTAGAAACAATATTTCTTACTCTGTCAAAATGCCCCAAAGTTTACAAATGTGGAACCTACTTTTTTAAGTAGCCTGAACAAGCAAACACCATAGCTAGAAGTTCACCATGGGAGGCAAGAAAGTTAAAAATGATGATTGTCAAGTTCTTTTCTTCCTAGGTCCGACCTCATCTGACTTGACCTACCACTTTCCTAGTGGAAAAGAGTCATCTTTGTTCCATGTGCTGGAAGGCAGGAGGAACAAATTGTGCAAAATATCTTGGTTTAACACTGGGTATATGTAAAAGTCCACTGGGTGAGGAAGGCCGAGGGAAAATCAGAATCACAGGCTACCAGCAGAACTGAAGGGAGAGACAGCATTGGTGAAACCTTAGGGAGTGGAGAGGGGATGGTATTTACTACCATTGGAGAGGTGGTCTTTGTATAGATATTTTTAACATATAGGTTAGGAATTGAGAGACATCACAGGCTTCCAGGCAAGTATCTCCCAAACCTGTCTTCCATAATAACTAACAGTCCCATGCAAAAAACAGTTTTGGATTAAGGTGTCATGACTTTAAAAGCCTCACCTAATGTGTTAGTTTCCTATTGCTGCTGTAACAAATCACACAAACTTAGTGGCTTAAAACAACACAAATTTATTATCTTACATTTCTCTAGGTTAGGAGTCTGACAAGGGTCTCACTGAGCTAAAATCAAGTTGTTGCCAGGGCTGCTGTTTTAATTTCCTAGCTGCTGAAACAAATATCATAAAAGGGGTTGGCTTAAACAATGGGAATTTATTGACTCATGGTTTTGAGGTTAGGAGCAATCCAAAATCAAGGATCAGCAAGGCAATGCATTCTCCCCAAAGACTGTGGCATTCTGAGGTTCGTTGCCCACAATCCTTGGTCCTCGTCTTTTCCATCACATGGAACACACATGGCGGCACCTTCTCCTTTCTCTTCTGGATTCCATGGACTTCTAGCTCTGGCTGTTCCCCGTGGCTTCTGTCTCATCTGACTTTCACTCAATTTGTAAAGGTCTTCAGCAATCTAGATTAAAGCCCAACCTAATTCAGTTCCACTCTACCTTAACTAAAATAACATCTTGAAAAGATCTTATTTCCAGTGGGTCCATACCTACCAGAATGCGGACCAAGACCAAAAAACATGTCCAAACTGGGGTCCACAATTCAGTTCACAACTGTGCTCTTATGTGGAAGCTCTAGCAGAGAATCCATTTCCTTGCCTTTTCCAGTTGCCCACTTCTTTGATTTGTGCTCCTTTCCTCCATCTTCAAAGCCAGTAACGGTGGATTGAGTCCTCACATCGCTTCACTCTGATCCCGTCTGCCTCTGACATGTACTTTTAAGGACGCTTGTGGTTACATTGGGCCCCCCTGGATGATCCACGTTGTACTCCCTATCTTCAAGTTGGATGACTAGAAACCTTAATGCCATCTGCAACCTTAACTGCCCTTTCCCATGGAAGGTGGCATATTCACAGTTCCCAGGGATCAGGATGCCCACATCTTTGGAAGGCCAATACCCTGCCAACCACATGTAGCATGCATATTTGTTACCTGGGATGGATAAGCCTAATTAAATTATAAGATCAATTAGCACTCACCCAGAAGTGTGCATGAACTTTAGCTCCTGAAGCTCAGACCTGGCATACTTTGATGAAAAGGAGGGATAAGAAAAAGGGTCAGTTCATTGAGTACTTCAAGGGCTGGAAGTCCTAATGGGGATCCAATGCTAAGTGTGAGGATGTGAGGGGGAAAAAAACAAAGAATAGGTCTATAGGCTAGTTGCCTTCTTAGTTATCTCATCTTTCAGAGATGCACAAAGATTCTTAACCTGGAAATATTTCAAACACTCATTCTCATAACCCAGGCAGCCTTATTTCCTTCCCCTAGCATGGTTTCTTTTGCTTCCTAATCTCTTGGCAGATGAGGCAAAAAAAAGATACATTTTGGATGAGAGCACCTCTTGCATCTGACATTTAGCTGCAGCAAATGACTACCAATGGAGCCCCAGAAGTGTTTCCCAATGCATGTCCCACAATCCACCTGCATCAGAATCCCTGATCTAGTTTGTCCAATTCTGGGATGGGATCCAGGAATCTGCATTTTAGAGAGCTCTTTGGTGATCCTGATGCAAATTAAAGCTTGATGACCACAATTTTTTATCCTCCTTTTATTTATATTTGTCTCCATCTCTTTTGTTTCTAAGGTATTAATTTCGTATTTTTTATTAGAAAAGTTGTAGGTTTACAGAAAAGTCATGCATAAAATACATAAAATACAGAGTTCCTATATACCACCCCATAATTAACACCTTGCTTTAGTGTGGTATATTTCTTACAATTCACAAAAGAACATTTTTATAATTGTACTAATGAATATAATTGTATTATTAACTATAGTCCATCATTTGCAGTAGGGCTCACTGTGTTGTACAGTCCTATATTTTGTAAAATTTTTATTCTCATAATTATATACAACCTAAAATTTCCCCATTTAACTGCATTCACGTATATAATTCAGTGCTGATAATTACATACACACTACTGTGCTACCATCACTACTATCCATTACCAAAACTTTACAGTCAATCCAAACAGAAACTCTGTACAGCTCAAGCATTAACTCCCCACTCTTTATCCCCAACCTCACCCCTGGAAACTTATACTCCAGATTCTGATTCTTTGAGTTTGCTTATTCTAATTGTTTCATATCAGTGAGATCATCCTATATTTGTCCTTTTGTGTCTGGCTTATTTCCAGCAACATGATGTCTTCAAGGTTAATCCATGTTGTCACATGTATCAGAACTTCATTCCTTTTTATATCTGAATAATATTCCATCATATATTTTATTTTACCATATTTTATTTACGCATTCATCAGTTGATGGACACTTGGGATGTTTCCATCTTTTGACAATTGTGAATAATGCTGCTATGAACATTGGTGTGCAAATATCTGTTCAAGTCCCTGCTTTCAATTTTTGGGGGTATTTACATAGAAGTGGATTTCTGGGTTATATGGTAATTCTATACTTAACTTTCTGAGGAACCACCAAACTATCTTCTACTGTGGCTGCACCATTTTATATTGCCACCAGCAATGAATGAGGGTTACTATTTCTCCACATGCTATCTGATTTTCTATTTTTTAATATTAGCCATTCTAGTGGGTGTGAAACGGTATCTCATTGTGCTTTTGATTTACATTTCACAATGGCTAATGATGTTGTGCATCTTTTCAAGTGGTTTTTGGCCACTTGTATATCTACTATGGAGAAATGTCTGTTCAAGTCTGTGCCCATTTTTTAATTGGGTTGTTTGTCTATTTATTGTTGAGTTGTAGGATTTCTTTATATATATTCCAGATATTAAACCCTTATCAGATATGTGGCTTCCAAATATTTTCTCCCATTGAGTAGGTTGCCTTTTCACTTTCGTGCAAAAGTCCTTTGAGGCACAAAAGTTTTTAATTTTGAGGAGGTCCCATTTACCTATGTTTTCTTTTATTGTTTGTTCTTTGGGTGTCAAGTCTAAAAAACCATTGCCTAACACAATATCTGAATATGCTTCCTTATATTTTCTTCTAGGAGTTTATTATAGTCCTGTTTCTTATATTTAGCACTTTGATACATTTTGAGTTAATTTTTGTGTATGCTGTGAGATCGTTTCCCCTTCATTTTTTCATATGGTTATCCAGTTCTTCCAGCACCCTTTATTGAAGAGACTATTCTTTCCCAATTGAGTGGACTTGGCAGCCTTGTCAGAAATCAATTGGCCATAGATATTAGGGTCTATTTCTGAACTCACAATTTGATTCTGTTGGTTGATCTATCTAAACTTATGCCAGCATCATGCTGTTTTTTCCACTATAGCTTTGTAATAAGTTTTGAAGTCAGGAAGTGTGAGTCCTTTAACTTTGTTTTTCTTTTTCAAGATGACTTTGGCTCTTCGGGGCGCCTTATCCTTACAAATAAATTTGATGCTTTACTTTTCCATTTCTGCAAAGAAGACTGTTGGTATTTTGTTTGAGATTGCACTCAGTCCATAAATCGATTTGGGTAGAAATGACATCTTAACAATATTTTGTCTTCCAGTCCATGAGCATGGAATCTCCTTTCAATTATTTGGGTGATCTTTGATTTCTTTTAGCAAAGTTTTGTAGTTTTCTGTGAATAATTCCCTTATATCCTTGGTTGAATTTATTCCTAGATATTTGATTCTTTAAATTGATATTGTAAATTGAATGTTTTCCTTTATTTGTTCTTCAGATTGCTCATTACTAGTGTATAGAAACAGAATTTTTGTGTGTTTATCTTGTACCCCACCCCTTTACTGAATTTATTAACTCTAATAGCTTTGTTGTATATTTTTGGGACTTTCTACACATTGGATCATGTCATCTGCAAATAGTGAAAGTTTTACTTCTTCCTTTCCAATTTGGATAACTTCTATTTCTTTTTCTTGCCTAATCACTCTAGCAAGAACTTCCAGTACAATGTTGAATAACAGTGGTGACAGTGGGCATCCTGTCTTGTTCCAGATCTTAGAGGGAAAGCTTTCAGTCTTTCACCATTGAGAATGATGTTAGCAGTAGGATCTTCATATATGCCCTTTATCATGTTAAGAAAGTTTTCTTCTACTCTCTCTTTTGAAGTGTTTCTATCAAGAAAGGAAGCTAGATTTAGTCAAATGACTTTTTTTAATCAATTGAGATGATCAAGTAGTTTTTTTCCCTTTGATTTGTTAATATGGTGTATTACATTGTTTTTCCTGTGTTGAACCACCCTTCTTACCTGGGATAAAATCCACTTGATCATGTGTATAATTGTTTTAATATGCTATTGGATTCAATTTGCAAGTGTTTTTAAGGAGTTTTGCATCTATACTCATTAGAGAAACTTGTCTGTGAATTTCTTTTTTTACAGTATCTCTGTCAGGCTTTGGTATTAGGGAGATGGCTTCATAGAATGACTTAGGTATTGTTCTTCCTTTTCAATTTTTTGGAAGAGTTTGAGCAGGATTGGTATTAATTCTTCTTAGAATGATTGGTAGAATTCACCTGTGAAGTCATCTGGTCCTGAGCTTTTCTTTGTTGGAAGGTTTTTAATGACTGATTCAATCTCTTTACTTGTAAATGGCCTGTTGAGATCTTCTATTTCTTCTAGAATCAGTGTGTAGATTGTTCGTGTGTTTCTAGGAATTTGTCCATTTCATCTAAGTTTTCTAATTTGTTGGCATACAGTTGTTCATAGTATACTCTTATGGTCCTTCTTTTATTTCTGTGGGGTCAGTAGTAATGTCCCCCTTCTTATTTCTGATTTTATGTATTTGCATTTTCTGTTTTTTTCTTTGTCAGTCTAGCTAAGGGTTTGTCAATTTTATTGATTCTTTTCAAAGAACCAACTTTCGGTGTTGTTAATGCACTTTTTTTTAATTCTGAAATTCATTTATTTCTGCCCTAATCTTTGTTATTTCTTTCCTTCTTCCTGCTTTGGGATTAGTTTTCTGTTCTTTTTCTAGTTCCTCCAGGTATGCAGCTGGATCTTTGATTTTAGCTCTTTCTTCTTTTTCAATGTAGGCATTTAGGACTAAATTTTCCTCTCAGCACTGCCTTCACTGCATACCATAAGTTTTGATATGTTGTGTTCTTGTTTTCATTCATCTCAAGATATTTGCTGATTTCCCTTGTGATTTCTTTTTTGATCCATTCATTGTTTAAGAATGTGTTATTTAACTTCCATATATTTGTAAATTTTCTAGTTTTCTGCCTGCTGTTGATTTCCAGCTTCATTCCATTGTGGTCAGGGAAGATGCTCTGTCTAATCTCAACTTTTTTAAATTTAAGGAGGCTGGTTTTGTGACCCAACATATGGTCTATCCTGGAGAATGGTCCATGAATACTTGAGAAGAATGCATATCTTGCTGTTTGGGGGTGCAATGTTCTGTATGTCTGTTAAGTTAGTTCATTTATCGCATTACTCAAGTTCTCCCTTTCCTTATTGATTTTCTGTCTATATGTTCTATCTATTGATGAAATTGGTGAAATCTCCAAGTATTATGGTACAGGTGTCTATTTCTCCCTTCAGTTTTGCCAGAGTTTGCCTCATTTATTTTGGAGCATTGATGAAACAAATATAGATATTTATGATTGTTATTTCTTCTTTGTGGATTGACACTGTTAACATACATTGTCTTTCTTTGTCTCTTGTAACAGCTCTTTTAAAGTATATTAGTACAGCTCCCCAGCTCTCTTTTGGTTAGTATTTTCATGGATCATCTTTTTCCATCCTTTCACTTTCAACCTATTTGTATCTTTGTGTCTAGGTGAGCTCTTGTAAACAACATATAGTTGGATTGTGCTTTTTTTATGCATTCTGTCAATCTGTGTCTTTTGACTGGGGAGTTTAATCCATTAATATTCAATGTTATTACTGTACATGCAGGACCTACTTCAGCCATTTTGTCATTTGGTTTTTATATGTCATATCCTTTGTTTCTCTTTCTCTTTATTGCAACCTCCTTTTCTGTATAGTTCATCTTCTGTGATGTATCTGACTGATCCCTTTCTCATTTGTTTCTGTGTATTTTTAAAATACTTTCTTTTTCATTGCCCTGGGGTTTATCTTACACAACTTACACCTATAACCTACTAATTTGAAAAGATACCAACTTAACTTCAATAACATACACCTTCTCTGCACCCATAACCCTGCGTTTCCCCTCTTTATGTTGTTTCTATCCCACATTTACTCATTATATTTTGTGTGTCTATTATCAGAAAACATGAGTATTTCTTATTCAATTCTATTCTAACTCTTATAGGCATTAAAGATTAGAGTTATATATTGAAAATACAGTACTATTTGGGTTTTGCATTTACCCATTTAATTACCTTTATTGAAGACCTTCACTTCTTCACACTACTCCAAGCCACTTTCTCCTGTCTTTTCCTTTCACCCTGAAGGACTTTCTTTAGCAGTTCTTGTAGAGCAGGTATTTTGGTTAAAAACTCTTTTCAGTTTCTGTTAATCTGTGACTGTTATAAGCTTTCTCTTTTTTGAAGGATGGTTTTATCAGATAAAGAATTCTTAGCAACTAGTTTTTTTCTTTCAGTACCTGAAATATATCATACCACTTCCTTCTCACTTCTGCAGTTTCTGATGAGATATTGGCACTTAATCTTATTGTGTATCCATTCATGAAACAAATCACTTATCTTTGCATCTGACATCTTTATTAGTATGTGTCTCAGATTAGGTCTATTATGTTTTATCTGTCTGGAGTACTTTGTACTTCTTGGGCATGTTTATGTCTTTCATAAAATTTGGGAAATTTTTGGACATTATTTCCCCAAATATTCTTTCTGCCCTTTTCCCTCTCACTTCCCCTTCTGGATTGTCCCATGATGCATATGTAGGTATGTTTCATGCTGTCACTCAAGTCCCTCAGACACTGCTTAATTTTTTCTACTCTTTTCTCTGTCTGTTCTTTTGACTGTATAATTTTGATTGCCCTGTCTTCTAGTTTGCTGATTCTTTCTTCTGCCTGTTCAAATCTGCTATTGTATGCCTCTACTGTATTTTTAATCTCCATCATTGTGCCCTTTCTTCCCCATAATTTCTGTTGTTTCATTTCAAACTTTCTAACTCTGCTCTATGCTCACACTTTGTCTCCTTAATATCCAATTACTCTATATCTACTATTAATTTATTTCTATCCATATTTCCTTCATCTCCATGGATGATTTAGATTAGTTTGAACTCCTTGGATTAGTTGTTCCAAGGTCTATGTCTTCTTTTAAGTTTTAATTTGTTCCCTTGACTGAGCCATATATTCCTATTTCTTAGTAGGACTTGTCATTTTTACTGATATTTAGGCATCTGATAATTTTGATGTACTAACTCTGAAGTTCAATTTCTCCCTCTTGCCTAGGGTTTTATTGTAGATTGGCTATGTGTTAAGGATAATTTCTGATGCTTGGTCCAACTTATACTGGACCTTTAGAGTAGCCCATGTCTAACTTCAGATTTCCTCAAGTCTTCTGTACCTAATACTTGCCCTAGATATGTGATATAACTTTTAAGATTGCTCCTTTGTGTGCAATTGTTTCATTTCCAAGAGAAAGCTTCCTTTACTTTGTTCTTTCTCCAAGAATCCTGATCTGCTCTATTTGTTTTGTGCAGAATTTTATCTCCACCTCTTGTGATTTGTTTAACTTCCCTTCCTCACTAAGTGTCCCCTATTTATTATACTTTCCAGTTCTGGGACCTGTCCTGGTTTACAGCAGTTCAGTTCCCCCATGCCTGTTTTTTTTGTTTGGGGCTTTTCTGCCTCCAGTAACTTCCCTGTTTAGGGTATCCTGCCCCAGGGAGCCAAATTGGGTCAATCCAAATGCAATGCAATGAATGAACATTAGCCTTTGTTTTAATAGGTAAGATTTTTTTAATATTTAAATTCCAGTTATCATAAAAGTCAAATAAATCTAATAATTATTTTGCATCTTGGCAGCATACATTTAAAATTCTTAGTGTGTGTGCTATGAAAGGCAAATAGCTTTCCTGCATCATTGTCAGCAGCTGGGAACTTATTAGACATAGAGAATCTTAGTTCCAACTCCATGCCTACTGAATCAGAAACTCTGGGGGTGGGAACCAGTGACCTGTGATTAGCAGGCCCTTCAGATGCCTCTAATGCACACTTAAAGTTGAGAACCATCACTATAGAGATACTGGGTAAAGCAACTGCTAGTATGGAGAAAATCCCTTCTTTGAATATCAAAAGTTAAACCTCCCCAAAATATCAAGTGCAAAGATGAATGGTGATGAAATGCCAGAAATATTGGGATTTTACTCTGACATTTTTGGAAAATTTTCCCTGAGTTAGGAATCCATTAAACTTGCCTTAAAAAATCAAGACTGGTTTCAGAACTCAAATATGTTACCTGCCAGAGCACAGAATCAAGAAAAAGTAAATTTGAACTTAAAATGTATACTCAGAAAGTAATAAAATGTTAAAGAGGTCTTGAGAGATCATAGTCCAAAAAAGGTCATTTGATACATAAAGGGACTAAAGGGACTGAGCCCATAGAGATAAAACATATTTTCCAAGCTCAATGAACTGGTTAGTGGCAGAGCGTAGACAAGATCTTCAGACTCCTAACCCAAGATTAGTACTCCAGACCTTATATCACTCAGTACTACACTTTAACTAAAGAAAGCCTTAAGAAAGGTATTACTACAATCTTAGAAAATCTTAATACATAGATCATTATGAAAAATAATTTTTAAAGAAATAAATACTGGGTGTTTATTCTACAAGCAATTGATTCAAATATAAAGAAAATACTACCCCAAAAATAATCAAGTAAGGCTAATTATGAACTTCCTCAATGACAGTCTCATTATTTTGTAATTTTATTTGACAGTTTTTACTGCAAAATTGTAAAATGAAATAATGTTCATTAATGTTTAATATTATAACAACATTAAAGGGAATGTTTAAATGTACATCTCTAATATAACAATTGTCTTTATGTTTCTTTGCAATCTTTCCATTCCCTATACATTTACTTTTATTTTCACCCAGTTGTGATACAGGTCACATAAGTGTTTTGCATTTTTTACTTTAAAATATTTGGTAGGCATTCTTCCATGCTTCCATGTTGATACACAATATTCATAATTAAGCTGTAGCTGTTTTTACGCATATTTTTACTTCTTCTATAGAATTATTTCCTTTGGGCAAATTCCAAAGGACAAGTTGCTGAGTCACTGAGCATGGGTCTGTTTATGGGTCTTGATCAGAAATACCTCGTCATCAGTGTCCCAGCAAAATTTTACTGGGACTCCACCAAAAGTCTCACACCAAGTACTTGTTCCAGGGGGAAAAACAAAGGAGAATTGAATCAAGTCTCAAAGAAAATAGACATCAAATAAGGAAAATTATGAAAATGAGCCCATTTTTAATTAGACCCAAAATGCTAATCTTGAGTCACATGCTCAATTATTAACCTTTAACTAGTACTCAATACTAAGAATCCTCTCAGTAATTTGAGATAATATAAAGAGGTAGGATGATATATAGTCTCTGACTTCAAGAACTTATAAACTAGTATGAAGTTCCATTAACTGGCACTGGAAAACCTTTATTTTCAACTTTCCCACCTGCAAAATGGAAGTAAACATATTTGCCTATCTTGCAGAAGAATGTAAATAAAAATGAGATAAAATAGGTGACTAAATACCTTTACTTTTCAAGATGCAGCTTGATCCCTTTTAAGACTCATTCAAGTTCAGTGACTCATTCAAGTCCATCATAGTATCACTATCAGTGACAAGACATGGTCAGGTCCTGGGGTCACTCAGAAAGCATATGTGACAGGGAGGCAGGTCAAGATGGTGGCATAGAGAGGTGTGGAATTTAGTTAGTCCTCCTGAGCAACTAGTAAATAGCCAGGAACAACGAGTAAATAGTCTGGAACAACTGTTGGGGGCATCCGTGATTGAAGACACATCATACATCAGCCTGGAATGGTGAAATGGCTAAGATATAACAGTTAAGTAAAGCTCCCAAACTGTGGAGCTGGTGTCCCTCCCCCACAAGCATGGCAGACTGAGCTGAAACATTCCCTGTGGAGAAAAGAAGCAGTTTACCAGGAACGAGAGAAAGTAACTCAATCAAGCTCCAATTGCAGTTTTAATTAACAAACTTGGACTACTGAATACAAATTACAAGCACAGACAAACCCAGAGCAAGCAGGAAAGTACCCTGAGTCACTCCTGGCAGAGAGGAGATGGTGCTGACAGAAAATAAATAAATAAATAAATAAATAAATAAATAAATAAATAATAAATAAAAACAGAGGCTTTTATTCTAAGTAGGTCATTAGAAAAGGTCTCAGGCATTTTCAATTGTCAGCACTGGCACAAGCAAGGGTGACCTGCCAGTTTGGATGTATTATGATCCCAAAACGCCATGTTCTTTAATGCAATCTTGTGGGGTCAGAAGTATTAGTGTTGCTTAGGTTGGAATCTTTGGATTAGGCTGTTTCCCTGGAGATGTGATCCACCTAACTGTGGGTAATAACTTTGATTAGATTATTTCCATGGAGGTGTGGCTCTGCCCATTCAGCATGGGTGTTCCAGTTTGCCAATGCTGCCATTATGCAAAAAGAAGAAATGGATTGGCTTTTATAAAGGGGGTTTATTTGGTTACACAGTTACAGTCTTAAGGCCATAAAGTGTCCAACAGTTGGGTACCTTCATTGGAGGATGGCCAATGGTGTCTGGAAAACTTCTGTTAGCTGGGAAGGCACATGACTGGCATCTGCTCAGGAGTTCTGGTTTCAAAATGGCTTTCTCCCAGGACGTTCCTCTCTAGGCTTCAGCTTCTCTCCAAAATGTCACTCTTGGGGCATTTGTCCTCTCTTAGCTTCTCAGGAGCAGAAGACTGCTTTCAAAGGCCATCTCCAAAATGTCTCTGTAAGATGCAGCTCCTCTCTCAGCTCCTGTGCATTCTTCTAAGTGCCCCTCTTGGGTGTAGCAAGCTCTCTCTTTCTGTCTGAGCTTATACAGTGCTCTAGTAAACTAATCAAGGCCCTTGTTGAATGGGCAGAGCCACATCTCCATAGAAATTATCTAATCAGAGTTATCACCTACAGTTAGGTGGGTCACATCTCTATAGAAACACTCAATCAAAGAATTAAAATCTATTCAACACTAATACCTCTGCCTACACAAGATTGCATCAAAGATAATGGCATTTTGAGGCACATAATACATTCCTACAGGCAAAGTGGGTCTTGATTAGTTTACTGGAGCCCTATATGATTTCAGACAGAATGAACTCAGCTGCAGCTAAGAGAGACATTTTGGAGATGGCCATTGAAAGTAAACTTTTGCTAGTCAGAGTTTGTCTCAGAGAAACTAAGAGAGCACCCCCAGACACCTAGAGAGGAATGTCCTGGGAGAAAACCATTTTGAAACCAAAACCCTGGAGCTGGCACCAGCCATGTGACTGTGCTTTCCCAGATGACAGAGGTTTTCTGGATGCCATCAGTGTTCTTCAGTGAAGTTACCCTATTGATGATGTCTTGTTTTGGACACTTTTATGGCCTTAGGACTATAACTTTGTAACCAAATAAACCCCCTTTATAAAAGCCAATTCAATTCTGGCATTTTGCATAATGGAAGCATT
Source organism: Choloepus didactylus (assembly GCF_015220235.1). Lineage (NCBI taxonomy): Eukaryota > Metazoa > Chordata > Mammalia > Pilosa > Megalonychidae > Choloepus > Choloepus didactylus. Next base: position 54,283,047 of record NC_051310.1, on the reverse strand, counting down.
AACAAACTGGAACAGGTGGTGTTAACAGAGTCAGAGAGACAAGAGAAGAATTCAACTGTAAAAGACAACTACCTAAAGGGTGTATCTTCCTTAAGAAAAGGGGGTTTGGGCCCAGCTCAAGTGGCTGCCCTCCCTCAGATAATTCAGACCCCAGGGCATGGGGAAAAAAACAGAAACAACTTAAGCTTGGCTACTGACACCCTTTGCCCCAGCCAGAACAGAGTCCACTGAGAATTAAAGGGACCACACTTCTTCACACCAGTGGGGAGAATACAGGCCGCCAAGTACTGCCTGCTGGGCAGGATAGGAAAAGCACTGAGTCTAGAGGCCTCACAAGAATGTCTGAAACCTGCTCCTAAGGGAAACTTGATAGTGATTATACCTTTCTCCTTAGACCTGGACCCATCTGATCTGGGAAAATCTGATGGGGGTAGTCAAGGAAACCAGATGCCAAGACAACAGTTACAAATCACATTAGGAAAAATGAAGATATGGCCCAGACAAAGTAAGAAACTTATACTTCAACTGAGATACAGGAATTGAAACAACTAATTATTAATAAAACTAATCTCCTACAACTCAAAAATCAAATCAATGAGTTGAAGGAAGATATGGCAAAAGAGATGAAGGATGTAAAGAAGACATTGGGCAAACATAAGGAAGAACTTGAAAGTTTGAAAAAACAATTGGCAGAACTTATGGGAATGAAAGGCATAATACAAGAGATGAAAAACACAATGGAGACATACAATAGCAAATTTGAAGAGGCAGAAGAGAAGATTCATGAACTGGAGGACAGGACATCTGAAATCCTATACACAAAAGAACAGATAAGGAAAAGAATGGAAAAATATGAGCAATGTCTCAGGGAACTGAGTGACAACATGAAGCACATAAATGTTCATGTCATGGGTGTCCCAGAAGGAGAGCAAAAGGGAAAAGGGACAGAAGCAATAATGGAGGAAATAATCACTGAAAATTCCCCATCTCTTATGAAAGACATAAAATTACAGATCCAAGAAATGCAGCGTACCCCAAACAGAAGAGATCTGAATAGACCTATGCCAAGACACTTAATAATCAGATTATCAAATGTCCAAGACAAAGAATTCTGAAAGCAGCAAGAGAAAAGCAATCCATTACATACAAGGGAAGCTTGATAAGCCTATGTGTGGATTTCTCAGTAGAAACCATGGAGGCGAGAAGGCAGTGGTATGATATATTTAAGATACTGAAAGAGAAAAACTGCCAACCGAGAATGCTATATCCAGCAAAATTGTCCTTCAAAAATGAGGGAGAGTTTAAAACATCCTCAGATAGACACTGAGCGAGTTTGTGAACAAGATACTTGCTTTACAGGACACACTACAGAAAGATAGGAAAAGGCAGGGGAGAGAGCTTTGGAACACAATATTAGATGATGGTAGCACAAAAATGTATGTACACTGAACAAAAATGACTGTGAGTACAGTTGAAAGAGGAGGGTTAGGGGCACATAGGACACCAGAAGGAAAGATAGAAGATAAAGAGTGGGACTATACAACTTAGTGAAACCTAAGAGTGTCAATAATTGTGATTCAATGTACAAATTTGTTTTTGCATGAGGGAGAACAAATGAATGCTACCTTTGCAAGATGTTAAAAATTTGATGGTATTGGGGGGAAATACAGTCAATGCAAACTAGAGTCTATAGTTAAGAGTAACACTGTAATATGCTTCCATTAATTATAACAAAGGCAATATACCAAAGCTGAATGTCTGAAAGAGTGGGATATAAGGGAGGGTGTTGGCATTAGTGGTGGTGTCTGACTTTTATTGTGTTTTATTTTAATTTTATTTTTTCTTTTATAGCTTTTTAGTTGTCTTTTTTTTCTTTCTTTTTCTTTTTTCTTTTTACTCTTTTCACCTCTTCCTCTTTCTTTGTGGAAGAAATGGGAATGTCCTTATATAGATACTGATGGTGAATGCATAACTAGGTGATTATACAGGGAAAAACATTGATTGTTTACTTAAGATGGAATGTATGGTGTGTGAATAAAACCATCTAAAACATAAACAGAAGGACACAAGTACTGGAGAAAATGTGGAGAGAGGGATGCACCTAATCACCACTGGTGGGGAAGTAGAATGATGCAGCCCATCTGGAGGGCAGTGTGGTGGTTCCACAGGAAGCTAAGTATAGGGTTGTCATATGGTCCTGCAATTGGTTATTGGGTATATACTTGGAAGAACTGAAAAGAGGGACACAAATGGACGTTCGCACAGTGGGGTTTATGGTGTCGGTATTCACGATTTGCAGTGGACGGAGGTGGCCTAAGGGTACACTGACTGATGAACAGAATGTGAACTGTGGTGTATACATACAATGGAATATTGAGCTGCTACAAGAAGGAGTGAAGTTATGAGGTGAATGGACATTGAGGACAGCATGTTGAGTGAAATAAAACAGAAATGAAAAGGAAAACATTATAATGCCTCACTAATATGGACTGACTACAATGGGCATACTCTGAGAACTGAGTCTGAGAGCATAGATTATCAGGAGAAGGCTTATTGTAAAGATTCCTGCATTGTAAGCTCTTGCATCAGTTACATATATTCCTGGGTTGTAATGGTTATTTCTAAATTCTGAGATGCTGAACTGTTTGTGTATAATCTGATCGGTCCCTGGAACTTTGGGTATCCATGTGACACTGAGACTCAGAGCCCAAGTCCAGCAGCTATGAATGTCAGCATTACCCCATACAGCAAATGTTAAAGAGTCTGAAAAAAAGAGATCAGACTTCAATTAGAGATATGAACAAAATGGACTTGGTTAGGATTATGGCAAATCAGACTAAAGGGTAAAGGACAATATTGACAATGTTTTTAAAGCTTCAACTTCTGTGTGAGACCAAAGGAAGAGATTTTTATTAGGCACAAAATCTATATCGTTTGTAACAAACTATATAATTTAACTTGTATGGTCAGTTTATTCAAACAACATAATTGCATGGAATGTTGAATAGGGAATGAAATCTGGTTGGTTTGTACAGGTTAGTATGAAGCCCCAATACATCCCAGAATAATTTGGGCAGAGAATAAAAATGTATGTGCAAAGCCCCCTTGAGGGACTGGGGGGAATGTGGAAATATTAAATTTCCCCACCTTTGGAATTAATGATATTCTCACAAGCATTGGGAGCTACCAATTTAGAAGGCCAAACCTTCGATCTTGGGGCTTGCCTTTATAAAGTTTGTTACTGCAAAAGACAGGCTAAACCTACTTAAAATTGTGCCTCAGAGTCATCCTCAGAGAACCTCTTTTGTTGCTCAGCTATGGCCTCTCTCTCTAAGCCAACTCTGCAGGTAAACTTACTGTCCTCCCCACTACATGGGACATGACTCCCAGGGGTGTAAATTTCCCTGGCAACGTGGGACTCGACTCATGGGGATGAGCTTGGCCCTGGCATCGTGGGATTGAGAAAGCCTTCTTCGACAAAGAAGGGAAAGAGAAATGAAACAAAATAAAGTTTTGGTGGCTGAGAAATCTCAAATAGAGTTGAAAGGTCATTCTGGAGGTTATGCATTATATAGATATCCCTTTTTAGTTTTTAGTATATGGGGATAGCTAGCAGGAAATACCCGAAACTGTTGAACTGCAACCCAGTAGACTTCATTATTGAAGATGATTGGATAACTATATAGCTTACACTGTGTGACCTGTCATTGTGAAAACTTTGTGGCTCCCACTCCCTTTATCCAGTGTATGGACAAATGAATAGAAAAATGAATAGTCAAAAACTAAATGAATACTAGGGAAGGATGGGGATTGTGGGATGTTTTGGATGTTCTTTTTTACTTTAACTTTTTTTTTGTTTTTTTTTTTTTATCTTCATTTTATTGAGATATATTCACATACCACGCAGTCATACAAAACAAATCGTACTTTCGATTGTTTACAGTACCATTACATAGTTGTACATTCATCACCCAAATCAATCCCTGACACCTTCATTAGCACACACACAAAAACAACAAGAATAATAATTAGAGTGAAAAAGAGCAATTGAAGTAAAAAAGAACACTGGGTACCTTTGTCTGTTTGTTTCCTTCCCCTATTTTTCTACTCATCCATCCATAAACTAGACAAAGTGGAGTGTGGTCCTTATGGCTTTCCCAATCCCATTGTCACCCCTCACAAGCTACATTTCTACACAACTGTCCTCGAGATTCATGGGTTCTAGGTTGTAGTTTGATAGTTTCAGGTATCCACCACCAGCTACCCCAATTCTTTAGAACCTAAAAAGGGTTGTCCAAAGTGTGCACAAGAGTGCCCACCAGAGTGACCTCTCGGCTCCTTTTGGAATCTCTCTGCCACTAAAGCTTATTTCATCTCCTTTCACATCCCCCTCTTGGTCAAGAAGATGCTCTCCGTCCCACGATGCCAGGTCTACATTCCTCCCCAGGAGTCACATTCCACGTTGCCAGGGAGATTCACTCCCCTGGGTGTCTGATCCCACGTAGGGGGGAGGGCAGTGATTTCACCTTTCAAGTTGGCTTAGCCAGAGAGAGAGGGCCACATCTGAGCAACAAAGAGGCATTTGGGAGGAGGCTCTTAGGCACAACCATAGGGAGGCCTAGCCTCTCCTTTGCAGCAACCGTCTTCCCAAGGGTAAAACCTATGGTAGAGGGCTCAACCCATCAAACCACCAGTCCCCTATGTCTGTGGTCATGGTAGCAACCATCGAGGTGGGGTAGGCAAATACCCCTTCATTCTCCACAGGCTCCTCAAGGGGGCACTACATCTTTTTTTTTTCCTTGTTTTTCTTTTTTTTTTTTAACTTTCCCTTCTTTTTTAAATCAACTGTATGAAAAAAAAGTTAAAAAGAAAACAAACATACAATAAAAGAACGTTTCAAAGAGATCATAACAAGCAGTAAGAAAAAGACAACTAACCTAAGATAACTGCTTAACTTCCAACATGTTCCTACTTTACCCCAAGAAAGTTACATAATATAGCAACATTTCTGTGAACTTGTTCCTACTATATCCATCAGAAATTAACAGACCATAGTCATTCCTGGGCATCCCCAGAACGTTAAATAGCTTATCTGTTCTTCTTGGATTATTGTTCCCCCTTCCTTAATTGCTCTCTATTGCTAGTTCCCCTACATTCTACATTATAAGCCATTTGTTTTACATTTTTCAAAGTTCACATTAGTGGTAGCATATAATATTTCTCTTTTTGTGCCTGGCTTATTTCGCTCAGCATAATGTCTTCAAGGTTCATCCATGTTGTCATATGTTTCACGAGATCGTTCCTTTTTACTTTAACTTTTATTCTTATTTTTGTGTGTGTGTGATAATGAAAATGTTCAAAGACTGATTGTGGTGATGAATGCACAACTATATAATGGTACTGTGAACAACTGATTATACACCATGGATGATTGTATGGTATGTGAATATATCTTGATAAAATTGAATTTAAGAAAACAAAGAAAAGAAAGCATATGTGACAGTCTTCCAGAGCTAAAGGGACCTAGGGATGATGAGTGACTCCAAAAGAGGCATAAATTAAATTTATTCATAATAAGAAATAGATTATAAACCAGTTTATAACAAGGAATATATCTGTCAAGTATGGAGTCATCTAGCCAACATTTTATCTCCCTATTGGTAAAATCTGTGAAGCAAGCCAGATTATAATTAGGAAGAAGCCTGCCTGGTGAGCTTGGAATCAGATCCTGGGAGTTAGCTCCGACTTAGATGTTTGATAGCTTCAGGCACTGGTGCATCCATCTGCACCAACACATGACAGGTTGTGTCCTTAGACCCAGGAAACCTCTCAGGGCAACCTGTCTATAGGGCTTGGATGGGCACTACCAACACTGGCCTCTGAGAATTTCCCTTTTCCTTGCTTCCATGGCTGGCCATCCCTCCTTCTCAAAGACTTTTTTTTCCCCTTCAGATATGTTAATAGCTTAAAAAAGGTTTTGTTGATCTGGGAACCATTCCATCTCATTAGAGATGACTCTGGGTACCTCTGCCCTTATCAGTTATATGTTGATTGATGGTTCCGCTCTCTAGTTAATGAGTTTCCAAATTAATGGGTTACCGCACTGTATACTTCCCTCTTACAACTACAATGATACAGAAATTAACAGCTCACAAAGTAATGTCAAGCCTGACCTTGCTGGACATAGTTCTTCTCGAATTAAGAGAGAGACATTTGAAATGAAATCGTTATTAGAATATAAATAGATTCTTCTAAAAATGCCTAAGTAGTTTATTCTCTTTAATAAGAATAACTGGCACTCCTGCAATCTTGTCTGAATGTAAATTTACTTGGAAAACCTTTCCTTCCAAGTTTACAAGTAAATTTTAGCTCAGATCAATCCCGTTAATAAGAGATCTTGAATTAAATGGGTCCAAACTGATGAACTTTTAGTACATTATTACAAGAACTGAAAAAATAAACAGCAAGAATTGTGATGTAAAGGGTGGGTTTCCCCCACTTCCCCATAGACACACCACTCTATTGTAACTCCACCGAAGTACTTGACAATCTAGTTCTCAAATTTTCATTTTTACTTTTCATTACATTAGTAATGTTATTTTTCTGTCTACAGTGTTGCTAGTGCACAAGAACTTAACCCAAAGCTGATTTCAGCTACATAACTTTTTTTCAAAATTATAAGTATTCAATTAATTCAGAGTTTTATAGAGACAGAAAGTAGATTAGTGATCCCCAGGAGTTGGAGGGAGGGGACAGTGAGGAGTGACTGCTAATGGGTATAGGGTTTCTTTTGGGGATGATGAAAATATTCTAGAATTAGAGAGCGGTGATGTTTGCACATCCTTGCAGCCACCGAACTATTGTTAAAATTCACTTTAAAGCATGAATTTTATGGTATGTGAATTATATCTCGATAAAAAAATAATCCAGAGCAACTTGCATATTCTCAGAACACTGTATTTAGGTGTTATTCATTGCCAACTCCAAGAGGTATAGAGGAAGGAACTTGTTTAAACAATCCTGATTTAAAAGAGACTTGAGGTGTTGAACAAACTACAAACCAAATCCACAGAAGATTGAAACTCCTCTTGCCTCTGATGAGGAGTCAGTGAGTGGCAGCAACCTGGCTGCCTGAGCCCTTAAAAATGATGAAAAAATAGCATCATCTGTTCTCCGAATGCCAAGGCTAGCAACATGTTGTATATTATATGAAGACTTTGATGGCTCCACTCCACTCTGGATGGTCATCCGATTGATCTACCCACTCCAAAGAGCAGATGCCCATCCTCTGGAGGAAGACTTGCTCCTTCAAAATCTATCCCATTCCAATGCATAAGGAATGGTGAAGATGTGAATAAGTAGATGCTAGATTTCTGAAAAAGTGACCTGTAAGCTTAATTTGCGTAAAATGAATCACCTTTGCTCTACTGATTTGCATAAACATCTCAGAAAAGTCATTGTTGGAGGTGGAGGGTCTGATATTTAGCCTCAAGCAATATATATGACTTGCTGTTGAAATACGTTAGGTTATAACTGTGGTAGCTTTCTAGATACTGAGGTGGGAAAGTCAACTGGATGTATGGGAAACAGGGCTGAGGGTGTCCTCATCCTCCCCCGATATCACATAAGGATAGTTGACTACATCGAGCTTAGGAAAAAAAAAAAAAAAATAGGATGTGTATGCCCAAAGGTGTGATTAGGCCAGTGTGGTGGTGGCGGGATGGGATTTTGCCAGGCACAGAGCATGTCCCCTCAGTGTCTGCACTGACCACTCTTAAAGATATGTAAGGGCACACAGAGTTGCCATGATTCCAAGGGCTCTCTATTTATGGAATCCGTTCACTGAATGGGTTGCAGACCCATTCCATCTGATTGAACTGCGTATTCAAAGAGAGGGCCGTCATACAGCAAGCCTGCACTCCACTAATCAGAAGGAGTCTGCATGAGCCAAGTTGGAGGCAGCTGGGCATGTGCTCCTGGTAACCATTCACCTGACAAGATGCTGGGCTGCCCCTTCACATCCCTCAATTTCCCCAACCAACTTTGCAGTCAGAAGTTCTCCCTCAATATGGATTCTTTACGCTCGAGGGATTTTAGTTATCCTCATCATCAAAATAGCATTTGCTGTGTGTCATTTTAAATTCAGTATGTTTGATTTGAGAAGCTGTTGTGTTGTAATGAAAAAACTATGAGGAAAAGGTATTCAAGCTAGAATATATTGCTCAGCTTTAGAAATATATGATTCAAGGATCAACGAGAGTTTAACGAGTTCTCCAAGAACTTAACCAAAGATAGAAAATGCTGCACGTTCTTTATTTCAGTGGGTGCCCACTAAACAGAATTTGAATACATACCTTAAACTCTCGTGAATTGTTCATCTTATCTGAGAGAGGTAAAAGAAAGCAATAGAAGCAATTCTCTCTAAAAACCAATCACCTTGGGTGTTTTTCCCAGATTGGAAAGTAAGACATGTACAAAATTTGAAAACAATAAATAAATATTTTAAATTCTTGAATTTCTGTTTGTATGTCTTATTTCCTTCAAACTTGTAAATAGGGATCATAATCTGTTCATCTTTTATCTCAAGCTACTAGCACCATGTCCGCCTCATGGTGTATTCTCAATAAATATTTGTTAAATTAATAACTGTGTAATAGCCTAGAGTTCAATGAAGCTTTGTTATCCAAAAGAGAAATTGTTCTTTTTTTTCTTGAAAGAAAACTTTTGTTGAGGACATAATAAAAATAAATCTGATGCAATTTTTTTCTTGGAGATCTTTCATAGTAATTTTAGGAAAGCAATACAACATAATGACAAAGAGATTCTAGGGTTACAAAAACAGAGTTTGAATCTTGACTCTGTTGCTTAATGATTTTGGACTAAAAGCAAGTTACTAACTTCTCTAAGTCTCAGATTTCTTACCTATAAAATGGGGAATAATAACAGCCAATTGCTCAAAGAGTGAGACATTATATATAAAGCTTAGCATTTGGTAAGCACTCAGTAAATAGTAACCATTATTAATATTACTTTTATAATATTACCTTAAGTGCATAGGATAAAGATAACTTTTTTAAAGCTTATAATTCTGTAAAAAGGAAAATAAAATATATGGGTTGTAGATAAAAGAAAAATACTGATAAATTTGAATAACTGCTTCACAGACCTCTTGAGAATCCGATGAAAGCTATGGATATTCTTTCTAGTAACTATGTATCCACAGAGCCACACAAAATATTGCATCCAGTTGCAGAGGGTTCCAGACTCCTGAGGAGCAGATGGCAGGATGAAGTGAGTCCATGTAGGGATGTATTAGTTAGGCTGAAAGTGGGTGGGAGTCGAGAGCCTTGGGTTCTCACCAAATTTGCTATTAACCAGTTGTGAACTTGTTAGGTGACTTGATCTCTCAGATCCCAATTAGCTCCCAAATGACATTTTGCCTAGACAAACTCTGATTTTGACATAAGATTTGACATAACAGGAAGATGTCCTTTCTAAAAGTAAAACCTGGAACAAGATGACCCTACCAGGTAATGTAGAAAACTGAACACAGCTGTAAATTTGCTTTGTAAATTACGACATTTACTCATTCATTCAACAGATGACAAATTTGATGCAATGACTACTGTGTGAACCCTCTCCATTTCTCCAGGTGACCTCACATTGCATCTGAGAAAATCTAGTCCATCTGATGTGAATTTTCTCATCCTCTGTTCCCCTCACAATGGACCTATCTCTGCAAAGATTCCTTCCTCTCCCCCTTCCTCCCCCCTTTTATTGACTTTCCCAATCAGCCTAGATCTCACTCCTGACTCCTCTGCTTTGGTTCACAGATCCTGTCCCTTTAAGCCAGCCTGACTCACTCACATATACTGGCAGCTGGTGGCCAGGAAGGACAAGACACAGACCCTTCAGTGCCCTGCCCAGCAGTGCCCCTGGGTCTTCTTCACTTCACTTTTCCCTGGTGCCTGTACTGTCTTCATTCTTAGCCATAGCCTTAGTCCTAGAATGGATGCAGGGCTGTGGTTGCCCCAGCTGACCCTTGGTGCTCTCTAACCACACCTAGGCTCTCACTTTCTCGGTGGACTGCCTGGGGTGGGACTGATTCTCTGTGCTGGCTCTGCCCACCCCAGAACCTGAACCTGGGTGTCTAACCTCTTGGCCAATGCCTTAGCGAAGCTCAATCCAACCCCCAACAGTGAGAATCAGACTTTCAGACACAATCCTTTAAGCTTCTTGATTTGACCATGCTATTCCCTCATGCTGGCCTTCCTCTTTCCCAAAACTCCCTCATCCCTCTCTCAATAGTGCTTGTTTAAAGGTCACCAGAGCTGTCTAGTACAAAAACCAGTGGTGATTTCTTAGCCTCCTTTCTCCTGGACCTCTCTGCAGCTCTCAACTCTCTAGACACACGAGACTTAGACTCATACCTGCCCCTAGGAACCACAGCTACTCCCAAGCCTCTCTTCCCAAATGCTCTAAAAAGACAAATGTAATATATTTGCAAGCAGGAGGCTGGGTTCCAGCTCAGGCTTTGACACCAACTAGCTGTGTGGACTCAAGTCCTTTATCCAAGCCCTCTCATCTGAGTATAAACACCCATATTCTCCCCTCCAGAAGACAATGAGCCTGGATCAAATGACCACATGAGGTCCTCTCAACTTGGAGACCAAATCACAATTCTCTAAATATAAATAATAAGTATTCAAACATTGGTAGGAGAAATGAAAGATCAGGGAGGACTTTGAGACATCTTCCTAAGAAAGGAACTGACTGTGAAACTTGAAGGATGAGCAGCATTTGGAGAAGAGTCCAAAGGTGCACATTTTAGACAGAGCAGTATAAGCAATGGTGTGGAGATGAGAACAGGCAAGGAGATGAGCAGCTATGCTTGTGAAGGTTCAGATCATTTAGATGAATCTCTGACTGCTCACCTTGACCAGGTAAGTGTTTGATATAGGGCTATAGTAACACTTTTGAGGATGTGTTCCAGCTATAATGACCTTCTTTGGGTGCCTTCTCAACCATGGTGGTAGACTCCTGGAAACCATGATTATGAAACATGTCCCACCCCTGTGGCCACAGACAAACCAATGAGAGATGGGCCCTGAACCCAATGGAACCAATCAGGGTGTCTTCCTTAGAAATTCAGAATTTGGATGCAAAAAGTCACTCCTAAAATCAGGAGCTGAAACATGAATTTCAGAGCTAGGGCCCTCCACCGATTTGCATGTTATATGGAAGTTCTTTGGGTGATGAGGCACAAGCACAGATAGGCTGCCAGCCAAGAATGCATGAAAGGGCACCTTTACTAGATCAAGAGCCTGGAGGAGGAGAGGGGAGAATGAGGGCCGTGGAGATGCCTGGGCTTACAGAAGTTGGGCTCCCACAAGGGTCTGTGAGGAGGAGAAAGGAGAGAGTATATGTGAGTCCTGGGCTCTTTCCTTTGTTGTGACCCAGAGGGGAGGGTTAGGTCTTTCCTGTGGATCCTGGGAATTGGCAGACAAGCAGAAGTGGCAAAGGTAGTTGGGAGATACATGTCTTGTGAGTAAATTATGAAGCACAAAAGGGCAAAAGTGGTGAGGGCCATTTGGAAAAGCAAAGGGCAGCTCTTATTATCCAAACCAAATGGCGATACTAGTTGTGGTTATGGCCAGGGCAGTGCTAACTGAGGTGGTCACACCAAAAGGGAACTAATGACCAAGCTGGGCAAGATGATGAGGCCCCAAATACAATTTCTTTTATGCCATTACCAGCCACCTTGTTGTGCCTTGGCATCATTTCTTAAGACGCTTATGTCCTGAGTAGTCAAGATATTTAAGGACATATAAGCATTATGGTTTAAATGATCAGCCTAAATAAGGGAACCATAATCATAGTTGAAACTAGTCCTATGACTAGTAAATGGAAGGCCTGGCAGAGCTAGTCTCCCTAGATAGTGGGGCTTAGCCATGAGAAATTGTCCCAGGCAGGCTTGAAGATAGGGAGAGTTTGGGAGGAATTACACATTTTAACAAAGGTGTTACAGATGTTATTAATTATGTATATCTGTTGTTGCATCTTTTAGCAATTATTTTGGACTTACCCTGAGTTGTTGATGTACATACAACAGGCCATGCCAGTCATAACACAGACTTCCCCTTTCTTAGCCAGGAGATAATCCAAATGGTCTATTGTGGGAGACCATTTGAGCTGGGGAGCCCAGGGTCTGGGATACCATTTGCATTTGCTGGGTTATTGTGGCTGATCGTTACTGATTGGCCTGGAGGATACATATCTGTTGTAGGATTGTGGCTTCCAGTTTTGCAAGTTTAAGGTCCACATGAGCTCTCTGGGCAGGCAGTTGGTATAATTCCAAATATGAGTCCCAGAGCTGCAAGCAGTGCTGTAGGTCCTGTATTTCAACTCCTGTGGTGGATTTGATGGGAGGCAATATCCTCTCCAGAGACCAGGTCATGGGCTGGGGTGATGTCGTCTGAGGCAAGGTCATCTCCAACAGCAAACTCCATGGGCTGAGTGACATTGTCTGAAGTGGTGATTGCCAGGGATATCCCTCCCAAGTAGCAATCCATAAAGGATGGGGAATTTGTCAGGGGCTTTTGAATACCATTGGGCAGCTCTAGTCATGTTTTCTCTGTAGGTCTTGTAAAACAGCTTTTGTCACAGAGCTCCATGACTTTTAGGAGGTCATCTAGGATGCTTTCAGCTTCTGGCTGCAGTGGCTACCTCTCTGTTTTATCTGTTTTCTGTGTGTCCTCTCTCAGCTTCTCTGGGGCATTTTTTTTTTTCTTTTTAATTTTTAATTTTTATTGGGATTGTTCAGGTACCATACAATTATCCAAAGATCCAAAGTGTACAATCAATTGTTCTCTGGGGCTTTTTCTGTGAGCTTCTCTGTCTCTTTTATCCTCTTATAAAGGACTCCAGTAAGAGGATTAAGACTCACCTTGAATGAGGTAGGTCACATCTCAATTGAAATAACCAATCAAAAAGTCCCACAACAATAGGTCTATACCCACAGGAATGGATTAAAAGAACATGATCTTTTCTGGGGTACATACAGCTGTCACACTGTGTAAGAATGAATTTTAGGTAGGTTATCAGTAGTGTCATTGAACAGGGACTGATGTGGTGAGTCAAGTGTGTGTGGAAATGGGTAAGGCTGCAAGCTGTTTCCAGATATGGTGCCCCCTACATAGGCTTTTATTATATAACAAAATTATTGTGTTTCCATTGGCTTAACTCCCCTCCCAGACCAAGAATTGGTGACGATTTAGAGATTGGGAACTGGTGGCTCAGTGCATCTTGGAGGGCTAATTGGATCACTTCCAGCTCTGCCAACTGTGCAGATCCCAAATGGCCGTCTTGGGTAAGTGGGGTGTTTGAGGTCAGGTGATATAGCAAGGCCCTCTAGCAAACTGCATTGCCTAAGATAGCACTGCATTGGTAAGATATACTGACTCCCTTTCCACATCAGACATTAGGTCCCAAAGGGCTCCCCATTTAACCAGAGGAAGAGGCAATGGGGGTGCCATCACCAGCATCTCAAGGTCTGTGGGCAAGGGGTTGAACCTGGGGGGAAGCCACATCCTCCTGTAATTTGGAAAGGCCCTCTCCTATAGGTACTATCTCTCTTTTACCAGTGAGGTAAAATGGCCATGCTGAGCTCCTGCTGGGAATTCTCTCTCACCCATGGCATTATGGGCACCCACATGTGCAGGCTGACTAGCTGTGGCCTTTAAGTACCTCCATTTTATAAGAACCCAATAAGAAGCCAGGATTTTCCATTTTAATAGGGTATATCGGGTGGCAGAAAAGGGGAGCCTCTTGATACAAAAAACCTATAGGGAGCCATTGTTTGCCATGCTTAGTACAAGAACTCCAAAAGGCATATTTGGAAGTAGCCAAAGCCTCTAATATAAAATCTGTTCCCAGTGGGACAAGGAGCATGGCTTGGGAGATGGTCTATTGTGCTAATTCTAAGGTGCATTGCTGGGGCACTCCCCACTGGAAAGCAGCAGTTGCACATGTGATTTTGTATATGGGCTATACTGAGAGTGAGAGATGTGGGATGTGTAACCTCCAGAACATGAATAATCTTAATAAGCATTGTGCACATCTTGGTGTCTGTTTTGGGCTTATGTTTGATGGTGGCAGGAATCTGACTCTCTTTAGAGGACCAGATGAAACTCAGGAATTTCACAGCGTTTGATGGCCCTTGTATTTTATGAGGTGATATTGCCCAGCCTCATATTTATAAATGGTGTGTGTGTGGTTAGGTCCTCTTGGAGACGCTCTTCAGAGTCGCCCCATAATCAGATGTCAGCTATAGAGTGTCAACATTAAGAGGGTTTTTTAAATACCATTTGTTAAGGTCTTGATAGTAGGAGTAAGAGATTTTTTTATTTTCTTGTTTTGTTTTGTTTTGTTTTCCTTTAGGTATTGGTACTGACTAAAACATGTTGGCCAAGTCAGTCACAGCAAAGCAGTTGCCCATGCTCCTGTGTGTATCTTTTATTTATTAGACGATGTTAGGAATAGGAGCTTTGATGAGCAGGACTAGTACGTTATGGATGGTATAACTGATGGGGGAGGCTTTAAGACCTGGCGGAATAGGGTTATTATATGGGGAGATGGTAGATACAATGAATGACTCCTTCTTTGAGGACATCTTGGATTATGGGGCGGAGCCCATGGTACCTTGTCTCAGGCTGTATTGCAGCATTTATCACCTTGGTTGGCAACAGGAGTTCCATGGGGGTCCCATTTAGCATGGCCCACCCAGGGAGCCAAAGATTTGATCTTATTCCAGGCGATGTGTTGAAGTATAAATATCTATGGTAGGGAAAGTAAGAGCAAAAGGTGTCACCACTAGGGGTAGGTGTTTAATAAGAATTGTCACCACTCCCAGGAGGGTGGGGGCTAGGCCTTTGATGTGCAGGAGGAGGAGGCCATGGCCCCCTGTAGGTGTCCCCCTGGGCCTGATAAACCAGGATCTGGGACTCTACCGAGTCTCTCTCAAGTCCTGCCTATAGTTCCACACCATCCACAGCTTCGCTGAAAGTATGAGCCTTGCTGATAAGGTTGAGCAAGGCTGCCTGGTAATTTGGGAGGAGGGGGCTCCCTGTAAGAAAATGTTCCATGACTGTAACAAAATTTTCCATGACCTCGTGTCAAAGGGGGAAAGGGGGTCTCCCAGAGCAGGAGATAAACTCTGGGTCTCTTTTGTCTGGATGCTCAAAGAAAAGTTGTGCTCATTGCATCTTCTCAGTCTTGTAAAATAGCAATGAGTCCTCATAAATTGCTTGCCGATGGGCATCTGTCTTGACTGGGAGGGGCTCAGTCTTAAGTGATACTAGCCAATTGCCTCTCTCTCTCTCTCTCTCTCTCTGTTTTTTTGCTGGGGGTAATAGTGGCAACTCTGGACTCCTCATTAAAGACTCTCAGCAATTACTCTGCCCCTTTTTTCTTGCCCTTTAAACAAAATCTTTATCAGGGTGGGCATTAAAATTATATACCCACTGTACCCATCCTATTTTAGTCAGGAGAGCCTTTACTTCCCCTGTGGTCCTCTAGTGACTCACACCTTGGCTGAAGTAAGGGCTCTGAGGGATAGACTGTCTTCCAAGCCATAAAAGTCCACGTGAAGAGGGGTAGAGCACACTCAACTTTTAGGAGTCTTAGCAGCCTCTTGGTCCTCACTTTCTTCCTCTATATCATTGGTCTTTTTACCCCAGTTACAGGGACAGATCTTCTCCCTTTTAAATATAGCCGGATCCTGGTGGTCACAGATAAATTTAGCACGAAGGCTTAGAGTGTCTCGGAGCTAATGATGTAATTTGGATTCCTTGGCAATGCCTTCTAATTGTCTCATCTCCTGGGGGATGGTGGGTACTAATAACTCGGACCCAGGTTGAATTTCTTTAGCAACCAACAGGCCGACATTTCTCTCTCCTGCTGAATGAAATCCTTAAGAATGGTTTGAATTTCCAGTCTGGGAAAATTTCTGGTTTTGGTTTCAGTATCCTCCCCATCCAGGGTTAGTTTGACCTTGTAGGTCATTGTCAGAAAAAATTGTATGCGGGTGGGGATGTTGTTCCTCTGTCCTGTCTCACATTCTGCCACCTCATTCTCCACGTGTCTCAATTGCTCTCAGAGTGGTTAGGGCTCGCAGACAAGAATTGGACCCTCCATAATCCTTGGGGTCGCCGGATGATAATCCTTGGGGTCGACGGATGAAAAGTGACAGCAGGGAAGACAGCAGCAACAGAAGGGTTGCAGTCCCTGTATCCCTTTGGCCAGCGGGGTGCTGTGTTACCCAGTCAGGCGTACTCCCCTTCCTATATACTCTGGCAGGGGAAATATCCCTAAACCCACGGATGGTGTAATACCCTTGGACCAGGACTGGCAGACACAGCTCAGACAAGACTGAACAATGGAACAACTGAACAATGGAAGCTCCCATCTTGATACAATGCCATCCTCATCCTCAGGCCTCTGGGTGATTTGGCAGACACAGCCAATGGTAGGCCCATGAGTCCTTACCCCCTGGGTGGCCTAAAACACGTACTCCTGGGAACAGCCTAGTCTGTATTTTATGCAGGCCTCTATATCTTGCAAGGACAACAGGCAATCAATTTATACTAATTTGCACTGATCTTACCCAGTTCTCTCCTGCTTTTGAGGGTACAATAGGGACTTATTGTTCCCCGCTTTGGTCTACCCTCTTGCAGGCAGTAGAATTAAGTGGGCTCCAGGGAACCTGCCTGTGACTCTCTCCAGGTCCCCGGGCCTTTAATGTATCCACAGTTTGGTGTGGGTAACCTAGGCAACACCCAACAGACAAAGGGTTACGGTACAAAGCAGTGCCGAGGAACACTAGCAAGGGGTGGGGCCTTCCCAAATGTGCTGGTCACTTGGGACAGCAGGTTAGTAAGCCAAGCGCAGCATAAAGACATGCTCACCTGGCCAGTCAGTATCAAATCACTATGGCAATTGTTTTGGATATTATGCGGAAGTTCTTCGGGTGGTCAGGCGCAAACACAGATAGCCAGCCAGCCAAGAATGCATGAAAGGACAGCTTTGTTAGATCAAAGAGCCTAGAGGAGAGGGAAGAACGAGGCGGGTGGAGGGAGCTGAGCTTATAGAACCCAGACTCCCACAAGGGTTCGTGGAAGAAGAGAGTGTACATGTGGGTCCCAGGCTCTTGCCTTTGGTAGATCTTTCCCATGGACAGTGGGGATTGGCAATTTTAAACTGCGGTGTGAAAAGCAGAAGTGCAAGGGCTGTTTGGAGAAGCCGAGGACGGCTCTTATCACAGAAGCCATGTGGAGATACACACCTTGCTGGTAAATTATGCAGCATGAAAGAGAAGAAGCAGCAAGGACTGCTCAGAGAAGCGAAGGATGGTTCTTATGCTCCAAACCATAAGGATGTACAGGCTTTGCTAGTTGTGCTTATACCCAGGGCAGGGCTAACTGAGGTGGTCTTGCAAAAGGGGAGCTTAAGAATAACCTGGGCAAGATGATGAGGCACCAAACATAATTTATTTTATTTTATGCATTATCCTCACTATATGCACTAATAGCAGGAAAAACTGCCGTACTGGGAATGAAGAATGGAGCAGATGTGTAGCTCGAGGCACAGATGAGAAGCAGAGAAGAGGATGGAAGCCTGGGTTCCCCATGGCTTTACATTTCTCTGTTTGAGTCCTTCCAGTGGCCCAGATGCTCCATGCCTTCTAGTTTTGTAAGATGTCCCTAAAGCTTTTGAATAAGTTTTCTTCTTCTCCTTCTCCTTTTCCTCCATTACTTAACGTTGGTTTCTATTACTTGCAACACAAAGAGTCCTAAATCAGAAAAAGCTTAAAGATGGAGATATATCATTAGGAAGCATGACAGTATCATTGGCAGTTTTCAGAGGCTGCCAGGCAAGGTAGTGAGAGTGGGCTGTCAAAAACTGATGGCTAATAGATTAACACAATTTGATAGTGTTGACTCTTGACAGCGGTTCCAGATTTGCTGAGACACAATATCGCCAGGACACAGCAACATTGGTGAAGGACAGTAAGAGCCTGGGTTCAGGCTGACAGTCCCATACTCTGAAGAATATTTGGAACTTCTCTGCAGGGCAGGGCTCATTCATTCATTTATTCAAGAAATATTTACATGACCTTCTACATATCAGACATTGCGTTGGACACTAGGAATAAAAGGGTGAGCGAGACAGAAAAACAGCCCTGTGCTTATGGAGTCTGTATCCTAGTGAAGGAAACATTAAAAAATAAACAAATTAAAGAAATGTAATTGTGATAAGCTCTGAGAAGAAAGCAAACAAGAAGTAGAGATGGAAAAATAATGGGGGAACCTACTTTAACCGCGGTGGTTAGGCAGGACCTTGCTGAGAAGTGAAGGTAACGAAGGGCAGCTCTGTGAAAGGGTGGTGAGGAGCGTTCCAGGCTAAGGAAACATCATGAGCTGGGAAAGAAGGTGGCAGAAGGCCATGGCTGGATTATAGTAAAAGAGGAGAAGAGTGGAATCAGAAGAAGAGACAGAGATAGAAACCAGATCATGTAGCCTCTCGTAGACCATAGAAGGAATTTGCATTTTATTCTAAATAAAAGAAAAGAAATCACAGGGTTATAAGCTGGAGAGTGACATTTTAAATAAGATCATTCTGGATGCTCTAGGGAAAGAACTTGGAAGGAAGCAGAAGCAGGGAGACCTGTTAGGAGGCTAGAGCAGAGGTCCAGATGGGAAGTGATGGGGCATGAACTATGGTAGCAGCAGGATGGAGAGAACTGAACAGATTCAAGCTAAATTTTGGAGATAAACTACTGGAACATGCTGTAAATGATTAGTAAATAGCTTCAAAAGGAGAGAGAAGAAAGAACCATTTCAAAGCTTAGTGTTGGTGTTAGGAGCCTGAACATATTCCTGTTTTATAGAAAAGGAACAGAAGCCTACAGGGTTAGAGTGATTGGTTCTAAGATCTTTGGCTGATTTATATCAGACCCAGGAACGAAGCCCAGTCTTCTGACCTTGAGCCTAGCAGTCTCGTTTCCCTTCCCATTTTCAGAGCAGCCAAACTGCTCCTGAGCATCCACACAGGGTGTGTTTTTACAGAATGCTACACTCACAGCATTCACCATCCCTTCTATTCTCATACCTTCTGTATGCTCCAGTCGTGTAGAAGCCTAATAATTCTCTGCCTACCACTGGTAGACAAAAATCACATCACTTTTCTTTGATGTGGTTGTGAAATACAGTGATGATGGTGATAACTAACTTTTAGCCCCATTTCTGGGTACCAGAGTCTGATCTTAATGCTCTGCATAGATCTTAATGCTATGTCATTTAACCCTCCCAACAGCACTATAAGACGGGTACTATTATTAAACTCATTCTACACATCAGTAAAATGAGGCACAGAGAAGTTATATCAGTTGTTCCCTAAGTTCCATGTAAACTGCATAGCACCCCTCAGACTGTCAAGCTCCCACAACCAGCTCTGTGCTGGGAGAGTTCAGGCCTCTTCTTGCCCCCACAGCATTCACTCTGCTCTACTCACTTTACCAGTTGTCTGGTGGTGATATTTGCTTCTTTAGCTACATGCCAGGATATTTTCTGAGAGTGGTTACATAGGAATAATTAGTCTTTATGTAACCACTGCCTTGCAAAATATGAAAGATGTAACTTTTAGGCAGCCAGAGAAACCAGGAAACAGCTTATAATCACAAGGATTTTTGTTGTCTCCAGAAGTAATTACAGATGCAAACAACAAATCACCACACTTCAGTTGGGCTTCTTACCTTCTCCAAATTACAATAGTGATTTTCTAGGGAAAGATTAAGGAGAAAGGAGCAGATACCCAGTGGTTGTGTTTCTCTGCTGGAGGTTTCTAATTGAGAAGGAAACAGATGCTCTTTCCTGGGGAATCAATGTCATGGTCTAATCACAGCCCTCTAAGAGGACATGGGGGCTGGGAGGCACCTTAGAGTCTTAGTTCAGGCTCTTCCTGTTGCTTATGACAGAAGCCCACTTCAAACCAGATAATGCAAAAAAGAGGACTGGGGCAAGCCCTGGTCCCAAGCAAGGAAGTACAATCTGGCCTCAAGTAGGACTCATGCCTGGAACTTTGTTACCAGCATTCTCTTCTCTTATTTGCCACAATTTCAGAGGTGAACATAGCTGCAAAGGTAATAGCTGATCTCCAGGGTACATGTATACATACTCTCCTACAGCACAGTGCCCCACCACACCTCTTTTCTTCACTATCCCCCACCACCACCACCATCACTCTTCAAAATTGGAGAATATTCTGGTTGTCTGTTGCTGTGTAACAATTATCCCTAAACTTAAAGTTTTAAAACATCAACCATTTTATTAAGTTTCATGATTTTGTGGATCAAGAATTCAGGCAGGGCAAAGATGGACAACTCTTCTGTTCTATGTAGTTTCCATGGAGGTTACTTGGTGGTAGTCAGCTCATGGATGGGCTGGTATAAAGACGCAAGACGGCTTCACTCACATGTCTGGAGCATTGGTAGGGTTGGCTAGAAAACTGAGCTCAGAAGGACTTGTCAACTAAACACATACACATGGCCTTTCCAGCACAGCAGTCTCAGGTTAGTCAGATTTCTTACATGGTAGCTCAGTACTCCCAAGAAACCCCAAGGGGAAGCTTCGAGGCTTCTTTCAATCCAACCTCAGTAGTCTCAGAAAAACACTGTACCATACTGCATTGGTGAAACAAGTTACTAAAGCCAGCTCAGACTCCAGAGGATGGGAATTCTACCTCTCGATGAGAAAAAAATGTTGAACAATCTGTGGCCCTCTTTAATCTACTGCAGAAAGATTACTAGGCAAGTGTGCCGGTTTGAATGTATTGTGTCCCCCAAATGCCATTATCTTTGTAGTTTTGTGGGGTAGACGTTTTGGTGCTGGTTAGATTTGCTTGGAATGTGCCTCACCCAGCTGTGGGTGATGATTTTGATGAGATGTTCCCATGGAGGCATGGCCCCGCCCATTCAGCGTGGGCCTTGATCAGTGGAGCCATATAAAGGTGCTGACTTAAAGAGACTGAACTGAGTGCAGCTGTGAGTGATGTTTTGAGGAGAAGCAAGCTTGCTAGAGAGGAACGTCCTGGGAGAAAGCCATTTTGAGGCCAGAGCTTTGGAGCGGACGCCGGCTGCCTTCCTAGCTAGCAGAGGTTTTCCGGACGCCATTGGCCATCCTCCGGTGAAGGTACCCGATTACTGATGTGTTACCTTGGACGCTTTGTGGCCTTAAGACTGTAACTGTGTAGTGAAATAAACCCTCATTTTATAAAAGCCTATCCATCTCTGGTGTTTTGCATTCTGCAGCATTAGCAAACTAGAACAGCAAGTGTCCACAGTACTTAAATAATAATGGCTTTATTGGATCCAAGAGAAAGATCGATGAGAAATGGAAGCAAACATCTGGTCAAATGGTTTAAGGTATTCAGAGGACACAGCTTCCAGATGGGCTGCAAATGGGACATCCCCTCTAGATCCCTCAGGTGGGAAGCCTGGCCCCAGTCAATCCTGTTCGTTTCACCGGTGGGTGATAGCATCAAGAAGTGATGAAGGAAGAATTATGAAGGAAAATCAGTAAAATATGTAAAAGGAGGATAAGAATAGTATACCTACTTCACAGGATAGTGAGACGTGAGTAGACTTTATATCTGTTAAGAGCTTAGAACAATGCCTGGCACATAGTAAGTGACTTGTAAGTATTCCCTGCTATCTTCATCAACATCATCATCTTCTTCATGCTTGACGGACCACATGAAACCATTTCTTAGCCTTAGCTGGGGATCAGAATTTAAATCCTCAGAGGATGATCTTCCGAACTGTAATCGAAAGCAAGTGAGGAAGAAATGTACTTTACAAACACTTGGCTTCATTTGTCTGCAAATCACTAATAGTAATCCATTTAGGATTCTCAAAGTAAATAACTTCTTTTTTTTCACTTTTTTTTTTTATTTTAAGAAATTTTGTTTTGAAATAAATTCAAACTTACAGGAACAGTTGCAAAAACAGTTCAAACCCCATACACAGAACCCAGCATACCCCGACCCCCCTCCCCTGGTTCCCCAATTCACCACCTTTAACATCCTGTCACACCACCATTTCTTTCTTTCCCTCCCTCTCTCCCACCCTCCCTCCGTCCCTATCTGTCATCTATCATCTATTGCTCTGTCCTCTGAAAATATGAGAGCAAGCTGCACACATCTTTGAACAAACACTATAATTCACATATACCTTTCCCATGGACAAGAACATTCTTTTATGCAATCCCATTAAGCGCAGCTAAGAAGTTCAAGAAATTCAACATTGATACAAAGCTTACATTCTATATTTCATTTTTTTTTTCCTTATGTCCCATGTGTGTCCCTTTCAGCCTCCTCTCCTCCATCCTCATCCGGGATTATCCTTGGCATTTAATTGCGTCTATTTAGACTGTCTTTTTTTTTTTTTTTTTCAATTGTGGAAACATATACACAGTCTAAATCCTCCCATTCCACCCCCTCCCTTGCATTCCATTAGTGGGATTAATCACATTTAGAATGTAGCAGTGCTATCACGTTCCCACCATCCATTTCTAGAAGTTTCCCTTCACCCCAAACAGAAACCCTACACTCATTTCTGAACTCCCCATTGCCCCTTCCCCCACTTCTCATAACCTGTACTCTACTTTTCATCTCTGTGGTCATCTTCTCTGATACTTTCTTTGTGTTTACTGTGGGGCTTAAATTTAACATTTTAAATCTATAACAATCTTATTTTTCTTTGATACCAACTTAACTTCAATATGAAGCATAAACTATGTTTCTTTACTCCCTCATTCCCCCACCTTTATGTAGTTCTTGTCAAAAACTACATATTTTACATTGAGTCCAAAACCACTGATATATCATTACAGTTTATGTATTTAGATCCTGTAGGAAGCAAATAGTGGAGTTACAAATCAAAAATACAGTAGTATTGGTATTTATATTCACCATGTGACCTTTGCTGGTAATCTTTATTTCTTCATGTAGTTTCAGTCAATTGTTTAGTGTCCCTTCCTTTCAGCCTGCTCAACTCCCTTTAGCATTTCTTATAGGACTGATCTACTGGTGGTGAAGTCCCTCAGCTTTTGATTATCCGGGAATGTTTTCATCTCCCCCTCATTTTTACCCTCCAGGTGTTTGTGATTTCTCCAAGTCTCTGATGGTTATTGACTTCTATTTGTATTCCATTGTGGTCAGAGAGTGTGCTTTGAACAAATTTGGTTTCTTTTGTTTGTTTGTTTGTTTTTAATTTATTGAGGCTTGTTTTTATGTCCCAGCACATGGTCCATTCTGGAGAAAGATCCATGATCACTAGAGAAGAATGTGTGTCCCAGTGACCTGGGATATAATGTTTTATATATGCCTGTTAAATTCTCTATATCTTTCTATCCTTTCTTTGTGTCTCTGTCAGTAGGGCTCCCTTTAGTATCTGAAGTAGGGCAGGTCTTTTATTAGCAAAATCTCTCAGTATTTGTTTGTCTGTGAAAAATTTAAGCTCTCCCTCAAATCTGAAGGAGAGTTTTGCTGGATAAAGTATTCTTGGTTGGAAATTTTTCTCTCTCAGAATTTTAAATATGTCATGCCACTGCCTTCTCGCCTCCATGGTGGCTGCTGAGTAGTCACTACTTAGTCTTATGTTGTTTCCTTTGTATGTGGTGAATTGCATTTCTCTTGCTGCTTTCAGAACTTGCTCCTTCTCTTCAGTATTTGACAGTCTGATCAGAATATGTCTTGGAGTGGGTTTATTTGGATTTATTCTATTTGGAGTTTGCTGGGCATTTATGCGTTGTGTATTTATATTGTGTAGAAGGTTTGGGAAGTTTTCTCTGACAATTTCTTTGAATACTCTTTCTAGACCTTTACCCTTCTCTTCCCCTTCTGGGACACCAATGAGTCTTATATTTGGACGTTTTATTTTATCTATTGTATCCCTGAGATCCATTTCGATTTTTTTTATTTTTTTCCCATTCTTTCTGTTGTTCTTTCATTTTCTGTTCTGTGGTCCTCAAGGAGGCTGAGTTGTTGTTCAGCTTCCTCTAATCTTGTATTATGAGTATCCAGAGTCTTTTTAATTTGGCCAACAGTTTCTTTTATTTTCATAAGATCTTCTATTTTTTTATTTACTCTTGCAATTTCTTCTTTGTGCTCTTCTAGAGTCTTCTTTATGTCCTTTATATCCTGTGCCATGCTCTTCTTCATGTCCTTTATATCCTGTGCCATGCTCTTGTTGCCTGTCTGTAGTTCTTTGATTAATTGTGCCAAGTACTGTGTGTCTTCTGATCTTTTGATTTGGGTGTTTGGGTTTGGGTTCTCCATATCATCTGGTTTTATCATATGCTTTAAGATTTTCTGTTGTTTTTGGCCTCTTGGCATTTGCTTTACTTGATCTGTAATTTATCAGAACTGCAGCTTGGTGGCATACACTTTCTCTAACTAACCAGCAGATGGCATCCGTGAGTCACCTATTCCCTTCAAGTCAGTTCTCCCCAACTTTGTTTTTGTGGTGTGTGGGGGTCTGATTCTTGTGGGCTCCAATTGGTGCACCAAGTTTGAGTGTGTTGTTGGTGCTATCCGCCCTGAATGCGGGGAGTGTGGCTGGGTAGTTAGGGAGACAGGGCAGCTTTAATAATCAAACCTCCCAGGAGTCCCCAGAGATTTAAGGCTGTTGCAGGAGCCTAAGCCTTCATTTCAGTCTTTCCACAGATTGTCTCTGCTGCTGACCCACAAATCCTTGCTATTCACATAGGGTCCCTGGGGTTTCCTAGCGGGTTCCCCTTCCCAGCTGTGCTCTTCCAGGACCTCTGCTGAGGGAGGGCTGTGCCATGTCACAAGTGTGTGCTGGCCTCCAGGGAAGCCCTGGGTCACTGGGCTGTGCAGGGGCATTCTCAGCCCGCTTCAAAGATGGTTGAATGGGAAGGGTTAACTTCCCCCTTTTCGCACAGCTCCACTCTCCCAGCTCCAAGACAATCAGCTGTGGGTGCACTAAAGGCCACTGTCCACGGCCAATATTGTGGCTTGCATGAAGTGCTGCAGGAAAGACTCCCCGTCGCACTGGGTTTCTTGGCGCAGCTCTGGACTGTGGGTCTGGCCCCAGGCAGGAGCGTCCCCCACCCACTGGGGGGATGGCTGCAAGGAATGCGGTTTTTTTTCTCCTTTTGGCTCCCCTCTGCTCCCCTGGGCCTGAGACAGTCAGCAGCGGGTGTGGGAAGGGGTATCCTCCACGCCAGACACCGAGCTGTTAGCCCAGCCTGCTCCTGCCATGCTTCAATGCGCGGCTCTCCCTGTCATATCTGCAGCCACTCCTGGGCTCTTTTTTTTTTTTTAAACAACTAGTCTGTCTCCAAACGCCAGCCCACCATTTCCCCACACTAAAGCGTGGCTCCCAGACTTTCAGCCTGCTTACTCACTCATTTCAGAATGCAGACCCCTGGTTTCACCAAATGCACGTTCCCTGTGGATTTAGCAGACCTTGTCTGGCTTGTGCTATGCTGGGAGCGGTGTTCTGGGTCACTTTCTGGTTTTTATCTAGTATTTTTCACAGAGGTGTTTTTTTGCCGTCTCACCTAGCCATCTTAGGTTCTCCATAAATAAATTTTATTTCAATCTGTTATATGATATAAACAATAGTGTCATTTTTAAAGCTCTCAGGTGCCTGTTCCTACATGAATCACAGGAATGATCATATTATATAAGGAGCTGTTGACTGAGGCGGCCGATTTATGACACTGACTACTTTTCTTGCAATTCCCAGGGCCGCCTGTTACAGGCTGATGCATCGGGGACAAGTGGCTTCTCCTCCACCAGCCATCAATTGCTGGGCCTAGCCAGGTGTCAAAACTCACCTCCTTTAATCAGCCAAAGAAAGTTTCTGCTTCTTAGGAAGTGAAATTTCTGGGCAGAATATTGGGTATGGGATTAAAAGTCTCAGGAAGGTAGAAGTAGAATGGAGGTATTTTGTGACACTTGAAAATGTACCCAATGACTATTTCTCAGGACAGGCCAGAGGACACGCCCTTCATTAAGACAATAGAGAATGCATTGCTGTCCAGAGGACATCAATGTCAAACTTCTCAAATATTTCAGGGGCTCCCTCTAAAGGTTGGTTTTGAAAATGGGAGACGCTGCCATTGCAGACTCTATAGAATAAGTGGAATAACAGGATTCTGGAATGACAGATGTCAGCATTTAATTGTCAGAGCCAAGACAGATGCAGTTACCATACCGGTCAGCAAGACTGAAGTGGCAGTCAGGTTGCCTAGAACACCAGGGATCTGGAGCAATCATAGTTTTGCAAGGAGATAGATGGAGAGTAGACCAGATTATTACTCAACTTTTATAACCAATAAAGTTAAACTGTTGAAAAGCAGGTGCCTTGGTGAGCTGCAATAATAGAAAACCATGGTCTCTCACCTCCTTTGCTAATTTAAGTGAGCACAGAGACCCAGAGCCCATTAATTTAAGGGGAAGCTAGATCTGCCTGAGGAAAGGACCTACAGCAACACAGTTAGGTACAGTAAATATGTTCCCAATCCTTCCCCTAAGTGCATGTTCCCATTTTCCAGGGTAACTGTATTCTGGGGAAAGAGGAATAACTAAACTTTTTGAAGACTATTTATTAGGTAAGGATCTGAGCTAACACTATCTGAAAAGCAATAATGTTCCTATGGATAGAATGGGAGTGAGAAAAGGAATGCTGTTCAGAATGCATAGTCAGGATAGATATCCTCAGTGTATGGCAGACCCTCACATTGATTCTCTGGCCTATACAGTAAGAGCCATTATGGTAGGAATAGTTAAGTAAATGTCCTTGAAACTGTTTCCACACCTGTCCAAGACGATAAACCAAAGTAGTGTCACATCCCAGGTGGAACTGGAGAGATTAGAGCCATCATCAGAAACTTAAAGGATATAAGGGAGACAATTCCCATCAATTCACCTCCCAATTCCCTGCAAAAGCTAGATGGCTCATGACAGAGGACAGTAGACTACCATAAACTTAACTAAGTGGTGACCCTAACGTCAGCAGCTATCCCAGATATAGTATCCTCACTAGAACAGATCAACACAGACTCTGGCACTTGGCATGTAGCCACTGATCTGGAAAATATATTCTTCCCAAGCTGTATTAGTAAGGAGGTAGAAAAGAGGTTCATGTTTCGAATTGGAAGGAGAGCAGCATACATTCACTGTTTCCTGTCTAAAAGCTCTGCTTCACAGGTCTGGTTAAGACCAGGGACTTGCCCTTATGAATCTCATTACCACAAAGGAGAGTCTAAAGTTGTATGTAACGGTGCCTAAGAGTCTCCCCCTGAGTACTTCTTTGTTGCTCAGATGTGGCCCTCTCTCTCTCTAACTGAGCCATCTCGACAGGTGAACCCGCTGCCCTCCCCTCTACGTGGGACCCGACTCCCAGGGGTGTAAATCTCCCTGGCAATGCAGAGTATGACTCCCGGGGATGAATGTGGACCTGGCATCGTGGGACTGAGAGTATCTTCTTGACCAAAAGGGGGATGCAAAATGAGACGAAATAGTTTCAGTGGCTGAGAGATTCCAAATGGAGTCAAGAGGTCACTCTGGTGGACATTCTTATGCACTATATAGATAACACGTCTTAGGCTTTAATGTATTGGAATAGCTAGATGTAAATACTTGAAACTACCAAACTCCAACCCAGCAGTCTGGACTCCTGAAGACAATTATATAATAATGTAGATCACAAGGAGTGACAGTGTGATTGTGAAGACCTTGTGGATCACCCCCACTTTATCTAGTATATGGATGAGTGGAGGAATGGGGATAAAAACTAAAGGACAAATGGGGTGGGATGGGGGGATGATTTGGGTGTTCTTTTTTCACTTTTATTTTTTATTCTTGTTCTGGTTCTTTCTGATGTAAGGAAAATGTTCAGAGATAGATTGTGATGATGAACGCATAACTATGTTCTCATACTGTGGACAGTGGATTGTATATCATGGATGATTGTATGGTGTGTAAATGTATTTCAATAAAACTGAATTTAATTAAAAAAAAAAAAAGCTCTGCTTCACAAAATAGTCTTCAGAGACTTTGATTGTCTTGACATTCTGCAGAACATCACATTTGTCCCCAATATTGATAATATCAATGCCAATCAGACCTGGGGAGTCAGAATTAAAGTACTTTAGATGCTCCAGTAAGAAACACATGTGCCAGTGTTTTCTTAGACTTTACACCCAAAGCACAAGCAGCAAAAGAAAAATAGATAAATGGGACCTTATCAAAATAAAAAAAACTTCTGTTTCTCAATGGAATTTATCATGAAAGTAAAACGACAATGTACACAATGGGAAAAATATATGGATAAAGGTTTAATATATAGACTATATAAACAAATCCTTCAACTTAACAATAAAAAGACAAACAACCCAATTTAAAAATGGGCTAAAGACTTGAACAAACATCTCTTCAAAGAAGATACACAAATGGCCAGAAAGCACGTGAAAAGATGCTCAACATCATTAGCCATCAGGGAAATGCAAATCAAAACCACAATGAGATACCATTTCACACCCATTAGTATGGATGCTATTAAAAAAATGGAAAATAACAAGTGTTGGAGAGGATGTGGAAACATAGGAACACTCATTCATTGCTGGAGTCAATATAAAATGGTGCAGCCACTATGGAGGACAGTTTGGCAGTTCCTTGGGAAGCTAAGTATAGAACTACCATATGACCTGGTAAATCCCACTACTAGATACATACCCAAAAGAATTGAAAGCAGGGACTCAAACAGATATTTTCATACCGATGGTCATAGTGGCATTATTCACAATTGCCAAAAGCTGGAAGCAACCCAAATGACCATCAACTGGTGAATGGATAAATAAAATGCGGCATATACATACATTGGAATATTATTCAGCCATAAAAGGAATGGTGTTCTGATACACATGACAACATAGATAAACCTTGAAGACATCATGTTGAGTGAAATAAACAAGACACGAAAGGACAAATATTGTGTGATCTCACTGTTTTGAAACAATTATAAGAAGCAAACTCATAGAGTCAGAATCTAAAATACAGGTTACCAGGGGATTGGGTACGGAGGGGACAGAAAATGGGAAGTTAAAACTTAAAATGTACAGGTTTCCTATTTGGAATGATGGAAATGTTTTGGTAATGGAGGGTGGTGATGATAGCACAGCATTGTGAATGCGATTAACAGCACTGAAATATATATCTAAATGTGATTAAAAGGGAAATATTAGATTGTATATATGGTAACAGAATATTTTAAAAAATCCATAGAACTATGCTACATAAACAGTGAACCCTAAATTAAACCATAGACTTTAATTAATAGTACAATTATAAAAATGTACTATCATCAATTGTAATAAATGTTCCATACCAATGCAAGGTATAGGTGTTGGGGTGGTATACGGGAATCCTGTATTTTATGCATGATTGCTCTATAAACCCACAACATCTCTAATAAAAAGAAATGTTCTTTTAAAAAAAGAAAGGAAAAGACAAAGCAAGAAAAGAAAAGAAAAGAAAAAAGAAAAGGAAAGAAAAAGAAAAAGAAAAAACACATGCACCAGAAGGTAGGAGAAAAATCTCCACAAAACTTAAGAAGCTGCTATATCAGTGAAGTTAGAGGTGCAGTATTCTGGGATATAATGGGAAATCCTCTAAGGTGAAAGACAAGATATAGCACCTTATAACCCCTACCACTGAGAAATAGATGTGGTGCTTAGTAGACTTCTTTAGATTTTAGAGGCAGCACATAAGTCACTTGGCAAAAGTGCTCCAACTCCAGGTAATCAAAAAGCTGCCAGTCTTGAGTGGGGCCTAGAGAAAGACAGGACTGAGCAGTAGGTCAAGTTCTCTGCCACTGGGTACATTATGACCCCATGAACACAAAGAGCTAGAGGTATCTAGAAGATAAGGCTAGTGTCTGGAGATTGATAAGACTCAAGAGGATAATCTAAAGTTCTGAAGCAATGCTATGCCTTCTGTGACAGAGAAATATTTGCCTTTTGAGATAAAACAGCTCCTGGAGAGCTAGCAGGCACTGATAGAAATGCATGACTATGTGATCGGAGTTGCCCATCATGAACTATCTTTTATCAGATCCATAATAACATTTGGTCAGGTGAATGCAACAGCACTCCATTGTTGGAGAAATTGTAAATTTAGGATCAGGCTAAAGCAGGTTCAGAAGGCAGAAATAAGTTGTATGAATAGCTGACCCAAAGGCCCTTGGCACCTTACCTTTATTTCATTGACAGCTTTCCCTTAACTCACACCAATGGGAAAGGAAATTTCTCAGACCAATTTCCAGATGTGTCTGCACACTATATGGGTGCCAGCTACTTCTACCTTAAACCCACACTCAACAGTGGCCCTGGGCCATATGTCTTCGCAGAGAGTTATACCCACCTTAGTTGGTTTTACTTTTCTTATTTTCTCCTAGGGACTATGAGGCCAAGATAATTGGAATTCCAACTGCCAGGAATCCTGAGCCAGGAAACAAAATGGGCTTTAGGATGGAGACAAAAAGAACTTCCCTCAGTCCTGATGCATGGACAGGGTGCTCAGGGAAGGCTGAGAGAGGGAGGTTCTGGTGGTGCCCTACAGAGGTAGGCTGGCCTAGCAGCATCTCTGGATATCTAGTCTGTTCCATCCTTCTTGCTCCTCTGCCAGGTATTGTGAAGCCTGAGCCCTAGCTCAACCCAGGAGTAGGCAAAGAACCTAAGCTGATTCCTTGGTCTTAGTAGGGGGCTAATTTCCAACATAGCATGTGGCTAACTTTGAAACTCCTATTGACCTTTCCACCTGGCTTTGTGGGCATATGCCTCAGGAAAATGACTAGGTGGAAATGTGTATATGTATGTGTGTTTTAAGCTGAGATCACTGTATCCCTAAAGTTGCCACATGTGACTAATGAAATTTGAATTTAAATTAAGGTTTTTAAACATGCTAAATTCTGCTTCTTAGCCAACTAGCCACATCTCAACTAGCCACATGTGACTAGTGGGTACCATGTTGGGCCACAGTGATATAGAATACTTCCACCATCAAAGAAAGTTCTTTTGGACAGTGCTGTAAAAGAGCTGTAGCACTGGAATCACAGGCTTCAAGTAGTATGAAACAACCATAGATGAATGTATCTATGGCAAAGAGGAGTTCTCCTCTATTTCCAACACCCGGAATGTTGTTGCCAAATGTCTGGTGTCCATTCTCACACTGAAGCCAGGGAGAACTGCACTGGCCCATGAAATAATAAGATTGCCACCAAGTTATATTGCACCCAGTTAAGAGAGGCAAAGCATATCAGTTCTGAGTTCATCTGGCAGCCATTTCAGAGCCTTTTCATAAATGTGTAGAAGGGAACAAAATTATAGCATTACCTGCAAAGGTTTTTCCAGGTCTCCAATTTGCCAAAATTTTTTTTGCAACTCAGACACTGACTTCTGCTGCATGTCAAGTGTGCTTTTCTCAAGCTTCTGCCACCTGTCAATCATTCTGAGTCCTTAATTAGGGTTCTTCCAAGGAGACTGTGACATTCCAAAGAGTGATTCTTCCACATGGATCCTCACCCTCTTTCCCAAATCAAAAACTGTGTCAGCAAACATGGTCAAAAGAGGTGCTTCCAACTTCTTGGGGAGATATTTTAAAGGACAGATTTTTAAAGTGTGGGTGGGGGAGATGGTGTGTGCTTTGCAAATGCTGAGTTGTCAGAAGCCAGGGCAATAGAAAATTGCTGTGCCTGACAGAAATGGCTCCCCAAGCCTTGCTCCAGCCAACAGCAGCTAAATGTTGTTCTGATTATTTTATGTGGCTAAACAGTTATAGGTATTGCCTCCTGAAAAGTATGCACTCATCAAAACAGAGCTGGACACTGCTGAAAGGGCTTCCAGGCACCAGCTGTGTCCACAGCTGTTCAGCTTCCCAACTTCCCTCCATGAACCAGCATACTTGTTTTGGGCAAGGATTGTTCAATGTTGCCTCTGATTTAGAAAAGCCAATGAAAGCCAAGGAGAGGGATGCAAGCAGGAACAAAGGGCAGGCAGCTCTAGCCGGAGGTGAAGAGAGGAGCCAGATCATGATAGATAACAGTTTATAATGGGAAGAACATGGTGCTAGTCTCTGAAGACAGGGGCTATAAGGCCTCACTAAACTTCCTAGCCTGCCTTCTTATTTGAATGATATTCTTGTTTCTGGAGGACATGCCAGATACCGAAAAAGACAAAACCTTAGATACTACCCCAGAGACGTACGATCCTCACCCCTATCACATCATTTTGAAACGCCAACTCAACCATACTTTCCCTCCTTCATTGAGCTTCACTCTGAAACCATTCACATGGCATGGTTCAGCTGAATGGCACAGTGAGTTCTCTGCCTTTCTGCACACTCCTGTTCTCCTCCAAGGGGGCCTGGGACCCCAGAGTCCCTGTCCAGCAATCTCGAAGATCCAGCGCCCCTCAGCTTCCCAGTGGGCACTGCTGCTACTATTAAACTACCACCAAAGCAACAGAGTGGTCCCGATTTCCAAATGCATAATGAGACTACATTTGTCTCCTCTCAATGCAAGAGGCAGGAAAGGAGATTTACTATGGAAGTCCAAATGTTTACATTTCCAGGAGAGTTTGATGCTTTACAGAGTCCACAGAATCTGAGATTTAGATTGGAAGCCTCTGAGTTCCAGTTTCTGGACTGCAGAAAAGGACCTGGGAAAGGCAAAGAACAAGAAAACTGAGGAGAAGACAGTAAAATCAAATTTTGTACCTGAAACAAAATAGCTATTTCTAAAATGATGGAAAAGCCAATTGGCAAATCACCAGCCCCTAAAAATATACAGGTTTCTTTTAAATTTTCCTCATAATTGTTGTGAGTGTGTGCAGTGGGCACTGGGTAGTAGGGAGAAAGTTTCTAGCAGCAGACAAATGTCAAAGCACCAATAACTACTTTGTGAGCTACTGTTTCACCAATCTAGCTTAAGAAGAGCCACCCACCAAACACACTGCAGTTAGTCTTCAGTTTCATGCTCAACAGACGGACCCAGAGAAGAGCTGCCTTGGCCCCTGCTGGGGTGCCTGCCCACGAATCTCCCATACAAGGCTGACCCCACCCAAATGGGATGGGGGGCTTATACATTTTCCTTATATGGAAAATAAAAAGTCTGCAAATGTTGTTTCCAAAGGTTAATGAAATGAAAATCCAAAATGGAATTTCTGCTTGGCTTTCAACTATATAAATACCATGTAGTCATGAGAGCATGGACCAAAAGAGAACAAGAAAAATGAAATATTCAGATTGTATGAGTGGTGGGGCATGAAGATAGCTTTCTGTTTCCTTTTTTCCTATTATAGTAGTTATAATGTTAAGAATAATTCAACTGAATGAAGGACACATTAAAACTTGGCACTTTCAAAAGAAAAGAATTCCATTTATACAGTGGGGATGGAGTATACAGCAGATGTTCCTGGCTCCTGCTGGACCATGGCTCAGCCACAGGGCTGGCATCTTTCTCATGCGAGTGAGAACCAGAGGGTAGGCTTGGGTCTTGGGTGACAGTCTCTGACAGTGTGATACTTATACAGCTACAGGATCCCCAGTATATATCCAGACTCAGCCCTCAGCCCACCACTGTCTATCAGAGAAGAAGCAGCTTCTCACTGTCTCAAGACCATGAGTGCTCATTGGCCTGTTTCCTTCTAAGACCCAGGCTGGGCTATTATTTTATCTTATATTGGGAGACATGTCAAATCAGTCAAAACCTTCTTCTGGCTGAATCCTGCTGACCATGACAAATATATTTCTTGATTCATGTGACATTTTGAGTCAAAATGTAGTTTATTTGGATGCTGACTTGACTCTATTTTGGGAGGGAAGAAGAGCAGCTAAAACCTCAGTGCCCTTTTCCATGTAAACCCCACATACAACTCTGTGGGCTGGGAAATGCTCTGTGGGCTTCCATAGACATCTATGTATTTTAGGTTTTAAAATATATAGATAATAAATAATAGCTAAAATTATTAAGTGCTTACTATGTACCAGGGTCATATCTAATCTCTCCACATGGTACCTAAGCAATTCCACACACACCATCTTATTTAATCTCTCCCTATGACAGCCATGCCCTTCCCCCTTCATCTACCCCAACTTCTACACAACTGCCAACTGTGGGGTTTGGAGGAGGGAGGAGGGGAGATGGATAATTATCCCCACTTTACAGATGAGGAAACAGAAAAAAAAGCTTGCTCAGGATCACATAAATGACAAGCTAGATTTGCCGGTTTGGATGTATTATGTCCCCCCAAACGTCATGTTCTTTGGTGCAATCTTGTGGGGGCAGACGGAGTATTACCCCACCCATTCAGCATGGTTCTTAATTAAATCACTGGAGCCCTATAGGAGCTCAGACAGAAGGAGCTCTGTGCTGCAGCCAAGAGAGACACTAAATAATGCACAGGAGCTGAGGGTGGAGCTGGAACACAACCTGGGATCAGCAGACACCAGCCACGTGCCTTCCCAGCTAACAGAGGTTTTCCGGACACCATTGGCCTTCCTTTGGTGAAAGTATACTACTTGTGTTGGTGTCTTCATTTTCATGGCCTTCAGACTGTAACTTTGTAACCAAATAAACCTCCTTTGTGAAAGCCAGTCCATTTCTGGTATTTTGCATAATGGCAGCATCAGCAAACCGGAACACTAGGATTGAAGTCTTTGGATCTCAAGACTGTATTCTTAACCAATATGCTTATATTACCTTGAGTGAAATATAAAATCTATAGTTGACATTTGGGGTGTTTACATCGAGGCTTTCTTTTTTAGACTTTAATTTTAACTTTCAGATACTCTAGAGCTAGAAGGGACCCAGAGATTATTTTGTGCATCTCCCTTCTTTAAAAAGGAAACTGTTCTCTCTGGGCCCTCCGTCAATCCCAGATTCGCAAGAACAGGCGTTATGATGGGCCAGGCCAGTTGTGGACCCAGCTTGGGGACTGCGGGGGAAGGCTAGGGGTTCTTATCAACAGGACAAGAATGTTCTAGGCCATCAGACACCTGAGTCCATGGCTTTGGCTAGTCCCAGACTCTCCATGAACACATCAATCTGTCATCCCTGGTAGGGGAAGCAATGACCTAATTCCATCCCGTGGGACTGCTCACCTCAGAGAACTCAAGTCTGTAAATGAATCTGGTCACCTTGATCAGATAGGCTCAGGCTTCGCCTGTCTCAGCGTACTGAACATCCAGGAGGCTAAAAGGAAGCGTGAGGAAGAAGAGAGAGTGCTGCTGCCACCTCCTCTGACTCAAGGTATTACTCACCAGCCGTGACTAGGAATCTACGTGTGTGACCCAGACACAGGTCTGCCTGGACCACTCTGCAACAGGAGACTTCTCGAACTGGAGGGCGGAGCAGCCCTCTGCCTGCAGATCTCAGAAGCGCTGTCTCTCCCTGCAGCCCAAGTGGGTATCGTCAATGTAATAATAATAGCTAACAACAAAGGAGCATGTGCCATGGGCCAGCACTGATGCATGCACCATCTCAGTTAATTTTTACAACAATCTGAGGAAGTAAAGGCCATGATTATTAGCATCTCCATTTTACAAATGATAAAATTAAAGCACAGTGAAGCTGGGCTGCTCTCCAACCTGCTCCATGCTCTGCACTGCTTTGGATCCCCGGGAGACTGACCTATGTGACTGCATCAACAGGGCCTTTTTGCTCTGTGGCTCTGGTGAGCTTGGCAAGTGGCAGGCACTGGCTTGAGATGGGATGTCAGGAGAAGGTAGGTATGGGCCGCCTTCTCCCTCCTGCTTCCCTGCTGGACCAGTTTGGGCATTGCTCCACATCTGCCTCCCAGCAGCCTCTCTCCCACACCGTTCCCTCCCTCTTGTCCTTCAGGCAGAGGGGTGGCAGTGGCTTCCACCACCATTGGAAGTAGTCCCTTTGTTAAACTCTTCTTCAGTTAAATCCTTTTGGGTGCCACTTTTTTCCTGCCAGTACCTTGACTGAGCAGAAACTAAATTTCATGCTCAAATTAGCACAGCTAAAATACGGTGAAGCTTGGATTACGTATCTTGGCAGTCTGACTCCAGAACCCACACTGGTTAAAGCATCACATAAGGCCACCAACAAGAAGGAAAAGAGAGTCTCCCTCCTGATTTCAAATCTGCTGGTCTTTCTCAGACACTGTCATTTAGGCAAATATTTTCCATATTAGGGCTGACTCCTGGACCTCACTTTTGCCCCAGACTGCCCAGATCACCCTCATTCCTTCCCTGCAGACCAAGAAGTTCAGGGCCACTGTGAAAATGATCCATCCTTACCCATCCAGAGGCCCAAAAGCCTTTCTCTAACTGGGCCAGGTCCTTTCTCATTCTTGTTACCCAGAGGTTAGCAGAACATGATCATCCCCTGTGGGATCTGGATGAGATCATGCCCCCTCTGCTGCCTCCCACCCCCAGTTCCACACCCTGTGGAAATCCAAATCACCCCCATGGGTTTGGTGAGTGTCTTAGTTTGCCAGGGCATCTATGACAAATATCATACAAGGGGTTGGCTTATAGAATAAGAATTTTATTGTTTTATGGTTTTGGAGGCTAGGGTCCAAAATCAAGGTCCCAATAAGCCATGCTTTCTCCCAGAGTCTGTAGCATTCTGATTCTGGTTTCTGAAATCCTTGGGGTTCTCTGCCTCCCATAACATGGCAATCTGTCTCCTTGGTGTCTTCCTGTGGCTTTCTATGACTGTCCAAATTTCCTCTGCCTTATAAGGACTCCAGTTAAATGGAATAAGACCCACTCCGATTTAATTTGGCCTCACCTAAATAGGATCTTCAAAGACCCTACAGTATTCACAAATGAGTCCACAACTTAACTAAAAATAATATCTTCAAAGGTCCTATTTACAAAGTTGGTTCACAACCACAGGAATGTGTATTAGAACTTGAACTTGTCAATTAAACATTAAGCATCCTTGTTTTTAAAAGACCTTTGCATATTCCAGCACCTTTGATTTTGTCACTGGCTGTTTCTTCCCACATTGAGCCCAACTTCTCACTGTCTTGCCCTCTTCCTTCTTCCTCTCTCCTTTCTCTGCCTATCCTCCACTTGTCAAGAATAAAAAAGCAAAATTTGCCCATTACCCTCATGCAGGGCAGTTTAACTGTCTTCTTTGTTGCCTTAGCTCCTCATCTACCCAGAGCAGATTTACAATGCATTTCTTTTAACAAACTTCCCTCCTTAAGAGAAATTATGGAGCAGCTGCTAAATCAATTGTCACCATATCACTCATCAAGGTAGGTAGTTACCTCCATCATGCAATTTGAAACCATTTCCCATGCTCTGTGCAGTCTAGAAGTCTAAATTCCTGGGGAAAGACCCATATGATTTGGCTGAGAGCAAAGATGATAAATTGTCAAGAATGCAAAGACACAAAAGGACCGCAGAGCCTAGGAGAGGACAAACAGCCCAAGACTCAGCCTGAAAACCTGAATTTGGTCCTGTCTCTTCCACTCACTAGCTGTGGGGTTAGTGATGTTATCTTTCTGTGCTTTCATTTCTCCATCTACCCCTGGACCAGCAGCATCAGCATTACCTTGGGAATTGTTAGAAATGCCAATTCCCAGGCCTTTTCAATGAAATTGTTTTCAGGTCATCACAGAAATCTGGTAGAAATTTTTTGCTGGGAATGGGAAGGAAAAGATAGAAATTGTACTAGGTTTGTTAAATTGGCCTTGAAGGTAAACCTGAATTATTCCTTTTACAGGGCTTTTGGGATGGAGAGACCAGCAGGAATGGTCTATGATCTCTTCCTACTTCTAATGAACTTTGCTGACCATCCTGGCAAAGCTACCTACAAATGTAGAACTGCAGGGGATGGAGGAAGCTGGATCTCCTCTTTATCAGAGGGAATATGGTGAGGTGGAATAAAAAGGACACAATCAAAAGTACTTGGATTACAAATTATCTTAGAAAGTTACTTAATCACTCTAGTGTATCTATTAGCCTCCCAGTCTAGAGATATAATGCCCACTTCACGTGGCTAAATATGTCAAATTCTTAGCATGCAGAAAGTGCTCAGTACTTGTTAGTTTCCTTCTTCTCTTTCATGGCCCCAAATTTAACAAGTCCCAGGAAAAATCTGCTGGAAAGGTTTTCTTGTCTCTCTAAAATATCCCACACTCTGTACTTTTGAACACGTCAGCCCTTCACTTCAGCTAACTTTACCCTAGCCCTTTTACACCTATTCCTCTGTCTTCAAGATTCTTAGGTAAATAATTTTACGCTTTGGGGAATATTAATCATTATTTTGTTATCTTGATTTGCTGTAGTGTATTCCCCCTTTTCAGATGTATAGGAATACATGCACAGGTGGAACTTCCTTTTCTTTAAGATAAAAGGTTTATTGATAAAAATGAGATTCAAGGATTCTTCCAATTCTAAAATTGCTATATCCTCTGGTAACAAAGTTTCAAACAAGGAAATATGTGGCCTAAATGTATCATTTTTCTTTATTAGAGACCTCATAGCACTAAAGTGGTCTCTGATGTCCTGAAATACCCTGCAGTTTAATACTGATCATGTATTCTTCCCTTGTTTGTACCCCCAACTTGTCTGTGCTCCCTCTCTCTCTCTCTGTCTTAGCCTGCATTCTCCCCAAAACAGAACCTGAGATGAAGACTGAAATTCAGGTAGTTTGTTTGAAAATGTGGTCTCAGGGAACAGGAGTGTAGAAGGAAGGTGTGAACAGTGAAGGAAGAAAATAATTATCAAGGATGCATTATCAAGTTGGCCACCCTTACGGGTGACTGGCTCTCACTCCCACAGGATTACTGAAGAGCCTGATAAATTGCAACTCAAAACTGCCTGCCTGGGAGAGGAAAAAGGACAGCATTTATTTATCAATTCCCATTCCTACTGGTCAAGGGTGGCCCCTCAATAACAATCCTCTCATACTTCTAAGTTGCATGTGCCAGAGTATTGATCTGGTTCCCCTGATGTGATGTCAGGGAAGCTCTAGCATCAGAGAAACCTGAGGGATACAGAACAAGGCTAGTCTCTGTCAGGCTGCTCTGGGCCAAGCTGACTGAAGCCCACACAGACCTGGTTACCATGGAAGTGGCATGAGCAAGAGGATTTGGAGTAGTGCACAGGAGGCATCTGTGACAGTCCATCCCTTGCACTTGTTTGTGCCTTTCACTGAGTTTGTTCAACCTGTCACAGAGTCCTCTTCAAGATGATGGCCAGCCATAGTCTCTGCAAACACGTAATTCAAGAGAGTTAGTGGAACAAGTTCCAGTTGCTGTGGCTTCAGCTGGTCTCAAGACCATAATAATATTCTTCATTTCCCTCCTCCTCCACCCATTATAGATTTCTCTCACTCTTGTCCAGCAACATGGCTACTCTAGGTTTCTTGGTTAGAGGATGCTCTGGTTTGCTAATGCTGCCATTATGCAAAATACCGGAAATGGATTGGCTTATATAAAGGGAGTTTATTTGGTTACAAATTTACAATCAGAAGGCCATGAAAATGCCCAAATTAAGGCATCAACACAAGTATACCTTCACCGAAGGAAGGCCAATGGCATCTGGAAAACCTCTGTTAGCTGGGAAGGCACGTGGCTGGCATCTGCTGATCCTGGGTTGTGTTCCACTCATCTCTCAGCTCCTGTGCTTTCTTCAAAATGTTGCTCTTGGGCATTTTGTCCTCTCTTAACTTCTCTGGAGCAAACACTGGGCTAGCATCGCCAAAGTGTCAGCAAAAGTCTGCTTTCAGCGGCTGTCTCCAAAATGTCTCTCTCAGCTGCTTTCTAAAATGTCACTCTGAACTGTCCTAAGGTCCTTCTGTTTGTGAGCTCTTTTATAGGACACCAGTGATTCAATCAGGACCCATCCTGAATGGGTGGGGCCCATATTTCCATGGAAATTATTTTTATCAAATGGGTCATCCATATTTGATTGAATCACATTTCCATGGAAACACTCAATCAAAGGATTCCAACCTAATCAACACTAATACATCTGCCCCCACAAGATTGCATTAAAGAATATGGCTTTTGATGGGACATAATATATCTAAACTAGCACAGAGGGTGACCATAACTTTATCTGTGAGAGGTTTAAACCCTTAGTTGCCTTGACTTTTTTGTTGTTGTTGTTGGACAAAGAGATGCTGTAATAAATCCCCTGAGCTCTAACCATAGTCCCTGCCCTCACTGTGTAGCAGCAACCCTAGCTTCTCCTGCAATCCATGTTCAATTAGCCCACCAGTTTAGTACCTCTTTTCTTTTCTCTTTTCTTTTCCTGATGGTCTACTGGCAGGTGAAATAAAAAAAAAAAAGAAAATCAAGCAGCCATAGCTTGAAGTTCAGTGATATTCTTACCACATTGTCTGGAAACCAGGACCTTATCCAGCAGCTACCCTAAGGTTATGGGGACAGGAAGCACAAATTCTTCAAGAAGGACACTGAGAGTGTTGGTGAGAGAAACCAATCTTACTTTTTTCCACCAGACCCATGTGTTCTAACTATAGGATACAGCACTATAATGTATCTGCACTGTTGTTCAGTGCATATGCTTCATCCTGGATGAGCTGGTTTGGAGTGTTATGTACCCGGAAAAAAAAACATATTCTTTTAATCCAGTCTTGTGGGTGCAGACCTATTGTGGGTGGGGAATTTTTATTAGATTCTTTCCATGGAGATGTGACCCCGCCCATTCAAGGTGGGTCTTAATCATCTTTATTCACATCCTCTGAAAGGATAAAAGGCAGAGACATTTTGAAGAGAGCTGAGAGATGCTTACTCAGAAATGCCCCAAGAGAAACAAGCAGAGAAGCTAAAAGAGAAGCTAAAATATGTAATCCAGAGTTTGCCCCTGGGAGAAGCAAGCAGGGATCCACAGAAGCTGAGACAGAAGCCCAGAGATATTTTGTAGAAAGCCACTGAAACCACAGGCTAAACCCGGGAGAGAAGGTTCAGCAGAGCCAGCCATGTGCCTTCCCATGCAACAAAGGAACCCTGGATGCCATTGGCCTTTCCTCGGGGAAGGTATCTACCTCTTGATGCCTTAATTTGGGCATTTTCATGGCCTTAGAACTGTAAATCTATGAAATAATAAACCCCCATTGTAAAAGCCAATCTATTTCTGGTATATTGCATTTTGGCAGCTTTAGCAAACTGTAACACTGGAGGACAGAGTCCCAACCCAGCAGGATCTTGACTCCTGTGAGGTCAACCTTAGCTGAGCCAATCATAGGTATAACCAGTGGATACCATGGTCATGTGCCCATTGTTGTCCCTCCTTTGCCATAAAGGAAGTTTCTTTGTCTGAAGCAATGTTCTAAAGATACCATGCCCATAGAACAAGAATTCTACAAGTTCTTGGATGGTGTTGCTGGTGGAAGCAGAGGACAGGGATCACAAACCCACAGTCATGCAAAAGGGGCAAATAACTAACCACCATGGTAGAAGGATTCTGATGTAACCAACCTGCCAGTTGATGGGTCTTCTTGAGGGGGTGATGCCATATCATGAGTTCTATTTTCTAATGCTAGTAAGTTGGCTATTCAGCAGTAACAGTAGCTAGATTGGCCTTTGTGAAAGTAAACCATTGCTATGGGGCTGTGTATGCCCTCTATCCTCCAATATAACCATTCTGTTCGTGATTGTGTTGTGCCAACATTATTCACTTGGTTTTCAAATGCTTCCTGTGTGGTAGTCACTCTCTGGTAGGCAACAAAACATGAGAGTCAAAGATTTTCATACATTAGTCCTATGCTTGAAGGCAATCCTCAGGCCTTCTCTCCAGACTTTCTTGTCTCTGATTTTCCATCCTCCTCCTTCCAGAGCTTGGCCCAACAAGCCAAGACAATTGCCATTGCCCAGTCACTTCTCCCTCCATGCTAAATGGATGATGATCTTACATCTATTCTCACTCTGGTAGGATTACCTTTCACCAATGTTCTCTAGTGTTATTCCTGTGAGGGGCTGTAGCAGAAATGGTGTTCATTTACTGCTATCCCCTACATATCATGTCAACAATGTATCACATCTATCTATGAATCAGATCAGAATTTTTTCCTTTTCTATTGTTGACTGTATGAAGGTCTTCTATAAGGTCTTAGTCTTAGGTTGAAATGGAGATGTGCTGATTTAGCAGAGGTAAGTGGAAGTCTGATTATATACTTGAGTCTTTTGACTCTTCAGGCCTGATCCCTATTGTATCATTGTTTCCATTATACAATATATTGCTGCTGTGTGGTCACCATACCTGATGGATCTGATAATTCCAAGCAAGGTAACTTTAGTCACATAGCTTCTTGGTTGCCCTTAGTCAGGTGCTTAGTATCTACTCAGTCTAGTAGCACACAAGTTGCTGCTTTTCAAGTGGTTCGAGTGGTTTTCTGCCAGAGAAAGTATGACCTTGATCTAGAACTTTAGGGGTATATGCTATAATTCTATTAGAAGAGTTGCCCAAGACTCCAAACACTATTCTTATCTACCACAGATTACTACTAGCACCACAGATATACTGAGTCATATGACTGGGAACAGCAAGCATAACAGTCTTCGAAGACACATGAGAAATAGGTTTGAGAATTATTCCCAAGTGTGGTACACACTGCCTTCAAAATCTCAATGAGGCTGACCAAATGCTATGATTCTTCCTTAGTGGTAGTGAATGCAAGGTGCAACAATTGAACTTTTACCTTAGAGTAGATGACCCATGATGCCCCAGACCACAGGACTCCTAAAATCTTTACCAATAAGATGGGATAAACTTTGTGGGGTTTATCACCCATCTTCTGGTATGAATGTATCTTACTAGGATATCTAGAGTACTTCCCACCTCCTGCTCAACGAGGCAATTGGCATGTTGTTATCAATGGAGTGTATCAGTGTGATATTCTGTGGAATGCCCTAATGATCAAGGTGTCTGTGGAGTATATTGTGTGACAGAAAGATGGGAAGTAAACA
The DNA here is from genome assembly GCF_015220235.1 of Choloepus didactylus. NCBI lineage: Eukaryota > Metazoa > Chordata > Mammalia > Pilosa > Megalonychidae > Choloepus > Choloepus didactylus. The sequence goes on along the minus strand of NC_051310.1, from coordinate 54,239,986 downwards.
TAGCCCTAGAACAAGACATTCCTCCTTACTGATGGACATCAAGAACAGCACATTCACCAGTCAAAAGTTGCAAATGCCAGAGGCTGTGCTGACCAGTTGCAGAAAAGATAACACATCTGACAGGTGTGAGATTGGAGCTACCAATTGGTAAAGTTTGTATTTGGTTACCATAATCCACCATAGTTCATCTGACTTTCATAGGGGCCATACAGATTAATTGAAGTGGCTATTATGGGAAATGCCATCCCTGAATCCTTTAAATCTTTTATAGTGTCACTAATGTCTGCAGTTCTTTCCAGGATGTATTATTGTGTTGCTTTGTTTGTTTGTTTTTGTTGTTGTTTGTTTTTTTGTGATTCAATTTTATTGAGATGTATTCACATACCATACAATCATCCATGGTGTACAATCAATTGTTCACAGTACCATTTTATAATTGTGCATTCATCACCACAATCAATTTTTGAACATTTTCATTACCACACACAAAAAAATAAGAATAAAAATTAAAGTAAAAAAGAACACCTAAAACACATCTTACCCCCCATCTCTCCCTATTATTCATTTACTTTTTGTCTTTATTTTTCTATTCATGCCCGTACACTGGATAAAAGGAGTGGGAGCCACAAAGTATTCATAATCACACAGTCACACAGTGTAAGCTATATAGTTATACAGTCAACTTCCAGAATAAAGCTACTGGGTTGAAGTTCAACAGTTTCAGGTATTTCCTGCTAGCTATTCCCATACACTAAAAACTAAAAAGGGATATCTATATAATGCATAACAATAACCTCCAGAATGACCTCTCAACTCTATTTGAGATATCTCAGCCTCTGAAACTTTATTGTGTTTCCTTTCTCTTCCCCCTTTTGGTACAAGAAGGCTTTTCCAATCCCATGATGCCACCACCAAGCTCATTCCCTGTAGTCATATCCCACATTGCCAGGGAGATTTATACCCCTAGGAGTCATGTCCCATGTAGTGGGGAGGGCAGTGAGTTTACCTGCAGAGTTGGCTTAGAGAGAGAGGCCACATCTGAGCAACAAAAGAGGTTCTCTGGGGGTGACTCTTAGGCACAGTTTTAAGTAGGCTTAGCCTCTCCTTTTCAGTAACAGCCTTCATAAGGGGAAGCCCCAAGATCAAGGGCTCAGCTTTCTAAATTGGTAGTCCCTAATGCTTGTGAGAGTATCATCAATTCTGCAGGTGAAGAAATTTAATATTCCCACATTTTCTCTCAGTCCCTCAAGGGGGCTTTGCAAATACATCTTTATTCTCTGCTCACATTACTCTGGGATGTATTGGGGCTTCACACTATCCTGTACAAGCCAACCAGATTTCACTCCCTATTCAGTGTTCCATGTAATTATGTTGTTTGAATAAACTGACCATACAAGTTGAATTATATAGTGTGTTACAAAAGATATACATTTTGCACCTGATACACACATCTCTTCCTTTGGTCTCACACAAAAGTTGAAGTTTTAAAAACACTGTCAATATCATCCTTTATCCTTTAGTATAATTTACCTGAGTCCTAAACAAGTCCATTTTGTTCATATTTCTAATTGAAGTCTGATCTCTTTTTTTTAGACTCTTTAACATTTGCTCTATGGGGTAATGCTAACATTCATAGCTGCCAGACTCTGGCTCTAAATCTCAGGTGTCACACATATACCCAAAGTTCCAGGGACTGAACAGATTATACACAAACAGCTCAGCATCTCAGAATTTAGAAACAACGATTACAACTCAGAAATAGATGTAACTTCTGTAAGAGCTTACAATCTAGGAACTTTTATGATAAGCCTTCCCCTGACAACCTATGCTCTCAGACTCAATCTCAGAGCTTTGCACATTATAGTTAGTCCATATTAAAGATGCAGGCACTATAATGTTTTTCTTTTCATTTCTGGTTTATTTCACTCAACATACTGTCCTCAATGTCCATTCACCTCACAACTTCACTCCTTCTTGTAGCAGCTCAATATTCCATTGTATGTACATACCACAGTTCACCATTCTGCTCATCAGTCGGTACACCCTTAGGCCACCTCCATCCACTGCAAATTGTGAATACTGACACTGTAAACCCCACTGCACAAATGTCCATTCATGTCCCTCTTTTCAGTTCTTCCAAGAATATACCCAGTAACTGAGTTGCAGGACCATAAGGCAACCCCATGCTTGGCTTTCTGTGGAAACTCCACACTGCCCTCCAGATAGGCTGCACCATTCTACTTCCCCACCAATGGTTGTTAGGTACCTCCCTTTCTCCACATTTTCTCCAGCACTTGTATCCCTCTGTTTACTTTTTAGATGCTTTTATTCACACACCATACATTGCATCCTAAGTAAACAAAGAATGGTTCCCTGTAGAGTCACATAGTTATGCATTCACCACCACTATCTATTTAAGGCAATTTCCAATTCTTCCACAAAGAAAGAAGAGGCAAAAAATATAAAAAAAAAGAAAAAAGAAAAAGAAAGAAAAAATGGCAACTATAAAGCAAAAAAGAAAATTATAATAAAATACAATACACCCAGGGGATTGAATCTCCCCGGCAATGTGGAATATGACTCCCAGAGAGGAATGTAGAACTGGCATCGTGGGATGGAGAACATCTTCTTGACCAAAAGGGGGATGTGAAAGGAAATGAAATAAGCTTCAGTGGCAGAGAGATTCCAAAAGGAGCCAAGAGGTCACTCTGGTGGGCACTCTTACGCACACTTTAGACAACCCTTTTTAGGTTCTAAAGAATTGGGGTAGCTGGTGGTGGATACCTGAAACTATCAAACTACAACCCAGAACCCATGAATCTCGAAGACAGTTGTATAAAAATGTAGCTTATGAGGGGTGACAATGGGATTGGGAAAGCCATAAGGACCACACACCACTTTGTCTAGCTTATGGATGGATGAGTAGAAAAATAGGGGAAGGAAACAAACAGACAAAGGTACCCAGTGTTCTTTTTTACTTCAATTGCTCTTTTTCACTTTAATTATTATTCTTGTTATTTTTGTGTGTGTGCTAATGAAGGTGTCAGGGATTGATTTAGGTGATGAATGTACAACTATGTAATTGTACTGTGAACAATCGAATGTACGATTTGTTTTGTATGACTGCGTGGTATGTGAATATATCTCAATAAAATGAAGATTAAAAAAAAAAAGAATTTTAGGAGTGAAGCAGTTTAATTGTTTGATATGAGCCCAGTCAAAAAGCTTTGACTCTAGTTTTCAAAGTCTGCCTCTGTTCCCAAAGGTGGATTGAGAATTCAGCCTGAGGTCCCACTTCCCACGGCCACTAAAAGAAATAGAGACAAATAGGAGGGAGGGAGGGAAGTGAGCATAAGCTTCTCTGGAATGGACAAGGGCTAATTTGTGTAGGGTTAAGATAAGTAAAAGCATCTTTGTGTTCAAGAAACAAGAAAATATAGTGAGAGCATAGAAATAAAGGAGGGGAATAAAAGGGGGAGAGGCTGGGGAATACTAGGATGAGAGCCTAGACAGAAAAATTCAGGCAGGATCTACATTTGTGAGTGTGCAGATGGCTAAATAAGTAAATGCCTCAACAAAGGAATAAGAGGCCCATCACAGGAGCCATTTTAAGGAAGCTGACGCAAGATCCAGGGAGGAGAAAGGAGAGGGCAGGTGCCATAGAGCCAGATAGTTGTTAGTAAGTTCCTGACTCAATGTTTTTATAGCCTGTGGACATCAGCTCCTACATAGATAAAGGTAGGCAGGCAAAACTGGCAATAAAGGGCTTTTCAAAAGTCACCAAAGCTTTTAGCAAAAAGAATGTACAAGCAATGGAAATAAATAGTTTCTTGGGCTGGTGATTAAACCAATGAACAAGTCCTTAAAACCCATCAGAAGATGAAGCAGATCTGGTTAGGACTAAGGCAAATCAGGCCAAAGGGTAAAGGACGATATTAACTGTGTTTTTAAAACTTCAATTTCTATATGAGACCAAGGGAAGAGATGTTTATTTGGTGCAGGATATATATCTTCTACAGCACACTAAATAATTTAACTTGTATGGTCAGTTTATTCAAAAACCATAATTATATGGAACTGTGACTAGGGGGTGAGATCTGGTAGGTTTGTACAGGTTAGTGTGAAATAATAGTGATACACCCCAAAATAATTTGGGCAGAAAGTAAAAATATATTTGCAGGTCCTCCCTGAAGAGCTGGGGAAAAATGCAGAAATGTGGGACTTCCCCACCTGGGTTATTGCTAATATTCTCACAAACATTGAGGACTGACAATTTGGTATGCCAGGCCCTCAATCTTTGGGCTTGCCCTTATGAGGCTTGTTACTGCAAAGGAGAGGTTAAGGCTACTTACAATTGTGCCAAGAGTCTCCCCCAGAGAACCTCTTTGTTGCTCAGATGTGGCCCTCTCTCTCTTGCTAAGCCAAGTCCGCAGGTGAACTGACTGCCCTCCCCCGCTACAGGGGTGACTTCCAGGGGTGTAAATCTCTCTGGCAACACAGGATATGACTCCCAGGGATGAGCCTGGACCTGGCATCCTGGGGTTGAGAAAATCTTCTTGACCAAAAGGGGGAGGCAAAATGAAACAAAGTTTCACTGGCTGAGAGATTTCAAAGGGAGTCGAGAGGTCACTCTGGAGGGTATTCTTATTTACTATATAAATATCCTTTTTAGGTTTTAGTGTATTGGAATAGCTAGAAGGAAATAACCTGAAACTGTTGAACTGCAACCCAGTAGCCTTGATTCTTGAAGACGATTGTATACTTATGTAGCTTACAAGGGATGACAGTATGATTGTGAAAACCTTGTGGATCGTACTCCCTTTATCCAGTGTATGGACAGATGAGTAGGAAAATAGGGACAAAAACTAAATGAAAGATAGGGTGGGCTGGGGGGCAGGTGGAGTGATTTGGGTGTTCTTTTATACTTTTATTTTTTTATTCTTTTTGTTCTTTTTGGTGTAAGGAAAATGTCCAAAAATTTATTGGGGGTGATGAATGCACAATTATATGATGGCACTGTGAACAGTTGATTGTATACCACAGATGATTGTATATTATGTGAATATATTTTAATAAAACTGAATTTAAAAAAAAAATCAGAAAAAAAAAGTCAGACAACAACACTAATGCCAAGAATCCCATACCCCTCCCTGATATCCCCCTTTTATAGACATTTAGCTTTAGTATATTGCCTTTGTTACAATTAATGGAAGCATATCACAATGTTACTTTAACTATAGACTCTAGTTTGCATTGATTGTATTTTTCCCCATTTTTAATACTTTGCAAAGTTGACATTCTTTTGTTCTCCTTCATGTAAACATACATTTGTACATTTAATCACAATCATTGACCACTCTAGGTTTCACTAAATTATACAGTTCAGTCTTTATCTATCTTTCCTTCTGGTGTCCTACATGCCCCTAACCATCTTCTTTCAACCATACTCGCAGTCATCTTTGTTCGGTGTACTTACATAGCTGTGCTAACACCACCCAAAGTTGTGTTCCAAACCTCTCACTCTTGTCTTTTCCTATCTGTCTGTAGTGCTCCCTTTAATGTTTCTTGTAGTGCAGGTATCTTGTTCACAAACTCTCTCAGTGTCTTTGTCTGGGAATATGTTTAACTTTCCCTCATTTTTGAAGGACAGTTTCAGTGAATATAGAATTCTTGGTTGGTAGATTTTCTCCTTCAGCTTCTTGAATGTATCATACCACTGCCTTCTTGCCTTCATGGTTTCTACTGAGAAATCTGCACATGGTCTTATCAAGCTTCTCTTGTCTGTGATGGATCGCTTTTCTCTTGCTGCTTTCAGAATTCTCTCTTTTTCCTTGACATTTGATAATCTGATTATTAAGTGTCTTGGCATAGGTCTATTTGGATCCATTCTGTTTGAGGTACACTGTGCTTCTAGGATCTGTAATTTTATGTCTTTCATAAGAGATGGGAAATTTTCAGTGATTATTTCCTCCATTATTATTTCTGCCCCTTTTCCCTTCTCTTCTCCTTCTGGGACACCTATGACATGTACATTCATGTGCTTCATGTTGTCATTTTGTTCCCTGACATGCTGCTCATATTTTTCCATTCTTTTTCCTATCTGTTCTTTCGTGTGTTTGACTTAGATGTCCTGCCCTCCAGCTAATGAATCTTTTCTTCTGTGCGGGTGTCTGAGCTTGTACCTCGGCTTGCCAGGCCTGGGCCAGGGGACCTGATCACCCCCTGGGGAGGGTAGTAGGTACGGGCGTGAGTGCCCTCTGCAGCCCCCCCGAGCCTGGGGAGCGAGGTCAAGGCAGCTCCCTTTTCCTCACCCAAAATGCCACTGGCAGGGGAGGCTTGCCGGAGGAAACCGCCTTTCTCCCAACTGCCCTTTCCCCACTTCCTTATCTTACCCACTCACTCCCTGGTGCCAAGGCCACTCCTGCCACCGCCAGCGCGCATGCCCGTGGCCAGAACTACCCCCGCCCCGCTGCAACGGTTCCGGCGTTCTCTCAGAACCAATCCTAGCCCCTATCCCTTCAATATTGCCATTTAAGGCTACTTCACCTCCTTTCCAGCCCTGCCCTTCTTACCAGCCTATATATCCTGTAATCACCCCTGAATAAATCTCTTTGGCGCATACTCCTACTGGATGAAGAGTGTCTTGTCCCTATCGCCGCCCTCCATACCTTGCACGCCTCCCGCCGAGGACCCCGGCCACGTCCTCCGCCTCGCCCTCGCCTCCGGGAAAGAGCCCCCGCCGCCGGTACCCCTTGAGCAGCCCCGAGAGCTGAGGGCTCGGCTACCGGCCGCCTCTCCCCCTAGAAGTAGTAACCGCGACCGCACTTCTGCCTCTTCAAATCTGCTGTTGTATGTCTCCATTGTGTTTTTCATCTCTTGTATTGTACCTTTCATTCCCATAGGTTCTGCCAATTGTTTTTGCAAAATTTCAAGTTCTTCCTTATGTTTGCCCAATGTCTTCTTTATATCCTTCATCTCTTTTGCCATATCTTCCAACTCATTGATTTGATTTTTGGATTGATTTAGGAGATTTGTTTGATTAAAAATTAGTTGTTTTAATTGTAGTTTGTTCCTTTGACTGGGCCATATCTTCATTTTTCCTAATGTGACTCATAAATTTTTGTTGTCTCAGCATCTGGTTTCCTTGCTTTCTCTGATCAGATTGTCTCAGACCAGATGGGCCCAAACCAGCACACTAAGTAAGGGATTTGCCAGCTTCTAAGTATATTTACCCCAATTATACTGCCAGGGATTGGGATGGGGGTAAAGCACAGGGTATATCTGTGGACCTACTGGAGCCACTATCCATTGGACTTGGACCAAAAATCCCATTATCAGCATAAATTCCACTCAATTCATAGGATCAGGATGGCATTTTGTGTTGGCTCAGACACTTGGACAGTTTAGCTATTCCTCTTTCCTTGGGGCCTAGCTTACCTGGGAAAAGGCCCCTGGTTCCTTTGGGGAAGGATCAGGGAACTGTTTATTGTATATACTTGTAGTGGCACTAATAGGATCCTCTATAGGAAGACCCAATCTCCCCTTCCATCAGTGGACCCATTTCTTGAACTTATTTAAATCTGGAAGCAGAGTGAGGGGTTGCAATTTTCTACTGTAATGACTAAAGTCAGTCTCTGTCTTGCCAGCTCTCAATTTAGGAGGAGTGGGGAAGGGTGGGTTTGGGAAGCTGTTATTCACATGCTGTCCATTTCTTCCTCTTTCTTGGAACACCATAATGTATTATCCATCACCAGAGATCCTGTGGCTCAAGGCACACTGATTGACACTCTAGCCTTGCTGTCCATTATGGTCACTGCAACCACCTTGCTTCTGTTAGTTAAGTGTCTCTGCCTGGCCATCTTGGTGTCCCATTATCCCTACTGATACAAGGGAGCCCAATTCCATGACAGCATCTTCTACTTTCAACCTTGGCCTACAGAAGATAAACAACAGCTTTTCAAAGATAAGGATGCCCTTCTCACCAGTATATTCCTTATTATCTCAGTTAAGGGAATGTCCCCTGAGTTTTCCTAGGGACACGGTAAAGTGTAGAGTTCTCCAGTCTCATATAGACCTATTTTTTATTCCTACTTCTCTGAAACTCCTGACCACTTTCTCAATCCTATGCCAAGGCACATTCAACAAATCAACCTCATGTCTAAACTTCAAGAATCTATCCATTTAAAAAAAAAAAAGAATCCATCCAGTAGTGTGTTAGAACTTGCCAGCAGGATGAGCCCAAATCACAGGTGATTGCACCTTTGTCAATACATTTTCCTTTAAATTTTCCTTAATCCAACCTTATATACAACCACACCCTGATCTTCAATACCCACTTCCATTTGCTTTCTCTAGTTCTGCTAGTAAACATAAGCCATAGCTATCACAAAACCCAATGCTTTGCCTTTTACCTGCACCTCATCCCAGTCCACCACAGGCAAGTCTTAGTAATTGGGGTTCTGCTGGCCAGGTATCACCACTCCACTTACCGCCAGCCATAGGGTCCATTTTACCTCTGACCAGTGAGTAATATAACTCCAAAATTCCAGTCCCAATTACTGTAGCTTGGGTTCCCCTGAAAGCAGAGCCTGAGAAAAGTCTTTGTGCAGATGAAAGTGAAACAGGGTAAGAAAGAAAGCCAATACAATGATGAGATTTCAAGATATCCGCTGCTATGGACAATTGGTGCTTGATCCTAAGGAACATCCTGAGTCTCATGAAATGCATCTCAGAACAAGCCATGTGGGGACAAAAGGTGAAAGAATTTAGTTATTGGCTTCCATTCCCCATCAGTTAACACCCACTGAGCTAGGTCCCACACTTTCAAGTTGTATGTGTGTCAGTATCAAGCAGGGTCTCACAAGTAACCTACATCATGACATAGAGAGGTCCTGGGCAGGAAGTAGAAGCAGATGGTGTATGCCAGTAGTGAGGTATAGTAAGGTTGCACTTGTGCAGAGTGGTGGAAGCCTGTGCAAAACTGATTACTACTGCAGTGGCTGAAATAAGAGAATTTCAGGATTTGAAGTGGTACCAGAGATATCTGATATACTCACTCTCGGATGTCCAAATTGCCCCAGAAGCCTTCATTTATGCCTGTTATCCATTCATAATTATTAACAGTGTCCCTATGATAGTTAGGTTCATGTGTCAACTTGGCCAGGTGATGGTGTCCAGTTGTCTGATCAAGCAAGCATTGGCCTATCCATTACTGCAAGGACATTTGTGGCTGGTTAATAAACCAGAAGGCTAGTTTATTAAATCATCAGTCAGTTGATTGCACCTGTGGCTGATTACATCAAGGGAGTATCTTCTGCAATGAGAGAATTCAATCAGCTGGATTTAATCCAATCAGTTGAAGACTTTTAAAGGAGAAGAGAGAGAACCTTTACTTCTTCTTCAGCCAACCAGCCTTTCCTGGGGAGTGCATCTAAGACCTTCATCAGAATTGCCAGTTCTGTGCCTGCCCTACGGAATTGGACTCGTGCATCCTGCCCTATGGAATTTGAAGTCATGCATCCCCACAGTTGTGTGAGACACTTTTATAAAATCTCATATTTTCAGATATCTCCTATTGGTTCTGTTTCCCTATGGGACTCTAACTAATACAGTCCCCATACCAATTTAGACATAACGATATAGTAGTTTGGCTCTCACTCACTCTCTCAAACAGCACACACACACACTCTTTGAAAAGAGAAAAACAACTATCCCCAAAGAGTCCCTTTTCATTGCTGTTTTTTTCTATTTTTCCACTTCTCCCTGCAGAGATGTCTCTGGAGAGGATGCACTTTGTCTTCATTGAGGCAAATGAAGAACTGACCCAAAGAAACCACCTTCTATTAAGACTTAAGCCAGGGAACAGAGCCACATAGATTTATTTTTAATACACTTCCTTTAATGAAGTACTGAAATCCACAAGTACGGTTTGAACAATAATTCTGTTTTGGGATAGAAGAATCACAATAAAGTAATAAGTGCCATGAACTGCATGTGGAAGCCTTGTGAATCTAGAAACCAACAAGAAACCAACAGTATACGAACATGGAACATTCTCAGCTTTTAAAATGTGGCTGTTAAATAGGACAGGCTCTCTCATGACATTATACAAAATCACAATGCCAATATCTTGTTTTTATTTTAATAACCAACAAAAGTGTTTGTAAACTGTAAGCTTACTTTATATCACTATGATAAGTATTGCAAACTACATCTCTGATGAATGACAAAGGCTAACTACAAACAATTGTGAATAATTGGATTGTCTGTTGTATACTGTCTACTGAAACACAGCATTTACATGAATACCACAGGTATTCATTCATTAACAATTTCCAGATATCACTCAAATATGTAGCATTCTTCTCTCTGAGGCCCCTCATCTTGGAGAACTTGGTTAAAGATGGGTTACATGCCCACACGTCAAGGGTCAGTGTGGGCTGATATAATAAAAATTAAATACTTTAAAAATGGGATCAAAATCATGACCAAAGACCAATGCCATATCATTTTCACAGCATGGAAAAATAATCAACCAATCACTTATCAGGAGGTCTTGCTGTTTGATTCCATTCTGAGCTTATCCATGTAAAGCATCGAGCATAGCACCTGGCCCAGAGCAAGGGCTCAATAAATGTTCATGATTTTAGTATTGCTAAATTAAAAAATTTGTATTTCACTAGCATTTTTGAAATTAACACTTTATTTATATAGCATAAAACCAGCCTATTTAACAATCCCCCATGTCTGAACTTTAAAAATGATCCCCATCATTTAAAAATGGAAATATAAATAAGATCCGAACTCATTTACTTGTGAAATGTTTTCCCAGTGGCCTTTGATTGACTACTGGCCTCAAACATGAGTAGAAATGTCTCTCCTAAAGAACATGTGTTTTCCATTGAAAAACTGGTGGTTTGATGGGTTGAGCCCTCTACCATAGGTTTTACCCTTGGGAAGACGGTTGCTGCAAAGGAGAGGCTAGGCCTCCCTATAATTGTGCCTAAGAGCCTCCTCCCGAATGCCTCTTTGTTGCTCAGATGTGGCCCTCTCTCTCTAGCTAAGCCAACTTGAAAGGTGAAATTACTGCCCTCCCCGCTACGTGGGATCAGACACCCAGGGGAGTGAATCTCCTTGGCAATGTGGAATATGACTCCTGGGGAGGAATGTAGACCTGGCATCGTGGGACGGAGAACATCTTCTTGACCAAAAGGGGGATGTGAAAGGAAATGAAATAAGCTTCAGTGGCAGAGAGATTCCAAAAGGAGCCGAGAGGTCACTCTGGTGGGCACTCTTACGCACACTTTAGACAACCCTTTTTAGGTTCTAAAGAATTGGGGTAGCTGGTGGTGGATACCTGAAACTATCAAACTACAACCCAGAACCCATGAATCTCAAAGACAATTGTATAATAATGTAGCTTATGAGGGGTGACAATGGGATTGGGAAAGCCATAAGGACCACACTCCACTTTGTCTAGTTTATGGATGGATGAGTAGAAAAATAGGGGAAGGAAACAAACAGACAAAGGTACCCAGTGTTCTTTTTTACTTCAATTGCTCTTTTTCACTTTAATTATTATTCTTGTTATTTTTGTGTGTGTGCTAATGAAGGTGTCAGGGATTGATTTAGGTGATGAATGTACAACTATGTAATGGTACTGTGAACAATCGAATGTATGATTTGTTTTGTATGACTGCATGGTATGTGAATATATCTCAATAAAATGAAGATTAAAAATAAAAAAAAAAAAAAAAGTTTGCCAAGTGGTAAATGCATACCATTTGAACCTAATAATATTTTATGGATGAGAAGTAAATTTCACATCCAAAGAAACTATTTTTAGAATAAAGTTCCTAGGGCTTTATCCATGTGCTTTATTTATTTTTACATCCTACCAAGTGCAAGGAATTTGGTTGAGTAGACATGCTCACAAAGATCTTGGTCACATGGAGCACAGTTTCATTAACTATTTTTAAAGATACTTAACATTTGTCTTAAAATATATAGAACCAAGACAATAAAAATATTATTTAATGAGTCATGAACTTTATTCCATTAGCTTGTACCCACTTTCATTTGCAGACCCTTTAGACCCAAAAGGGATGGGGAGAGATTGGATCCAGAGGCCCAGTGGAGAAAACATGCAGAAGATATGGAGGAGGAGCTGAGGCACCTCTTTTTAACAACAGTGGAAGAAAACAATGAATAGAGCAATGAATATTTGCTCGCTTAGCTTTAGCCAAGTGAAACCAGATGTGGAAAATGAGTGTGCCCAATAATAAATGACACAAAAATACTAATTAGATTCAAGAGAGTTAGACTGAATGAGTCTTTAGCCAACTTAGGTCATTTGATTAAGTTTTCTTTTCCCAATACCTCTCACAGTACTACAAATTATCTATACTCATTGTTATTCAATCTTACTCTCTAATCATAATATCTTACAATCTTTGCTTTAGGGGCAAAGACAACAAAGAGGAAAGTATTCTCTAATCTCTCAAGGATAGAACTTGACGTCTGTCCAGGGAAGTTGTGTTTCTGAAAAATTTTCTTCTCTCAACTATATTTTCATTACATTATATGGAAGGGCCTTGAATAACTGGGCAGTCATGGACAATCAAATGACAAATAAATCTTACCCATGGGAAAACACAGCATGTTCATTCAAATGCAACATCAGGATTTTTACAAGCTCTTTTCATTCTCTTTATTCCTTTTAAAACAACCATGAGAGGTTGTAGCTACAGGGAAGTAACAGAGTAGAATGTAAATTATAATCCTGATTTTGTGTAAAAGTATATATAGGCAGCATTACCATAAATACATGGAAGAAAAAAAGATTAGAAAAATAAAGACCAAAATGGTAGCAATGGTTATCTATGGAGATGGGACTGAAGTGGTAATTATTTTCTTTTTATGCTTTCCTGTATTTCCTCAATTCTTCATTATGCCACCTAGGTTCTCCAAAATCAGACCTTCTGTTGATATGGCAACCAGGGAAAACTTGATTTGTTTTTCATATGCTAAGGAAGTCAAACTACTTGATGATTATCCATGGCAACTGTCAAAAGACCACAGAAACAACTCAGCACTTAGGATGTGGGGCATGCATTGATCAAGAAATTCTCCAAGCTGCTCATCCAAAACCTGACATTATACTTGTACGGACCAACCTTGATCAAAGAGAAGATTCTTGGATTTGTTTTCAAGAAAAACAAGGTACTGAGCTGTGGCCCTCATGTCAGAGAACAAGAAACTATCCCATTAGCCTTTACAAATGAAGAGAGTTACTCAGATCCTAGATAGTAATTCATACGTAGGGCTCAACCAAAATAATGTGATCTCCTAAAGATACTTGGAGATTTTTCCCAACTGTTTAACTTAATTTTTATTAAATTTAAAGTTATTTCTTTGGCATCTACTATTTAAAGTCACAGAGAATAACACACACGTATGTTCACTTAGTAGAAGATTAAGGCTATCTATACATTTTTGGCAGACTGGTATGTTATTTTTCTCAGACCTATATATATGCTGGGATGACACAGGGCCAGTCTCTCTGGAAGCAGGATGCTGGACTTTATGGTATCTGGAGGAACTTAAAAGTCCCATGACCCAAGTGTCCATCCACAGATGAACAGATAAATCAAAAGTAGTATATATGTGTAATCGAATATTACTCTGCCATAAAAAGGAATGAATTTCCAATACATGTTACAACTTGGATGCACCTTGAAAACAATCTGCTAAGTGAAATAAGACACAAAAGGACAAATATTGTATGATTCCAGTTATATGAAATATCTGGACTAAGAAAATTCATAGAGACAGAAAGTAGATTAGAGGTTACCAGAGGCCAGGGAAAGAGGAAATGGGGAGTTATGGCTTAATGGGTACAGGGATTCTATTTAGGGTTATGAAAAAGTTTTGCTAATGCATAGTGGTGATGGTGGCATAACAATGAAAATGTTATTAGTGCCACTGAATTATATACTTAATAATGGTTAAAATGGCATATTTTGTGTTATAAATACATATGTTACCACAATTAAAAAAAATACATCCTATGATCCTGGTCTGCTTTAACCATCGTCTTTTCCTCATCTCTACACCTAACCAACCTCTCAGTCCTACTGATTATCCCTTATGAACACCCCAGAACCATCCACCCTCCACATTCACTATTGCAGCCTTGGTCGAGGCCATGGCCAGCTCTCACCTGCGTTGCTGCACTGGCCCCTGACTGGTGTCCCTGGCTCCAATCCAGTCTTCCCACGAACTCAAGCCTGGTCCTACTACTTCTCAGCATAGCCGCCTTCCATGACTTCTGATTGGTCTCAGAAGAAAATCCTACTTCCTTGGTATGACCTAGAAGACCCTTCAGGATCAGCTTCATATTTCACACCCCTGAAATGGAGGTCCCGCCTCCAATCCCCACTCCCCTAGTGTACTTAGCACTCCGGCCATGTCAGCGAATTCAAAATTCTTCCATGGTCTCTCACCACTGTGCTTGTTTACACATGTGATTCCCCTGTCTAGAATGCTCATCCCCTTCCCCCCTTTACCTGACCAAACCCTACTTATCCCTCTGGTCTCAGTTTTGACGTTACCTGCTTACCCTCCTCACAGGATGAGGTGCTCTTTCTTTGGATCCCATAGTCCCAGTGATGAAATTGTCTATTTACTTATCCCCAATCCCCACCCCACCCCCACGACTCCACAAACTCTTTCTAGGCATGGACTGTTTCTTGCTTATTCTTGCTCCCCAGCACGTAACCCAGTGCATGACATGTGGAAGACATTCAGTAAATCCTGATTCAGTCAGAAGTAATGATATCACAGCAGCTATCCTCACTCCCCTTGATTTGGTTGCTTCAATTACGAAAGCATTTTAGATTTCTTCTCTCTTTTATATCTTAAATAACGAAGGAAATAAGGGGGCAATGATTATTGGAGGCTTTGTAACAAAATTCCTTTTTGGAAGATAAAAGATTAAAGATTCCTTTAATCATCTGTTACTCAAACATCTTTCTGTTTTGAAAGACTGTATTTATACTTTCCTATGGTATGTTTTGGAATGTCTAAAAAAGTCTGAAACCAAACCATGTGGCTTTACTACAAGGCATTTAATTGGAGAAATGTTTCAGAGGCTATTGGTCTCTTCCTTTATTTCACTGTGAATTAGGAAGAAAATACTGAAAAGCAAAGGACACTAGTTAATTCAACCCCCAGGTTCCTGGTCTGATACCAGCCTCATTCTTTTGAAACCAGAGCAGGTGACCTCTCTCCCTTAAAGGTTATAAAATAATCCAGCTGGGCACTAACACTTGCCTCCTATTTTGCTTGCACGCTACTCTAACGTAACCAGGAGACTTTCATCTTATCTGTCTTGAGCTTCAACCCCCTCCCAATCGTGTTTACTCTACCTAGGGTGGGAGTTTTTGCTTAGAAAATGACAACCTTTTCTGATCCCCTTAATAATCTAAACCATCCATTGAAACTCTTTCTTCCACAGCTACCGTCAGCAAGAAAAGATGGAGACAAAATAGGTTTGTGTAATTTTATGGTCCCTTTCCCTGTTAACGGTGAAGCTCACCTCACTTGTCTTCATCATTTTTCCAAGCAGCTATCCATTCAGAAATTTGGCCTCCTCTAGCACATTCTTAATGGTTTGTGCCATCTTTTATATGTGTCTTGTATTCTGCTTTTTCCTCCATCTTCCTGTCCTTATTGTTTTCTCTGTAACCATACCTTCACATACCCTAAAACTCAGAGATTCTTTTGTTAGGTTATAATTCTGCTGCCTCAGATTTCCCTGTGGTCATAACAAAGCTTCTCTTGCCAAAAGGCCATGTAGCTTTAACCTCCTGCCAAATAATATATCTTGTTTCCGAAAGCTGCTTTTTGGCAGCTAGTAGGGGCATCAATTATTCATATCCACAGAAATCACAATGCCAGTGGATCATTTGATTCTCCTCCCCAAGTTATAGATGTGACTTCAAAAAAAGCTGTTCCAGTTGAATGTCCACAGTGAAGAAGCTATCTGGAGGCTCAGAAAAAGGGAAGCACTAGACATTCAGCATGCTCTATGACTTTGAAGTCTTAGCCTTTTAAAAAAAAAGTAACTGAATAAAGAACCAGCTTTGTTGGTGCTAAAACCACTTTAAATATGTTCTAAAACTTTGCTTTAACAGTTCCCCACACATTTTTAACTTATGTAAGTAATACAGGTACTTTAAGAAAGTGTTTTTGGAAAACAGCATTTGAGACAGTTTATGAGCTAAAGCCAAGGCTAAGGCACTGCTGAGGCAATCTGTTACCCGGGATACTAATTAACTCCAAATACTGCATATAAATTAAGCCAGGAGCTACTGAATGAAGCAGCTTATGGGAGATAGACAAACTAGAGGCTTAAAAGAAAAGCACTGTCTTCTGATGGGGGAGAGGAAGACATCAGGGGCATGATAGGAACCAATTCTCTCCATCACAGCACTTCACTCTTTTCTAGTAGCTTCCACCCTTTTCTCTCCCCCTTTATTTTTCTGCATCCTCCATGGCAGGTGGGATTTATTGTGAAGTATGACTAGGGAAAGAGTAATCCCAGGCGGCCTGCTCTGCCTTGTCTCTTTAATGAGGAAGCTGTTCTCAGGTTAGATGCTCTCCCAGCCGTGTTCCCAAACCTGCCTGGGCAGGACAATCCCAAGCTCCTCCCCTGGAGGTTCTGATTCAGTAGGTCTGGGGAAGGGCCTTGGAATCTGTATGTTTAACAAGTGTCCTGGAGAGTCTTTGAGTCAGCAAGTTTGGGAAACACTGTCTCTTCCTCCAAGGCTAAGATGCAGCCCCCGTCCCTGCAGTGGGGTGCCTGCAGTTCAGGCTGGCTAAATTCAGTTCAGAGGAAAAGTTGACAATAACTGAAGCTGCAGCTATCAGTCCCCTTTCCAGTCAGCTCTACTGTTAAATGTTTTAAGCTCAGTTGTTAGAATAAAAAGTTGAATTTTTATTTTTGATGTGCAACTAAAGGTATAATAATCACTTATCTCTTGTTAACCACTTGTGGTGGTTTGGAGTTATGTACCCAGGAAAACATATTCTTATCCTTAATCCATTCCTGTGGATGTGAATCTATTATAAATAAGGACTTTTGATGAAGTTACTTCACTTAAGGTGTGGCTCAACTGAATCAGGATGGGTCTTAATCTCATTACTTGAGGTTTTATAGAGAAGACCCCAGAGAGAAAAGCCACAGAGAGCAGCCAGAAGCTGGAAGTCAATGGAAACCAGAAGAGAAAGGAGAAGAAGCTGCCATTAGCATTGCCGTGTGACAAAAAAGCCAAGGAACCCCAAAGATAGCTGTTCAGCCAGAAGACACCGACCTGGGAGGGAGCAAGCCTTCTAGCCTGTAAAACTGTAAGTCAATAAATTTCTGTTGTCAAACCAACCCACTGTATGACATTTGTTTTAGCAGGTAGGAAACTTAAACATCACCAGTGCCTGATTGGCTCCTTTTAATCTGAACTACAGTATAACTGTTGGCAGCACCTCTAACCCCAGTTTTTGTTTAGAATATGACCACCTTTTCTGATCCCCTTTATAATCTAAACCATCCACTGAAAATCGTTCTTCCACAGCCACCATCAGCAAGGAAAATGGCCAAAATGAACATGGATCTGCGCCATCCACTGGACCGTCCACTCAACCCAGAGGCTTAACCGGGGTTGTACTGAAATCTACTGTGATCCTAATAAACTCTTCTTTCAATGGTCATATGTCCCAAAAAGGGCTGCAAAGGCATGTCTGCTTAAAGTTAAAAATCACACAAGTGTCATCCCCATAGCCCTCTGGAAAAATGAAAATATGCATGTTATTTGTGACTTTATTAAATTATAGTTTGAGGGTTCAACCTATTCGCCATGGTCTAGCTAAGACCATGGATTCAGAGTAGCCCGAGGCATTAGTGGTCTTTAGTATCACCCATGTGTTGGTGGCCTATTGTGTATTCTCTGTAGTCAGTCGAGGAGAGCACAGCAATGAGCAACAAAGTCACATCATGCTCACTTAACCCTAACCTTAGGAACTCGTACAGCAAGGGTCTGCTCTCGGAAAAGGAAAACATAACTTTTTAAGTTTCTCTGCATGCAAAATTACAAATTACTTAAGAGTGTCACGGTTCTGATTCTGTTTTAAAATCTGACCTTGGGCCTATTTGCCAATTGCTAACTTCTATTTGATTGTATAGAGCTTTTCAACTCACTTTATTTATTGTGTACATTTGCTTAAATCTCTTGACCAAAAAAAGTTTAAATTATTTGATGAAAACATTCTTGTAAATTGATGTGATTGTAAAGGAAATAGGTGAAGTGGGAGAGGAAGGAACTTGTGTAAGAGAGAAATAAAGCAACATTCATTTAACAGATAGAAACTCAAAACAAATGTTCTTTGGGTGAGCAGATATTTCCTTAGATCCTTGTCTTTAAAGAAATGTTTCTGCTTCCTCCAGAGTATGCAAAAAGGGTGCTAAAATGAAGACAGGGTTTCAAGGTCTCAAGTTCCAGTAGGTTCCAGTCCTGGTTCTTCCCCTGGATATAACTCTGGATACCTGCTTCAGTTATCTGCTTCAGTTCTGTTTTCAGCCACGTGGGTAAACAGAAACATGTGTCCTAACTCACAGAGTAGCAATGACTAAAAACCCTGCAACTTGCCTTGTGAGCCTAATAGAATGGGCCCGAATAGATGTGAACAAATTCTCCATGGTGTAAAGTACTAAGACAGTGTTAACAGTAACCGTTAACTCTTTCCAAATCTCTACTCAAAAACTCAAGAAACCACAAGTCTCAAATGCCCAGTTCAAAAGACAGAGCAGGGAATTACATTCCACCATAAGTGAGAAATGATACCACATAATCCAGCATCTCCACAGCAGGACACCCTGAGAGAGGCTGGTTTTCCGTGAGCTCTGTGGTCGCCATGGCTCTGGCCACTGAGGTTGTTTCTACCACAGAACTCTGTTTTTCTCTTAAAGCCAAATAAGGACCAATGGAAGCCCACTCCTTCCATGGCCAAGAACCAAAGATGTGGAAAAGCAGTGTTCTGAATAATTCAGATCAGTGGCCAGGCAGGCACAGAGCCCAAATGGCAGAGATAAATACCCTGCAAACTCATCTACCCTCATTTTCCTCTTGATTTGTTCTTGACAAAGTTGAATGAGACAAAAACCAAACAGCTCTTAACAATAAACGTCTAAGAATCTGTTAATAGATCTGTTAGACTCAATTATACAATTTAAGAAAACAAGCATACCTTAAGATTGAGAGACAATTTAATGCATGATCATTTCTGGTGCAGTTTTTTCTTGCCAAAAATGAGGAAAAAACAAAAGATGAAAAATAATAAACCTGGGAGTTGAAGTACATAATACAAGATATATATAAATCTACAACTAATCCTAGTGTGCTGAGAGATCTTCTTTATGAAAAAGGGTTTCATTCCAAGATGCTGCTAGTTTTGAGGCAAATGCAGTTTATGCCACAGCTGGAGTGCAGTCATCAGAAGTTATTCGTTGTTAAGATTTTTATTTCCAAATCAAGCGTGCCTTGGTGGCAGTAATGGTTATACTTAGGGCAGGTAATCCAAACCAAGGAAAGCGCGCTATGGAAAAATACAAAATATTTACTCTACCTAATCTAGCAACTCCTACTGAACCTGTGCACTGCATATTTATGAGCTATAACTCACTACAGTACAAAACCAAACATCATGTGTTACATTTAGTATACAGCATGCCTTTTCTGCTCAGTACAAGAAAAATCAACTGCCCCACAGATAATGAGGGTATGGTAGCAGCAATGTGGCAGCACGTTATTCTTTTTTTTTTTTTCTTGCTCAAAAATCAAAAATAAAGTAGTAACACCACTCAGTATCCCAGCCAAATCCCAGTCCAACTCAAAATTCATCTTCGGAGCTGTCAGCTAAGAGCATTACTCGATCTTGCATGCTGTTGAATTCTCTCTGCTAGAGAAAGAAAACAGAAAAGCATTAAAGTTTCTGCCACAAAACAAAGCTGAGAAATAGGTCCACTTTAAAAAACACACTAACAAACGAAGCCCAAACAGCTAATCCAAACCACTGGGCACGTCAATACTTTTTATGCATCATTAAGCCCCGTGTGCTTTACTAAGTAAATTAGATAAGCAGAGAATGTTCTGGAACTGATTAGGTTTTGCTGTTGTTGGTTCCATACCTTTCTTTTATGCCTTTTGAAGCCATTTCTCCTTCGGCGATTCATAACCTTAATGCTGTAGAGTGCTCCCAGGATGAACAAGGCCCCAGCTATTCCAACTCCTACAGGCATGAGCATCCCAGACATATAGCCAGCCTGCTTAGAAAAGGACATGCACATTAGGATGCTAAACAGACCACAGCCCTGGGTTTCTCATCCCTGCTTTGTTATAAAAATAAGATAGCACCCAGAATAAAGTTACTTTTTAGGGAGAAGGCAACAGAAAGAGAGGAATGACTATTTGAGTTCAAGTACTTAGAAGAACAGAAATAAATCAGCTGGACCTAGTAGCACCTCAAGCCACTTGAATATGCACACTTGTCTACATCAGTTTCTGGTGACAGAAATATAATTTGTATTAAAGATGGATGAAGTGAGCTTCTGAAAATGCTGGCACTATCAAACTGCTATAAATTGGAAATAGTCTCAGTGTTGCTGCAAGAAGGTTGAAGACTTCTCTGGAGAACTGTGCTTCTTTGAAGGTAAAACAAGAGCCTTGATACTGGTGGCTCACTCTCTTTTGTTCTTAACTGCACTTGAGTAAGAAGGCAGAGAGCAAAGTGCTTGTAAATGAGTAAAACATGAGAGCTTTTGGAAACAACAAGGAGGAAAAAGATTTGCAAAGAAAAGAGGAGGGATATAAATGTTACAGCAAAAGCACAGGAGAGAGTGTGCACACAAAGTAGATGGATTAATTTCTATGAAAATACATAATCTGCCCAGTGGGCAAGATCAAAGCTGGGAGTTGAGAGGGAATTCTTGATGTCCCCAGCCACAAAGAAAGGAAGTGGCAGAGAAGGGCACAACGATCACTGCAAATGACATGGGTACATCCAAAAGAGCTATGGATACCTTGGTGCTAAAAGAACAGTGAGATCTATGGGCTTAAGTAGCTTGGGGTCTACCCTTGAACTTGGGGCAAGATCTTCGTTCCAAGGATGCCCCTTGTACCTTGGACAATGTCACATGTGAGCTTTTTCTATTCTACCCTTAGAGGCCTTTTATGAGGGAACAGATTCTGTTGTGTTTTTTTTTCCCCCAAGAAAGCCCCTCCTGGAAACCTAACCAGACAAAATACATAGACACCACCCCCACACCCCTGTACTCCCCCCAAAAAACTGTAGCAAGTACTTTAGGCATTATATTAGCAAAGAGAAACATGATGCTGCTCATTTATTTTACTATCTAAAATTTCTAATATAGCACAAACTATTTCTAGTATCTTTCAGAATGAGTCAAAAACAGAGAGGGATTGAATCATGTCTCTCACCAAAAGCATGTTCTGGTCTCAGCCCTGGTCTGAGAAACAACAGACCAGTGGGGGAGAAACAACATTGGGTCTATTGAGAAAACTTACATGGAGCCAGATTAAATAAAAGTACTATATCAATGTTAAAGGTATCAAAGCTGATAACTGTACTGAATATTCCTATTTTTAGGAAAGACGCTGGCGTACTTAGGGATAAAGAGACAGAGACAGCACAAATGATAAAGTAAATGGGATAAAATGTTAATAATGGGTGAATCTTAGTAAAAGGTGTAAGGGTGCTCTTTGCACTATTCTTACCCTTAAACCTTTTTTTTGTGCTGGGGCTGGCATCGGTCTGTGCTTTGAAATTACAAGATGGGAACAGAACAACCTATCATTGTCAAATATGATTTAACTGTTCCTCCTTCGAACTAAAGGAGAATAAGCTCTTCTTTGAGACTTGCCTATGATTTGTTTTCTGTGGAAATGAAAATAAATAAAACAGCATGTCCACATTTTTTAAGTTATAAATTCTCTATAGTCTCTTTTTTTTCTGTTCAAAATTATTGGACGTACAGGTACCCCTAGCTGTGGCACCCTAAGAAGACACAATGGCACCTATGTATTATTCCAATCAAGAATGCATAACCTGAATCTAATCATAGGGAAACAACGTGACAAACCTAAAATAAGGAATATTCTGTTTAAATAAAAGAATATATTCTTAAAAAATTTCAATGCCATAAAAAACAAAAGACTATAAAAATGTTCCAGATTAAAGGAAACTAAAGAGATATGTCAACTAAATGTTACATGATCTTAGACTGGATTCCTGTACTAGTGGGCGAGAAACAACATTGGGTCTATTGAGAAAACTTACATGGAGCTAGCTTAAATAAAAGTACTATATCAATGTTAAAGGTATCAAAGCTGATAACTATACTGAATATTCCTATTTTTAGGAAAGCCGCTGGTGTATTTAGGGATAAAGAGACAGAGACAGCACAAATGATAAAGTAAATGGGATAAAAAGTTAATAATGGGTGAATCTTAGTAAAAGGTGTAGGGGTACTCTTTGCACTATTCTTACCCTTAAACCTTTTCTCAAATTTTGAAATCATTTCTGCACAGAAAGTTGAAAAATTTTTTAAATAGATTGTAAGTCAAAATATTACTATATGTTCTTTGTTCCTGGTTTGTGTTTGTTGTTTTAAGTTATGAGGAAGGTATTTTTCCTTTGTAGAAAATGTATTTGTTCAGAAACAACTGTTCTCAAGAAAGCTATTAGAAAATCAAATAATACACTGTAATGCTTAAAGCCTGCTGAATCCAGAGTCCTCTTATGATTTCTGTGGAATAGTGAGTGGTTCTCAAACTTGAGTATGCATCAGAAACACTTTCAAGGCTTTATAAACACAGACTGCTGGGCCCCATTCCAAGAGTTTCTGATTCTGTAGGTGTGGGATGGGGCCCCCAAATTTGCATTTCTAACAAGCTTCCCTATGCTGCTTGTGCCGCTGGTCCTGGCCACACTTGGAGAGCCAATGCTATGAGGCATAATCTGGGTCATTCTTTTTCTGGATCATTTCCTAAAGTTAGAAGGAATAGAATGGTTGTGTTGACATAAAAACAGAGCTTTAAGCTAAACTTGCATATAACTGTGCCTAAGAGTCTCCCCCTGAGTGCCTCTTTGTTGCTCAGATGTGGCCCTCTCTCTCTAACTGAGCCACCTTAGCAGGTGATCTCACTGCCCTCCCCTCTACGTGGGACCCAACTCCCAGGGGTGTAAATCTCCCTGGCAACACAGGATATGACTCCCGGGGATGAATCTGGCCCCAGTGTTGTGGGATTGAGAACATCTTCATGACCTAAAGGGGGATGCAAAATGAGACGAAATAATTTCAGTGGCTGAGAGATTTCAAATGGAGTCAAGAGGTCACTCTGGTGGACACTCTTATGCACTATATAGATAACACCTCTTAGGTTTTAATGTATTGGAATAGCTAGAAGTAAATACCTGAAACTACCAAACTCCAATCCAGTAGTCTGGACTCCTGAAGACGACTGTATAATAATGTAGATTACAAGTAGTGACAGTGTGATTGTGAAAAGCTTGTGGATCACACTCCCTTAATCTAGTGTAAGGATGAATGAGTAGAAAAATAGGGACAAAAACTAAATGACAAATAAGCTGGGATGGGGGGATGGTTTGGGCGTCCTTTTTTTACTTTTATTTTTTATTCTTATTCTGATTCTTTCTGATGTAAGGAAAATGTTCAGAAATAGCTTGTGATGAATGCATAACTATATGATCATACTGTGAACAGTTGATTGTATACCATGGATGATTGTATGGTATGTAAATATATTTCAATAACACTGAATTTAAAAAAAAAAAGAAATCTTAAAAACAGAAAAAAAAAAACAGAGCTTTATTACACAACTAAAATAGTTACGTATCTTCAGTTTTCAGAAGCAATTCAGAGGTTAGAAACATTTATCCATAGGTAGCCAAGATAGGCTTTTCCTAACAAGCATCACCAACTTGGACATTTAACCAGGAAGGATGTTAATAATGGAATGAGTTCAGGAGTACAGGAACTGTCTCACTCAATATCCATTCTCTCCTCCTTCTGCAAGAATAGACCCTCTACTTTGGGGGGAAGCATCAAGCACAGAATAAAGACTACTCTGCCCCTTGGTACAGCTGGGTATGAACTTGTGATAAGTTTGGTCAAGGAGACATACCTCAAGAGAGGAGGAGTGCCTTTATCTTCTCTTTTGGGAGAATGGGTGTTGGTTTCCCCCCCTTTTACCTCCTTTCTTCTAGCTGGACTATGGATATGGCTAAGTTCAACTGCCCTCCAGAACCATGAGGTGACCTTGAGAATGAAAGTCACAACTGGTAGTGCATTGGACAGAAGGAGCCTCAGACACCCCACTAGCCCGTGGCTGTCATCTCCAGATTAAGAAATGAGACAAAAACTTCTCTCCATTAAGCATCTGGCATTAGGGATTTTCTGTCACGCACAGCTAATACAGGGACTAAATACCAACAAAAGGTGTAATTCAGAACTTTTGAGAACACCACCCTCACTAAAGTTCAGCTATCTGATGGGGACACTAACACCACAATTAAAGGAAGCTAAACCGAGATGTCCTGGAGCACAGTTAAACATATAATTTATCCTACAACTCAATGACAATAGTACAGACAGCCCAATTATAAAATGGGCAAAAGATATGAAAAGACATTTCACTGAAGAGGAAATATAAATGGCTAAAAAACACATGAAAAAATGTTCATCTTCACTAGCTATTAGGGAGATGCAAATTAAAACCACAATGAGATACCATCTCACACCAATTAGAATGGCTGCCATTAAGCAAACAGGAAGCTACAAATGCTGGAGAAGATATGGAGAAATTGGAACTCTTATTCATTGTTGGTGAGACTGTACAATGGTACAGCCACTCTGGAAGACAGTCTGGCATTTCCTTAGAAAACTAGATATCAAGTTACCCTTTAATCCAGCAATTTCACTTCTCGGTATATAACCAGAAGATCTGAAAGCAGTGACACGAACAGATATTTGCACACCGATGTTCATAGAGGCATTATTCACAATTGCCAAGAAATGGAAACAAGCCAAATGCCCTTCAACAGATTAGTGGATAAACAAAATGTGGTATATACACATGATGGAATACTACGCAGCCAGTACGAAGCAATGAGGTCATGAAACATATGAAAATATGGATGAACCTTGAAAACATAATGCTAAGTGAAATAAGCCAGGCACAAAAAGAGAGCTATTGTATGTTACCACTAATGTGAACTCTGAAAAAAATGTAAAATAAATATTTTATATTGTAGAATGTAGGGGACATAGAGACTGACAGCAACTAGTGAAGGGGGAACGATAATATAATAAGAACAGATAAGCTATTGAGGGTAATCTCAATGTTACGGGAATGCTCAGGAATGATTATGGTTCGCAAACTTTCTTGGGTATAGTAGGATCATGTTGGAAGCAATACAGTTATTTTATGTTATTTGTTTTTTTTATTCTTTTGTTTTGTGAGGGTTTGTTAATTTTCTTGGGATATGGTAGGGACACGTTGGAAGCAATGCAGTTATGCAAGATTATTTGTTTTTCTTACTCCTTTGTTCTGTTTTGTTTGAATTGGGTTTTTTAAAAAATTTTTGATAAAGTAAAAAAAAATGCTATTGCATTTTAAAAATTAGCTTCAACGTAGTTATTTTAGGTTACTTGGTTTTTCTTATATCTTTGACTATGGTTTGTTAATTTTCTTGGGATATGGTAGGAACATGTTGGAAGCAAAGTAGTTATTTTTAGGTTATTTGTTTTTCTTAATTCTTTGTTTTGTTTGAATGTTGTGGGGGTTTTTGTTGTTCATTTGTTTGTTTTAATTTTTTGATAAAATTTTAACTGATAAATTTGATAAAATTTGATAAATTTGATAAAATTTTAACTTTTGATAAAATTTTAACTTTGATAAATAAAGTTAAAAAAATTTATATACATATATATAGGTTAATTTTCAGTTCCAAGGGATTCTGTTACTTCATTGAAGAGGCAATAGTTTTGCTCTCAGCTTCTGAAGACAATTACCTGTAAGACCTTTACAGACAGGGAGACAGAGAGAGATGAAGATATGAATATGAATAGGTATTTCCTGTATGAATGTATGTATGAAGTGACTGAATAATAAATATTTCAATCACAAGGAAAATGAAGGTATGAGAAAGATTAGAGTGACTTCCTCCAAGAAAGAATCAAAATAAAAGACTGTAAACAGAACAACCATGACTGGAGACTCAGCTTTTCATCTTCCAAAAGTTTTTTTGCTTGTTTGTTTTAAATTAAGACAACTGAAAAAAATGCTACAGAAGCAAATGAAGAGAGAGCTGGAAAAACTTAAAAATAATCCAGAATACTAAGGGCCACACATAAAATTATTTCTTTTGGTAAAAAGGAGTGAGGAGAAGCTGCCAGTCCTTGGAGACAAGATAAGAAGGAAAAGTCCATAGGAATAAAAAATATATAACCTTAAGATTTTAAATAGAATCAAGAAGTCATTCTGGAGCTTTAGCCAGATATTACAAATTGCCATGGTATGTCAAGCCCCAACCAACAGTATTCCTGACAACCCTAAAGAAAACCCAGGGCTTTTTCTAAGACTCTATAATAAAGTTTTACTTATTAAGATTATTTTCCAGAAACTTAAAATCTCCAGATTGTTCCTATGTCAGATAAGCCCTAAAACTTAGAGGGACCAGTCTCTCCCAGAACATCAATTAATTTCATTCCCTGACCCCATAATGTCAGCACCCCTTTTCAATGTGAAGAAGTTAAAATGGTCATTGCCCAATATCCCAGAAGACTGAGAAAATGATCAAATGAGAGGGAGGAGTTGTAACATAGAAGTTAGGATTTAACAAATGATTATGACTACTGAATCATACCATAGATATTTCTTTTTAGTTTCTAGTATATTAGAACAGGAAATACCTAAAATTGTGGAACTGTAACCCATACTATACTTTGAAATTTGCTCTATAACTGCCTGTTAAACTGTATTTTGAAATTAAATATATATTTTTCTGTGTGTGTGTGTATATGTGTGTGTGTATATATATATATGTATATATATATATGTATATATATATATATGTATATATATATATATACATATATATATATATATCTTCTTTCTCTAAAGCTGCACAGATTTTTAAAGGAGGTAGCTAAGCTATGTATACACACAGGTAAGAAATGTTGCAATATCTAACTTCAAAATGAACTACATGCCAAAATTTATTTTCTTACATCTATTTTTTTTATCCTTTTTTGTAACTCAGAAGAACATTTTCTATAAAAATAATGACATATGGATTCCTAGATTAGCACAGCAACACCTCTTTAATTTTTATTGCATCATATTTTCCACTGAAAAATAACAGGAAATACTACCAATGTAAATATATTCAATTCTAAATTTTTGACCTTTTCTTCCTCCAAATATCATTCAGTCCATTTGGTCATACATCCCTTGGACAACTAGACCCAGTACAGATACCAAAACAACCTCCACTGACCTCAAGAGACTTCAAGTTTTCCAGTGTCACTTTTAATATTTATGAACACAAAATAGTCTCAATCTCAAAAGTTATATATGCTGAATTTTACTGAGAGGCAGAAAAATAATTGTGAGGGGAATTAATATCATTTAAATGGAAATTGAATATTACATTTTCTTTTATTCTTTAACACTAAACTGTAGTCAAAGAAATATTAATAACTCAAAAATGGGAATAACTGGTCCCCAAAAATCAAAAAGATATGGAATACCATCAACAGAAGCATATTCTGAGGCTAGTAAATCAGAGGTACCTCAATATCTGGCAGTTAAACAGATTATCACTTAACTAAAAACCCCAGTGAAATCTAAGCTTGGCTATAGTGATGGAATCTGACACAGGCTACAGCAATTAGAACTCCATCAGTTTTGTTGAGTAATTCCCACTTAAAATTATGTGGAAACCGAGAGGAAAATATTTTTCAATAGTTGGTCATTCCAGACAGGTCAGGTCATCAAACACTTATGAATTAGAGACACAATGATAGACTCCATGAATGTTGGCCATTTAGAATTTCTAGGGAACATGCTCAGGTGTTGTATTTCTCTCTCTCTCTCTCTCTCTCTCTCTCTCTCTCTCTCTCTCTCTCTCTCTCTCTCTCTCTCTCTCTCACACACACACACACACACACACACACTATGGTTTAAGGATACCCTTTCTGTCCACAAACTTTTATTCAATTTTTGCTCTTGGGTCAGAGAATCAGTGCTTTCCAAAACCCAAGTTCTTTCTTCCTCAAACAGGAAGAACAGGCTTAAGAAAGCCTTACATTGGGAAAAGAAATAACAAATAGAACGGGATTGTAATTTCCTAGAAAAGACTTTATTTTGATATGACTGGGGTATTATTCTATTGAGCATACCAGACGTTGCCTTTACAAAAACGATTAGTGCTCCAAAGGAGATGATATCTCCTCTGTTCTAAAGGGAGTTTAAAGGTAAGTCCTTTCTTTTTGGGCACTTGGAAAGTAGTCCTATATCTTGGATTATCAGAATTAGAATAATAAATTAAAGCTCCACTTCTCTGGAGCTCTTTTATTTGACAAAGTCATGCCCTTTAAGATAAATCCAAAGGAAGAAAATACTTTTCTTACCTTGTCTTTTAGTTTTTCCATCCAACTTCTCACTAGGAAAAATAAGAGAATAAAATGTGAATAGCCATCTTTTTAACTTATTTTTCATGACAAAAGGATAAGGTAAATTTGATAGCACAAGGAAGGTTTTACTGAATGGAACACAGTAAAAGGGTTAGCAATATTAACATATAGACATTAATGGTCTTGTTTTTGTTTTTATTCTCACTTATTAAAAAATGCAACAGATAGCAAAAACATATCTTTCATGTCATTATTAGATGAATGGAGAATATTTTTGCTTGCCAAATGCCTTTTCTATTATTATCAAATGCTTTTAGGGAAAAGCTGGGGCAAAAAATGGAAATCACCTTTAAAATATCAAGTTGTAATTTTATCTGACTTTCTTTAGCTTTATTCCTCAACTTTATTTCTTATCTAAACGCAGTGGGAATGCAGCACTTAAATCAATGCCAGAGAGCAGAAAGTAAGATAAGAAAGGGCAATAGGTAAGCCAGGGCTGCCCAGCACTGGCTCGCATGCTAGGCATTTCCATTCATCTTTGAAGAAGATTCTGACCAAAGGTAAGAACAGAAAGTATTTCTGAATTATGTACAGCTTGCAAACTGTAACATTCTATCATGGTGTACCCACTATGAAAAATAAAGGCAAAATCAAGTAATAAAGATTATGTGGCAAGGGCTACAGCAACCATTATGTTTTATGTAGACCATGCTTACGATCATTTGGAAATAAACCAAAGCGGAAGGAAAGGAAGCATCAAGCACAATGAAAACATCTGTTAGAGTGGCGATGTTAACAATGGCTTGAGGTTGGGAGGCAGGGGTATTGTTCCCCTTAACTGCCTCCTGAAGTTATAATAACATTTCACACTGAATAAAAATTCATTTTTTAAAAGCATCAAAAAGGGTTTAAAAAAAAAAAAAACAATTACACCCTGATTTTACTCTTATTATCAGGCAAGAGAAATTAGCAAAAAGAAAAAAAAAATAAATATAATAATAATAATAATCATACTTTGGATTATCAGATTTCCTTAAATTTCCTTTCCTCTCTGGGAGCTTCAACAAATAGGAAGGAAAGGGAACAGAATGGCATACCTAGAGGTGGCTTCCAAAAAGCATAACCAGGGTTCAGCAAACTTTTTCTACAAAGAGTCAGATAATAAATATTTTAGGCTTTGCGAGCCACACAGTCTCTGTGAAAACCGTTCAACTCTACTGTGTACCACAAAAGCAGCCCCAAACAATATGTAAACAAATAGGCATGGCTATGTCCCAATAAAATTTTATTTATGAGCACCAAAATTTGAACTTTATGGAATTTTCACATCATAAATATTTTTCTTTGGATTTTTTTTCAACCATTTTTAAAATGTAAAAAACATCCTTTGCTCATGGGCCACATAAAACAGGCGGCATGCCAGATTTGACCATGGGTTGCTGACACCTGGCATATATACTTTACCCAAGAAGTTGATGTCTTCATTTAGAATCTGACTCCTCTAGTATTATCTGACAATAGTAATGACAGCTCAGATGTGTTTATGGATTTAAACCTTACAAAGTACATCCACACGTATTGCATCCTATAATCAGCAAATCAAAACAAACATGAGAGTAAAGTATGATTATGCTCAGGGAAAAGATGAGGAAATTGAAGCTCAGAGAAGCTAAGAGATTTGCCCATGGTTAACCAGAGAGAAAAGAGACACTGGAACTTAAACCATGATCTGATTTAACTACCCACAAGAATAACACTTCCCAAATACTTTTTTTTTTTTTGGTGATCACCACTCTTCTGCTCTCCCAGGTTGAAAATGAGAAATGAGGAGACACTTTCGGACCTTCATTCTCCTTCGGTTCCCACCTTCAATCTCTGATGTCAGCCTTTGCAAAGCCTCTCGGGTTTGCCCTTCCCTCATCATTCCTTCTGTTTCAGCAGGGTTCAGGCAAGAGTGGTGGTACTCAATCCAGATAAGACCAGGGTAATGGAAAAGTCAGAGGAAGAAATTCCAGGAACCTCCGGGATGAAGCCAGGGGTTAGTGATTCAGGAGTGGCTCCATGAAGAGTGAGTTCAACCACTGATGCACTGAGTGACCATGGATAGATTAATGAACCTCTTGGGCCCTCAGTCTCCTCATATGTTGAAGATGATAACACTTGTCTCACAAGATTGTCATGAAGATTAGAAATAATATGTGCAAAGTGTCTGGTACAGAACTTGACAAAGAGAAACTGGAAAATAAAACAACAAATCTAGGACAGAAGGGGAGGAAGAAAGGCAAGTGAAATATGACGATTGTGCCAACATGTCTCCACTAAGTCCAAGACATAAATTTAAATGCAAGCAAGAGAATGCTTCCAATTCATTCATTCTTCATTCAACACATATTTATTAAGCACCTGGTATTGGCTAGGCATTGTGGTCTGCAGCAGGTGGCTAGAGGTATGGGGACCTAATTCCAGTGAGAAAAGGGTTAGATTATCAAGTCTATGAGAAGTGGATGACAAGGCAGCAATGCAGGGACTGAGAGAGTGAGGGACTGCAGGAATGCCAATTATTGGGACACAAGGCAGAACTCCAACTTTGAAGGAAGCAGGGAATAGGTAGGGTTTCATATAAAAAGCAAAACAAAAGAGGGGTGGGAACAGGAGTGCCTATGTGAGCTCCTTGAGGAGATGGCGAGCTGGAGCAGGCTCATGGCAGGAGAAACCACGGGCAGTGGAACGTGGCAGAGTACTTGTGGCTGACGGGATTAAGGGTGGCTGTGAGAAGAGGAAAAGGAGGCAAAGATCAAGCCAGGGACCGAGGTGCCGGAAAGCTTTCCACACTTAAGGAAATTCCTTTTTGAAAGAAACGTCTTAACTTAGGTCTCATAAAGCCAGACATCACTGAACGGCCATATCTTAGGTTCTTAGAGTACTTTATAATAGAGTCCTGCTTTGGAGGTAGTTTGAAAGAGCACGCTCAATGTATTTATTTCTGTAGTTTTAATGCAAACTACACAAAGTAAAGCTGGGCAAAATCTTCTTGGCTAGTGAGTGGGCGATACCCAGAAGACAGTGAAAAAGTATTTTTGTGGGTATGAGCCTAAAAAGGTTGAGAAAACACTACTCTTTAGAGTACTGAGCTCATTGTTTTAAGGAAGAATGTGAGACCCCTGAGGGTCACGCCTTATGTTTCTTAGGTATCCACCAGAGTCCTTAACATGGCATTGGAAGTATTTTTTCCTTCATTCTGCAAATATTTATTACCTTTAAGTGAGTTCATAATCTTTGAGTAAGCATAATTCTCTTTCATGAGGGTTCTGTAGACTGTTTTCAACACAATGCTCAAGGTGCTATAAGGATAAATTTTATGCAATGATCATTTTTAAACTTAAGGAATTGAAATGGAAAAGGGAAAGCAAAAGCAAAAAGAAAGTCATAAAGGAAGATTGTCAATTTAAAAAAATATTATTTATAAAGAGGAGAACAAACAACCACAATTTTTTAAAAACTGAGACATCACATCAGTGAAAGGAGTAGGAACTGGTACAGCTTTTTGGAGGTGAGGGAGGAGGGTGATTTGCAATCTATATCAAAAGCCTAAAAAAAGTCCAAAATGTTGATTCAAAGTTCCACTTCTAGAAGAAATGTATCTTGAACAATTAATCACGGATGTGCACAAAAATTGTGCTCAAATAATGTTCATTGCAACATTATTTATAATAGAAAATAATTTTGGAAACAATATAAAAATCCAAAAATGGAGGATTGGTTGAAATATTCAAGGGGAAAATAACAAAATAAAGCTATTTCTACAGAAGAGAAAGTTATACAAAAATTATAATTATTTGAAGAAAAATATTTAATGTATGGTATTCAAATTTATATTCCAAATTTAAAAATTAGATACGTATAAAATGAACCCAATTTTGTGAATACAAATACTATGCATTTAGGAAAAAATGGAACTATGTACATCAAAATGTTAACTGATTTCATCACAGTGCGGTGAAATTATGGGTGATTTTTATTTTATTCTTTGTCTTTAGGATTTTCCAAATTGTAATTTCTTATTGCTAATTTTAAAATAAGAAAAAAAAAATTCTCTTTGCAAAAAAAATAATATAGAAGTCTCTAAACCTTTGCAAATTGAGGTTAATGGAAGATTGCCAATAGTGAGATACACAAGAGCCTTTCCACTTGGCTAATCCCTCAATCCATGGCTACAGATTCATTCTAATCTCATTGATTCTGGTCTATTTTCTTTCTTACAATTTTAATTACGCAAGTCAGAAAGCACAGCAATATAATGAGCCCTCAGGTCTAGCCTCTAATAGGGAGATACACAGAAAAGAGTCAGAGGACATTCTGCATTTGTCTGAGCTAATAATTAAGATTTGTTGAGCACCTCAAAAAAGCTAGCAAGATAGGTATTATGCCCACTTTACAGATGAAGAAAATGAAGCTGAAGCTTAGGTAAATAAAGTACTGAAAGCATACAAGCTCAAAAGCAGCTGAGCTGGAATTTGAATGCAGGCTTTTATGGTTCTAAAGCCTATTCCTGTTCAGCACACCCGTAGGTCGCTTCGGGGACGGGCATGGGCAGGTCAGCCAAGGTGACTGTTCCAGTTTGTGAGAGCTTCACTGAAGGAAGGCCCATGGCGTCCAGAACACCTCTTTCAGCTGGGAAGGCACGTGGCTGGCATCTGCTGGTCCTTTACTCCAGGGTTGTGTTTCAAAATGGCTTTCTCCAAAATGGCTCTGGGTTTCTGTCTCTCTTAGCTTCTGTCACTCAGCTCCTGTGCATCTTTGCTTGTTCTCCCAGGGTGTTTCTCTCTAAGCATCTGGGGGTCTTCTCTCAGCTTCTCCGGGGCAAACTCTGGGCTTCATGTCTTAGCTTAGCATCTCCAAACATCCTTCTGTCTGCATCTCCAAGCATCAGCATCTGTGTTGGCTCTTGAGCTCTCTTAAGTACTCCAGTGAACTAATCAAGACCCACTCTGAATGGGAAGGATCCATTTCCATGGAAGTAGTCCACACCTCCATGGAAATGATCTAATCAAAGATCTCACCCACAGTTGGGTGAGTCACATCTCCATGGAAATATTCAATCAAAAGGTTCCAATGTAATAAAAAACTAATAACTCTGTTCCCACAAGACTGCATTAAAGATCATGGCTTTTTTGGAGGACATAATATATCCAAACCAGCACCGTGGCCATATCAGAGCCCACAGTGGGGCTTTTCCAAGTTCTGGAGATGGGGACATGCCCAAATTAGGGAAGGTGTATTATATAAGCTTACCTGTATGTTATCCTGACTCCTTTTTTCTCTATTTTCTCCCTCTCCCTCTCTCTGACAAGCTCCCTCCTCTCTCTGTCTCTATGTGTGTGTTTGGCTCTCTCTCTCTTTCTCACTCTGTCTCTGTATATCATATTGTGTTTTGTCTCCCTCTCAGTCTTTCTCTTCCTTTCCTTTTCTCTCTCTTTCAGACTCTGTCTGTGAGTCTGTGTGTCTGTCTGGCTCTGTTGTCTCTCTATGTATCTGTCTTTCTCTCTCCTTCTGCCTCTCTTTCTGTGTGTGTGTGGGGGGGGGTGTGTTTCTTTCTCTGTATGTGTCTCTATTTCACACAAAAAATAAACTAGTTCTTTTGGTTCCACCTCAGCCTGAGGAGTTTTCTGACTTAGCCAGTGTGGCACCACACAGAGCTCTCCATTGGGTAACAACAGTCCTGAGTGGCAGAAATCCTGGGATGAAACATAAAACTCAAAAGAAGCAATGCTGAAGATACTGAGTCTGAGATCAGAGTACATGGTGACCCTGAGAAAAGACGGAATACAGAAGGCAGCAACACATTCCTAGGGAGATGATATTGAGTTGTATCCCAAATATCTGGAGTTTAACATACTTCCATGATATCCATATGGATGTATCTTATTGGCAGTTAAAACCTCGGATCTGGAGAAGCCCAGGCTGAAGACCAAGGTGTGGGAATCCCCAACATGTTGATGGAAGCTGAAGTCAAGAGTGGATAAGATCACCCCAGAGTGTAGTCAGAGCCTGGACAAGGCCAAGGTCATAATCCCAAGGAACCCCAATATTTAAAGGCCTGGCAGAAGAGGGGCTCAGAACCCTGCACTGTTCTCATGAAACAACCCAGAAGAGCTCATTCCAAGTGTTTATGAGGGCATATTGACTTTCCATCAATCAAATCCTTTCTCCAGGTACAGCTGAGGCTATTGGTGCTCCACTCAAGCACCCTCACCTTTAGAGGGCATAGCAGACAGCTGCCACCCCATGCAGGCCTGAGGGCCTTTGTGGCTGAGGACAACCCAGTGTTGCTAGAACACAATGGACCTGACGGGGGTGGCCAGAAGTGCTGAGGAGTCACCATCCAGGAGCCATCCTCAACCAATGAGGGCAGCAATTTGGTGGCTGTAGTAGTTTCCTACAGCTGCTATAACAAATGACCACAAACTTAGTGCCTTAAAACAGCACATATTTATTTTCTTATAGTTCTGAAGTCAGAAGTCTGAAATCAGTCTCACTGGGCTAAAGTCAAGGCGTTGTCAGGGCTGGTTCCTTCCAGGGGCTCCAGGGGAGAATCCATTCTCTTGCCTTTTCCAGCTTCTAGAAGCCACCTGCATTCCTTGGCTCATGGCCCCCTTCTTGCATCTGCAAAGCCAGCAGCATAGTATCTTCCAATCTTTCTCTCTCCGACCTCTGTTTCCATCATTGTATTTTCTTCCAACTCTAATCTTCTTGCCTTCGCATGGTAATCTCCCATCTCAAGGTCCTTAACTTTATCACATCTGCAAAGTCCCTTTTGCCATGAGAGGGCAACATAGTCACCAGTTCCAAGGATGAGGAAGTAGACATCTTTAGGGGGCTATTATTCTGCCAATTACCATGAGTAGATCTCTCAGCTTTCCCTACCCCTGAGGGGGGACATGGCCTCTCAGAGGATCCCCAGTAGGCGCTGCCCCAGCAATCTTCCTCTCATTAATGCCCCCTTTGTTGGCTGCTCACCCTCCCCTGTGTCACTTCCTCACTCCCTCACTATGCTTCCTGGGATCACTTCGCAAATGAACTCCTCACCCCCAAACCCTCGTCTCAGGGTCTGCTTTTAGGGAGAATGCAAACTAAGACATTCTGCCACCACACAGGCAGGCCCACCCTTTGCCACACTAATTGTATTTATTTTTGTCATCGAAAGAAACTATTAGAAAGAACAGAAGGAAGAAAGCAAGAAAGGCACAAGTTGACCAAGTTCAAGGTAGAGGTCATTTCCATTAGTCTAAATTAATTATAATTGAAGAACTTCAGGGTACCGGAATTGATAAAATACATACTTTCCGTATAGCATTTTGTAAGATGTACTTTATAACTGGGTTCACTTAGTTCACATTCAATTTTGAAAGGGTTATAAATACAGTCTTTTTAATAATCAAAATTTCAAACTCATTTACATCGTTCAATAATGTGGGAAACTTGATATTTATCTTAATCAAAAAAAAGAGACATGCATATTCTACCTAAATAAAAAAATGAAATATCAGAAAATAGTCCTTTGTTAAAAGTCTGAATAACTAAATTGCAATTACAGTTATTTCTACAGTGTCAAGAAATAAATGGAGATCATCTTTTTCTTTCTTTTGTTATTTAACCAGAAGTGCCCTTTCTAGCCCAAAAAACAGACAAAGCTTTTGCCAACCTACATAATACATTTTAAGAACAATAAAACCTATCAAGTTTTAAATATTATCTGAATACAGTTTTTTAAAGAAACTTGAAATTTTCTAGCTATAGATTATTCTCTAATGATGCTAAATTTACCTGCTTTAAAATCACACAGAAACTCCATCTATAATCATTTGCTCTTCACATAATTACAGAACAGCAAGATTGTGATGAAAGAATGACCTATTTCTTTGCATATAGCTAAGTGAGCTGTAATCGTGCATCAAAGATGCAATTAATTTTGAAGGCTCTGCACTGATGCTTATAGAGAAGGGTGCAAAGAGTCCAACTACCCTAATCTCTACTTTTCAGGGATATTAATTTCTTTCGTATACTGCAAGCTTAGGAATGATATTAGATACCCAAGTGAAAAATGCAAAGAGAACACTTTCAGTTTCCTGGCTGCCAAAGCAAATATCATGCAATGGGTTGGCTTAAACAACAAATTTACTTGCTCACAGTTTTGAGGGTAAGAGAAGCTCAAAATCAAGGCATCATCAAGGCGATGCCTTCTCCCAGAAGACTGTGGCTTTCTAGAGCTGGCTGCCAGCTGTCTGTGGTCCTTGGCTTTTCTGTCACATGGCGAGGCACATGGCAGCTTCCCCTGGCTTCTCTCTTTTGTTCCTGGTTCTGTTGACTTTCAGCTTCTGGCTGCTCCCTCTGTCTTTTTCTCTCTCTGTGGCCTTTCCCATAATTCTTTCAGTAGTAAGATTTAGACCCGTCTTGAGTCAGTTGGGCTACACCCTACAGAAGTAACCTCATTGAAAGGACTTATTTACAATGAGTTCACACCCACAGGAATGGATGAAGTTTAAGAACATGTTTTCTGAGACACATAGCTCCAAAGCACCACAAATACCTTATAATCAACTGTACATCCTGCTGTTAATGCTAACAAGCTGATAATTATAAACTGTGTTGTCACCACATGGAAGTATATGATGCATAAATTGTGTCTCTTTCTCTTCCTAAAAAGGAAGCATGATATACAACATTGCTTCCCACTAGTCACAGGAAAAAAAAAAACAACCTGTCTTTACCCTTCCCTATACCTGATTGTGAGGGGAAAAAAAACAAAACACTGTTCTTTGCCTGACACCTTTGAAAATTCTACTGAGCACTGGGGTTTCTGATTCTATCGTTTTACTATTCATCAGTATCAGGTCGGCACTCAGGAGTCCTGAAATTCTCCCCAACTCTCTCCCATGGGGGTTTCCTCACATTTCCACAACTTAACTTCAATCCATTAGTGAAAAATAAAATAATTTGGCCTTCATATTTTGTGGGAAACTGAGTCTTCCATGTTGCCTGAGGCATATCTAGGGTGGTGACTTGGAATGCTGAGCTGCAGGCCTGCATAGAATGCCATGCAGGCCCGCCCTGTAAAGAGGTGTGTCTCGTGACTACCATTATCTTAAACCTAGATTGGATACACCTGATGGGCTCTCCCCCACCTGAGCACCTTTAGCATATACACCTGATCTTCTGAAATAAATAGCTGGAGCAAGGCTGCGTTGTCATCCACTTAGCACAAGATGCAAGTGGGCCCTCTGTTCCCTTAATTCTTAGCTTTGTGTCCGAGTCTCATTCCTACGTCGCCCTGTCAGCAATATTTTATTTTTAGTAGAAAGTTTACTGCTTTCTGAAATTCAGTATCATTCAGGCTTCCATTAGAAAGTCAAGTTGCCTGTATGTTGCTTGCCAGACCTGCTGAATCTAAAATTCACCATCTTGAGATATATTTGAGGCTTCAGCAATCATATATATATGCTCCTTTATATATATTTTGGGGCTTCCACTGCTAAAAAAATCATGGCTTGATCATAAGACTGAAGCAAAGAGAATATTGGCTAATGACCAGGTGATTCCATGAAGTCTCATGTTTGCCAAGGGCCCTTATCTGTGGTTTCTGATACGATTCTACTTAACATGAAGCTCCCACCTCCCCAGTGCCTTGGCTCAGCTGACAGATGAAATCAGTAAGAAGTGGAGCACTGCATGACTACAAAAGTGTTTTTCAAGTCAGCTTCAGGGTTTGTTTCAAAAAAATTCCATTTACCGGTTCACAATGCTTCACTCCTCATAATAATGGGCAAATAACAAGCTGCACTCTCAAGAGAAATTAAGGTAAATCTTTGGTTAAGAGCACCTGAGCATCACAGTTAATATCCTCAGAAGCAGAGCTTTTCTGCCATCTAAATGGATTACTTGAGAAGAAAGTTTCCCTGAGCGCTTGATCCTTAAGGAAAAAAACCTCAAGATCCCACCAGACCACTATAGGTTAGCAAGTGAATAACCTCTACCTCCACCTTTTCTCCTTTAAATCCCTTAAGCAAGCTTTTCACATGCTCCCTGGGAGCAGCTGTTCAACTATAAGGGGCAAACTTTTTATTAAGGTACTGGAGCCATTCACAGTTTCTTTATTCTTTAATCATTTCAAATACACTTCTATCTTGCCAGGTTCTTGAGATACTAATTCTCCTGTCTGTTATTGTTTACTTACTTTCCCTCACTGGGGAACATTTCCTTGTGTGGTCTGCAATTTTTCATGTGAACTTATTTTTTAGTGGAGGTTGTTTTTTTCCATGGGAACTCTGGACTGCAGAAATGTCACTATAGCTGAGCAGTTTCTTATTTGTTTGTGCTGAGCACACAGCAGGGTTTTTGCCCGTCTGGAATGGGTCTGTATACTAATTTCTGAGTTGGGGATTCTTGCATCAGGAAGGTATGTCTTTTTTTTTCTCTTCCACTCTTTTGATGTTTCTCTGGGCTTGTAGGGAGATGTTTCTAGACTCGCTTTCACCAAAGGGGCAGCCTGGCCAGGTTGCCTTCTTTGTGCAGGAGTTTTGATTTCTGCTACCTGCCCTACACCAGCCCAAGGCCGGGTCTCCTGCCCCATGTTGGTGTTAAACTTCCACCCCACATCCTGGGGCCTGCATTTGGTCCAGTGTTCTCTCTAGGACACCACAGCTTCAGTTCAGGAGGTTATTGCTTAAGCTTCAAGTTGCCTCCTCTGCAAGCAGAGTTTCTATCAAGCTCAGTTGCATATTTAAGAATTTTGTTGTACTTTATCCAGCATTTCTCAATGTTTGTGGCAGGAGGTAGAAATCCACAGCCACTCATTCTACCATGCTGCTAGAACTGAAAGTCCAGGCTCAACTTCCAACTGGGTGTTTTTGTTTTTGTTTTGTTGAGGCAAAATCCACATAACATAAAATGAACATTTAAAGTGTACAATTCAGTGGTATTGAGCACATTCACAATGTGTAACCACTGCCTCTATCTACCTCCAAAACATTTTTATTACCCCAAAAGGTATCTCCTTCCCATTTACCAGTCCCCATTCTTCCCCTCCAGCCCCCCATCAGACCCTGGCAACTACCAGTCTGCATTCTGTCTCCCTGGATTTACCTACTCTGGATCATTTATATAAACAGAATCGTATAACATGTGACCTTTTGGGTCAGGTTTCTTTCACTTAGCACAATGTTTTCAAGGTTCATTCACATTATAGCATGTGTACAAATGGCCAACAAGCACATGAAAAGATGTTCAGCATCATTAGTCACTAAGGAAATGAGAATCAAAACTACAATGAGATATGACTTCACACCCACTAGGATGATCATAATTTAAAAAAAAAAAAAGGAAAATAACAAGTGTCGGCAAGGATATGGAGAAATACATTGCTGGTGGGAATGTAAAATGGTGCAGCCACTGTAGAAAACATTTGGGTGTTTCCTCAAAATGTTAAACATAATTACTATATGACCCAGAAATTCTACCCTAAAGAATGGAAAACAGCTACCCAAACAAATACACAAATGTAAAGAGCAACACTATTCATAATAGTCAAAAGATGGAAGCAACTCAAATGATCATCAACTGATGAACAGATAAACAAAATATGGTATATCCATACAATGGAATATTACTCAACCATAGAAAGGAATGAAATATTAATACATGCTACAACATGGATGAACTTCAGAAACATTATGATAACTGAAAGAAGCCAGACATAAAAGGTCACATATTGTATGATTTCATTTAAATGAAGTATCCAGAATAGGTAAATCCATTAAGACAGAAAGCAGAATGGTAGTTGCTAGGACCTGGCAGGAGGGGAACTAGATAGAGATGGTGGTTGCACAAGTTTGTGAATGTACTAAATGCCACTGAAATTTTACACTTCAAATTTTATGCAAATTTTATCCCAATTTTTTAAAAGAGGAGAAGAAACAGCCATCTACTCTCCATAGCTCTCTACCTGCTGGGTCTGTGACCTTTCAAAGTACCACTGGAGAGAAGAGAGGATACAATGGAAGGACCTGGCTTTAGAGTCAGAATTGCGTCTGATCACTGAATCTGCCACTTACTGGTCATGGAATCTTGGGTGAGTGACTTAACCTCTCTGAGACTATTTATTTGTACAATGGTGATTACTAGACCTACTTAATAGAATCATAATGAGAAATAATTGAGTCAACATGGATGTAAAACACTTGACAGATAGTAAATAATAAATGATAGCTGCTACTATTGTAGTTCTTGTTGTTAAATTCAAATTCCTTTGGGAAATATGTAATAATGACTCACTTCACATGAGCAATTTCGTGTGAATAGGTTTTGACAGAAGCTAGAGTAAAGAAGCTCTGTGGGCCCTCATGGAAGCTGGGTAAGTTAAAAAGTGCAAGAATAGAGACTTTCCCAACATCTTCCATCCATGCCTACTCTACACATTGTGCCTAAGACCCCACATAATATCTGTCTGCTGTGTTCCCTACTAGAGCCAACATCACCACTCAATGCTACATTTAAGTGAGCCTACCCAAGGGCTGGAAAATGGGAGCCTTCTTATTAAAACAAATAATTTCTCACTTAAATTGTTTATTTATTTGAAATGATTTTGAAAAGTTTAATCAGTTTCAACTGTTAGGAAAGAAGAAAAACAGAGGAGCTAGAAGCAAAGCCATATCTAGGTTTCTGATTCAGCAATTTTCATTTGATTAGAAGAGGAATTCAATAATGTAACCTACATTCATTGAGTAACTAATAGGTACCGGGTCCTGCACCAGAAAGTATCTACAAAGACTTGAATACTTATGAATTAAAATGAAGGCTGCAGTTATCCTTAAAAGGGAGGAAGAGAAATTGAATTGTGTATTTTTTCAGCACACATAATTAAATCCCAAACTTCTGAGCATCGATTAGACACTAGAAATAAAATCTGATTATCCCAGACACTCATTCCCATATAAACACTTTTATGAGTTGACTAAATGAGCATGGCTTTTAATTAGCCATCAACCAAAATGAATTTGTTTTTACCTAGTAACAAACAAACCTTGAACCCATTTAAGAGTTTCTTATGGAGAAGCAAGCAGAGATCTCTCATTAAATTGGCAATATAGCCATCTACATTATTAATGCTAAGTCATTTTCTTCTTTATGTAGGACTCTAAAGGCCATTGATGCTGCAGCAAGTTACAAATGTACCCTAAGAGAACCTAACCAAATAACATCCACTTTCTCTATGGTTTATACGTTATAGGGAAATATGTTCCCAAGATTTGTATGAGACTTTATGTTCACAGAGAGACATTTTCAATAGATTTCAGACAGAACTACCACTACTATGAATATCTTAACACTAAAATAGATGCTTCCAAAACTTTAATGCCATTTATGGTAGACTAACAAATAGAAATTCAAGACCCCAGTCATTCACACAGAGCCAAAAGAAATCTCAACAGAAATCAAGCAAGAGTAATTTGAATAATCACTCTTGCCATGTTCTCCCTCATTCCCCACATCCTTCCAAACCAGGCTACCATCATTTTTCCCCTGAAGTATTACCAGAGCTTCCTGAGCCTGGCCTTGTTTCCTTCCAAGAATATTTTTGAAAGGCAATCTGATCACATCACGACCTGCTTAAAAGCCCTTCAAAGCTCCCTGTTGCCTTCAGGAAAAAGCCTAAACTTCTGAACATGGCTTACAAGGCAATGCCTGATTTCAGGTCTTGCAATGAACTAAACATGCCTCATCATCAAACCTTCACCCTTTCTTAAACCTCTGCCTCCAGCTCCTCTTATCCCAAACAACTACTCATTCTTCAGACCCAGCTAAAGTGGTCCTTTCTCAGGGAGGCCTGTTCTTGCCCCTGTGCTAAGTCCCTCTACCAGGGCACCCATAGCATCCTATTGTTCCCATTTACTGACATCTCACACCACTCTGTAATACATTAATTAACTGCTCCTGTTTGACAGCTGCCTTTCCTGCTGGTCAATAAACTCTCTGAGGGCAGGCGCTGGTCTGTCTTACTCATTGCAGCAGTCCCAGAACTACTTTGCCTAGCACACAAGGGATACTATTTGTTGAATAAAGAAACCATCTTCCACAATAATATATTCTCATGAGGACAGAGGTTATAGTTCTTGTACATTTGGAGCCAGGTAAAGAATCTACTGGGATAATATACTTAATATGATACTACTGAATACTATCTAAAGCATGAGTTATTGACCATGTTTGTGCCATGGACCCCTCTGTCAGTTAGATGATGTATTAATTTCTTAGGGCTGACATAACCAATAACCACAAACTGGGTGTTTCAAAATAACAGAAGTTCCTCCTCTCACAGTTTTGGAGACTGAAAGTCCAAAATCAAGTTGTCAATGGGGCCAGGCTTCCTCTGAAGGCTCAAAGGAAGGATCTGGTCCGTGCTTCTCTTCTGGCTTCTGGTGGCTGCTGGGAACCCTTGGCTTGTAGCTGCATCACTCCAGTCTCTGCCTCCATCCTCACATGGCCTTCTCTGTGTGTCTGTGCCATCACCTCTTCTTGTAAGGACACCAGTCATTGGATCAGAGCCCACCCTAAGACAGTATGACTTCATCTAAACTTAACTAATTATACCTGCAAAGACCCTATTACCAAATAAAGTCAGATTCACAGGTTCTGGATGGACATGAATTTTGGGGTGACACTACTTAACCCAATACAGATTAAGACCATGGACCCCTTCTTGGAATAACTCTTACAAATGCATAAAATAAAACAAATAAAATACATAGAATTTTAAACAAATAATTATATTTAAATTCCATTGTCAAATTATTTTTTAAATTTATGATATAACAGTAAATGTGGTTTTTTTACTACCTCGATAGAGAAGATCTAGTGGCAGATCTAATTACCACCATAATTTCAAAATAATGGTGAGCACAAATGACAGTTTGAGATATCTGTGACAACTATATCTATATTGAAACTATCTGTAATATTTATTGGTGACAAAGACACATTAGTGCTAATACTACTAGTATGGCTATGCCTATATACATAATTAGGCAAAATGCTAAAATTCAGTTAGAATTTGAAATAAGTGATGTAACTTCTACCATCCAAGTTCACGGACCCCTAGAAAGATCACTATGAAGGTCATGGAAATGCCCTGCTAAACTTTCCTGCCACCCCCACCCCAGACCCACTACCACATTTGTGCAGAGTCCACATTTGTCCCGGGCTGTTCCCAGGCAATGGCTAGCACGCCAGGGCTACCAGTGCAGACCCATTCCAGCAGGATAGGGGATTCCTCTAATGGACAACTTTGG
Organism: Choloepus didactylus; assembly: GCF_015220235.1. NCBI lineage: Eukaryota > Metazoa > Chordata > Mammalia > Pilosa > Megalonychidae > Choloepus > Choloepus didactylus. The sequence continues at coordinate 54,195,856 of NC_051310.1, read as the reverse complement.
CTCAAGGACTCATGATCAACCTGGCCAAAACATTCTTAGCACTGGGCTGCTGAGTCTTTCCCTACCCAGTCCTCCTTCCTTCTCCCTCTCTGATTCATAGGAGTCACAGAAAGTCATCTCTGGGCACTATCCCCTTTATCTTTCACAGGCTTTTGCCCAATACATCTCTTGTATGAGTGAGCCCATCGAGGCTCTGCTTCTCGGAGGACCTGAGCTGACACAATTCCTTTTAACTAAGGAAAACAGAAAGGCCTATTTAATTGAGTTTATTCAGACCTGATTATTGTGAGGACATTTGCACACATTGTGCTTACAACACTTTGCCAATATATACCACCTGATTTCAGAAAAGGACCTTGCAGAGAATTTTTTTTTTTAAAGATCTTTCCTATTTTAGTCATCTAAAGGAAGGGCCACAAAGGGTTAAGGCCAAAGATTAGCCTTTCTGAATAGATAACAGTGGCTCATTAGGAATCTGGAACAGAAAGAAAGGAATTAAGACCTGCCATGTCAGCACCAAGACTTCTGTTTAAAAAGTATGATTTGAAAGATACCCAAAGTCAACTCATCAGAATACCCTACTCCTCAGTCCTGAGAGCCACCTCTGGCTCAATGTTATGGGATATGAAGTAGAGAAATATAGAGTAGAGAAATTAGTATACTGGATGGCTAGATATAACTTAGAATTGCAGAGAAGAAAATGGGGATTATAACAGGTAAATTTTAATGGAGAAAGAGGCATGTCCCTTTCCTGCTCTCCACCCCTTCCACGAGGGATTTCAGGTATAGCACCACCACAAAAAGTGACATTAGAACCAAAATAGTGAACAAGAATAACAACAAATAAAAAGAGGATGTAAATAAGCCCCCCAAAATCAAGATCAGAGAAATAAACACAAGACTCTAAGGTCCTTCAGAGTCAGTAGAGTGGATGGGCAGAAATGTATTCTTAGAAACCCAAGTTGAAACTTGGAACATATTTTCCCACCAAGACCTCATCTGGTGCACTGGTTTGACTCTGTAGGACCCTTAACAGAAAGTCTACTTCAGGAACATTGTGGGCGAAATCAGTTGCTATGGGCTGCCCCATGACACATAACATGGTTTCAGCATAGAAAATGCCCTCTGCGTTTCAAGTCAATTTTTGTAAAGCAATTCATTTGGAAATGGGGAACATCCTGTGTTTTCCTAGAAGAAACACAGGAATTCCTTTTTGCAAAAAGCACAGGGCTATTCACCATAGGCATCCCTGGTCAGTCTACCCACCTCTGCTAACCCTGAGTTACTGATTTACGAATCTCATGGTAATGGCCTGGTTTCACCGGCTTGATTCCATGCTAGAGAATAGCCAGCCTTTTGAGAAACTGGATCTGTAGTAGCAAAAATCAACCTGCTGATGCACTCTCATGACCCAAGTCACCTCTTTATTACTAGAGAACAATCTGCATGCAGAGACTATCTAGTTCGATTCTGACCTCAATATATTATATTTAAATTGTACTCTTCTACCAAGAACACTTAGAAAAATTGCCTCATTAACTCTCACTACTCCCTTGTGAAGTAAGAAATGGACAAGTACCATTATCTCAATTTTGAAGATAAAGACACTGAATCCTAAGATCCCAGGACTGTGAAGAACATCAAGAGGTCATCTGTTCTAAAGAGACTCAGACTTGCTCAGCAGATCACCTGAGGAGCTGGGCAAAAATACAGATTCACAGGCCCACCCCAGCCTCAGGGCTCAGCAGCACCAAGATACATGCAGCCCAAGAATCTGAATTTTTAACAAGTTCCCCAAGGAACTTTTTAATTTTTTAACTTTTATTTGTTTATTTGTTTGTTTATTTTTTTTGGTATAACCTGCCTAGCCCAGTTCATGAGCTGGCCTTTGGGAACCATTGAAATGATCTAGTCTTTCTCAGATTTGAGAACCATATGGACAGGTGCCTTTTATAACATAAACATGAACCTCCAGTGCTAAAAAATTATTTTTATTTTAATGTTAAATCATACAAACCTAAGCCTAAATAAAAACTTCTTATGCTGTTAGCTCCTTTACAACTACAAAACCAAAACAAAGTTCATAAATTACATAGAATCCCAATGAAGTCCAAATTGACCGCACCAGTCACTGTGTAACTGCTGTGTAGACTGCAGCCGTCCTGGTCCCAGACAGCGTGGGAGGCTCTGACCACACGCGTAGCAGGAGCCATCCTTCCCCCACAGTTCTCTCCAAGAACCACAGCTTTGTCTGCCTTAGGCTAGGTCTGCCTTTGGCTAGATCTGCCTTCGGCTACGTTTGCTTTCCACGAGGTCTGCCTTAGGCTAGGTTTGCCTTCCTGCCACCTGCCTCAATGTCATGACCTTCTCTGCATGAGAATGTGATATAAACTCAAGGCAAATGCAAATGTAGGCTTTCTCATCACATGGCATACTCAGCTATAAGAGGTCAGCCAAATAATCTAAAAGAAGCTTATCCTAATGTGTTTACATTTTCATCCAAATGCAAGCACAAGATTTACATTTTCTCTAATCTGTCTTCTTTCAGAGTCATAATTCAGTGAATGGGGGTCTTAATTTCTTAGTAGTAGTTAACACATATGGTGCTTACTATGCAGCAGCACAGTGCTATAAGCGCTAGACATGGATTAACTTGTTTACTCCTCTTATCAACCCTATAAAGTAAATGCACACATTATTTCCATTGCACAGATGAAGGAACTGGGACAAGAGAGGTTAAATAACTTGCCCAAGATCACACGACTAGTCAGTGGCAGACTAGGGATTTGAACCCAGGAGTTTGGCTCCAGAGTCTGTGCTCTTCATCACTAATTGTGTTTACTTCTCATGAGAGGTATTACACACTTTAAGATTATTGTCTGACTTTTCTCTGCTTCCAGCAATTAAGAATCTGAGGCAATGGATTCAGGCTGGCATAAATTAGGAGTTCAGGTGAGGGGTGGGTGGTTGTACTGCAAAGGGATAAGAAGAAAGCCTTAGAGACTCACCAAGTCCAAAAGTCAGGCAATAAAAAATAGATGGTGAATGAAGTGGGGTCCCTTTCCCTTAATCCTAAAACATCTGCAAAGCAACAGTGTTGTGTAAACGGCATTAGGCCATGAGGAGAGGGGAGTGAGACTGGGCCTGTACCAGTTAAAGGAAGCAAAACTTTACCGTTTAGGGGAGGCAAAGCTGCTGTTGCAAGCATCAGCCAAGCATAACCCTTTTAACAATAACTGCTCCAGGTCCAAGTGAAACTTTTTGTAACCCTTTAATAATCAATAGCTGCTCCAGTTCCAAGTGAAACTCTTTGTGAAATTGTTTCTTTGTGAAATTGTTTTTTGTGATCAATAACTGCTCCAGTTCCAAGTGAAACTCTTTGTAAAATTGTTTTTTGTAATCAAGAGCTAACTGCCAACTCTGCTTCTGTTAGAATAGCTTGCTTGCATTCCTAGGATATGGTTTCTGCCTATATAAGTCTCAAGCACTCTCAGGTCGGGGCTGCTGCTTGCTGAACTCCCTGCGCGGAGTGAGAAACGGCAGCCGCCGGCCGGCTCATAAAGGCTCTTTAAATTCTGTTTGGCTGTTTCGTACTTTAACTCGCGGGCACCACAACAGTGAATAGACCATTGTTCTAGTTTGTTAATGCTGCGGAATGCAAAACACCAGAGATGGATTGGCTTTTATAAAAAGGGGGTTTATTTGGCTATACAGTTACAGTCTTAAGGCCATAAAGTATCCAAAGTAACACATCAGTAATCGGGTACCTTCACTGGAGGATGGCCAATGGCGTCTGGAAAACCTCTGTTAGCTGGGAAGGCACGTGGCTGGCGTCTGCTCCAAAGTTCTGGTTTCAAAATGGCTTTCTCCCAGGACATTCCTCTCTAGCAAGCTTGCTCTTCTTCAAAATGTCACTCACAGCTGCACTCCATTCAGTCTCTTTGAGTCAGCATGTTTTATATGGCTCCACTGATCAAGGCCCACCCCGAATGGGTGGGGCCACACCTCCATGGGAGTATCCCACTAGAGTCACCTCCCACAGCTGGGTGGGGCACATCTCCATGCAAACAACCTAATCCAAACATTCCAACTTAATCCCCACTATTCTGTCTGCCCTACAAGATTGCACCAAAGAATACGGCTTTTTCTGGGGGATATAATACATTCAAACCGGCACATTCCACCCCCTGGACCCCAGAAAAACATATTCTTTCCAAATACAAAATACATTCATTCCATCACAATATCACAAAAACTTAAATCATTTCAGTAACAAAAGTTAAGTACAAGATCCTATCAAAATCAATTACAGGCATGGTGGGTCCTAAGGCATAATTCTCCTTTAGCTTTGGATCTGTGGACTTAGAACAAGTTATATGCTTCCAATATACAAAGGAGGGACATTCACAGGATAAACATTCCCATTGCCATAAGGGGAAAGAGTAAGGAAAACAGGGTTAACAGGACCAAAACAGTTCCTAAAACCTGCAGGACAAACTCCATTAGATTTCAAAGTCTGAGAGTCATTAACAGAATAACGTTGCATCCTTGGGGCTTGAGAGAGCGGGAGCCTAACCCTTCCTAAGGGCCTTTTTGACAGCCCTTTCCTCTCCAAATGCTTAGGTGAGTGCTCCAACATACCCACACATTGGGGAGACCACCTTCTTGGCCCCACCCTTCTCAAACATCGGGGCAGCTCCCGGATTCCCTTCCATCTCCCAGGCACACGCTCAACCCCTTCAGAACAGTGTGGTGGCAGCCAGGCTCTCCCCAATTCCCTGGGAATGTGCTCCAACCTCTTTGGGACCTGAGGTGGCAAAACTCTTCCAGAGCATCAAGGTGGAATGCCCACCCTCGACCTCTGGGGCAAACTCACCCTTTCCATGCATGTGGGCTGCTCCGTTATCCCAGCCTGAGACCTCCTGACTCCAGACCTCAACCTCCATGGCTCTGTCTTTAAAGAGATTTTTCCTTTAATTTTTTCCTTGTCTGTCTCTTCCAGTCCAGACCGGCAATGGCTCTGTCTATAAAGATCTCGCAAAAATTCTGTTGGCTTTGCATGAAGCATGCAGGGGTCAAAGCCATCAGACAATAGGACTTTCCACAAATCCTTTCTGGATAATTCCATCTCCAATCCTGGCTTGTACTGAAATGGTGGCTGGGTTCCATGTTTGGTTACATCCTCACGTTGGGCTGTAGCTTCTGGGATTCCACCCCCTGGAGGCTCGTAATTTTCAGCTTCTGGTCTCTTTGAACCCAAGAGTTCAGTTCTAAGTTTATCTCTTTCCGCTCGCATTTTACTATAAGCTGCAAGGAGAAGCCAGGTTATGTCCTCCACACGTAGTCTGGAGATCTCCTCAGCTAAGTATTCCAGGTTGTTGCTTCCAGATTCTTCCTTCCATCTGACAGCAGGACTCAATTTTGCCAAATTCTGTGCCACTTTAAAACAAGGATCACCTTTCTTCCAGTTTACAACAACACATTCACCATTTCTGTTCAAGGCCTCGTCAGAAGTATCTTTAGAGTCCATATTTCCATAAACAGTCTCTTTAAAGCGAAGCTAGAACAGATTTTGGTACCGAAAGAAGTGGGGTGCTTTTGCTGCTGAGTTTGCAAATACCAAACATGTTGGAATGGCTTTTTAAGTGGATAATGGGGAGTTTCTGGAAGAATTGTGAGGAGCTTGATAGAAAAGGCCTAAACTACTTTAAAGAGACTGAATGGAGTGCAGCTGTGAGTGACGTTTTGAAGAAGAGCAAGCTTGCTAGAGAGGAATGTCCTGGGAGAAAGCCATTCTGAAACCAGAACTTTGGAGCAGACGCCAGCCATGTGCCTTCCCAGCTAACAGAGGTTTTCCGGACACCATCAGCCATCCTCCAGTGAAGGTACCTGATTACTGATGTGTTACCTTGGACACTTTATGGCCTTAAGACTGTAACTGTGTAGCCAAATAAACCCCCTTTTTATAAAAGCCTATCCATCTCTGTTGTTTTGCATTCCGCAGCATTAGCAAACTAGAACAACCATCTATCCAGAAAAGCTAGGTGAAGCAGAAGAATCTGGATACATGTCAGTAGGAATGAAACCAAGGAACAAGATGAGTGCACAGGTCTGAAGCAGAGGTAAGGCAGAGACTGAAAATACTAAGCAGAAAAGTTTTTGGCATGATCGAGAGGATATTGTTCAAGTTACCAAGTTAGCTCCAGTAGAATCCTGTAAAGTGGAACCCCAGTCGGCTGAATACGAATTTACACATTTTCTCAAGAGAGGTAAAAGTTGACACGAGAATCTCTGGAGAGTTAAAGCCACAAAAGCTCACAACAGGAAAAACTCAAGACTCCCTCCTCAAAGATGTTTGGATCTTTTATCTTGCCATCTGCCAGGCATTTAAGTGAACTTTGCTAACTTTTACTTCCTTCTGACACATTCTAAAAATATAAAGGCATCAAGCAACATCAGGTTGCTATGGGCTCAATCACAGATGAAGCAAGAAGACCAAATGGTTGTGCTACTTTGGTGAATGTCATGCGTTTCAAAAAGCTTATTTGGGCATAACTAGAAAGAGGCTGCCTAAAAGGAAAAGTGGGTTTGTGTGGTGATAATAAGTGATATCCCTCTAATACTGACCAATATTACTTTGTCCCGCCCTTCAAATTATCTGAACATTAACCTTGGGAGTCACCACTTTATGTCTGGGAAGTTGGCACATTTTCTAGTAAAAGGGTAATTTTTTAAGGGAACTAAAAAAATGAGGAAAATTTTTAAAAACACAAGAAAATGTTAGAAATGATAAGAAATGAAGAAAAAAGAGAATGTGAGCATATAAGCAAGAGGAGAAACAAGAGAGACATATGGTATATGAGAGAAAGGAGAACAAAGGGGAAAATAATTATTTTAAATGACTGACATTGAGTAAGAAGAGAAAAAGTCATTCAAATGCAATTTGGTAATGCTTTATGCCCATGATTAAATCTTTTTTATCATAAATAAGAACATAAACCCAGTGGATTTTTGATCAATCAAAATAGCAGTAAGCCTCAGTGATAAGAGGAAAAGAAACCTGAGAAAAAAGTCAAAGAAAAACTGTGCTACAGAGACGATCTTTCACTACAAGACATACTTGTTTCTGAGCTATAAAAAATGTCATAATCATAGGTACGCAATTTCAACTTTTTTCAAAGAGACCTTCCCCCAATCTGTGTCAGCAGTAAGATTTTATATATGATGGTTTCAGCACCCAAAGTAGCATCTGTTTTAGGTTGCAATATAGAAGCAAAGATGTAGACCCAGAAGAACCAAACATTTTGAACCTGACAAGCCTACATAAATTCTCCAGGATGATTCAATTCAACCATTTATTAAGCATCTTCTGTGACCAGGCACTTGTGGGAGGGATTGCGTAATAGATACAGAAATTATCAAGATCCATTCCTTGTCTTCAAGAAGCTTATAATTCCACAAGGAAGTTCCTGTGAAAATTAACATAAGACATGGTGTGGTGATTTAAGGTTGTTATGTACCCCAGAAAAGGCCATGTTCTTTTAATCCATTCCCGTGGGTGCAGACCTATTGTAGGTGGGACATTCTGATTACGTTATTTCAACTGAAATGTGACCCACCCCATTCAAAGAGGGTCTTCACCCCCTTACTCAAGTCCTTTGTAAGAGGCTGAAACACATACAGAAGCTAAGAGGTGAAATTAAGAGAAGCTCATAGAGAAAAGCCCCACAGAAGCTCAGAGAAGAAGCCACCGAAGCCAGAATCTGAAAGCAATGAAACCTGGGAATGAAGGATCAGCAGGCACCAGCCTTGTGACTTCTCATGTGACAGAGGTGTCCCAGATTCCAGTAGCCTGTCTTCAGAGAAGGTATCATCCTGTTGATGCCTTAATTGGGACATTTTCAAGGCCTGAGAACTGTAAATGGTAAGCTAATAAATCCCCATTGTTAAAAACCAGTCCATTTCTGTTATATTGCATTCCAACAGCTTTAGCCAACCAAAACACATGGTAAGTCCCCATGACGGGAGAGATGGCTGCATAGGTGATGGACGAAGACCTTAATTAAGAAGTATTTATATTACTAAGGATATTTGAGAGAGAACTCACTTCCCTCTGAGGTTTTTCAAAGTCACTGACTTAGTGACGTGAGGGCATCACACAGTGAGCTCACCCTTCTCACAGCACAGGCACACTTCACGGTGCAGATGGCTTTCGCCTCTGTGCTTTGATCTTCCAACGGGCAAGGCAAATGCTGTTTGCTGACTGCACACGTACACATCTCTCTAACACTACAGACGCAGGCCTGCAGAAGGGGTGGGGGACAAACAGACTCTTCTCACAGGTCAGCAGAGGCAGGAGTAGAGTTTTTGTCTGCTTTACTCACACAGTTCGGTCCAAGCCAGTCCAAGAAGGTCCACATTCCTCAAAGTCCTATCTTCACACTAGCCAAACCCACTCCTTCCCTCTTTCTACTTGCTGGACAGTCATAGCCAGTGGCAAATAAATTGCCCATGTGAGTGACTGCATAGTGAGCAACTGACCAAGGAAGAACATAAAGAAAGCAGGTACACTCACAGAGACCTGTGGTCACCCTGGAGCATGAACCACCTGGGGGTGAACGACCAGCTGCTCAGCTGAGTAACCAGTAAAAAAAGCACAGAACTGTTTTCTCAGTCTTGTCTTGTTTTGATATTTGTTTCACTTTGTTGGTTTTTGTTTCTTAATTACCAGATGTGTGTATTTAGAAGAAGGAAGATCTGAGTAGAGGGTCTGGCGTTAAGCTCCTTCACTTCCTAATGACAGCCATACTTCAGCCATCATGTCACAGAGAGGAATGAAGGACATCCATTGAGGATAATTTCACAAATAATGGAAAGATGCCCCTTTGAAACATTTTTCTTTGTATGCTGCAAAGTCAGGCTGCAGCTATTTCAGGAATGCAATTATGACTGATCAGACACCAAGGACTCTACACCTCTTCTATTTGGGGGAGGGGGTTATAGAATCTAATAATATTGATTCCTCTGCTCCTGCCAGATGGAAAATCTTCAGAGATGCAAAATCTGTGGCAGCTCTGCAGGTAAATTGTGTGATTTAAAGGGCAGCACTAAAGGAAAACTGTAAAACTAACGAAATCATTTTCCAGAACTAGTTGATGACTTCAGAAAACAACGAATTAATTAAAAGGCCCCTCCATAGTAAATCGAAACATATATTTGCAGCAGCTTTGGTGCAGATGGGGTGAGTGGTCATGCCTTTGGGATGAGTGAGGAAGCCTGACAGATGCTGCAAGTCTTTAATACAAGAGCCACTTTTAAAAGAGGGCTGCATTTGTTCTAATGTCCACATATCATAGCCCATCACTGGTCCAGGCTATGACTACTGAGTGTTCAATGGATTCAACTTCAGCACCACTACCCTGACAAAGGGAATAGGTCTGCCAAATAAAGCAAGTAACTGTGCTTGAATAACCAATATATTCATATAGATAACCTTTATGGAGTGGATACCAACTCTTTAGACTTTCCATAACTCTTGGTAAAATAGATTGTCATTTTTTAATCCAAACCATCCTTGTCTCTTTCAATCCTGGACTTCACAGTTCTTGATTTAATTTCTATTTCTTCAAATTCAAAGGTTCATATGACCTTTGTCCTTTGGCCTCCAGAGGTCCCTCAGGAGTCCATCCTCAGACTCAAGCTCTTAACTCTATATAATTGGCTGTAGGACGTACGAAGGAGTGACCTGCTGAGCCTCTGGCCTACTTCTCCCACCTGATGGAGCTTCCTTAGTAGACATTCTAGGCTTAATATCTAGTTAACAACTCAAAATAAAACACACAAATAGAAAGAGAAAACTCTAGCATTTTCTAAGACTGAATGTTGGGAACCATTTTCAACCTCTCTTTCTGTTCCAGGCCACTGTGGAAGCCCTGAAGTATGACTCAAAGGCTCTCTGCTCATCCAACACCCCAGACCTTATTCCAGGGTCTCCCACCCAGATTACTCCCAATATTTACAGCCCCGTTCTGGCCTAGCATCTAAGACTCTCCGCATTTGGACCCATCTTAACATTTCTACTCTCCCAGACACAGACCTTGAGTGCTAGTGCAAGCAGGTACTCTGCCATTTGCACCCCTACCCCCATTTCTCTTCTCATTTTCTCACAACACTTTTGCTCATTATTACACCAGATAACATTTCCTGTAAACTTATTAAGTAGTTTGCACACATGGTGCAGCTCACAAAATAAATCTATTTCTATCCCCATTTTACAGAGGAGGAAGCTGAAGAAGAGCAGGTTCATGGAGACAATCTATAAACACGATTCCAACTGCCTCTTAACTTCAAAGCTTTTCATCAAAACATTTTCAGATCTATTTTTGTTCATTTGTTTGCCCCTCAGCTACATTCCGTCAGTGAACCACCCCCATCCATCTCAAAACAGCTCTTTCCCTTGGCTTCTGAGACCCCACCCCTCTTCACACATCTCTGGCTGTCCCTCTTCAGCCTCCTTTGAAATATTACAATTCCCTAAGGTCCAGTACCAAGCCATTAACCTTCTCCCTCTATAACTTGCTTCCCAGGCATTATCATCTACTCCCATGACATCAATTACCATCCAGCGCTGATGACCGTAAAATTTATAGCTTCAATTCAGCCTCTTTTCTCAGATTCAGACATATCTCTCCTTCAGTGTCTCTCATGCACTTCCAAGTCAACACACCCGTGACTGAACTCATGGGCTCTCTCCCTGCCACTCCTACTCATCCCTAACTCAGGTCATCATCTGGTCTCCACCCTCTCAGTAAGGGCACAACCACTCACCCCAAGTGCACCAGCCAGAAACCTATGAGCCACCTTAACGCTTCCCTGCCTTCCCTCCCAAGATCCAATCAACCACCAAGACCTTTTGATTTTACTTCCGCTTTTCTCTCTGTCCCAGTTGAAACCGTCTCTACCACTTGCCAGTGGATTGTCACACGCTCTTCACTGGCTTCCCTGCATCCACTCTTGTCCCTCCCCTACTCCATTTTCCACTCTTTATATAGCATTCTTTGCAAGACATCCTGCAGCCAGAGTGATACCTTTTAAATGCCAATATCATATCAGAACCCTTCCATGACATTCCATTGCCCACAGCAATAAAATCCCAACCCTGCCTAGCTTTGGCCCCTGCCTAGTTCACCAGCCTAACTATGCACTTTCTCTTGGATCCAGCTCACTGGCCTACTTTCAAGTCCTCAAATTATTTCTGCCTACCTCCAGCCTTCACAAATCTATTGCCTTTGCCTGAAATGCTCCTGTCCCAGCCCCATTCCCCTTACCTTAAAGATCTCAGCTCACAGACCCGATCCTCAGAGGAGCCTCCTCTGAGCCTCAGACAGGTCAGGACATATGCTAGATCTCTGGCCACCTAATCTTCTTTATGGCATTTATCATGATTGCAATTTCAAGATTTATGATTGCTTAAATAATGTCTGTCTACCACCCTCCACTAAAATCTAATGCATGCCTGTGTCTTTATATAATGTTTTTCACACCACCAATGTTTATAAATGTTATCACAGTTAAATGATATTTATATCAATAACATAGTTATCATGTTATAGTATATCAACTTATTCTCTAAAGAGCCAAAAAGATTTAATTTCTTAGAGTTGAGTTGCTGAGACACTGATACTTAGACTTAGCACCTTAGTACCTCTCAAAAACCCTACAGAGTGAGGAAACTAAGACACAGAAAACAAAATAACTGGTACAAGGTCCCTCAGTAAGTACCTGGTGGAGCCAGGAATCAAACCCTGAGCTCTCTGACCCAGAGCTCATGGTTAATAAAACATGTGAGTGATGCTAAGCCAGCTGTGGTTCCACCTGTGGAGCTAAGCAAGTTTAGAATGAATGATCACACAAACTTCCATTTCACTTCTCATATGGAGACTGGTGGTGTATAGATTCTATGGCATGACCAAGGTTACTCCCCTTTCTGTTGGCCAACTGAGTGATGAGAAATCCTTTGAAACTGTATTGAAATGTGCAATGAAGAGTTAGCTACCTACAAAGCTATACCTATATGGCTTCCTGACTACATACCACCTAAGGACATTCTTTTTCCTCAAACAATTATATGGGAATGTCACTTACCAGTAAAACTACCAAGGTCTGCAGAATCACATAGAACTTGTGTGTGACAGTTTGAGCACAAAATACTGCACTGAAAATTTAGATGCAAGATATAATTTTTAAGTCCTTTAATTTCACTTGGGTTTGGTCCAGGACAAACCATTATTTTCCACCCACCCTGGGTAAGCTCGTGGCAGGCACCCTCTCTTTTGTACCTGGATTTCAGGAGAGGCACAGGCTATACTGCTAAATGGAGAAAGCAACATAAACCTGTGTGACTTCAATCTAAGTGGCTGCCACGCTGCCTGAAGTCCTCAGGACTGCCCAAACCACGCGCTAATGCATATACATAGTCTTCACCATGGAAATGAAAGGAAAGTACAAAGAAAAAATATTTCCAATTTGATCCTATATACAACCACGTTTCCTCTCATGTATTAATTCTGATAGAGAAGGCAACAAAATATGCCCCAGACCAGACAGATATACATATCATCTACTTAGCACTTAGAGCAAAACAAGCATTCAGTTAGATTTTTCAAACATTCATTTAACAAAGAGTTTAAAAGCTTATGAAGTATATGAAAATGTGCTAAATTTGTAGAAGGATTTGAGGTGAAATAAACAGAGCTTTTTTTCTGTACTTCAGGATCTTATAATCTTAAAGGGATCATATATGCAAATAACTTTAATGTAAGGCCATATAATTACCTCAAATTTAAAGTGCTGTCTTTAAAAATATTCATTGGTCCATGGGCCAGTGATATCAGGACAACATCTAGGAGCTTGTAAGATATGCAGGATCCCAGGCCCCACACCACACCCCCGAATCAGAATCTGCATTTTAGCCAAATCCCTAGATGACTCAAATGCCAAATAAAGTTTGAGAAGCACTGCTTTACATTATTTGGTGTTCAGTCACTGCCCACCAGTAACAAACTTGATGGAAGCTGACTTTAAAACAGGGGCTCAGATTTTTATAAAATAAATGCTTAATACACTGTTTTTAAAATAAATCTCTGAGGGATTTGTTTTCAAATTTAAATGTGCAAAATGTGATTCAAAAGCTCAGCAAACTACATGGCCCTGCATTTTAATTTTATCTGGTAAGTACTCAGACCCTTGCCTGAAAGGCTAAAGGATTTAAAAATACAGCTCTATTCATAGAGGTGAGAATATTTTCTTTTAAAGCTTGATATGTATTAAGTTGACCTTGCAGAAGTCACTGGAGGAGGTGGAAACTTTTATCAAGAAGTTCAGCCAGATGACAAAAAAAAAAAAAAAAAAAAAAAAAAAAAAAAAACACTTCTAAAAGGAATGTCACCAGAGGGAACTAAGATGGGATCCCTCCCAACTTAAGAAGAGCTGATGCGTCATAAAATGTGAGGGCAGAAAAGACCTTAGAGGTTATTCTCTCACTCTGCTTCCTTCCCAAAGAATATCATTCTGCAGTACTTTGAATCTATAGCATCTTTCTCCAGTGAGCTCCAAAAGATTCACATTTATCAACCAACCAATCAACAATCCATAACTATTGTTCGATCTTCCAATATCTGCAAACTGCTGTGAGGAGCAATAAGATATGTTTGTTCCTTTACAAAGCTTATGGTTTACTGAAATGAAATAAAAGCTCAGAACAACCAGAGTTAAGATGGACAGTAAAGAGATGCTTCAGGAGGTGAAAGAGAACCATTGAGATGAGGTGTCAAAAAGCACTTCATGTTTGTGGATGCAACCTTGGAAACCATCAGTCCCAGGTCTTCCTTCATAGCTAAGGATACTGAGGTGCAAGGGGTTAGGTGCTTTGGCAAAGATTGCAGTGCAAGTCTCTGGCTGAACTAGAGCAAGAAACCCAGCCTACTGATTCCAATTTCTTCCACCATGCCACATTGTCCCTCTTCAGTGTTGGCTTTCTGGAGTTGGGCTCAAAAGCAAAGAAAAGTTGTCCCCCAAAATCCATTCCTCCCTTTTGCTATGGGAACCATATCTGGGCACATGCTGCCTAGCTATCCTAGTTTTCTAGACTTCCTTGCAGTTAGGTGTGGCCCTGTGGCTAAATTGTTGCTAATGGCCAATGAAATGTTAGTGGAAGTGCTGTACACAAATTAAGGACTTGCACTTTCAGAAAGCTGATGTGCCTACTTGGCATTCTCCTTCCCCTTCCCACCAACTGCAATCTGGAAATCGACAATGCCCTAGAAGATGGCAGAGCCACAACTTGAGAAGGAACCTGGATCCCTGAATGACCGCATGGAGCAGAGCTACCAACCAACTTGAAATATTTAGCTCAGAGTTTTATATGAAAAATAAATAAACATCTCTCTCCTTTAAGTCACTGAATTATTTTTGGGTCTCTTTGTTATAACAAGCGACCATATTCTAATCAATATAGGCTCTAAAGGTTAAATGAAATTAATTGCATGTGAGATATAATAAGTCTGTTTCTTTAAACTTTAATAATAAGTATCACTTTGCATTAATTCCTTGACCTACGTCAGCACCTATATTCATTGATGTAGATATAGACAGATATTTTACTGGGCAAACAGGCAATGTTTTATTGGGCCTGTACTAGGTGTCAAACAATTTGTTAAGCAACTTACATACAACAGATTTTTCAATCTTTTCAACAATGCTATGAGCTAGGTACACTTATTATCTTTAATTTACAGATGAGAAAAAAAATGAGGCCTAGAGCAATGAATTAAGTCATATAACTAGTTAGTGTTGAGTAGAATTCAAATCTAGATATGTGTGACACTAAAACCAGTGCACTTTCCAAAAATGCTATATTTCAAGATTGTGTGTGTGTGTGTGTGTGTGTGTGTATTTTGACAGGCAGGAATCAGGTGAGTAAAATAAGTGAGGCAGTTAGATAGAGTGACTGCAACTCTGGGCTGGGAGTCAAGAGACCTGGGATTTTCACAGGTTACAACTCTGGACAAGTTATTTATCTTCTTAGTTCTAAATGCCCTCGAGGGTAAAATGCATTACCTGAACAAGTTGCTATAAAGCCACACTTGCCACTCACTCACTGAGACAACCTACCTATACAACCACTCTTCGACTCTCAAATCTGAACCAAACCGAAGACCTTGCTAGAGAAATAAAGGTTGCTCTCCACTGAAGGAACAGCATACTATGAAAGTTTCAGTTAGCAATATAAAACAATCTCAGTGCACCTACCAACACAAATGCAGAGTTTGAGTCATAGATTAATTACCCTTCTTTCTTGTTCAGATATGATTCTTAATTTTTCTTCAACTAGTAACTGTCCCAGAATGGAAGGTAGGAAATTCACCTCTTTTCCACCATTGTTTTTCATCTCATCCTTGCTCATAAAGCAGTAAAATTAAAGAAATCAGCACAGGAAAGTTCTATCATAAGCCATAGAATGGAGAAGAATTGCAAAGAGTCATAGAGACATGGTCTTAGGAATAGTGAAAGAGGTGACTGCTTCTTAAAGTGGGGATCTTTAAATGCTGGACAATGCAGTGGAGAGACGTAGAAACAGCAGTTTAAAGACAAGCTAACAGCCCATCCTGGAAATATAAAGAGAAGGGCCTGTGGGATACAAATGATCATCAGAAGATGGCTGCATTAGCACAGGTCAAAGCTGAGAGTCTTCTGTAACTGGAGAAGGCTGCATAAAATATTTAAATGACTTTTCTGGTATTTCACAGTTCCCAGGGTAGATATAAATCTGGGAGGCCATGCTCTCAGGGGACCTGCTAATTGCCAGACACTTTATCCTGCCTGAGACAGCAAGAGTCCCACAGAACTGTTAAAAAAAAAAAAAAAAAAAAGCTAAAAAAGAGCCCAGACTTCAAGTAGAGATAAGAATGAAGCAGATCTGGTTATAGCTAGGGCAAATCGGGCCAAAGGGTAAAGGAAATACTGACTGTGATTTAAAACTTCAACTTCCATGTGAGACCAAGGGAAGAGATGTTTGTTTGTTGCGGGATCTATATTTTCTAAGCAATTTAACTTGTACAGTCAGTTTGTTCAAACACCATAATTACATGGAACTTTGAATAGGAAGTGAGATTGGTAGGTTTGTATAGGTTAGTGTGAAATAGCAACACATTCCAAAGTAATTTGGGCAGAGAATAAAAATACATATGAAGAGCCCCCCTGAGGAGCTGGGGGAAATGCAGAGATGTTGGGCTTCCTCACCTGGATCGTTGCTGATGTTCTCACAAACATTGAGGACTGACGGTTTAGTATCCTGAGCCCTCTACCTTGGGGCTTGCCCTTTTGAAGCTTGTTACAGCAAAGGAGAGGCTAAACCTGCATATAATTGTGCCTAAGAGTCTCCCCTTGAGTGCCTCTTTGTTGCTCAGATGTGGCCCTCTCTCGCTAGCTAAGCCACCTTGGCAGGAGATCTCACTGCCCTACCCCCTACGTGGGACCTGACCCCCAGGGGTGTAAATTTCCCTGGCAATGCAGGATATGACTCCCAGGGATGAATCTGGACCCATTATCATGGGATGGAGAACATCTTCTTGACCAAAAGGAGGATGCAAAATGAAATGAAATAGAGTTTCACTGGCTGAGAGATTTCAAATGGAGTAGAGAGAGATGGACATTCTTACGCACTGTATAGATAACCCTTTTTAGGATTTAATGTATTGGAATGTCTAGAAGTAAATACCTGAAATGATCAAATTCCAACCCAGTAGCCTTGACTCTTGAAGATGATTGTATAACAATGTAGCTTACAAGGGGTGACAGTGTGATTGTGAAAACCTTGTGGATTGCACTCCCTTTATCAAGTGTATGGATGGATGAGAAGAAAAATGGGGACAAAAACTAAATGAAAAATAGGGTGGGATGGGGGGGATGATTGGGTGTTCTTTTTTACTTTTATTTTTTTTTTCCTATTCTGATTCTTTCTGGTGTAAGGAAAATGTTCAAAAATAGATTGGGGTGATGAATGCAAAACTATAAGATGGTACTGTGAACAGTTGATTATACACCATAGATGATTGTATGGTATGTGAATATATCTCAATAAAACTGAATTTAATTTAAAAAAAAAAACAGTCCTGCAGAAGGGGTGCAAGATTCCAGAAGAGCCTTGGCCAGGGTGCTAAATCTCATCAAGGAGTAATCTCTAACTTTAAAAGTCAACATTTACAGCCAGTGTTTTACACTGAGTATGCATTCCAAAGACCTAGAGAATACAGATTCCAAGAAAGAATATAGATCCTCTTTGGCTACTACTGCCTGAGGATCAGGTTCCAAACGGACTATTGAAAATGACTCAACTAATGCTTAGAAGACTAATCATCTAAAAAGCATCCTGTAAAATACTGATTCACATCACATCACTTGCCAAAAATATGCCACATAAAACTATCTGAAGCAGTAACTCTCTTTGAATATGGCATTTATGGGGAATTAATAACCAGCTGGAGACTGTGGACTTGACCAGAGCCAGCAGTTATCAATGCACAGGAAAAATTTTATACTTCTGGCTCATTTTTTTCAACAGTAGCATCCTTCAATGTGTATAGAATATAAAACCCTGGATGCTGCATTATATGTGAGTTCCCTGGTATTTTTAAATAGACTGGTGGACTCTCTTGTGACTACAGCTCCATATTTCGCACAATCGAAAAGCTAAGTAACAGGATCTGTCAGTGGAATGTTTACAGTTTTAAGCCATGTTGTCAACACACAGAAAACAAAGTGAGATTCAGACAAACTAAAACATAAAACTATCCTAGAACCTGCAAAAAAGGAAAAAATGCTTTCAATGTCTTCATATTAAGTCTATCGGGTTATAATCCATTTTAATCAATATTAAATCAGTTTTTAAGCAGTTTCATTGAGGTTTATCCATGTATCCAAAGTGTACAATCAATGGTTCACAGTATCATCACATAATTGTGCATTCATCACCACAATCAATTTTTGAACATTTTCATTACTCAAAAAAATAAAACCCACCAAAACATCCCATACCCCTTCTCCCCCACCCCGCATTATTGACCCTTAGCATTGATGTGGTACATTTGTTATTGCTGATGAAACAATATTAAAATATTACTGTTGTTTCAGTTGCTAAAGCTGACGAAATGCAATATACCAGAAAAGGACTGGCCTTAACAACAAGGATTTACTAGCTTACAAATTTACAGTTCTAAGGCCATGAAAATGTCCAAATTAAGGCATCAGCAGGATGATACCTTCTCCCCAAACACCAACGACCAGTGAGCTTGGGCTCCTCTGTCAGATAGCAAGGCACATGGCTAGGACTGCTGGCTCTTCTCTCCCTGGTTTCATTGTTTTCAGCTTCTGACTTCAGTGGCTTCCTCTCTCAGCTTCTCTGGGGATTTTTTCTTTTATACTCTTATAAAAGACTCCAGTAAGAGGATTAAGACCCATCTTGAATGAGGTGGGTCACATCTCGATGGAAATAACCTGATCAAGAGGTCCAATCTACAATAGGTTTATACCCACAGGAATGGATTAAAAGAACATGACCTTTCTGGGGTACATACAGCTTCAAACCATTACAACTGTTAACTATAGTCCACAGTTTGCAATAGTTTCATTTTTCCCATATACCACTCTATTATTAACTTCTTATAATAATGATGTACATTTGACCTAGATCATGAAAGAATATTTTTATATTTGTGCTATTAATCACAGTTATTGTCCACCACAGGGTTCACTGTGTTAGAGTCCCATGTTTTATCTTCTAGCTTTCCTTTTAGTGACATGCATGACCCTAAATTTCCCCTATCAACCAAAATCACACACATAATTCAGTGCTGTTAATTACACTCACCATAATGTGCTACCATCACCTCTATGCATTTCCAAACATTTAAATTCAACCTAGTTAAAAATTCTGCACACATTAAGCATCTGCTGCCCATTCTCTATCCTCATTCTTTCTCCTGGTAACCTGTATTCTAGATTTTAACTCCATGACTTTACTTATTATAATTAGCTGATATTAGTGATATCATACAATATTTGTCCCTTTGGATCTGACTTATTTCATTCAACATAATGTCCTCAAGGTTCATCCATGTTGTCACACTCTTCAGAACTTCATTCCTTTTTACTGCTGAATAATATTCCACTGTAAGTATATAACACATCTTGTTTATCCATTCATTGGTTGATGGGCACTTGGGTTGTTTCCATCTTTGGGCAATTGTGTATAATTCTGCTAAGAACATTGATGTGCAAATGTCTGTTCATGTCCCTGCTTTCAGTTTTTCTGAGTATATACCTAGTAGCAGGATTGCCAGTACATATGGCAGTTCTCGGGAACCCCTTCCTGGGGAACCATCCAACTGTCGCAAACAGTGGCTGTACCATTTTACATTCCCACCAACGGTGAGTAAGTGTTCCTATTTCTGCATATCCTCTCCAACACTTGTAGTTTTCTCTTTGTTTAACAGTGGCCATTCTAGTAGGTGTGAAATATTTCATTGTGCTTTTGATTTGCAGTTCCTTGATAGCCAGTGATGTTGAACATCTTTTCATGTCCTTTTTAGCCACTTGTATTTCTTTTTTGGAAAAATGTCTACTCAAGACTTTTGTCCATTTTTTTAATTGGGTTGGTTGTCTTTTTGTTGTTGAGTTGTAAGATTTCTTTATATATTCTAGATATTAAACCCATATCGGATATGTCATTTCCAAATATTTTCTCCCATTGAGTAGGCTGCCTTTTCACCTTTTTGACAAAGTCCTTTGTTGCACAAAAGTATTCAGTTTTGAGAAGGTCCCATTTATCTATTTTTTCTTTTATTGCTTGTGCTTTGGGTGTCAAGTCTAAGAAGCCTCTGCCTACCACAAGATCTTGAAGATACTTCCCTACATTTTCTTCTAGGCATTTTACGTTCCTGTCTCTCATAGTTAGGTCTTTGATCCCTTTTGAGTTAATTTTTGTATAAGGTGTGAGACAGGGGTACTTCCATTCTTTTGGCTATGGATATCCAGTTCTCCCAACACCATTTATTAAAGAGACTGTTCTGTCCCAGTTGAGTGGACTTGGCTGCCTTGTCGAAAATCAATTGACCATAAATGTGTGGGTCTATTTCTGAGCTTTCAGTTCGATTCCATTAATCAATACATCTATTCTTGTGCCAGTACCAAGCTGTTTTGACCACTGTAGGTTTGTATTATGCTTTAAAGTCAGGAAGTGTGAGTCCTCCAATTTTGTTCTTTTTCAAGATGTTTTTGGCTATTCAGGGCCCCTTGCACTTCCAAATAAATTTGATGATTGGCTTTTCCATTCCTTCAAAGTAGGTCACTGGAATTTTGATTGGGATTGCATTGAATCTGTAAACCCATTTTGGTAAAACTGACATCTTAACTATATTTAATCTTCGAATTCATGCACACAAAATATCCTTCCATTTACTTTAGGTTTTCTTTGATTTCTTTAAGTAAAGTTTTGTAGTTCTCTAAATACAGGTCCTTTACATCTTTGGTTACATTTATTCCTACATATTTGATTCTTAGTTGCTGTTGTAAATGGAATTTTTTTCTTGATTTTCTCCTGAGAATGCTCATAACTAGTGTATACAAACACTACTGATTTTTGCATGTAGATCTTGTGTCCCACCACTTTGCTGAACTCATTTATTAGCTCTAGTAGCTTTATCACAAATATTTCAGGGCTCTCTAAATATGGGATCATGTCATCTGCAAATGGTGAAAGTTTCACTTCTTCCTTTCCAATTTGAATGCATTTTATTTTTATTTATTTATTTATTTGTTTGTTTGTTTATTTTGGCCTAATCTCTCTAGCAGGATTTCTAGCACAATGTTGAATAAGAGTGGCGACAGTGGCAATCCTTGTCTTGTTCCTGATCTTAAAGGGAAAGCTTTCAGTTTTTCAGCATTGAGTGCAATGTTAGCTGTGGGTTTTTCATATATGCTCTTTATCACATTGAGGAAGTATTTGTTGTTGCTGTTGTTGTTTTTTCCTTTGTTCTTTTTTTTATTTTTTATTTTTTTTATTTTTTTTATCTATTCCCCTCTTTTGAAGTGTTTTTATTAAGAAAGGATGCTGGATTTTGTCAAATGCTTTTCTGCATCAATCAATTTGATCATGTAGTTTTTCCCCTTTGATTTGTTGATGTGGTGTATTACACATAGACACTCTCATATACATACACACACACATAGATACAAATATGCACACTGTGATGGTTAGGTTCATGTGTCAACTTGGCTAGGTGATGATGCCGAGGTGTCTGGTCAAGTACTGGCCTAATCATTACTGCAAGGACATTTGCGTCTGTTTAATAAACCAGAAGGCTGGCTTATTAAATCATCAGTCAGTTGATTGCATCTGTGGCTGATTACATCAATGGAGGGCGTATCTTCTGCAATGAGAGAATTCAATCAGCTGGATTTAATCCAATCAGTTGAACACGTTTAAGGGAGAAGAGAGAACGTTTCCTGCTTCAGCCAGCCAGCCTCTCCTGGGGAATTCATCAAAGACCTTCATCAGAGTTGCCAGCTCACTGCCTGCCCTATGGAATTTGGATTTGTGCATCCTGCTCTAAAGAATTTGGACATGTGCATCTCCACAGTTGCATGAGACACTTTTATAAAATGTCATATTTACAGATATCTCCTCTTGGTTCTGTTTCCCTAGAGAATCCTACTACACTTTCTTTTCAGTTTTTCGGAAGAATATGAGTAGAATTAATTCTTTCTGGAATGATCAGTAGAATTCACATGTGACGTCATCTTGTCCTGGGCTTTTGTTGGGAAGATTTTTGTTTATTTGTTTGTTTTAATTATATACAGTTGTATTGAGATATATTCACATACCATACAATCATCCATGATATACAATCAACTGTTCATTGTACTATCATATAGTTATGCATTCATCACCTCAATCTATTTTTTAACATTTTCCTTATACCAGAAAGAATAAGAATAAAAAATAAAAGTAAAAAAGAACACCCAAATCATCCCCCCATCCCACCTTATTTTTCATTTAGTTTTTGTCCCCATTTTTCTACTTATCCATCCATACACTGGATAAAGGGAATGCAACCCACAAGGTTTTCACAACCACACTGTCACCTATTGTAAGCTACATTGCTATACAGTCGTCTTCAAGAGTCAAGGCTACTGGGTTGGAGTTTGATAGTTTCAAGTATTTACTTCCAGCTATTTCAATGCATTAAATCCTAAAAAGGGTTATCTATATAGTGTGTAAGAATGTCCACCATAGTGACCTCTCGACTCTATTTGAAATCTCTCAACCAGTGAAACTTCATTTTGTTTCATTTCACATCCCCCTTTTGGTCAAGATGATGTTCTCGATCCCACAACCGGGTCCAGATTCATCCCCGGGAGTCATATCCTGCATTGCCAGGGAGATTTACACCCCTGGGAGTCAGGTTGTTGGGAAGTTTTTGATGAGTAATTCAATCTCTTTACTTGTGATTGGCTTGTTGAGGTCTTCTATTTCTTCTATAGACAATGTAGGTTGTTCATGCATTTCTAGAAAGTTGTATATTTCATCTAAGATGTCAAATTTGTTAGTAAAATTAGTTTTTGAATCTTATTTAATATGAGCATAATTTAATATCTTACTTCAACTTTTCCTAAGCTATATTTTATTCACTTTTTCATTTATCTGCCAACATTGAAAGACTGGGTAACTCATCTCTAGACTCTACTAAACAGGTTAATAAAGCAGCACTGTGATGGTTAAGTTCATGTGTGAACTTGGTTATGTTAAAGTGTCCAGTTGTTTGGTCAAGCAAGCACTGGACTGATTGTTACAGTGAGGCTATTTCATGGATTTAAATAATCAGTAAGTTGATTGCATTTCTGACTGATTACATCCTCAATCAACTAAGGAGATTGCCTTCAGCAATCAGAGAAGCCTCAATCAATCAGTTGAAGGCCTTAAAGGGAGAATTGATTATTTCAGCGATCAGAAAGAAGAGTTTCCCTTTCTACTTCAGCCAGCCAAGCTTCTCCTGGGGAATCCATCGAAAACGTTCATCAGAGCTCCCAGCTTACAGCCTGCCCTATGGAATTCAGACTTGCCCATTCCCACAGTTGTGTGATCCAATTTCTATAATAAATCTCATAATATTTACATAATATGTATATAATCTCCCATAAGTTCTGTTTCCCTGGAAAAACCTGACTAATACAAGCATTAATGAGTCAGTTTTGCTGTTGCTTCCTCTTAACTCTTTGTCACTAACAGGAAATAGTTTGTTCTTGGCTTTATTCCCCCACTGCACCAATTTGCCTCTTTGCTCTAACTCTGTGAACTTGCAGAAGACAATTTGTTTCCAATTCTCACAGATAAATTAACTACAATCTGCAAAGACTGGTCAAGATCTGGTAGAGGTATAAAGACTGAAAACATCTTTACCCTTCCAAATCATCCTCCAAAACCACGGTTTGATTAGTAGACACTGCAGGAGGAGTCTTAGATACAGATATTGCTGACAGGGAATGGCTGGTCACCTGTCACTTGATTTTGTAGATTATTCTTATAGGACTGCACCCTCTGAATGTGTATCAAGAAATATAAAAGCAAGGCAATGATCAGGTATATTTACAAAATACCTCTATGGCTGAAAAAGATCACTGCTCTTCAGAAGCAATCAAGACCAGAGGAAAGACGAGATCCTCAGGAATACTTCTTAAATCCATATCTACACCAAAATTTGGGATCAGGGTAGAAAGGAAAAAGCTGTTGCATCACATTTTACTCCAAGTAAAGGCTTCCCTTGGAGCTGTGGAAAGGAAACAACTACAGAGCCTGATGTGGCAGCCTTAGACTAGGGGTTAGAGGGGGAGTAACAGTCAGAATCCAGCTTGTGCTGGGCCCACTGCATAAATTGTCTCATTCACTCTTCACACAAGCCCAGAGAGGTAAGATTATCCCATTTTACACACAAAGAACTGGGACTCAGAAAGGATAACTCATCCATAATCACTCACTTATCACAAAGCTGAGAACTGAACACAGATCTGTTAGATTCTGACATTTTCATTAGCTATAATGCCTTCCCAGGAGAAGTTTGATAAATGGAGTAGCCAGAGGCAGAGAGGATAATCAGAAGGCGATGGAATACAGGAGCCCTGGAGAAAAGTGCTCAGTAGGGTCCAGTTTTGCAGAGAGCCAGGCAATGCAAAAACTGGAACAAGGTATGTGGCAAGTGATATTAATGAAAACAAGTGTTAGCTACATGCCAGGCACTATGCTGGATGCTTTACTGGTAATATCTCAATTAATCCTTACATCAGCCCTAGACATAGGCCTATTTTATTGACAAGCATAAACAAAGGCACAAGCAGGTTAAATAATTGGCCTAAATTGATACAGCTAGTAAAGAGTGGAGCCTGGACTTGAACCCAGATGTTCTAGTTCGCTAACGCTGCTGGAATGCAAAACACCAGAAATAGATTGGCTTTTATAAAGGGCGTTTATTTGGTTACACGGTTATAATCTTAAGGCCATAAAGTGTCCAAGGTAGCACATCAACAATTGGGTACCTTCACTGGAGGATGGCCAATGGCATCCAGAAAACCTGTTAGCTGGGAAGGCATGTGGCTGGCATCTGCTCCAAGTTCTGGTTTCAAAATGTCTTTCTCCCAGGACATTCCTCTCTAAGCCACAGCTCCTCTTCAAAATGTCACTCTCAGTTGCTCTTGGAGTTATTTGTCCTCTCTTAGCTTCTCTGGCCATCTTCAAACTGTCTCTCATCTGCAACTGCTCTCTCAGCTTCTGTGCATTCTTCAAAGTATCCCTCTTGGCTGTAGCAAGCTCGCTCCTTCTGTCTGAGCTTATATAGTGCTCCAGTAAACTAATCAAGGCCCATGCTGAATGGGCTGGGCCACACCTCCATGGAAATTATCCAGTGAAAGATCTTGCCCACAGTTGTGTGATCTTATCTCCACGGAAACATCCAGTCAAAAGTCTCCAACCCGAGGAGGCGGGGCAAGATGGCAGACTGGTGAGCTGTATGTTTTAGTTACTCCTCCAGGAAAGTAGGTAAAAAGCCAGGAACTGCGTGGACTGGACACCACAGAGCAATCTGTCTTTGGGCATACTTCATACAACACTCATGAAAACGTGGAACTGCTGAGATCAGCGAAATCTGTAAGTTTTTGCGGCCAGGGGACCCGCGCCCCTCCCTGCCAGGCTCAGTCCCGGGGGAGGAGGGGCTGTCAGCTCCAGGAAGGAGAAGGGAGAATTGCAGTGGCTGCTCTCATCGGAAACTCATTCTACTGATTCAAACTCCAACCATAGATAGACTGAGGCCAGACACCAGAGACTCTGAGAGCAGCCAGCCCAGCAGAGAGGAGACGGGCATAGAAGGAAAACAACACGAGAAGCTCCAAAGTAAAAGCAGAGGATTTTTGGAGTTCTGGTGAACACAGAAAGGGGAAGGGCGGAGATCAGGCCTTGAGGCGCATATGCAAATCCCGAAGCAAGGCTGATCTCTCTGCCCAGGGCACCTTTCCTTAATGGCCCTGGTTGCTTTGTCTATTAGCATTTCAATAACCCATTAGATCTCTGAGGAGGGCCGTTTTTTTTTTTTTTTTTTTTTTAAATCCTTTTTGCTTTTTCTAAAACAATTACTCTAAGAAGCTCAATACAGAAAGCTTCAAAGAATTGAAATTTGGGCACGTCAAGTCAAGAGCAGAACTAAGAGAGCTCTGAGACAAAAGGCAATAATCCAGTGGCTGAGAAAATTCACTAAACAACACAACTTCCCAAGAAAAGGGGGGTGTCCGCTCACAGCCACCATCCTGGTGGACAGGAAACACTCCTGCCCATCGCCAGCCCCCATAGCCCAGAGCTGCCCCAGACAACCCAGTGTGACGGAAGTGCTTCAAATAACAGGCACACACCACAAAACTGGGCGTGGACATTAGCCTTTCCTGCAACCTCAGCTGAAAGTCCCAGAGCTGGGAAGGGGGAGCAGTGTGAATTAACAGAGCCCCATTCAGCCATCATTTCAGCAGACTGGGAGCCTCCCAACACAGCCCAGCAGCCCAGAACTGCCCTGGGGGGACGGCACTCACCTGTGACATAGCACAGTCATCCCTCAACAGAGGACCCGGGGTGCACAGCCTGGAAGAGGGGCCCACTTGCAAGTCTCAGGAGCCATACGCCAATACCAAAGACTTGTGGGTCAGTGGCAGAGACAAACTGTGGCAGGACTGAACTGAAGGATTAGACTATTGCAGTAGCTTTAAAACTCTAGGATCATCAGGGAGATTTGATTGTTAGGGCCACCCCCCCTCCCCGACTGCCCAGAAACACGCCCCACATACAGGGCAGGCAACACCAACTACACACGCAAGCTTGGGACACCAATTGGGCCCCACAAGACTCACTCCCCCACTCACCAAAAAGGCTAAGCAGGGGAGATCTGGCTTGTGGAGAACAGGTGGCTCGTGGACGCCACCTGCTGGTTAGTTAGAGAAAGTGTACTCCACGAAGCTGTAGATCTGATAAATTAGAGATAAGGACTTCAACTGGTCTACAAACCCTAAAAGAACCCTATCAAGGACAGCAAATGCCACGAGGCCAAAAACAACAGAAAATTATAAAGCATATGAAAAAACCAGACGATATGGATAACCCAAGCCCAAGCACCCAAATCAAAAGACCAGAAGAGACACACCTAGAGCAGCTACTCAAAGAACTAAAGATGAACAATGAGACCCTAGTACGGGATATGAAGGAAATCAAGAAGACCCTAGAAGAGCATAAAGAAGACATTGCAAGACTAAATAAAAAAATGGATGATCTTATGGAAATTAAAGAAACTGTTGACCAAATTAAAAAGATTCTGGACACTCATAGTACAAGACTAGAGGAAGTTGAACAACGAATCAGTGACCTGGAAGATGACAGAATGGAAAATGAAAGCATAAAAGAAAGAATGGGGAAAAAAATTGAAAAACTCGAAATGGACCTCAGGGATATGATAGATAATATGAAACGTCCGAATATAAGACTCATTGGTGTCCCAGAAGGGGAAGAAAAGGGTAAAGGTCTAGGAAGAGTATTCAAAGAAATTGTTGGGGAAAACTTCCCAAATCTTCTAAACAACATAAATACACAAATCATAAATGCTCAGCGAACTCCAAATAGAATAAATCCAAAAAAAACCCACTCCGAGACACATACTGATCACACTGTCAAACATAGAAGAGAAGGAGCAAGTTCTGAAAGCAGCAAGAGAAAAGCAATTCACCACATACAAAGGAAACAGCATAAGACTAAGTAGTGACTACTCAGCAGCCACCATGGAGGCGAGAAGGCAATGGCACGATATATTTAAAATTCTGAGAGAGAGGAATTTCCAGCCAAGAATACTTTATCCAGCAAAGCTCTCCTTCAAATTTGAGGGAGAGCTTAAATTTTTCACAGACAAAGAAATGCTGAGAGAATTTGCTAACAAGAGACCTGCCCTACTGGAGATACTAAAGGAAGCCCTACAGACAGAGAAACAAAGACAGGACAGAGAGACTTGGAGAAAGGTTCAGTACTAAAGAGATTCGGTATGGGTACAATAAAGGATATTAATAGAGAGAGGGAAAAATATGGCAAACATAATCCAAAGGATAAGATGGCCGATTCAAGAAATGCCTTCACGGTTTTAACGTTGAATGTAAATGGATTAAACTCCCCAATTAAAAGATATAGATTCGCAGAATGGATCAAAAAAAATGAACCATCAATATGTTGCATACAAGAGACTCATCTTAGACACAGGGACACAAAGAAATTGAAAGTGAAAGGATGGAAAAAAATATTTCATGCAAGCTACAGCCAAAAGAAAGCAGGTGTAGCAATATTAATCTCAGATAAAATAGACTTCAAATGCAGGGATGTTTTGAGAGACAAAGAAGGCCACTACATACTAATAAAAGGGGCAATTCAGCAAGAAGAAATAACAATCGTAAATGTCTATGCACCCAATCAAGGTGCCACAAAATACATGAGAGAAACATTGGCAAAACTAAAGGAAGCAATTGATGTTTCCACAATAATTGTGGGAGACTTCAACACATCACTCTCTCCTATAGATAGATCAACCAGACAGAAGACCAATAAGGAAATTGAAAACCTAAACAATCTGATAAATGAATTAGATTTAACAGACATCTACAGGACATTACATCCCAAATCACCAGGATACACATACTTTTCTAGTGCTCACGGAACTTTCTCCAGAATAGATCATATGCTGGGACATAAAACAAGCCTCAATAAATTTAAAAAGATTGAAATTATTCAAAGCACATTCTCTGACCACAATGGAATACAATTAGAAGTCAATAACCATCAGAGACTTAGAAAATTCACAAATACCTGGAGGTTAAACAACACACTCCTAAACAATCAGTGGGTTAAAGAAGAAATAGAAAGAGAAATTGCTAAATATATAGAGACGAATGAAAATGAGAACACAACGTACCAAAACCTATGGGATGCAGCAAAAGCAGTGCTAAGGGGGAAATTTATAGCACTAAACGCATATATTAAAAAGGAAGAAAGAGCCAAAATCAAAGAACTAATGGATCAACTGAAGAAGCTAGAAAATGAACAGCAAACCAATCCTAAACCAAGTACAAGAAAAGAAATAACAAGGATTAAAGCAGAAATAAATGACATAGAGAACAAAAAAACAATAGAAAGGATAAATATCACCAAAAGTTGGTTCTTTGAGAAGATCAACAAGATTGACAAGCCCCTAGCTAGAATGACAAAATCAAAAAGAGAGAAGACCCATATAAACAAAATAATGAATGAAAAAGGTGACATAACTGCAGATCCTGAAGAAATTAAAAAAATTATAAGAGGATATTATGAACAACTGTATGGCAACAAACTGGATAATGTAGAAGAAATGGACAATTTCCTGGAAACATATGAACAACCTAGACTGACCAGAGAAGAAATAGAAGACCTCAACCAACCCATCACAAGCAAAGAGATCCAATCAGTCATCAAAAATCTTCCCACAAATAAATGCCCAGGGCCAGATGGCTTCACAGGGGAATTCTACCAAACTTTCCAGAAAGAACTGACACCAATCTTACTCAAACTCTTTCAAAACATTGAAAAAAATGGAACACTACCTAACTCATTTTATGAAGCTAACATCAATCTAATACCAAAACCAGGCAAAGATGCTACAAAAAAGGAAAACTACCGGCCAATCTCCCTAATGAATATAGATGCAAAAATCCTCAACAAAATACTTGCAAATCGAATCCAAAGACACATTAAAAAAATCATACACCATGACCAAGTGGGGTTCATTCCAGGCATGCAAGGATGGTTCAACATCAGAAAAACAATCAATGTATTACAACACATTAAAAACTCGAAAGGGAAAAATCAATTGATCATCTCAATAGATGCTGAAAAAGCATTTGACAAAATCCAACATCCCTTTTTGATAAAAACACTTCAAAAGGTAGGAATTGAAGGAAACTTCCTCAACATGATAAAGAGCATATATGAAAAACCCACAGCCAGCATAGTACTCAATGGTGAGAGACTGAAAGCCTTCCCTCTAAGATCAGGAACAAGACAAGGATGCCCGCTGTCACCACTGTTATTCAACATTGTGCTGGAAGTGCTAGCCAGGGCAATCCGGCAAGACAAAGAAATAAAAGGCATCCAAATTGGAAAAGAAGAAGTAAAACTGTCATTGTTTGCAGATGATATGATCTTATATCTAGAAAACCCTGAGAAATCAACGATACACCTACTAGAGCTAATAAACAAATTTAGCAAAGTAGCGGGATACAAGATTAATGCACATAAGTCAGTAATGTTTCTATATGCTAGAAATGAACAAACTGAAGAGACACTCAAGAAAAAGATACCATTTTCAATAGCAACTAAAAAAATCAAGTACCTAGGAATCAACTTAACCAAAGATGTAAAGACCTATACAAAGAAAACTACATAACTCTACTAAAAGAAATAGAAGGGGACCTTAAAAGATGGAAAAATATTCCATGTTCATGGATAGGAAGGCTAAATGTCATTAAGATGTCAATTCTACCCAAACTCATCTACAGATTCAATGCAATCCCAATCAAAATTCCAACAACCTACTTTGCAGACTTGGAAAAGCTAGTTATCAAATTTATTTGGAAAGGGAAGATGCCTCGAATTGCTAAAGACACTCTAAAAAAGAAAAACGAAGTGGGAGGACTTACACTCCCTGACTTGAAGCTTATTATAAAGCCACAGTTGCCAAGACAGCATGGTACTGGCACAAAGATAGACATATAGATCAATGGAATCGAATTGAGAATTCAGAGATAGACCCTCAGATCTATGGCCGACTGATCTTTGATAAGGCCCCCAAAGTCACTGAACTGAGCCATAATGGTCTTTTCAACAAATGGGGCTGGGAGAGTTGGATATCCATATCCAAAAGAATGAAAGAGGACCCCTACCTCACCCCCCTACACAAAAATTAACTCAAAATGGACCAAAGATCTCAATATAAAAGAAAGTACCATAAAACTCCTAGAAGATAATGTAGGAAAACATCTTCAAGACCTTGTATTAGGAGGCCACTTCCTAGACTTTACACCCAAAGCACAAGCAACAAAAGAGAAAATAGATAAATGGGAACTCCTCAAGCTTAGAAGTTTCTGCACCTCAAAGGAATTTCTCAAAAAGGTAAAGAGGCAGCCAACTCAATGGGAAAAAATTTTTGGAAACCATGTATCTGACAAAAGACTGATATCTTGCATATACAAAGAAATCCTACAACTCAATGACAATAGTACAGACAGCCCAATTATAAAATGGGCAAAAGATATGAAAAGACAGTTCTCTGAAGAGGAAATACAAATGACCAAGAAACACATGAAAAAATGTTCAGCTTCACTAGCTATTAGAGAGATGCAAATTAAGACCACAATGAGATACCATCTAACACCGGTTAGAATGGCTGCCATTAAACAAACAGGAAACTACAAATGCTGGAGGGGATGTGGAGAAATTGGAACTCTTATTCATTGTTGGTGGGACTGTATAATGGTTCAGCCACTCTGGAAGTCAGTCTGGCAGTTCCTTAGAAAACTAGATATAGAGCTACCATTCGATCCAGCGATTGCACTCCTCGGTATATACCCGGAAGATCGGAAAGCAGTGACACGAACAGATATCTGCACGCCAATGTTCATAGCAGCATTATTCACAATTGCCAAGAGATGGAAACAACCCAAATGTCCTTCAACAGATGAGTGGATAAATAAAATGTGGTATATACACACGATGGAATACTACGCGGCAGTAAGAAGGAACGATCTGGTGAAACATATGACAACATGGATGAACCTTGAAGACATAATGCTGAGCGAAATAAGCCAGGCACAAAAAGAGAAATATTATATGCTACCACTAATGTGAACTTTGAAAAATGTAAAACAAATGGTTTATAATGTAGAATGTAGGGGAACTAGCAGTAGAGAGCAATTAAGGAAGGGGGAACAATAATCCAGGAAGAACAGATAAGCTATTTAACGTTCTGGGGATGCCCAGAAATGACTATGGTCTGTTAATTTCTGATGGTTGTAGTAGGAACAAGTTCACTGAAATGTTGCTATATTATGTAACTTTCTTGGGGTAAAGTAGGAACATGTTGGAAGTTAAGCAGTTATCTTAGGTTAGTTGTCTTTTTCTTACTCCCTTGCTATGGTCTCTTTGAAATGCTCTTTTATTGTATGTTTGTTTTCTTTTTAACTTTTTTTTTTCATACAGGTGTTTTGAAAAAAGAAGGGAAAGTTAAAAAAAAAAAAAAAAAGAAAAAAAAAAGAAAAAAGACAAACAAGGGAAAAAAAAAAAAAAAAAAAAAAAGATGTGGTGCCCCCTTGAGGAGCCTGTGGAGAATGCAGGGGTATTCGCCTACCCCACCTCCATGGTTGCTAACATGACCACAGACATAGGGGACTGGTGGTTTGATGGGTTGAGCCCTCTACCATAGGTTTTACCCTTGGGAAGACGGTTGCTGCAAAGGAGAGGCTAGGCCTCCCTGTATTTGTGCCTAAGAGTCTCCTCCTGAATGCCTCTTTGTTGCTCAGATGTGGCCCTCTCTCTCTGGCTAAGCCAACTTGAAAGGTGAAATCACTGCCCTCCCCCCTACGTGGGATCAGACACCCAGGGAAGTGAATCTCCCTGGCAACGTGGAATATGACTCCCAGGGAGGAATGTAGACCTGGCACCGTGGGACGGAGAACATCTTCTTGACCAAAAGGGGGATGTGAAAGGAAATGAAATAAGCTTCAGTGGCAGAGAGATTCCAAAAGGAGCCGAGAGGTCACTCTGGTGGGCACTCTTATGCACACTTTAGACAACCCTTTTTAGGTTCTAAAGAATTGGGGTAGCTGGTGGTGGATACCTGAAACTATCAAACTACAACCCAGAACCCATGAATCTCAAAGACAGTTGTATAAAAATGTAGCTTATGAGGGGTGACAATGGGATTGGGAAAGCCATAAGGACCAAACACCACTTTGTCTAGTTTATGGATGGATGTGTAGAAAAGTAGGGGAAGGAAACAAACAGACAAAGGTACCCAGTGTTCTTTTTTACTTCAATTGCTCTTTTTCACTCTAATTATTATTCTTGTTATTTTTGTGTGTGTGCTAATGAAGGTGTCAGGGATTGATTTAGGTGATGAATGTACAACTATGTAATGGTACTGTAAACAATCGAAAGTACAATTTGTTTTGTATGACTGCGTGGTATGTGAATATATCTCAATAAAATGATGATTAAAAAAAAAAAAAAAAAAAAAAAAAGAATGTAGGGGACCTAGAGATACCAATTAGTGGAGGGGGAATGATAATCTAATAAGAACAGATAAACTATGGAGGGTAATCTCAATGTTATGGGAATGCTCAGGAATGATTATGGTTTGTAAACTTTCTTGGATATAGTAAGATCAGGTTGGAAGCAATAGAGTTATTTTAGGTTTTTTTTTTCTCTTATTCCTTTGTTTTCTTAGGGGTTGTTAATTTTCTTGGGGTATGGTAGGAACATGTTGGAAGCAATGTAGTTATTTTAGATTATTTGTTTTTCTTACTCCTCTGTTTGGACATGGTTTATTAATTTTCTTGGGGTATGGTAGGAACATATTGGAAGCAAAGTAGTTATTTTAGGTTATTTGTTTTCCTTAATCCATTGCTTTGTTTGAAATGTTGTGGGGTTTTTTTGGTTGTTGTTTGCTTGTTTGTTTTTAATTTTTTGATAAACAAAGTTAAAAAATTGAAAAAAAATCAGTAGAAAAATGGGAGTAAAAACTAAATGACAAATAGGGTGGGATGGGGGGATGGTTTGGGTATTCTCTTTTCACTTTTATTTTTTATTCTTATTCTGATTCTTTCTGATGTAAGGAAAATGTTCAGAAATAGATTGTGGTGATGAACGCATAACTATATGATCATACTGTGAACAGTTGATTGTATACCATGGATGACTGTATGGTTTGTGAATATATTTCAATAAAACTGAATTAAAAAAAAAAAAAAAAAAAAAAAAAAAAAAAAAAGTCTCCAACCCAATCAACACCAATAGTTTCCTACCCACACAACACTGCATCAAAGATAATGGCGTTTTGGGGGACATGATACATCCAAACCAGCACACCAGGCAATCTTATTCTTAGCCCCTCCTGGGTGGTCACTGAAGTCCTCAATAAGTAATTGTTTAGTGGAGTGGTGCAATACAGCCAATTTGCAGCTAGGCTGTGCAGCAAAGGAAAGAAAGAAAGCAGGTGCTCAAGGGGGGCATGGGTTTAAGGGGAGGGTTTTTAAAGATAAAGATGGCAAACATGATTTATGTGCTTAAACAAACTCTTTTAAAATAACATTTTATTAAAGATCATTATTATAGTTTGTTAATTTCATTGGGGTATGGTAGGAACATGCTAGAAGCAAAATGGTTATTTTAGGTTATTTGTTTTTCTTAATCCTTTGTATTGTGTGAAATGTTGTGTTTTTTTGTTTGTTTTAATTTTTCAATAAAGTTAAAAAAAAAAGATCATTAGGCAGGTCATGTTTCTTTCCAAATAAGAAGAAAATCTGATTTTTTCCATCCCAAGAAAAGCTTGCCAAGCCTGGCATATCATTTTAGCATTCTGCTTTGTTTTAATGGGTTGGAGAAGGACACAGCCCCACAAATTTTTACTAGGAGCATTACAAAACTGTCTGTCTATCACAGTCTCTCCAGCTCACATCACCCCAGATCAATATGAAAGCAGAATCAATGCCCATATCAAGCTGCACAGTTCACTTTCGATGACACAGACTGACAGAGGCAAGCAGTTGTGCAAACACTAAAACCAACAAACAGAAACTTTCCAACTGGCTGTTATTTGGTCTGTTTTTTATTGATATTTTCCTTAGGTAATTAAAAAATTAGATTGTAATCTCTTAGTTTATTTCAAACTGAGGTAGTGCAAGGAAATGGCCTGAAAATGGTCAGAGTGGCAAAAAGTAGCCGAACTGGGAATCTGTGGTTGGCATAGAGAATCTGTACACTTTTAGCCAAGAATTAGCTGTACTTAGGATGGATTAATCCAACATCCAAAATCTTGGCATTAAAATTTTGCCTTAAGCTCCTCCAGCACAGGATTAGTTATCAAATAAAGAAATTGCGACTCAAAGAATTTATGCATTAACTTTTCCCAAAACATTTATTTAATTATTGCCCACTTCTTCCCGACTATTCAGCATAGTCTCCTAAGCATACACATTTAGCAAAACTCTAATTAGAAACAACCCATAAAGAAATGAGCAGACAGTGGTTGTTAAAGTGTTGCTAAGCCATGAGAGACCCCTGACTCTCATTATTTTTGCTCTTTAAATTCACAACCACTGTGTGGACTACAGTATTGGAAGCAAAAAGTAGCAACTCCCAGCTGAGGCAGAAGACATCAACATCATCAGGGAGCAAAAATGCTTTTTAAACAAACACACTATTTACACAAATGGATGTTATTCTATTCAAAATAAGCAACTCAAGACTACCCATTTAGTCCAATCGTATCATATTACTCAACAATTTTTGGAAAACTCCTTTCCCACAATTACCATCAGAGTGTAAAAACATTATTTTGAATTCATTCTTTAATTTCACAAATACTCTTTTAGTGCCAGCCATGTATGTGATATTGTGCTAGATGTCATTGATTTTTTTGAAAGATTCAAGAGTAACTCAGGGAGCAAGCAGACCAGTTATATTGTGGATCAAGCAGGGTAATGCCATTTGGGATCAAAAAACTACTTCACAAAAAGTATATTGCCAACCAGAGTGTTGTTCACTCTTCATGCATCAAATAGATCTCAGTGGTTTCAGAGTTTCTTCAGTAAGCCTGGCTGACTCAGGACCTTGTAGTATGATTTCCTAGCAAATGATGCAATTGATTTAAGAGAATTGGTCTACATTGTCATTTCATTCCCCTTGAGTCTCAGGGCTCTAGGAGACATCTCAATCTCAGATCCTTAGGCTGAGCCCACAAGACATCATCACATTAATTATCCTCCTCAAAAACCATCATTTTTCCCAGTTTTCTTTGAAAGATCAAAACAAATGCTATCTTTGCAGTTTCTATATATCACTGCAAATACACAGCATATTCACCACAGAACCTCTGTTCATGCCCACATTGTTTTTTTTTAAATGAGCCTGTTTCTTTACCTAATTTACTCTTCAATGAACCAGCTCTGTCAACAGATGCAAGTGACCGAATGATCCATTTATTCAGCAGTATGGCTCCACATTATCTCCAACTCCTAGTACACACGTCCTTGTGTAATCCCCTCCTCTTGACTGTGATGTTTCTAACTAAAAGAATATGGCAAAGGAAATGGGATGTCACACCTGTGATTATATTACATAAGATTGTAATGCTTGTCTTGCTAGCAGACTTTCTCCCATGTTGGCTTCAATGAAGCAAATTGCTATGTTGCAGGATGCCCTAGGGAGAGGCTCATGTGGCAAGGAACCAAGGGCAGCCTCCAGCCAATAGCCAACAAGACCTACAGCCCACAAGCAACTTCATTCTGCCAAAAAACATGTGAGCTCAGAAGCAGATCCTTCCCCAGTTGAGTCTTGAGATAAGGCCACAGCCCTGGTCAATAGCTTGAAGCTCAGCTCCTGAAACAGAGGACCTAGCCAAGCTATACCCAGACTCCCGACCCACAGAAAGTGCCAGTTAGTAAATGTGTGGTGTTTTAAGCTGCTAAGCTTATAATAATTTTTTTACACAGCAATAGATAACTGATACACTTTATCATGTTCTTTAAACTGGAAATAAAGGCTTGTTCTTAACATTATTTCATCTCCATAAGATTCTCTGATCATGTTAGTAGTCTTGCTTTTCCATTTAATGTCACATAAAATGATGACAATTTTTAGAAACTCCCAGGATAATTATACAATGGCCAACATTATGTTCATTTAGAGTTCACTGCTGATAAGAGCATCTCAGCTTACCTAAACATGTTATAACATGTCACAGTCATGCTTGGGCAGCCTTTATCTCTACATGTCAGTTAAGACAGTCAATCCTGTTCTTCACAGTTAACTTCAAGAGTAAACAGGGAGAAGCAGAGCTCAAGGAGTGTTTGGAGGATTCAGAAAAATATTTTTCAACCATAAGGGAAGGTCAGGTTGCTTACATTTCCAAGAGAAAAAATCAAAAGCAACTATATTACTTGTTACTTCCAAATGTTGCATTTCCTGGACCCTAAGAGATCATTGACTATATAATATCACCATTGACATTAAAAATAAAATTGACTATAAGACTTATCTGTGATTTGGAAACATGAAAAGGTGAAAATCATTTGTATTAGAATCAGAGAAAAATACTATCAAAATTAATTAAACATGGTTACTACAAAGCTAAGCAGATAAATTTTGCTTTACTAATCTACAGTGTAACTTGGTATGCACTAATATAAGATGGAAAAAACTGTAAGATAATAGGCCGTTAGTTTCCTCCAAGTAGCAAGATTGCAGGTGAGTTTTCCCATCTTCTTTAAATATGTTTTGAAATGTGGCAGGATGGTGTTTCCTCTGCTTTCATCTCCTTTGTGCCTTCTCATCTTTTCCTGGTAGGAAAAGGGTGTTCTAGCCTAAGGCATCAAAGCTATGCTATGAGAGGTGGACGTTAATGGCAATAGAGTGGTTTACTCGTCTAGATAGATACTGCTCACTGAAAACTTCATTCATTTATCCAACAAAAATTTATTGAGGGTCTACTACATACTAGGCATTGTTCCAGACCTCGGGAAGACTGTGAATAAACAGTCTCTGCTCTTACAGAGCTTCCAATCCAGTAGACTCAACTAAGCAATGCAAAATAGGATTTAATGGCTCAACCTCAAGACCATAGGGTAAAGCTGGAGCCCTAGGGGGAACATGATAAAGGAGGACTTAGGGAGGGAGACCAAGAAAGAGGAACTTCTAAGCACCCTTGTAAGGATAGTCAGCACAGCCAGAAAGACAACCCAAGAGAAATGATGGCAAAACATTTGCACCATCCTCTGACCAGTGAGTGAATCTGTAGTCTGCTCTAAGTAAGGGTTCTTTCTGGTGACAGCTGGAGCCAGAAGCCGACCCAGCTGTTCCTGGGCATCATGCCAGGATTATATCTTTTATAGAAATGTTTTGCTTTCAACATATACTTTTTGACAGAATAAGCAAACAGACAAAAAAAAATGGGGAATTGACAAATATCAACCCTTGCCTTACTCCTTTTAGCCAATCAGGCTGGTGGTTTTAGAAGATAACAGATCAATATCTGCAAAAATAATCACTTTATGAAAATATGTAAAAATTTTTAAAGATTCATAAAGAAACTGAAATTTCACTTCAAGTCAAAAAAGTGAGAGAAAGAATAAGTGAAAGAGTGTCACACTTCTCTTTGGAAATTTTTGGCTTTTTCTGAATCCTAATGGATTTTACATGTTCAAAACATCATTTAAGTGGATGAATTATTTCTTTTTCAGATTGATAATGAATGTGACAAAGGTGATTAGAGAAAGCAAGAATATGAGGCAAAGCAGATGCTGAAAAGATGTCTTGTAAAAACTTAGTTCTTTTTATCATTGACATCACTGCAAATGGTTATGTCTGCAAACTACTTAAAAAAGTCAACTTTCCGTATCTGGAAATGATGAGGTGAATTATCAGTTAATGCCCTCCCCCAATAGAAAATTTTAGTTGCTGATGTTTTCAATAAAAGGAAGCATTATTGCTTCCACCTTAAGCTTTGCACATTGATTACTGTTCACTGACTTGAGTAATTGCCTCTACTTGAGGTATGTTGTAGGTTCAAAGATGTTCTTTGCTCCTTTGAACACCAGCTCACCATGTGCCTGTCATGATTAGACAGCATCATATTTGCCTTGCTAGCTGAAACTAAGACATTTCATCAGCTTTAATGATGCCTACCTGACAACCAATTCATTTGGGAATGAGCCTAATGATTTGTCATTGAGGAACAGAAGTGAATTTCAGAGAACTAAGAAAAAGAGACAGTGACAAGTGATGTTGAGCAAACTACCCTTGTTTCTCAGCCAGCAGGCAAAAGTGTTACGAGGAAAGTGTTCCAATTGTTGGATTTGAAATGATGTAGCCAAAATGCAGTCATCAACTCCTACAGCTAAGGAAGACTTGACAGATCTAGTCTAAAGATTTCCCAGCAATTAGTTCAGATCTACCTGCAGATATCAAAGTCTTACCTAGAAGATCAACTAGCCAGTTTTAACTTCCACATTTACTCTTTTCACAGTTACTGACATTTTCATTGAGATGAGAAACACTGCAGTACCCACTTCCACCCATGCATGTGGGCAGCAGACATTCATTCATTCATTTTAGTCAATCAAAAACCACTTACTGAGCCTCTAATATTTGCTGCATGCCACAGTTTGCCTTAGGAATTACAAAGAAGAATAAGGTATGATCCATGTTCTCAAGGAGCTTACAGTCTCACAGGAAAACAGACATAAAGAATACAATTTAGGAGAGCATAAGCGCAAAATGGCGGAAGAGAAAGTTTTTTTGTTTTTTTAATTCAATTTTATTGAGATATATTCACATACTATACAGTCATCCAAAGTGTACAATCAATTGTTCACAGTACCATCATATAGTTGTGTATTCATCACCCCAATCTGTTTTTTGAACATTTTCCTTGTACCAGAAAAAGCGAAAATAAATAAAAAAATAAGGTAAAAAAGAACACCCAAATCATCTCCCCATCCCACCCTCTTTTTCATTTACTTTTTGTCCCCATTTTTCTACTCATCCATCCATACACTGGATAAAGAGAGTGTGATCCACAAGGCTTTCACAATCACACTGTCACTCATTGTAAGCTACATTGCTATACAATCGTCTTCAAGAGTCAAGGCTACTGGGTTGCAGTTTGATAGTTTCAGGTACTTACTTCTAGCTATTCCAGTGCATTAAAACCTAAAATGGGTTATCTATATAATGCATAAGAATGTCCACAAGAGTGACCTCTCAACTCCATTTGGAATCTCTCAGCCACTGAAACTTTATTTCACTTCATTTCACATCCCCCTTTTGGTCAAGAAGATGTTCTCAAACCCACGATGCCAGGTCCAGATTCAACCCTGGAAGTCATATCCCATATTGCCAGGGAGATTCACTCCCCTGGGAGTCAGATCCCATGTAGCGGGGAGGGCAGTGAGTTCACCTGCTGAATTGTCTTAGCTAGAGAGAGAGGCCCACATCTGAGCAACAAAGAGGTACTCAGGGGGAGACTCGTAGGCACAACCACAAGCAGGTTTAGCCTCTCCTTTGCAGTAACGAGCTTCATAAGGGCAGGAAGAGGAAGTTTTTTAGAAATCACTCCATCCACCAGAAAAACAAAAGAGCTGGAAAAAAAGAAACTGGAATTAACTAACTAGGTAACACTCTGGAACCAGAGTGGACATTTAGAATAACTACATGAGTGCCAGAGGAACTGAGAAGCTGCTGAGAGTTCAACTTTTGTAAGTGAAAGCAAGAACCAGCGACCAGCCCCTATTGTTCAGCCCTGGCAATAGCTACAGAAGTGGCTGCAGCTGCAGCAACCTGGACTGGAGAAACCTCCAGCTAGGGCCAGGGACAGCAGAAGAAACCTCCTCTTCCAAAAGTTGGGGTTGAGGGTTGAGGTCGATCTTGGGGATCCGTGAGGGAACAGTGCAGAAACTGGCTTCAGTTTTGGCCCTCTGGGCAGCAGTGCTTCCAGCTCCCACCAGCACCCAACTGGACATAAAGAGCTAACATTTTATTTTGTTCTCTTTTCCCCTTCTGTCTGACCTCACTGTTTTGAAACAACTAGAATAAGCAAACTCAAAGAGTCAGAATCTAGAATACAGGTTACCAGGGGATGAGGTGGGGATAGGGAATGGGAAGTTAAGATCCCTATTTAGAATAGAGTCAGAATGTAGAATATAGGTTATCAGGGGATGGAGTGGGGATAGGAAATGGGAAGTTAGGGTCCCTATTTAGAATGATGGAAAAGTTTTGGTAATGGAGGGTGGTGATGGTAGCACAACATTGTGAATGTGATTAACAGCACTGAGATATATATCTGAATATGATTAAAAGTAGAAATATTAGATTGTATATATGGTAATAGAATAAAATTTTTTTAAAAATCCATGGAACCACACTACACAAACAGTGAACTCTAAGTTAAACCATGGACTTTAATTAATAGTACAATTATAAAAATGTGCTATCATCAATTGTAACAAATGTTCCACACCAAAACAAGGTGTTGGTGGTGGGGTGGTATATTGGAAACTTTATTTTATGAATGATTGTTCAACTCCTCTAATAAAAATTTAAAAAATAAAGCAATTGTGCTCTATATATTAGCAACAAATAATCTGAAAGGAAATTAAGAAAATAATTCCATTTACAATAGCATCTAAAAGAATAAGATATCTAGGAATAAATTTAGCTAAGAATACAAAAGATGTGCCAAAAACTACAAAACACTGCTGAAAGAAATCAAAGACGACCTAAACAAATGGCAAGGCAGCCCATGTTTATGGATGGAAGAAAATATAGTTAATATGTCTATATTATCCAAGGTAATATACAAATTCAATGCAATTCCTATTAAAATTCCAGCAGCCTTTTTTGCAGAAATGGGAAAACTGATAACCAAATTTATATGGATCTGCCAGGGGCCCCAAATAGCCAAAATAATCTTGAGAAAAAAAAAAAGAACAGGGTTGGAGGACTCAGACTTCTCAATTTTAAATCTTATTACAAAGTGACAATAATCAAAACAATGTGGTACTGGCACAAAGACAGACAAACAGATCAGTGGAACAGAATTAAAAGACTGGAAATAGACCCACTTATCTACAGCCAATTGGTTTTTGACAAGGGTTCCAAGTACATGGAGAGTGGTGTGAGAACAGTATCTTCTACAAGTGGTGTTGGAAAACTGCATATTCACATGCAGAAGAATGAAGTTAGACCCTTACCTCACACCATTACAAAAACCAACTAAAAATGGATCAAGGACCTATATATAAGACCTAAAACTGTAAAAACCTTAGAAGATAACTTAGAGGCAAGTCTTCTTGATCTGGGATTTGGTGATGGATTCTTAGATATGACACTAAAAGCACAAGCAAAAAAAGAAGCAATAGACAAATTTGATTTCATCATAATTTAGAACTTTTGTGCATTGAGGAAATTATCAAGAAAGTAAAAAGATAACCCACAAAATGGGAGAAAATTGTTTTAAACCATATACCAGATAAGAGTTTAATATCCATAATACATAAAGAATTCCTATACCTCAACAAAAAAGGACAACCCAATTTAAAAATGGGCAAAGGACCTGAATAGACATTTCTCCAAAGAAGATATAGAAATGGCTAACAAACACATGAAAATATGTTCAACATTATTAGCCATTAGGGAAATGCAAATTAAAAATACAGTAAGATACCACTTCACACCTACAAGGATGGCTATTATTTTTAAAATGGAAAATAGAGGGATTTTCCCACCAACAATGCACCAGAGTTCCAATTACCCCACATCCACAAAAATAAAATGTTGGAGAAGATGCAGAGAAATTGGAACTCAAGTGCATTGTTGGTGGGAATGTAAAATGGTCCAGTCACTTTGGAAAGGAATATGGTGGGGTCTTATCTACTGTCTCCCCCATTTGACTGTAAACTTCAAGAAGGCAGGAGAGAAAAACTAAGATGGCAACTAGCTGAGACAGGGCAAAAAAAACACCTCCATGAGAAACACTAGCTAAAAACCAGAAAGTGACCCAGAATACTGGTTACAGCGATGCGCCAGCTGGACGAGAACTCCTAGCTCCAGAGGGGCCGTATACTTGGTGAAACTGGGAGTCTGCATTCTGAAACGAGTGAGTAAGCTGGCTGGAAGACCCGCAGCCACGCGGCAGTCTGGGGAAGCCACGGCTCAGCATTTGGAGACCGGCTGGCTCTTTTAAAAAAAAAAAGGGGAAAAACCCAGGAGCGGCCACAGCTGCAATAGTGGGAACCATGCAGTAAAACACAGCAAGTAGGGGCTGGGCTGGCCTCTCGGTGTCTGGCCGGGAAGATAGCCCACTGCAGATACCCTTGGGTCCAGGGGAACGGAGGGGAGAGCCGGAAGCAGAAAGAAACCCCACGGCTAACAGGTGGCCCCCCAGAGGGCTGGATAAACTCCTGTCCAGGGCCATGCCCACAGCCCAGAGCCCCACCAGTTGTCCCAGAGCTGGGAAGGAGGAACTGTGTGAGGAGGGGGGTTTGAGACGCCCCATTCGGCCATTTTTGCTTCAGGCTGAGAGCACACCGCTGCATGGCCTGGCGGCCCAGGGCTCCCCTTGAGGGACGGCACACACTGGTGATGTAGCATGGCATTCCTTGGCTGAGCTCCTGGAGGATCGCTGCTGGGAGGGTGGACCCACTTGGAGAAACCAGGGATGCTACACCAAGTCCGGCGGTTTGTGGATCAGTGAGAGAGAGGGTCTGGGGCTGAACTGAAATGAAGTCTTAGACTCTTGCAGTGGCCTTGAACCTGGGGGATTTGAACATTAAAACTGCCCTTCCTCCCTGGCCACCCGTACACATGCCCCACATTCAGGGCAGACAGCTCCAGCAACACACCCAAACTGAGTTCTCCAACTGAACACAAGAATCATTTCCCCACACACCACGGGAATAAGGTTGAGAACTAACTTGAGGGATATAGGTGACTCACAGATGCCATCTGCTGGTTAGTTAGAGAAAGTATATGTCACCAAACTGTTTCTGAAAAATTAGATCGATATCTTTTTTTTTTTTTACAACTTGAAAGAACCCTATCAAGCAAAACAAATGCCTAGAGGCAAAAAAACAACAGAAAATCTTAATGCATATGGTAAAACCAGATGATATGGAGAATCCAACTCCAAACACACAAATCAAGATATCGGAAGAAACACAGTACCTTGCAAAATTAATCAAAGAACTACAATCGAGGAACCAAAACATGCAAAGGATTTAAAGGACATCAAGAAGACCATGGCCCAGGATATAAGTGACATAAAGAAGACCCTCGAAGAGCATAAAGAAGACATTGCAAGAGTAAATAAAAAAATAGAAGATCTTATGGAAATAAAAGAAACTGTTGGCCAAATTAAAAAGATCTGGATATTCACAATACAAGACTAGAAGAAGCTAAACAACATCTCAGTGTCCTAGAAGTCCATAGAACAGAAAATGAAAGAACAAAAGAAAGAATGGAGAAAAAAATTGAAAAAATTGAAATGGATCTCAGGGATACGAGAGATAAAATAAAATGTCCAAACTTAAGACTCATTGATGTCCCAGAAGGGGAAGAGAAGGGTAAAGGTCTAGAAAGAGTATTCAAAGAAATTGTTGGGGAAAACTTCCCCAACCTTCTACACAATATAAATACACAACGCATAAACGCCCAGCAAACTCCAAATAGAATAAATCCAAATAAACCCACCCTGAGACATATTCTGATCAGACTGTCAAATACTGAAGAGAAGGAGCAAGTTCTGAAAGCAGCAAGAGAAAAGCAATTCACCACATACAAAGGAAACAACGTAAGACTAAGTTGTGACTACTCAGTGGCCACCATGGAGGCGAGAAGGCAGTGGCATGACATATTTAAAATACTGAGAGAGAAAAATTTCCAACCAAGAATACTTTATCCACGAAAACTCTCCTTCAAATTTGAGGGAGAGTTTAAATTTTTCACAGACAAACAAATGCTGAGAGACTTTGCCAATAAAAGACCTGCCCTACTTCAGATTCTAAAGGGAGCCCTACCAACAGGGAAACAAAGAAAGGAGAAAGAGATATAGAGAATTTTAACAGGCATATATAGCACCTTACATCCCAAATCACCAGGACACTCATTTTTCTCTAGTGATCATAGATCTTTCTCCAGAAGGGACCGTAAGCTGGGACATAAAACAAACCTCAAGAAATTAAATAAAAAAAAAAAAAAAAAAAAAATTTAATATACTCAAAGCATATTCTCCAACCACAGTGGAATACAAATAGAAGTCAATAACTCCACTATTTACTTCCTACATGATAT
Source organism: Choloepus didactylus (assembly GCF_015220235.1). NCBI lineage: Eukaryota > Metazoa > Chordata > Mammalia > Pilosa > Megalonychidae > Choloepus > Choloepus didactylus. Next base: position 54,151,086 of record NC_051310.1, on the reverse strand, counting down.
AAAATACACAAACTCTAAGGACAAATCAGTGGTTTTGAACTCAATGTAAAATATGTAATTTTAGACAACTATATAAAGGTGTGGGAATGAAGGAGTATAGGAACATAGTTTATGTGTCCTATTGAAGTGAAGGTGGTATCAAAGAAAACAAGATTAATATGGATTTAAGAGGTTAATTTTAAGCCCCACAGTAAACTCAAAGAAATTATCAGAGAATATAACCATAGAGATGAAAAGTAGAGTTTGGGTTAAGAGAAAGGGGGGAAGGGCCAATGGGGAGTTAAGAAACGAGTGTAGGGTTGCTGTTTGAGGTGAAGGGAAATTTCTAGTAATGGATGGTGGGAAAGAGCATTACAACATTCTAAATGTGATTAATCCCACTAATGGAATGCTAGGGAGGAGGTGGAATGGGAAGATTTAGGCTGTATATATGTTTCCACAACTGAAAAAAAAAAAAAAAAAAAGAGACAGTCTAACTAGATGACAATTGAATGCTAACGATGAACTTGGACGGGATTGGAGGATAGAAGACAGGTGGATCAAAGGGACACAGGTGAGACATAAGGAAAAGGAAATACAGAATGTAAGCTTTGTATCATTGTTGAATCTCTTGTACTTCTTAGCTGCACTTAATGGAATTGCATAAAAGAATGTTCTTGTCCATGGGAGGTGTATACATAAATTATAGTGTATGTTCAAGGATGTGTGCAGCTAACTCTCATATGTTCAGAAGACAGAGCAATAGATGATGGATGATAGGGAGGGAAAGAAATAACGATGTGACAGCATGTTAAAGTTGGTGGATTGAGCTACCTGGGGAGGGGGTCAGGGTATGATGGAATTCTGTGTATGGGGTTAGTATTGTTTTTGCAACTGTTCATATAACTTTGAATTTATTTCAAAAAAAAAAAAAAAAAAGAAGGCAGGGGCTCAGACATTTTTGTTCACTACTGTGTCTCCAGAGCAAAGACCTGTGCCTGGCATATAGCAAGCACTCAACGGATATTTGTTGGCTGTGTGAGAAAAGAGAGAAACAAGGGGGTGGTTGGAATGAAAGAAAGTAGTCAGGGGACCACAGATGGCACAGGCCTTATTAAACTCCTTGTCCTTTATTCAGAGAGCAGTAGTGGTTCCTTGTTGGTTCTCCCCCAGCTCCCAGGGGAGGAATGTCATCACAATGCATTATCAATGACCACTGTGGCTGCTGTGTGGATGATGTATTGGAGAAGCATCCAGAGGAGATGCCAAGAGAGCAGACAGTGGAGGGCTTGGACCAGGTTGGTGGAAGTTCAGGGCCAGATGGATACATAGACAGAGAGAAATGGATGGATCCAAGAGATATTTTAGGTAAATTTAAGAGGCAAATTTAGGAGGTAAAATCGACAAGGCATGGTGATAGATATATACAAATGGGACAGGGGAAAAAAAAAAAAGAATACAATTTAACACCTTGGGCAAAGGGCAGCAGAAGTATAAACAGGGAAGTAATCAACTTATGATAATCCTCACAAATAAAATGGCATTTGAGTCAGGTATTGAAGAATGAGTAGACATTCCACAGACAGACGATGGAGAAATGGGGAAGGGAATTCCAGACAGAGGCAGCTGGATGTGCAAAGTCTTAGAAACAGAAAAGAATATTGCACACTCAGCTTGAGAAGAGTTCACTGTGGCAGAGAAACAAGGTACACAGATGGCAAGAAAAGAGGTGTCAGAAGATCTTATTCAAACTGTTTGCCTCTCTAAGACCCGCATTACACCTCTCATATGATAAATATTTCTTCATTGTAGTTGCTGCTGCTTAACAGACACAATCAGATTTGCATTTTAGAAAGAAATCTCTGAAAACAGTAAGGAGAACAGACTGAAGGTGGAAAAGACTGCAAAAAAAAGAAGACCAGTTAAGGGGCTATGGCAATAGTCTGGTAAGAGATGATGCTGGCTTAAGGCAGGAGAGAAGACAGGAAGGGTTAGATCAACAGTAACCTCAGAGAGAATTAATGGGACTTTGCTACTGCTTGGATGTAGGGACTGAGTGAAACAGACAGGAATTAGAAACGATCCTACATTTCTAACAGACAATGAGCGTTCCAAACGGCTTAGTATCCTTCTCAGTTCAATGGGGCTCCAAAGCTTAATAAGAGACTTCCTTGCTGGCTCTGCCTCCCAAACATGCTTGCTCAGCCTTGCCTCACTGTTTGCTGCAAACCCTGCCCAGCCAATCAGGTTCTCACTCTCCATCCTTCTATGTCCTTGAAATTTTAGACAATTTTTTTATTTACCAAGGTTTTCTCCCCGGCACATGGACCTCAGTAGCCTTCGTTTCATACTCAAAGCTTTGGGTTGGCCCCATCCATAGGCAACCTAAGCCCCCTGCCTCAACTCCTGCTTGTGCAAGTAGAGTGATCAGACAGTTAGGTGATGATGTCATTTCAGAGATAAATCTAAAAGGAGGGCTGAGTATGGGGACTATTAGTGTGCCTGAGTTTTATCAGGTTGCATGTAAAATGACTCACCAGATCAGTGGTTCTCAAAATCATCTGCATATTAGAATTAACCTGGGGAGACTTTTAAAATCTCAACTCCCAGCCTACACCCCAGACAAACTAAATAAAATTTTATTGGTGTGAAACTCAGACATGAATATTTTTCAGACTTCCCAAATGATTACAATATGCAGCCAAGGTAAAAACCACTGCTGTTGGTTTTCAAACTTAAGCATGCATCGGAGTCAACCAGAGGGCTGGTAAACATCAGATGCCAACCCCACAGCTAAAAGTTCTGATTCAGTAGAACTGCAAGGGGGGCAAAATTTGCATTTCTAACAAGCTCCCAAGTGATGCTGATACTGTTGGTCCAGGGATCATATTTTGATAACCACTGGTCTAGATTGAAATGTCAAGTAAGCAAATTAGAAATAGGAGACCAGCACACATACGGATTGAGTGGTAGAGGAAGTAGTAGAACTGAGATTAACATGAGAAAGCTTGTGACCATGAGAAAAATAGAGGATAAAGGACAGAGCACAGGTCAATGCCATGTTTAAGGACAGGCAGAAGAAGAGGTAGACTTGAGGTATACTTGAGAGGGGATGATTTTAAAGATCACAGCAGAGCCCCAGAAGACAATGGTTTCAAGAAGCACAGGAAGAGAGAATATTAAGTAGTAATTGTTATTGGTTAACAATGCTCAAAACCACAGAGACATCAAGCATGGTGAAGGATGAAAAGTGTTCTTTGGATTACTAGAGTAGGAAATGAGGAGTTCATGATTAAAAAAAAAAAAACTTTCAGTAGAGTGGAGGAAGCAAAGGAGTAAGGGGTGAATGGAAAATGAGGAAGCAAAACAGTTCACAGAGAGGGGACAGAGATGGAGTGAACAGCAGCTAGAAGTAGTGACAAAACATTCTCACTTGGGCAAAAACTTGAGGGGAAAAAGTAATAGAGAAGAGAAGGTAGAAAATGTAGTTAATACAGAGGATAATTGATAAGGCAGTGTCCTCAGAAAGGAGGAAAAAGTTTCTAGGATCCAGATCATGGTAGAAGTGTTAGACTTGGGCAGGGTCACCTCTTCTTTTGAGTCAAGAAGGAAGATAGACCCAGGTACACTAGAGGAGAGCACAGAGGAAAATTAAAGGGGGTTTTATGTGGTTATCTCAGACTGATCCAAAGTCTTTCTCTATAGATGAGAAATACAAGGCTCAGAGCACTTAGGGAGAGAGTTACCCAAGACCACACCATACATTAGCTACAAAACCAGAACAACAGAAAGTTTTCCCATGGTTCCAACCACAATATTACGATATTTCCTTATACATATTAAGACAAAATCAAAAACTTCAACTTCCCGAGCATAGAAATGGAAGAGGGGACATGTAAATAAATTAAGAGAAACTGTGAAAGCTATGCCTTTCACTGTTCTGAACGTTCACTTCTTGGTAATTTATTTTGTAACCTGGCACACTTGAACATTTATTTCCTTTATTCCAAGGAAAACAGTTGGTAAGCTCAATAGATAATGATCATCCTAGGCTTGAGGTCATAGTTTTTATAATGTGACAAATAAAGGTTTGGGGGAATGAATTAAATCAAGGTGAGTGCAGACCTGAGAGTTAAGTAAAGAAATAAAGAACTTATTTTTGCAGTTTCTTAACTGAAAAGGAAGCAAGAAAAGTCATTACTCATTCATCAGAACACAATTCTCCTGTCATTGCAAAACACATGCTTGGGTCTCCTAAAAATGAAGCACTCAGATTTATAACTTGGTTTTTACTCATGCCAAAATCAATATTTGGGACCCTTAATAAATTGAATTTAGGGTTTCAAAATGTAATTCATGAGTCACTGGAGATACAGCATATATTGAACAGAATAACTTCATGTTTCTTATCAATATTTCTTTCTCATACATGCTTAAAATGTCCAATATCTAATTCAACAGGCAGTCCTTTTCTGCCATGTAGGTCACTTCACTGTTGTCAAATTGGCTCCCAGTTGTGTTTTTGGCTGAGTTTTTCATCCCTGATGGAACCTGAAGCTTTTTCTTTAATCCCAAGACCTCAGTGAGAACAAAGGAAAGGGAGCCTGCTTCTAGCATTCAATTTTATCTTCTACACTATCACATGTGAATAATATAATCAGGAGTATTTATCAAAGTATCCGACATATAAAAGACACTAAGGAATTTTCAATATCTCAAGGGAGAGGTAATGACAGTAATAAAAACCATGATTGATTTTTCAGATATTTCAAATGATCTAAATAAAACCAGGAGGGAGGTAAACCCTTGTGCATGCAAATGGTACTGATGACAGGGGATAAATTACACCACAACAAGAACCCAGAAGAATTTTAAATGGAGTGAAAGGATCAGACTGGCTCTTAAATTTGTGTTTTCATGCATGATCTGGGCAATTTCTTCAACACCAGCACAAGAAATCATCCCTGACTCCCGGACTTGGTCAGTGCCCTGGTTGTCTGCTTCCATTTCATCTAATACCTTCTCTATGGTTACACTAATCTCTGCACTGTAATTACTTCATTTTTTGGTATTATCTCTTTCATTGCTTGTCTTCTCCAGCAGACAGTAAGTTCCACAGAGCTGAGCTGTATGTATTGTTCACCACTGTAAGCCCAGAACCTGACAAGAACCTATTGTAGGTGCATATGAGTATTTGTTGAATGAATGAATTGATAAATGAATGGATGGACAGAATGGAATGGTTTCAGAATTAACATGTGTGATTTTTTTATTTCAAAAAAAAAAACATGTTGTAAAGGATTTGAGTTTGGAAAGGGGAAGACAGCTGGACGCTCTCTTAATTTTAACAGCTACTAGTGGTCCTTTCCGTTTTCCTCTAACATTCTTTTAGCTGGCGCTTTCCTCAACTTTTACTTGACTGTAGCGACACCTACTGCTAATTTGGAGGAAGAGCCATCTTTTTACTCTGCCGTTGGTGACAGACAAAAACCCTCGGGTGTTCAGATGTGACACCATGTCATCCTGAATAATGATTCTTATTTATTTGTTTGTTTGTTTTCAAGAATATTTAAATTTCAGAGTGGGGCGGCCAAGTCTGTTCTGTTTCATTTTGTTTCTTATCCTTTCTCCTTGTCTGGAACTAAGGTCCTTGTACACTTGCTTTTTAAAAAATTTCAGTTGTTCTCGATCAGTACAATTCATATTGATTCGTGGAAGATAAAACTCTCCTTGTTTACTTGATAGAAAATTCAATTCATTATCAAAGTGTTTCCAAACAGCTGCAGATGTCCTGCAGATGCAGTTCTTGCCTGAAGCACCCTCATTTGTGACGAGGAATTTGCAGTGTGAAATCTAGTCTAATCATTTTCCCCTGACAGTGCTGGTTAATATTTAAGGCCAGATTATCCAAGTTGACCCTCTAGATTTTTAAGATTTAAAAAAATCAACCAGAAGCATTTGGAATCAAGCTGCGCAACAATTCTTATGGCTTGTTATCTCCATTTTAGAGAAAGGAAACTTGAGTATATTTAATTAACATAATTCCACAACACATTAGGGACAGAACCCCAAATAGTACCTCCTGGCTATAGTGCCCTCCCAGGAGCCTTGCTGAGTGAGGCGAGGGGACAGCTATCACATAAATGCCTGAGAGGAATTGCATCACTAGTGTACCTCCTCTTTATCTGAACACATTGATGTCTTTATTGGCTTCATGAAATTCCCACCTCTTTGGGAATTTGTCCCATGAAAAGGTGGCAACTCTAAACTAAATGAGTGGAGGAAAAACAACAAGAAATGCCAAATGGCATAAGGAAATATTCTTAGGCCTTTTGCAAAAATAACATAACCCTGTTACTTTTCCAGTGTCCCTTGTTCATTTAAGAAGTCACTCTGTGTTTTCTTCATCACTAAAGTCAATCTGCTCATTATGCTGTAAAAAGTGTAAAAGTCATTATGGTCCAGAACATTCCAGGTTATACACTCAAATACTTAAAAAATTCCAAATTTTCTGAGGAATATGTTTACTGTTTGAAATAAAGTAAAAAGTTAAACACCATGCAGCCTGAGCTTCTGTCCCCTCATCAGGTCATTCTGTTGACTGATAGCCACTCTGCCTTTGAGTTCTAAAGCAATAATTATCCTAATGGCAACCCACTGTTACTTCCTCTTCAGCTTGTTGCTTAACCTAATGGCAACCCACTGTTACTTCCTCTTCAGCTTGTTGCTTAACCTCAGGAAAGATGGATTCATTTACTTCATCATAAGAAAAAAAATAGTCTTTCTGAAGCTGCAATTCCCTAAAGACAGACTTTATTTTTAATTTGCGTTTAGGAGACATAGGAGGCTGCGACTATTACTAGCTCGGGGGTTATTAGGCAAATCGAAGGGAAAGGATGTTGGAGATGGAAAAAAACAACCTGGAGGCCGCAGGCCTAGCTCTTTCCGCCTACGAGTTGTGCACATGGAGTGAACCACCATGGGCCTCAGATTCCGCGGCAATAAATGGGGGTACTAATAACCCCCTATTTAGCTCACAGGGTTGTTAAGAAGACAAACAAGGTAATGTATGTTAAAACATTTAGTGAACTATAAAAAGGCCATACAAATGTAAGGACAGATTATCGCTTAAATCTCCAAATGAAATAATTGAGGAGGTACTATCATATTCGCATTTCTCTTGCTAAACCAAGAAGCACAATATTATAAAGCCTAAGTACAGAAACATGGAGTGTAAGAATGCAAAACCCCTAGTATTCACTTGAATCCAACCTTCTGCTTTAAGAGGAAGTGTGGGATAATTCATGAGTACAACCTCATGCAGGACTGGAACCCAGGTTTCCTGTCTGCCAGGTCATGCACATTCCAGGCACCGGGTCCCCAATCAGCACCCCCTTTCTGGAATGCTGTCATGTGCCCAGTTCTGCATTCCTCAAGTAAAGAAAGATTTTTGCCTGATTCTAGACTGCTCAGAACAAAACCAGAGAATAAAACCCATAGAGAAAGATCAATAAATCACAGGTTATTCTGCCTGGAGAAGAGAAAGTCAAGGAAGCACTTCATATCAGCATGGTTGCAGATGTCTTCAATTCCACTGAGGTCCAAACAAGTGGGGAAGGTGGTGATGGGCCAGTAAATGCTTAATGGGCTCACTGGAGGGGAAATGCATGTGTGTTATGTCTGTGTGTTTATTATAAATTTTACTGCCTTAAAGGATGTGTAGGACACTATGTATAAATAATAATATATATTTATTGTAAATCCCATATAGTCAATTGAGCATCACAGAATGCTTTCATTAGTTTCTGCCAAACATTTCTATCTGTAGCTAACCTATGGTTGCAACCATCTATGATTTGACAAATTGAGTTGCATCCCAAACTGCTAATTATTTTCCCAATAAATTTACTATAATTGTCTGATGCATGAGCTACTGTTAAACCATCTCTCATCCTCATACAAATCATATTCCCTAAATGGAAACCTGTTTGGTTTCAGCATAAATTTAATGTGTATTATTAATATTTTCTCCATCGCTTTTTAAAGTGTAAACAATCGACAAAACAGTAAATCAAACCCTGATTTGTAGCATTTACTCATTTGTGTGGTATTCATTCTCCCACTGGGTCAATTTTAAGCTACCAACATGACATCACTGAATGCAGGGAAAAAGAGACACAGTAGCACTCCATTATATAGTATTTCCACTATACGTATACAATAGATGTCAATAACTTTAAGAGCATAGATGAAGTAAAATGTAATAAAATAATTAGGAAGAGTTTTGAGCATGTTTATCTGTGTTTTTAATATAATTTATTTAGTTGTAAGTTTATATAATTTAATTTTTCATGATGGCTGTGTTTAACAACCAGCTTGCAAAATTCTTGAAAACGTAACAATTGGCTCTTGCAAGTCGGTAGGAGCTAGCCCCAACACATCACTGGGAAGGGCTCACAAAACTGTGAGAGAGATTTGGAGTGATATTCTGCTAGTTCAGAGCTGCATTTTCACAGTCAAACAAACATGGGTTTAAATCTTGGTTCTGCCACTCACTGGGTGTAGGATCTCGAGCTTCAATTTCCTCCTCTGTAAAATGAAGAAAACATACTATCTGTGGTAGACTGAATTATATGCCCGAACATAGATAGGCATTCTTATCTTCTGCATTCTTATGAGTGTGAACCCATTGTAAATGGGATCTTTTGATGACACTATTTTTAGTTAAGGTGTAGCCCAACTGAATAAGGGTGGGTCTGAAACCAATTACTGGAGGCCTTATAAAAAGAAGAAACCAAAAGCCAAAAGTTGGAGAAGACCACAGGGAATGGCCAGAAGTCTGCAGAAACCAGCAGAGCAGACGAAAGGAGAGGACATCACCGTGTGACGGGAGGCAGAGATGCAAGCCAAGGAACCAGGGATTGCCAGCAGCCAGCACCAGACACTACAGACTCAGAGAGAAAGCAAGCCTTACTGATATCTTGGTTTTGGACTTCCAGTTTCAAAACCGTGAGCCAATAAATTCCTATTGTCAAGCCAAAGCCAGTTTGCAGTATTTGTGACAGCAGCTCTGTCAAACTAAGACACTATCTCTTAGGATTATTGCGAAGATTAAATCAGATGTTCTATGTTAGCTTCATAGGCAATACCTGGCACTTGTGAAACATGCAATAAGAAGTGTACGTTATTATTTATGTCATTGCTGAAGAATTTCCTCGTCATTAAGCAGTGTAATAAATTTCCAGCACAGGTGATCAAATCCTCATCTTTGAAAATTTATGGAAATAGAATACATGCCCATGTGCCTGGAAAGCACTGAGGGGGCTGCCTAAGCCAGGAGATGGATGAACCCCTCCAAGCTTAGAGTCAGTGTATCTACTTCCCCTTGGGAATCACTGTCATCTAGTGTTATTCAAGGCAATTCAACCAGCTTTTTCTCCCTAAGTAAGTGGCTCAGTAACAGGTAAGGACTGGGTATATTTATTTCCATTTCAACCTGGAACTCTAATTTATATCCTTGCTTTCAGAATCAAGAGAAAAAACTGGGAGGTCTACTGCCTGAACACAGTAGCAGATCCCAATTTGCTTAACGCCCTTACCCACATTCTTAGGGAAAACCCTTGCACTTCCACTCAAAAGGATAAACCAACCCAAAGAGCTGGTGACCCTAGGAAATTTAAAAAATGCTTGTATGCAAAGATTAATTTATTGATGAAATACAAAAGGTATAAAGTGCTCTCCTGGGTATGTAAACCATCAGATGCAGATACTCTTCCTACTATCCCTTGCTGGTGGCAAGATCAGGAGATCAGGCCCCTATTCCAACCCAGAAATCATAACAGGGATCTGGGAAGGGCAGTCCCAACCAGTACAGACTTAAATAGAATGCTTAGGGCACTGGAGTGAGGAGGCCAGTGCCTGTTCCTGCACTGCCATGAACTGGCAATTTCACAAACTGAAGAGTAAGTCTCCAACTCCATGATACATGATGCCTAGCAATAAAGGGCACTGTTATCAGAGTCATCCCTAAAAGGGTGGGGGAGTTAGAGTAGCTCTAGAGCAGAAAAAAGTCAGAGTATTATTTTCTTTTCTCAAATACTAAACTTCAATAAATAATGCATCCTCTTTGAAGGCACCTCACATTCTTAATTCAGATTGCTATTGTGACGGTTTGGATATATTATGTCCCCCCCACCCTCCCCGCAAAGCAATGATCTTTTAATTCAATCTTGTAGGATATTTGGATTAGGCTGTTTCCATGGAGATTTGACCCCACCCATTCAGGGTGCGTCTTGATAAGTTTACTGGAGTTCTTTAAAAAGAGCCACACAGGCCCAGATGCCTGCTGACGTTTGCTGACGCTAACGCTTAGAGATGCTTGGAGAACACCATTTTGACATGCAACCTGGGAGCAAACAGATGCTAGCCACATGCCTTCCCAGCTGACAGAGGTGTTCCAGATGCCAAAGGCCTTTCTCCATGAAGGTATCCTCTTGTTGACACCTTAGTTTGGACATTTTTATGGCTTTAGAACTGTAAATTTGTAACTTAATAAATCCCTTTTATAAAAGCCAATCCATTTCTGGTATTTTGCATAATGGTAGCATTAGCAAACCGGAATAGCTGCCCACTCTAATACTTAAGATTTTTTCACCTGAACTACTGTTTTATTAAGTGAAGTCTCCTCCATTCAGAGCTTCAGTAGTCAGCTATTTGAACCTAAGTACAGGACTTTTATTTATTTCTCTTAAATCACAACTCATTAGATTTAGCCAGTCTTTATCATTTCTGAGTTGTTAGTCTTGACCCTTGTCATTCAGTGTATTCCTTCTAGGTTATTATCATATCTTCTGTTTTTTCATCCAAGACATTAATAAAAGTTTGGAACAGGTCAAGTTCTAATACTGAGGGTCCTGGCTTTCTACAAGGGATGCCACCTCATTTATTATCTCTGCTCACCATCATTCAACCAGCAGAAAATCCAGGTAACATCACTGTCATCCAGAGATTAGTTCTCCATTTTGTCTCCAAGGATATCTTGTGAGATGTAAAATGCCTTGTTCAAATTCAAGTACACTGCATCTGTAATAGTCCCGTAACTATTACTACCATGAAACAAACAATTGAGCCTAGTTTGGCCTTTCTTATTCATAGTGAATATACTCAGGCTCCCAGTAAACACCACTTACAGGAAACATCCATCTCATAATAGTCTAGACAATTTTGTCAAGAGTAATATCAAGCTTTCCTATGTATAGTTTCTAGAGTCTACTATTCTCCATTCATGAAAATTAAGATCTTGCTTGATCCTCTCCAGTCTATGAGCACCTCTCCCATTTATCCTGATTCCACAAACATTAGAGTTAGCAGTTGAGTAGCCACAACTCTACACATACCCGGGGATATAATTTAGCTATAATATTTATAATCCATTTAAAACAGTTAATGTCCTCTTAGTATCTCTTCACCTACTTGGGGTTTAAATATTTGCTCACTTGCCTGGTGTGAAGACCATATTCCTTGATAAGAAGAAAGAAACATTGCAGGGTTCTGCTTTCTCATTACCGTTTGCCAATATTATTCTAATCTGTTCCCCAAAATGAGTCTACTGTTTAAGAAAAATAAAATAAGTCTTTTCAACAAATGGTGCCAGGACAACTGGATATACACATAAAAAAGAATGAATTCGGATTACCTCACACAATACACAAAACTTAACCCAAAATGGATGATAGGGGATAAAACTATAGAAGTCTTAGAAAAGGACAGAGGAGTAAATCTTCATGACATTGATAATTATTTCCTAGATATAATTCCAAAAGCATAAATTATAAAAGAAAAAATGATAAATTGGACTTCATCAAAATTAAGTTTTTAATGACACCATCAAGAAATTGAAAAGAAAATCTACAGAATGGGAGAAAATATTTGCAAATCATACATCTGATCAGGGTATAGTCTTTATAATTTATAAAGAACTCTTACAACTCAACAACAAAAAGAAAAAAAAAAATTAAAAGATGGTAATGGGCTTGAATAGACAGTTCTCTGAAGAAGACATACGAGTAGCCAATAAGCACATTAAAAGATAAGCAACATCTTTAGTCACTGAAAAAATGAAAATCAGTGTGATACCACTTCATGGCTATAATCAAGAAGATGAACAATAAGTGTTGGCAAGGATATGGAGAAATCGGAAGCCTCCTACTTTATTGGTGGGAATGTAAAATGGTGCAGCAATTTTGGAAAATAGCTTGACAGTTCCTCAAAATGTTAAATATAGAGTTATCATATGACCCAGAAATTTCACATCTACACAAGAGAAATAAAAATACATGTTCACAGAAAAACCTGTACATGAATGGGCATAGCAGAATTATCCATAACAGCCAAAAGGTGGAAACCCAATTGTCCATCAACTGACAAATGGATAAATAAAATGTGGTATATCCATACAAGGGACCACTATTTTGCAATAAACAGGAATGATGTACTGATGCGTGCTACAACATGGATGAACCCCAAAAACATGACACTAAGTGAAACTATCCAGTCACAAAAGACCACATACTGTATGATACCATTTATATGAAATGTCAAGAATAAGCAAATAGACAGCTGGAATAGAGAAGAAGTTTGAAAGCTATTCCTGGGGAAGCTGACCAAGAAGGGAATAGGGTCACCATCTGAAGAGACCTGGGATAGGGAAACTTGAAAGAGCATCACTTGGGAGTGACTGCTGGCAGGCTGCAGACCAGCTTCCCAGCCTGTATGGGAACAAGAGTCTCGTCTCTGGACCTAGGTTTGGGCCTCTTGGTCCTCCCATTTGGGACCACCAGAGAGGAACTTGCTTTGTATACACAAAGGCCTCACCATCTGCCTGGCCAGCAGGAGTGATGTCTGTCCTGCCATAATCTTGCTTAGTCCCCTCTGGCTCCCCAGTGGACCCTCCACACTACAGTCAATGCTGCAGAACATTCATAAGCCCAGTGAGGGGGCCATGAACACTTCGTGGGTGTATTTAGTGGGCATGCAGGGCCAGGGCAGGCTCAAGGAAACAAGCTAAAGCACCTAAGCAAAGCATGTGGCTAATGACAAATTAGTTACAAAGGTCTTTGGTTCTCTTTAAGGGTGAGTAAAATTTGAAGATTTTAAAGAGTGACAACTGATAGTGCAACAATGTCCTAGACAAGGTGAAAACAATGAGGTCAAAGAGCAAGAGTGGATGCATTGGTCTCCAAGAATACTCTGTAGGGGTAAATATCATTCTAAATTCAGACAGAGGAACTGAGGCTCAGAGAGGTTAAATAATGTTCTCAAATTCACAGAGCTAGCATATGATATTACCAGGATTTGAATCAAGATCTAGATGACCCCAATGCCACCAGCACACTGCCCCCTTCCTATAAAACCCAAATTCCTCCTGAAATTGCACTGAATTTTAAAATTCCACCCTCTTCTTCCTTATCAGGAAGAAAATACAACTTTTAGTTGTATTATCAGAACAGGAATTTTTAAGAACTCATCAATCGGGTTGAGCCCTCTGCCGTAGGTTTTACCCTTGGGAAGACAGTTGCTGCAAAGGAGAGGCTAGGCCTCCCTATGGTTGTGCCTAAGAGCCTCCTCCCGAATGCCTCTTTGTTGCTCAGATGTGGCCCTCTCTCTCTAGCTAAGCCAACTTGGCAGATGAAATCACTGCCCTGCCCCCCCTACGTGGGATCAGACACCCAGGGGAGTGAATCTCCCTGGCAACGTGGAATATGACTCCCGGGGAGGAATGTAGACCTGGCATCGTGGGACGGAGAACATCTTCTTGACCAAAAGGGGGATGTGAAAGGAAACGAAATAAGCTTCAGTAGCAGAGAGATTCCAAAAGGAGCCGAGAGGTCACTCTGGTGGGCACTCTTACGCACACTTTAGACAACCCTTTTTAGGTTCTAAAGAATTGGGGTAACTGGTGGTGGATACCTGAAACTATCAAACTACAACCCAGAACCCATGAATCTCGAAGACAGTTGTATAAAAATGTAGCTTATGAGGGGTGACAATGGGATTGGGAAAACCATAAGGATCACACTCCCCTTTGTCTAGTTTATGGATGGATGAGTAGAAAAATAGGGGAAGGAAACAAACAGACAAAGGTACCCAGTGTTCTTTTTTACTTCAATTGCTCTTTTTTACTTTAATTATTATTCTTGTTACTATTGTGTGTGTGCTAATGAAGGTGTCAGGATTGATTTAGGTGATGAATGTACAACTATGTAATGGTACTGTGAACAATCGAATGTACGATTTGTTTTGTATGACTGCATGGTATGTGAATATATCTCAATAAAATGAAGATTAAAAAAAAAAAAAAATAGGAAGTGAGACCTGGTAGGTTTGTGGAGGTTAGTGCGAAACAGGGACACATCCCAAAATAATTTGGGCAGAGACTAAAAATATATACCCGAGGCGCCGGGGGAAAATGTGGAAGTGTTGACTTCCTTACCTGGATTGTTGCTGATGCTCTCACGAATATTGAGGACTGGCGTTTTGGTATGCCAAGCCCTCTATCTTGGGGCTTGCCCTTATGGAGCCCATTACCACAAAGGAGAGGTGAAACCTGCTTATAATTGTGCCTAAGAGTCTCCCCCTGAGTACCTCTTTGTTGCTCAGATGTGGCCCTCTCTCTCCAGCTAACCCTACTCGGTAGGTGAACTCACTGCCCTCCCCACTATGTGGGACCTGACTCCCAGGGGTAGAAAACTCCCTGGCAATGTGGGATATGACCCCCAGGGACGAATCTAGACCCCGCATTGTGGGATTGAGAGCATCTTGACCAAAAGGGGGATGTGAAATGAAACGAAATAAAGTTTAAGTGGCTGAGAGACTTCAAATGGAGTCGAGAGGTCACTTGGGTGGGCACTCTTACACACTATATAGATAACACTTTTTAGGATTTAATGTACTAGAATAGCTAGAAGAAAATACCTGAAACTATCAAACTGCAACCCAGTTTCCTTGACTCTTGAAAATGATTGTATAACAGTGTAGCTTACAAGGGGTGACTGTGTGATTGTGAAAACCTTGTGGATCGCACTCCCTTCATCCAGTGTATGGATGGATGAATAGAAAAATGTGGACAAAAACTAAAAGAAAAATAGGGTGGGGGGGATGGTTTGGGTGTTCTTTTTGACTTTTATTTTTTATTCTTATTTTTACTTTTTCTGGTATAAGGAAAATGTTCAAAAAAAATAGATTGTGGTGATGAATGCACAACTATATGATGGTTCTGTGAAAAGTTTGTTGTACACCACAGATGATTGTACGATATGTGAATATATCTCAGTAAAACTAAATTGAAAAAAAAAAAAAAAGAACTCATCAATCATGAGTTGTGTGCCTATTTAGAGTTTGCTTTGCTGAAGTCCTGAGAATATGGCCAAATAAGCCTAGCATTCCCTCCTACTCTAAAATGAAATGGACATTGCCTCTTTCATCTCAACTATCAGTTCTGCCTTGATTAGATTCACAGTTCCTCTTTTCTCCTTCAAGGCAAGGTAAAAACTTAGGAGCCGCTCTGCTGAACTGCTGGTGCTCGCCGTCACAAACGCATATGACCTCTGGGACCTACATGGGACCCTTAACTAGTTTAGTGATCTGAATTCTGAAAAGATTGTTCATATCCCCAATACAGCCAAGACCTATGAGACATCACTTCTCTTTCTTTCTATTTTTAACCTCATCTAATGCTTTCTGACTTATCTTAACTTGTAGGTTCATGTACTATCACTCAGGTAAATCTACCTTCCCACAAAAATATCCTTTATAGCACATCCACTTCTTGGAAATGAAGATGCCTTTCTGTAGCAGTCACTGCTGGTTACCTACCAATAGTTACTCACCTCTTCCTTGTTAACAGAACCTTGATTCTGTTCATGTATTCTCCCCCTTGGTGCAGGGGTGATCTGATAGGCCTAAGCCAGAGGTCAGCAAACTTGTTCTATAAAGGGCCAGAGGGTAAATATTTTAGGCTTTGCAAACCATAAGGTCTTTCTTGCAATGACTCAACTCTGCTGTTGTGGAGTGAAAGGAGCCATAGGCAATAGGTAAACCAATGGACATGACTGAGTTCCAATAAAACTTTATTTATGACATCAGGCTGGATTTGGCACATAGGCTGTATTTTGCTGACCCCTGGCCTAAGCCAATGGGACCATTTTGGTTCCATTTCTTTTGCTAATGATTTGTTTAGACATGGGCATATGATACAAATATGGCCAGGTGGAGATGAAGGAATATCTATAAGTGACTTCTGAGAAAGTCTTCCTTCTACTTTAAAAGGATCATAAGGTAGAGGTGATTTTTTTTTTTCTGCCAGACATCATCACTTATGAATGTAATGACTGGAAATACAGCTGACTTTTGAGACCATGGAAATTTGGGAGCCATTTTTACCAGATGATGAAGTCCACACCCTGAGATTTCCTTAACAGTCAATAGGAATAATGATACCTCCCTATGAATCCTATATGATGTAAAATATAAAAAGTGCTTAGCAGTATGCGCATAGAGCAAGCTCCAGTAAATGAGAGCTACTACTGCCAAATTCACTGTATATTGATGTGCCCATAAAAATGTTACATGAAAGGCAGGTACTCAATAAAAATTTTTAACAAGCATATACTTGGAAGTTTTTCCTCCCAACAGCAAGGCTAGAGCTAGAACTGCCCTGTTCTAATCCTGCTCTGACTGGGATTCTCCCGTAATAAAAAACACATTTGTAGGCTCTTTTCTAGGGCTCAGCCTGTGATCCTTGCCTGAGTGGATCTGGGGGTCAGCTTCCTTGGCTCTGTGTTCTAACCAGCACAGACAAGTCCTAAAATTCTACACTACTTATAAGCAAAAATAATAACCATGGAAATGATCTGAGTACCTGAAATTATGGTAAGAAGATTTGTCAGTAAGATTAGACATGCTACTTAACAGTGACAGTTCATCCTCCAGGCTTCTCTACAGTAGCTACCAGTCATGTTGTAGTACTGTCCACCGTGCTAAGGCAGAGAGAGAAGAAATACAATTATCACTATCATTAAAAGAGAAAAAATAAACAAATAACAGGACCAAGACTAACTAGTCTAATGGTGTAATGAATTCCAATTATGTCTGTAATGGGGGATGAGGGATAAGAGGATCAAACAACTGCTGATTTATTAAAAATAAATGTTATGAAATTCTCCTTTATAAAAAGGTCTTCTAGATTGCCTTTAACTTCCCAAGTGAGATATTCTCAGCTTTCCAGAAAAAAAGTATATGCTTTGACCCCTTGCTGTTCAGACACAGACCATCAGCATCTGCTTCACCTGGAAGCTTATTATAAACGGAGAATCTCAGATCCCACACCAGACCTAGTGAATCACAGCCACATTTTAACAGGATTCTCAGGTAATTGTATGCACAGTCATCTTCCAGAAGTACCGCATCTTGCTCAGCTGTATAAAGTCAGTAAAACATTAATGGTGCAGAGAAGTTGAACATAAACTTGTATGGGGCTAAGTAGTACAAAACACTCTGAATTTTCAAGTTTATATCTCAATATTACCACTTTTATGGTAAATGCCCTTAAGGTAGTCTTGTTGTGATTTTTTTTTCTTTCCTAACAGCATTCTGTAATTATCCTATATGTTCTGAAAATTAAAATATATAATAAACCTGGGAAAACAAATCATTAGAGGCAAAAATGTGGAAAAGACAGAAGCCTTGATGAAGTAGTATCTGAAAAAAAATTCAAATAAATTCTTTGCGTCATTTCTAAGACAGGAAATCACTTTAAACCTCCTTCCACTAAACTGACTAAACTAAATGGTCCATTGAGTATTATGCAGACAACCCCTGAGTCATGTTGGAAAGAAAAAATAAATGAGCAAAAGCCACTGGAAATCCTTGCCAGATTTGTAAAGAGTTCAGCTGTTACATTTCCAAGAATGCTCTAGGTTTTCAAACCTATTTTTGGTAGTCTTATTGGGAACCCCCAATACATAAAAGTTCTTTGATGGCATAAGGGGTAAAGGAACCAGAACTCCTGGAGCTTGCCCTGCTCCTTTCTTACAATGCCCCTTTACCCTTCTCTGTCTGTTGCAATCTCCCAAAACTTTAAGGTCTCATATAAATGAGTTTCTGCTTTCCTAAACTTTATCTACCATTTATGAGGAGCTACTTGCTCATTTTGCACATAAACATCTATCTACTCATGTATTGTTACAGCTCTATGAGTTGAGTTATAATGTCCTTTTTAGAGTTAAGGAAATTGAAAATTAAGGAAATTTAAGAGAAGTCAAAAACCCATCCAACATCAATGGCAGTAAAGCAAAGATTTGAATTCAAGACTTCCAAAATCTAAGCTTCTAAAGGCCATGCTCCATTTTGTCTCTATTCCTTTACATGGTTTCCCATGGTTGAAATTACTATGTCACCCTTTGGTACTTTCAGAGAATTATTTTCATACAGCATGTCACATCCTGCCTCACATTACAGATTTTCATCCCCTTGACTCATAAGCTTCTGGAGAGCAGGCATTTTTTTCTGCTCATCACTCATAATCTAGAAATAATTTATTGAGTTTTCCCCAGCTTTCTGGGGTTTGCTTTCATAGAGGAAGTACACCTGAGAGCAAAGCCCTCAAGAAGGCTAAGTGCTCACCAAACTGGTTTTGCTTCCTCCTAACACACTGCAAGTCCCCATGTACCACTACTACCCGCCCCCGCCCCCTCCAACTAGGTGAGGCCATGTGACTAGTTCTTACCAACAGAATTTGAGTGGAAGGGACATGAGTCCATTCCAGGCTGAGGGACTCCGAGAAGGCTTCCCTGAATTGTCCCTGAATTGTCCCCTGGCTGGATGCAGAAGATCCAGAAAGATCCAGTAAGAATACTGACACCCTACCAGACAGTGCCACACTAGATGGAAGAGGCCTAGGACCCTGGGGTACAGTGAGGATTGTAAAGAGAGCAGGAAATAAATCTATTGTGTTAAGCCACACACTGAGACTTTGGAGTTGTTTGTTAACAGCGATTGGCCGTCCCTCCCAGGTACCTTCCCACTTATACAAAAGCCCACCATTTGGTTTATTTAGTTAGCAAGCAGTTCTTTCACAATACAAACACTTACAAACAAATTAGGGATACAAGGCATTCTTACTTTATTGTGTAAGAAATTTTTTTTAACTTTGGAATGAGGAAAAGAGATTGTTGGATATCCTTTCAATGGAGAGCTGGAGCCTCTGGGGCTTATCAGATTCTACTAGAGCTCTACAACTTTCATTGTCTTTAGACTATTTTACAACTCTTTAAATTGTAGGTCAGAGATAGAAATGCAAAGGATTCCTGTCTAGACAAGTAGATTAATTGTCCACTGGGAGGCACGATCCTCCCTGCTTGGAAAAAGTCAGTCTTGTGTCCATTTGTAAATTCATTTTAACAGTCCTTTACTCCATATAAATTTGTGGTCCTTTGCTCTTTCCTTTGAACTGGTTGTGACATCTGCCTGGTTCCTTGACTGATTAACAAGTTAAAATCTTGTACATGTGTTCATTTTATGTCTGTATTAGAGTCATGATTACAACTTCTTTTAAAAGTTATCTTTTGACAAGTATGAATTATTGATGGTCCCTCAAAATTAGTTAAACCAAACTAAGATTCTAGACTGAAGATGAAGATAAGTAAGAAGGAAGAAGAAAAGGTGGCAAGATTCCACTGAAAAACTTTCCAACAAACCCTGAATTATGATTTTTTCTATGGTTTGCCCCCACCTCCTTCTTATTAGAGAATTAAAAGAATGACTTTGTCTTTATATGTCCATGTGGTTTCTCTAGCTCAGCCCTGAGTAGTAAGGTCTGCTTGGCAGCAGCTCTTCACCTTAACTCCGAAAGCATGAAGCATGTCCTCCATTACAGGGCTCCCGAAGCCCAAATCCTTAGCCTGCAGGATGTGCAATACTTTATCAGACTAGTGATAAACAACCCCAGGTGGTGATTCACCCAGTGCCTGTGGCTGATTTCCCATCAAACCCTCTGTATTAGAAGTCACCAATATTATCTTGGTATTCACCCCCAAGGGTTCCTCTAATCCACCCTATTTCAAACGGTTGTGGTCCTCTTCAAGAGGAGCAGCTTGAAAAGCCAAATCTTTTATTTCAAAAAGATTTCAACCCTGCAGGAAAATTTAGAGATGGAAGGTGTAAATCAAAATCGCTTAGTAGTGAGCACTCTTCTGTTTTAAATTCCTTCCCTGGGCCTTGATAATGTGTATGTCTGTGAAATTCATTTTAAAGTTTCTTCACATGAATTGTTGACCATGTATCTATATTTTTGTGTCAGGTTCTATGAAAGAATTTTTCTGTACAACAGAAATTTTCCAGAAATGGAAAAGGAGAACACTGTAGTTATTAATTCTCAAACGCTGAAATGAAATAAAGAAGTTCACTGGCTGACTCCAACATTGGCCCTAAGGATTTAGCATCCTTTTTTAAGGTCATGATTGGAGGTAAGAGACAATTACTAAATTGCTCTCCTTTCTGAGATAGTGGAGTTCACTGCATTTTTTTCTCTGACCCAGATAAGTAAGACAAATGAAATTTGCAGGACTCCAGATATTCCAGATTCTTCATACAGTGGACCAGTAATATTTGATTAAATAATTGACCTTAATTAGCCTTGTCGTTTAACCTCAAATCAAGAGATAAGAACATTGTTGTGACTATGTTCTCAGTTTTTTTAAACACAATTAGAAACTCCTTAACATCATTTTTATTTACTTTTCTCTGTATTTTTCAAAGACAATTTATACTTAATTTCTTTTTTTCTGAAAACGTTCCCAGTTTGTCCAGTATTTCTTCTTGTTTGATTCCCAGAAGAGTCTACCAAATGTTTTCATATTTTCAAAATTCCCCAACAAAGCCTTCAAGTACATACTGATTAAAAAGAAATTAGTTCACAGTATTCCCCTCACTTGTAATGTGATTTATCAATGTTTGTATTAACTGTAACTGATGAGGAGATTATTTTCTGGCTTACTTCCAACATTCCTTTTTCTAGCTCTCTAAAGGAAAAGGACTACTGAATTTTCATGTAAGATGTACACTCATGAAAGAAATGTGATTTTTTTTCCAATCCCATAATTCAATATAATTTAATTATGATTCTACATATTAGGCTTCAGCTTCCAGAAAGCATTAAGTCTATTATCTCACAAAGATCTTTAACAGAAATAAAATCAAGATGAATAATTTGGAGATGAGATATTTGGATTTAGGTTTCCAGAAGGATTTTTGTAATCAAGTCCAAATTTATTTTTTAGTGAACCTTAGATACAAGAACTCAATATCTAGAACTGCCTGCAGAGCATTAAAGACATTAAAAGAGAGTATTTTTTCAAACCAGGAACGCAAGCCATGTAAATACTGTATTATAATTATAATTTTACTGCAACCAGAACCAAGATACAAAAAGACAACCTGGATCACCAAGATGGTAGAGTGAGATGTTCCAGGATTCTGTTCATCCACAGAAGTTCTAAACAACAAGCAAATATAGGCAGAATCATCTTTCTCAGATCTCCAGAAAACTGTTAAAAGGTTGCAGTAACTGGGAGACTGCTGAATCAAGAAAAAGGCAACTTAAATACAGTAGGAAAACCTTGAAGCACCATTGCTGGCCCTTCTTCAATCCTCTCCCTCACTTAGTGTGGACCTAGCCCACACTGTCAGTGTGGGTCCGTGGTTCTGGCTCTGGAGGGAGCGGGGCAACCTTTATGTGCACACTAGGGTGCATGTTTGTCTGTACCAATCTGTCTTATAGTAGCCTGGAAGTCCGAACCAGGATGCTCATTGCAGGCTAACAATCCCAGAACTTGCTCAGCATATAGAAGCAATCCACAGGGCAGCTAATATGCTATAGCAAAGCAATCAGATCACAGCTTCCCAGGGCAAAGAACTACAGGATTTAAGGCATACAGAAATATGGTACCCAGGGCAGGGAGGAAAGACTGTTTCTTAGGGGAAGAAGAGGCATTAAGATCCATGTAAATGGGGGATTTCCTAAGGCCTCAGGCACATGCCAAGAATAAGAGGCATGCTCAGAAAAGACCAAGAGGATGCTTTGCTTTCACATCAGGCTATTCTTTAGACCCATTATTATGGTGGCTAAGCTCTAAAGGAGAACACTCATACAAGCCAATATATACAGACTGGGAAATAAGTTTTCTTATCTCTCTCTCTCTCTCTCTTAGCTCCTAGCATGCAAGGAAATCTCAGTCATAAAACTAGTTGAACACAACCTTAAGGAGCAGATATCTCAGTGGCAAAATTCCAGAAATAATACATTAAAATATTAAAATTTCCAGTATGCAGCAAAAGACTACAAGGCACACAAATAAAGAGGAAATGATGGCCCATCCAAAGAAGCACGAAAAAGCATTAGAAACCATCAGTGAGGAAGACCAGACTTTGGACAACCAGACTAACAAATTTTTAAGATTGTCTTAAATATGCTGAAAGAGCTAAAGGGAAACACAGACAAGAATTAAAGAGAATCAGGAAAATAATACAAGAACAAAAAGAAAATGTCAATAAAGAGATAGAAGTCATAAAAAGGAACCAAACAGAAATACCGGAGCTGAAGACTATAGCAACTAAAATTAAAAAAATTCCCTAGAGGAGCTCAACAGCAGATTGGAGCTGGCATAAGAAAGAAAGAATCAGTGAAGATAAGAAAATTGAAATTATTCAGTCTAAGGAGCAGAAAGAAAACAGAATCAAGAAAAGTGAACACAGCCTAAAAGATTGTGGGATGCCATAAAGCATGCCAATATACAAATTATGGGATTCCTTGAAGGAGAATAAAGAGAAAAAGGATATTCAAAGGAATAATGGCTGAAAATTACCCAGATTTAACAAAAGATATGAATATAACACATCTATGAGTTCACAAACTCCAAACATGATAAACTCAGAGACCCACACTAAGACATATTTTAATCAAACTGTAGAATACCAAAGACAAGGAGAGGATCCTTAAAGCTACAAAAGGAAAGCAATCATCATGTACAAGGGAAACTCAATAAGTTTACTGCCAATTTCTCAGCAGAAACCATCAAGACAAGAAGGCAGTGGGAAGACATATTTACAGTACTTATGGAAGTAAATGCCAACCATGATTTCAGTATCCAGCAAAAATGTCTTTCAAAAATGAGAGAGATATTAAAACATCCCCAGATAAATAAAAGCTGAGGAACTCCATCACCATAGACCAGTCCTACAAGGAATGCTAAACAGAGCTTTTCAGGTTGAAAGGAAAGAAAACTAGGCAGTAAACTAGAGGCACAAGAAGAAATAAAGATCCTGGAAAAAATAATAACATGGGTAAATATGAACACCATTACTACAGTATTTTTGGTTTCTAACTCCACCTTTTACTTCTTACAAGATCTAGAACGCAAATACATAAAAAGCAATGATAAATTTGTGGTTATAGGCACAAAATGTATAACTAGGTCATTTGTGACAAGAACTACATAAAGTTGGTGGAATGGAAGTATATAGGAGCATAATTTGTGTATGCTATTGAAGTTAAGTTAGTATCAAATCAAATGATATTGTTATGCCAGTTTGGATGTATTATGTCCCCCAAATGTCATTATCTTTGATGCAATTTTGTGGGGGCAGATGTATTAGTGTTGATTAGATTGGAATTCTTTGATTGAGTGTTTCCATAGAGATGTGACTCAATCAACTGTGAATGAAACATTTGATTGGATAATTTCCATGGAGGTGTTACCCCGCCCGTTCAGGGTGGGTGTTACTTGGATCACTAGAGTTGTATAAAGGAGTTCATGGTCAGAAGGACCTCAGAGCAACTGAGAGTGACATTCTGAAGAGGAACTGTAGCTAAGAGAGGACAAAACACCCCAAGAGCAACATTTTGGAGAACGCCATTTTGAAGCGCAACCTGGGAGCAAGCAGATGCCAGCCACATGCCTTCCCAGCTAACAGAGGCTTTTTTGGATGCCAATGACCATCCTTCAGTGAAGGTACCCTACTGTTGATGCCTTACCTTGGACAATTTATGGCCTTAAGACTGTAACTGTGTAACCAAATAAACCCCCTTTATAGAAGCCAATCCATTTCCAGTGTTTTGCATAACAGCAGCATTAGCAAACTGGAACAATTGTTAAAGATTTAGGATGTCAAATTGAAGTCCCATGGTAACAACAAAGAAAATTTCAGGAAAATATACACAGAAGGAAATAAGAAGATTTCTAAAGGGTTCATTACAAAAAAATCAACTAAATACAAAAGAAGAAAGTAATGGAGAATTGAGAGACCAAAAAGGCAAAAGGCTTACAAAAAACAAAGATCACATGGCAAAAGTAAGTCCTGCATTATTGGTAGTTACTTTAAAATATAAACAGGCCAAACTTGACAGTCAAAAGAAACTCACCTTAAACTCAGACACACAAGCAGGCTGAAAGCAAAAGGATGAAAATAAATATTCCATGCACAGAGTAACCAAAGGAGAGCAGGAATGCTATACTAATAAAGTAGACTTATAGTCAAAAACTGTTAAAAGGGACAAAGAAAAATCCTATATAAGACAAAAGGGGCAATTCATCAAGAAGATACAATGATTAAAACATAAATGCACCTAATAACAGAGACCCAAAATTTATGAAGGAAACATTAACAGATTCAAAGGGAAAAACAGACAGTTCTAAAATGATAGTAGAAGAATTCAATACACCACTTTCAATAATGGTTTGAACATCTAGACAGAAGATTAATAAGGAAATAGAGACTTGAACAGTACTATAAACTAATAATACTATAAAACAGATATCTATGGAACACATCATCCAACAGCAGCAGACTACACATTCTTTTTAATTGTACTTGGATCATTCTTTAGGATGTAGCATATATTAGGTCACAAAACATGTCTTAATAAATTGTAAAGGATTGAAATCACACAAGGTATCTCCTCTGACTACAATAGAATGAAACTAAAATGAATAACAGAGGAAGAACCAGAAAATTCACAAAAATGAAGAAATTAAACCAATGGGTCAAAGAAAAAAACTCACAATGAAATTAGGAAATACCTTGAGACAAATGAAAACAAAAACACAATGTATCAAAACTTACGTGATGCAGGAAAGGCAGTGCTGGGAGGGAAATTTATAGCCACAAATGTTTACATTACAAAAGAAGAAAGATCTCAAATCAGTAATCTAATGTCACACCAGCAGGCACTAGAAAAAGAAGAGCAAACTAAACCCAAAGTGAACAGAGGAAAGAAAAATGAAAATTAGAGTGGAGATAAATAAAATAGGAAATAGAAAAACAACAGAGAGAATCAACAAACCAAAAGTTGATTCTTTGAAAAAAATAAAATAAAAATAAAATAATAAAATTGACAAACCTTCAGCAAGAATGACAAAGAGAGAAGACACATATAACAAAAATCAGAATTGAAAGAGGAGACATTAATACCAACTTTACAGAAATAAAAGTGATTACAGAAGAAGGCTATGTATAACTGTACACAAATTAGATAACCTAGATGAAATGGACAAATTCCTGGAAACATTCAAATTATTCAAACTGACTCAAAAAAAAAAAAAAGATTTCAACAGACCAATAACAAATAAAGGATTGAGTCAGTAATTAAAAACCTCCCAACAAAGGCAAACCCAGGAGATAGCTTCAATGGTGAATTTTACCAAACATTTCAAGAAGAATTAACACCAATCTTGCTCAAACTCTTCCAAAAAAACTGAAGAGGAGGGAGCACTTCCTAAATCATTCTATGAGACCATCATCACACTAATACCAAAACCAGATAAAGATTTCACTAGTAAAGAAAATTAAAGACAAATATCCCTCATGAACATAGATGCAAAATCCTCAACAAAATACTAGTAGTGAACTGAATCCAACAGCACATAAAAAGAATTATACTCCATGATCAAGTGGGATTGATCCCAAGTATGCACGTGGTTCAACATAAGAAAATCATTCAATGAAATACACCACCTTAACAGAACAAAGGGAGGAAAAAAAACCATATGATCATCTCAATTGATGCACAAAAGGCATTTGACAAAATCTAGCACCCTTTCTTGATCAAAAACACTAAGAAAACCAGAAAGAGAATGGAGCTTCCTCAACACGATAAAGGGTTTGTATGAAAAACCCACAGCTAACATCATACTTAACAATGGAAGATTGAAAGCTTTTCTGCAGGATCAGGAACAAGAAAAGGACAACTGCTTTCAACACTGTACTGAAAGTTCAAGCCAGAACACTTAAGCAAGAAAAAGAAATAAAAGGCATCCAAATTGGAAAGGAAGAAGTAAACTATCCCTATGTGCAGATGACATGATCTGACACAGAAAATCTCAGGGAATCATTTATTAAAGCTAATAAATGAATTCTGCAAAGTGGTGGGGTACAAGATCAAGACACAAAAATCTGGTGTTTCTATACACCAGCAATAAACAATCCAGAAAGGAAATCAATTCAATTTGCAACAGTAACTAAAAGAAAAAATACCTAGGAAGAAATTTAACCACAGATGTAAAGGACTTTTACATGGAAAACTACAAATCATTGCTGAAAGGATGACCTAAATAAATGGAAAGATATTCCATGCTCATGGATTAGGAGACTCAACCTTGATAAGATGCCCATAATATCTACAGCAATTTAAAGATTCAGTGCAATCCTAATCAAAATTACAATAGCCTTTTTTGCAGAAATGGAAAAGCTAGTCATCAAATTCAAATGGAAGGGTAAGGGACCCCAAATAGTCAAAAACCATCTTGACAAAGAAGAACAAAGTTGGAGAACTCACACGTCCAGATTTTAAAACTTATTACAAAGCTACAGTAGTCAAAACAGTGTGATATTGGCACAAGGACAGACATATAAATCAATGGAATATAATCGAAAGTTCAGAAATAAATCCACACATCCATGGCCAATTGATTTTTGGCAAGGGTTCAGATCCACTAAACTGTGTGCTCAGGAGTGGCTGAAGTGGAAAATTGTATGTTGTATATATGTTACCACAGTTTTTTTTAAGAGAGACTAAAGGGATAATGACAATTAAATGCAATACATGATCTTAGATTGGATGTAATAACGGAGGGAAAAAATGCCCAAAAGGACATGACTGGGAAAATTGAAAAGACTGGAATGTAGACTGTTTGCTTTATATCAATGTTAAATTTCTTGAACTTGATAAATGTACTTTATATGATTACATAATAAGTGAATATCTTTGTCCTCAGGAAATATACATAGAAGTATTAAATGGCAAAGGAGCATGATGTATTCAATCTACTTTCAATGTTTGATAGATAGATAGACAGATAGATAGATAGATAGATGCTAGATGATTGAAAGAGAGGTCAATAAATAATAGGTGACAGAATGATAAAACAAATGTGGCAAAATGTTACAAGTTGGTAAATCTGGGTATCAGGATTGGGGGCATGTTGGAGTTCTCTGTGTTACTTTGTGTTGTGTTTGCAAATTTCCTGCAAGTTTGAAATTATTTCAAACTAAAACGTTAAAAAAAAAAAAAGACAACTTGATTCTCTGACTTAGGGGGTCAATAAGCCAGTGACAGAGAGATTCAGGTTTAATAAATTTATCACTTCCACGTAGGTAATTTTATAGTTGCTTTTATTCTTTGATAGACTCAAAGGTCTTATCTCTATTAAGCCACCTAATTAATTACTTGGGAATAGTTAATTGACTGGTCATTCTGTGAGAATGCAATCATATTATTTTCATCTGATTCAGATGTTACAAAAATAAACGCAATTGTCCCAACTTTTCCAAGATCCTGATCATTTCGTGGTGTAGATTCACTCAAAGTTTATTCTAAAAAAAAATCTAAAATGTTATATTTTGTTCCTGAAATATTTAGCCTCAAAATACTATCCAAGATTTATGACCTGAAGGCATGCTATAATTAGCTCTTTGCTAAATGTTTTGCAGAGAGAAACAGAAAATTAAAATCAGGTGAAGTTCTACATGTTATGTGATCCTTAGGCTTACAAGCATTATAAGCATTACAAGCATTACAAGCATTATGAAATGCCCACAGTACCTAATCAGTTACCACTTTTTATATGTCATGCTAATTAACTCCATGTAAAAACCCTCACCCCATTCCCAGGCTGCTTTCCAGGATATTTACATAAGATACTACTGTTAATTGGCAGAATGCAATAAAGCATCCCCATCCTTGCTCCCAATTGTACTAGAAAGTTTCTGGGCCAAAATGGCCAACAACTGTAATGGAATCCTCCTTTAATCAATTAACAGTTCTCAATGGTGGGCATTAGATGCTGGGAGGGACCCAAAATTAACTAAATGAGACAATACAGTAAATAGAAATTGAGCAAAACTGATAATAACCACTAAAGGAGTTTCAAAGGAGAAACCCAGTGTGAGTTGGAGTTGCCAAAAACGGCTTCAGCAAGAGGTGGGCGCTGACAGATGGACAAGGGAGAGGCCATTCCAGGAAAGAAGAGTAATGGGAAAAAAAACGTGGGATCAGGAATGTAAAATGCAAGTTCTGGTGCCAGAGACCACAGCCCGATTAAGGAAGAGGTCTCAGACAGAGCAGTCATGATAAACAAGGTGGGAAGACAGACCACAGATGATTCTTTCCAAAGAAAGAACAAATGACGTTACTCTCAAATCCAGAAACCCTGGGTACCATCCTGGGGACAGCAGTAACCCAGGCCTCTGCCAGATGCCTGACTAAGGAAACTCACAACAGAGAGAAGTCCACTCATTCCCGGATGCGAGCATCTAGGTACAAACCTCCAGAGTCTACTCTGCGCTTTCTGGGAAAATTAAAGAGTGAAAATTGACTTTCAATTTTATCTCTGTGTGACATGTAAAAAGTTGTGATTTTTTTTCAAGACAACCAATCCAATCCAAAAAAGATCATTAAAAGCAATGTAAATCTTTATTAACAGGGATTCCATTCATAATATACAGAAACATGTCTTAAAATCCTCTTTCCCTATCCTCTTATTTAAAAGGAAGCTGCCTCATCCCAAGGGGATAGCCAGTAGATTCAGTGTAAACAGTGCTCCTTGGGGGCAGGAGGGAGGGGTGGAACGCAGGGGGACCCGGGTATCAGTATATTTTATAGCTCTCCGGATGATTCCAATGTGCTGCCAAGACTGAGAACCACAGGTCTAGGGAATTTAGCCCATCTGCTGTCTCTCTTTGCACTGGTTACATTGGATTAAGGTTTCTTTCCTGCCTTCCTTCCTTCCATACACATATTTAATTGCATTATCCCTGGCTGCTTCTTGAGCAACCCTTTGATCCATAGCTTAACATGTTATACATCAAAAGACATTGACATTTGGTGCAATGACGAGTTGTTTGAAATCTCACACTTCCCACTATCTTTTGCCAAGACATGCCACAGCTCACGTCGCACTATATTTCAGTATGCAAACTTAGCTACATGTTAAATATTTTTAAAGAATAAGAAAAAGGAAGAGAAAAAGAAAGAGAAGTGCTGACATGTTTTGGAGTTAAGGGTCTGGCTTTCTCACAGCCAGGTGCTCAGTTTCTATCAGGCCCACCCACCACACTCTTTACCTGCTCTACATTTCTAGCAATTCAAAGCACATTTGTCTGCGTACATCTCTCTTGCATCTTGCTAAATCACCAGCTAATGAGCCTGATCAATTAATCCTTAATAAAGTATAATAAATTATAACTTCATGGGTTAATCTCTCCAGGCCTTCTAAAGTCACATTACGTCAACCCAAAAGAGGGCCCTTGTATTGCAAGTTGGCACTACACTAAGGCAGGTATGGTGTAAACGAGGGGTCAGGCAGAGCACCCCTGAAGTCACACCTCACAGGTGGCTGCCCACTCAAAGCAAGCCCTGGTTATTGGTGATGATTTAGTTCCACGGTGGAGCTGCTCACCATTGACCTCACCCCTGTACACCTCACTCCCCAATGCAGGGCAATTTAACTATGTATATGTCAGCGTCTCACTACTGACCAAGAAGTTTTTCCTTCTTTTGATCAAGTTGCCAGCCTTACTCCTTGCTCAGCTACCCACTGCTTCTCATGTCCTACCTTGAAACTAATCTTGCAGTTCTGGAACTGCAGAGAAAAACAACTCGGACCACAAGAAAAAATGGAAAACAGACAACTTCAGACCCTAACTATTTTGAAGATCAATCTCTCCGACCTCCCCTCCCCCTCTCCCTCTCACCGCTGCTACCTAGAGAGAATGCTAACTACACAGTACTTCATCTCCCTCCCCACCTCTCTTGGGCTTTTACAGGCTCCAGGGGGCCTAAGTACAACAAAGGAAAACATTCCAAACCAAGTGGCCCTAATCCCAACCTCTGTAAATCCCTCAGCCATCTCCTTGGAACCAAAGGGTCCTAACTCAAACCCCACTATCTTCTGGAGGAGCTTTTTCACTAACCCACCCCCAACGCTTTAAAAACTACTATCTTTTGTTTCCACGGAGTCCAGTTCTACCCTCTCTCCCTAGCTATAGTAGCCACTGAATAAACTCATCCCTGCCTGTTGGCTATTGTCCGGTGCAGTTTTTTCTTTGACACTACTTCCATAACATCCAGCACTCACTCAGTAGGTGCTCAATGAATGTCTGGTGAAAACATAGAGGAACACTCTTCATCCCTCTGTTTTCCACAAACCCCTAGAACATTAATTGAACATATTTCTTTTTACTTTTTATTTTGAAATAATTTCAAATTTACAGGAGAGATGCAAAAAATAATACAAACTCCATACAGAGAGCTCTAACATACTCACCCCCCAGATACCCAGATCCACCAATTTTAACATTTTATCACCTTTGCCCATATCATTCTTTCTTTCTATCTACCTATCTATCTATCTATCTATCTCTATTTTCTGAATATTGAGAGCAGGTTGCACACATCATACTCCTTTAACACTTAATACTTCCATGTACATTTTCTATGAACAAGGATATATACCTACGTATTCACCTTAAGTGCAGTTATGAAGTACAAGAAATTTGACATTGATATAAAGCTTACATTCTATATTTCAATTTTTTATGTCCCAATGGTATCCTTTTGAACCTTTTCTCCTCAATTCTTAGATTCTAATCAGTTTAGGAATTGCATTTAATTGTCTAATCTCTAGTTTTTCTTTCTTTTTTAACTGCAGAAACGTAAACAACATTAATCTTCCCATTTGTTCCAGTTTGCTAATGCTGCTGTCATGCACAATACCAGAAATGGATTGGCTTTTATAAAGGGTGTTTATTTGGTTACAAATTCACAGTCTGAAGGCCATAAAAATGTCCAAATTAAGGCATCAACACAAGTACACCTTCACCAAAGGAAGGCCAATGGCGTCTGGAAAACCTCTGTTAGCTGGGAAGGCACATGACTGGTGTCTGCTGATCCCAAGTTGTGCTCAGCCCCTGTGTGTTCTTTGAAATGTTGCTCTTGGGGTGTTTTGTCCTCTCTTAGCTTCTCTGGGGCAAACTCTGGGCTAGCATTTCCAGAGTGTCCCTAAAAGTCTGCTTTCAATGGCCATCTTTAAAATGTCTCTCTCAGTTGCTCTTCAAAATGTCACTCTCAGCTGCTCTTCAAAATGTCACTCTCAGCTGCTCTGAGGTCCTTTTGTTAGTGAGCTCTTTTACAGAACGCCAGTGATTAAACCAAGACCCACTTGATGGGTGGGGTCCATGTCTCCATGGAAATAATCTAATCAAAGATATTACCCACAGTTGGGTGGGTCACATCTCCACGGAAACATCCAAACAAGACGTCACGCCCTAATCAAAAAGATTAATCAATCTGCCCCCACAAGATTGCATCAAAGAACATGGCTTTTTCTGGGGGACATAACATACATACAAACCGGCACACCATCCCAATCCCTTCCAAGCATATCATTTAGTGGGATTAATCACATTCACAATCTGGCAGTCCCCTCACCACTTCACCCCGAATAGAAACCCTACACTCATTTTGCATTAACTCCCCATTGCCCTTACCCCCAACCCCTAGTAACCTGTACATTATTTTCTGTCTCTGTGAGTTTGCATATTCTCTGATAGTTTCTTTGTGGTTACCATGAGGCTTAAATTTAACATTCTAAATCTGTAACAATTTCATTTGCTTTGATGCCAACTTAACTTCAATAACATACATAAACTATGTTCCTAAACCCTCCATCCCCTGACCTTTGTGTATTCTTGTCACAAACTACATATTTATACATTGTGAGTCCAAAACCATTGATTCATCATGACATTTTAGGCATTTGCCTTTTAGAGCCTGTAGGGAGTAAAAAGTGGAATTACAAATTAAAGATACAATAGTACTTATATTTATATTTACCCATGTCACTATCTTTACCAGAGATCTTATTTCTTCAGGTAGCTTCATTCAATTGTCTACTATCCTTTTCTTTCAGCCAATAAAACTCCCTTCAGCATTTCTTGTAGGGATGTTTTAGTGGTGACAAAGTCCCTCAGCTTTTGTTTATCTTGGAACATCTTAATTCCTTCCTCATTTTTGAAAGACAGTTTTGCCAGATATAGAATTCTTGGTTGACAGTTTTTTTTGTTTTTGTTTTGGTTTTTGGTTTTTGGTTTTTTGCTTTCCACAATTTAAATATATCTTCCCACTGCCTCCTTGCCTCCATGGATTCCAATGAGATATCAGTACTTAATCTTATTGAGGCTCCCTTGCATTGTGATACACTGCTTCTCTCTTGCAGCTTTCAGAATTCTCTCTTTATCTTTGGCATTCAGCATTTTAACTATAACATGGCATGGTGTGTCTATGTTTATCTTGTTTGGAGTTCATTGAGCATCTTGGGTGTGTATATTCATATCTTTCATTAAGTTTGGGCAGTTTTCAGCCATTATTTCTTTGAATATTCTCTCTGACCCTTTCTTATTTTCTTCTCCTCTGGAATTCCCACAACATGTATATTAGTCCACTTGATGGGTCTCACAGGTTCCTCAGGTTCTGTTCACTTTTCTTCATTCTTTCTTCTTTCTGCTCCTCAGACTGCATGACCTCAATTGTTTTATCTTCAAGTTCACTGATTCTTTCTTCTGCCAGCTCCAATCTGCTTTTGAACCCCTCTTTGGAATTTTTAATTTCTGTTACTGTGGACTTCAGCTCTGTTTGGTTCCTTTTCCTAATTTCCATCTCTCCATTGATATTCTCTTTATGTTCATCCATCATTTTCCTGATTTCCTTTAGTTCTTTGTCCATATTTTCCTTTAACTCTCAGAACCATTTTTTTTTATTTTTTTAATCATCATTTTATTGAGATATATTCACATACCACGCAGTCATACAAAACAAATTGTACTTTCGATTGTTTACAGTACCATTACATAGTTGTACATTCATCACCTAAATCAATCCCTGACACCTTCATTAGCACACACACAAAAATAACAAGAATAATAATTAGAGTGAAAAAGAGCAATTGAAGTAAAAAAGAACACTGGGTACCTTTGTCTGTTTGTTTCCTTCGCCTACTTTTCTACACATCCATCCATAAACTAGACAAAGTGGAGTGTGGTCCTTATGGCATTCCCAATCCCACTGTCACCCCTCATAAGCTACATTTTTATACAACTGTCTTCGAGATTCATGGGTTCTGGGTCGTAGTTTAATAGTTTCAGGTATCCACCACCAGCTACCCCAATTCTTTAGAACCTAAAAAAGGTTGTCTAAAGTGTGCGTAAGAGTGCCCACCAGAGTGATCTCTCGGCTCGTTTTGGAATCTCTCTGCCACTGAAGCTTATTTCATTTCCTTTCACATCCCCCTTTTGGTCAAGAAGATGTTCTCCATCCCACAATGCCGGGTCTACATTCCTCCCCGGGAGTCATATTCCACGTTGCCAGGGAGATTCACTTCCCTGGGTGTCTGATCCCACGTAGGGGGGAGGGCAGTGATTTCACCTTTCAAGTTGGCTTAGCCAGAGAGAGAGGGCCACATCTGAGCAACAAAGAGGCATTCAGGAGGAGACTCTTAGGCACAAATACAGGGAGGCCTAGCCTCTCCTTTGCAGCAACCGTCTTCCCAAGGGTAAAACTTATGTAGAGGGCTCAACCCATCAAACCACCAGTCCCCTATGTCTGTGGTCATGTTAGCAACCATGGAGGTGGGGTAGGCGAATACCCCTGCATTCTACACAGGCTCCTCAAGGGGGCACTACATCTTTTTTTTTTTTTTTCCTTGTTTGTCATTTTTCTTCTTTTTTTTTTTTTTAACTTTCCCTTCTTTTTTAAATCAACTGTATGAAAAAAAAAAGTTAAAAAGAAAACAAACATACAATAAAAGAACATTTCAAAGAGACCATAACAAGGGAGTAAGAAAAAGACAACTAACCTAAGATAACTGCTTAACTTCCAACATGTTCCTACTTTACCCCAAGAAAGTTACATAATATAGCAACATTTCAGTGAACTTGTTCCTACTACATCCATCAGAAATTAACAGACCATAGTCATTTCTGGGCATCCCCAGAACGTTAAATAGCTTATCTGTTCTTCTTGGATTATTGTTCCCCCTTCCTTAATTGCTCTCTACTGCTAGTTCCCCTACATTCTACATTATAAACCATTTGTTTTACATTTTTCAAAGTTCACATTAGTGGTAGCATATAATATTTCTCTTTTTGTGCCTGGCTTATTTCGCTCAGCATTATGTCTTCAAGGTTCATCCATGTTGTCATATGTTTCACCAGATCGTTCCTTCTTACTGCCG
The DNA here is from genome assembly GCF_015220235.1 of Choloepus didactylus. Lineage (NCBI taxonomy): Eukaryota > Metazoa > Chordata > Mammalia > Pilosa > Megalonychidae > Choloepus > Choloepus didactylus. The sequence goes on along the minus strand of NC_051310.1, from coordinate 54,116,269 downwards.
AGTAGTATTCCATCGTGTGTATATACCACATTTTATTTATCCACTCATCTGTTGAAGGACATTTGGGTTGTTTCCATCTCTTGGCAATTGTGAATAATGCTGCTATGAACATTGGCGTGCAGATATCTGTTCGTGTCACTGCTTTCCAATCTTCCGGGTATATACCGAGAAGTGCAATCGCTGGATCGAATGGTAGCTCTATATCTAGTTTTCTAAGGAACCGCCAGACTGACTTCCAGAGTGGCTGAACCATTATACAGTCCCACCAACAATGAATAAGAGTTCCAATTTGTCCACATCCCCTCCAGCATTTGTAGTTTCCTGTTTGTTTAATGGCAGCCATTCTAACCAGTGTTAGATGGTATCTCATTGTGGTCTTAATTTGCATCTCTCTAATAGCTAGTGAAGCTGAACATTTTTTCATGTGTTTCTTGGCCATTTGTATTTCCTCTTCAGAGAACTGTCTTTTCATATCTTTTGCCCATTTTATAATTGGGCTGTCTGTACTATTGTCATTGAGTTGTAGGATTTCTTTGTATATGCAAGATATCAGTCTTTTGTCAGATACATGGTTTCCAAAAATTTTTTCCCATTGAGTTGGCTGCCTCTTTACCTTTTTGAGAAATTCCTTTGAGGTGCAGAAACTTCTAAGCTTGAGGAGTTCCCATTTATCTATTTTCTCTTTTGTTGCTTGTGCTTTGGGTGTAAAGTCTAGGAAGTGGCCTCCTAATACAAGGTCTTGAAGATGTTTTCCTACATTATCTTCTAGGAGTTTTATGGTACTTTCTTTTATATTGAGATCTTTGGTCCATTTTGAGTTAATTTTTGTGTAGGGGGTGAGGTAGGGGTCCTCTTTCATTCTTTTGGATATGGATATCCAACTCTCCCAGCCCCATTTGTTGAAAAGACCATTATGGCTCAGTTCGGTGACTTTGGGGGCCTTATCAAAGATCAGTCGGCCATAGATCTGAGGGTCTGTCTCTGAATTCTCAATTCGATTCCATTGATCTATATGTCTATCTTTGTGCCAGTACCATGCTGTTTTGGCAACTGTGGCTTTATAATAAGCTTCAAAGTCAGGGAGTGTAAGTCCTCCCACTTCGTTTTTCTTTTTTAGAGTGTCTTTAGCAATTCGAGGCATCTTCCCTTTCCAAATAAATTTGATAACTAGCTTTTCCAAGTCTGCAAAGTAGGTTGTTGGAATTTTGATTGGGATTGCATTGAATCTGTAGATGAGTTTGGGTAGAATTGACATCTTAATGACATTTAGCCTTCCTATCCATGAACATGGAATACTTTTCCATCTTTTAAGGTCCCCTTCTATTTCTTTTAGTAGAGTTATGTAGTTTTCTTTGTATAGGTCTTTTACATCTTTGGTTAAGTTTATTCCTAGGTACTTGATTTTTTTAGTTGCTATTGAAAATGGTATCTTTTTCTTGAGTGTCTCTTCAGTTTGTTCATTTCTAGCATATAGAAACATTACTGACTTATGTGCATTAATCTTGTATCCCGCTACTTTGCTAAATTTGTTTATTAGCTCTAGTAGGTGTATCATTGATTTCTCAGGGTTTTCTAGATATAAGATCATATCATCTGCAAACAATGACAGTTTTACTTCTTCTTTTCCAATTTGGATGCCTTTTATTTCTTTGTCTTGCCGGATTGCCCTGGCTAGCACTTCCAGCACAATGTTGAATAACAGTGGTGACAGTGGGCATCCTTGTCTTGTTCCTGATCTTAGAGGGAAGGCTTTCAGTCTCTCACCATTGAGTACTATGCTGGCTGTGGGTTTTTCATATATGCTCTTTATCATGTTGAGGAAGTTTCCTTCAATTCCTACCTTTTGAAGTGTTTTTATCAAAAAGGGATGTTGGATTTTGTCAAATGCTTTTTCAGCATCTATTGAGATGATCAATTGATTTTTCCCTTTCGAGTTTTTAATGTGTTGTAATACATTGATTGTTTTTCTTATGTTGAACCATCCTTGCATGCCTGGAATGAACCCCACTTGGTCATGGTGTATGATTTTTTTAATGTGTCTTTGGATTCGATTTGCAAGTATTTTGTTGAGGATTTTTGCATCTATATTCATTAGGGAGATTGGCTGGTAGTTTTCCTTTTTTGTAGCATCTTTGCCTGGTTTTGGTATTAGATTGATGTTAGCTTCATAAAATGAGTTAGGTAGTGTTCCATTTTTTTCAATGTTTTGAAAGAGTTTGAGTAAGATTGGTGTCAGTTCTTTCTGGAAAGTTTGGTAGAATTCCCCTGTGAAGCCATCTGGCCCTGGGCATTTATTTGTGGGAAGATTTTTGATGACTGATTGGATCTCTTTGCTTGTGATGGGTTGGTTGAGGTCTTCTATTTCTTCTCTGGTCAGTCTAGGTTGTTCATATGTTTCCAGGAAATTGTCCATTTCTTCTACATTATCCAGTTTGTTGCCATACAGTTGTTCATAATATCCTCTTATAATTTTTTTAATTTCTTCAGGATCTGCAGTTATGTCACCTTTTTCATTCATTATTTTGTTTATATGGGTCTTCTCTCTTTTTGATTTTGTCAGTCTAGCTAGGGGCTTGTCAATCTTGTTGATCTTCTCAAAGAACCAACTTTTGGTGATATTTATCCTCTCTATTGTTTTTTTTGTTCTCTATGTCATTTATTTCTGCTTTAATCCTTGTTATTTCTTTTCTTGTACTTGGTTTAGGATTGGTTTGCTGTTCATTTTCTAGCTTCTTCAGTTGATCCATTAGTTCTTTGATTTTGGCTCTTTCTTCCTTTTTAATATATGCGTTTAGTGGTATAAATTTCCCCCTTAGCACTGCTTTTGCTGCATCCCATAGGTTTTGGTATGTTGTGTTCTCATTTTCATTCGTCTCTATATATTTAGCAATTTCTCTTGCTATTTCTTCTTTAACCCACTGATTGTTTAGGAGTGTGTTGTTTAACCTCCAGGTATTTGTGAATTTTCTAAGTCTCTGATGGTTATTGACTTCTAATTGTATTCCATTGTGGTCAGAGAATGTGCTTTGAATAATTTCAATCTTTTTAAATTTATTGAGGCTTGTTTTATGTCCCAGCATATGATCTATTCTGGAGAAAGTTCCGTGAGCACTAGAAAAGTATGTGTATCCTGGCGATTTGGGATGTAATGTCCTGTAGATGTCTGTTAAATCTAATTCATTTATCAGATTGTTTAGGTTTTCAATTTCCTTATTGGTCTTCTGTCTGGTTGATCTATCTATAGGAGAGAGTGATGTGTTGAAGTCTCCCACAATTATTGTGGAAACATCAATTGCTTCCTTTAGTTTTGCCAGTGTTTCTCTCATGTATTTTGTGGCACCTTGATTGGGTGCATAGACTTTTACGATTGTTATTTCTTCTTGCTGAATTGCCCCTTTTATTAGTATGTAGTGGCCTTCTTTGTCTCTCAAAACATCCCTGCATTTGAAGTCTATTTTATCTGAGATTAATATTGCTACACCTGCTTTCTTTTGGCTGTAGCTTGCATGAAATATTTTTTTCCATCCTTTCACTTTCAGTTTCTTTGTGTCCCTGTGTCTAAGATGAGTCTCTTGTATGCAACATATTGATGGTTCATTTTTTTTGATCCAGTCTGCGAATCTATATCTTTTAATTGGGGAGTTTAATCCATTTACATTCAACGTTAAAACCGTGAAGGCATTTCTTGAATCGGCCATCTTATCCTTTGGTTTATGTTTGCCATATTTTTCCCTCTCTCTATTAATATCCTTTATTGTACCCATACCAAATCTCTTTAGTACTGAACCTTTCTCCAAGTCTCTCTGTCCTGTCTTTGTTTCTCTGTCTGTAGGGCTCCCTTTAGTATCTCCAGTAGGGCAGGTCTCTTGTTAGCAAATTCTCTCAGCATTTCTTTGTCTGTGAAAAATTTAAGCTCTCCCTCAAATTTGAAGGAGAGCTTTGCTGGATAAAGTATTCTTGGCTGGAAATTCCTCTCACTCAGAATTTTAAATATATCGTGCCACTGCCTTCTTGCCTCCATGGTGGCTGCTGAGTAGTCACTACTTAGTCTTATGCTGTTTCCTTTGTATGTGGTGAATTGCTTTTCTCTTGCTGCTTTCAGAACTTGCTCCTTCTCTTCTATGTTTGACAGTGTGATCAGTATATGTCTCGGAGTGGGTTTTTTTGGATTTATTCTATTTGGAGTTCGCTGAGCATTTATGATTTGTGTATTTATGTTGTTTAGAAGATTTGGGAAGTTTTCCCCAACAATTTCTTTGAATACTCTTCCTAGACCTTTACCCTTTTCTTCCCCTTCTGGGACACCAATGAGTCTTATATGCGGACGTTTCATATTATCTATCATATCCCTGAGGTCCATTTCGAGTTTTTCAATTTTTTTCCCCATTCTTTCTTTTATGCTTTCATTTTCCATTCTGTCATCTTCCAGGTCACTGATTCGTTGTTCAACTTCCTCTAGTCTTGTACTATGAGTGTCCAGAATCTTTTTAATTTGGTCAACAGTTTCTTTAATTTCCATAAGATCATCCATTTTTTTATTTAGTCTTGCAATGTCTTCTTTATGCTCTTCTAGGGTCTTCTTGATTTCCTTCATATCCCGTACTATGGTCTCATTGTTCATCTTTAGTTCTTTGAGTAGCTGCTCTAGGTGCTGTGTCTCTTCTCGTCTTTCGATTTGGGTGCTTGGGCTTGGGTTATCCATATCGTCTGTTTTTTTCATATGCTTTATAATTTTCTGTTGTTTTTGGCCCCTTGGCATTTGCTGAACTTGATAGGGTTCTTTTAGGATTTGTAGACCAATTGAAGTCCTTATCTCTAATTTATCAGATCTACAGCTTCGTGGAGTACACTTTCTCTAACTAACCAGCAGGTGGCGTCCACGAGCCACCTGTTCTCCACAAGCCAGTTCTCCCCCGCCCAGCCTTTTTGGTGAGTGGGGGAGTGAGTCCTGTGGGGCCCAATTGGTGTACCAAGCTTGTGTGTGTAGTTGGTGTTGCCTGCCCTGTATGTGGGGCGTGTTTCTGGGCAGTCGGGGAGGGGGGGTGGCCCTAACAATCAAATCTCCCTGATGATCCTAGAGTTTTAAAGCTGCTGCAATAGTCTAATCCTTCAGTTCAGTCCTGCCACAGTTTGTCTCTGCCACTGACCCACAAGTCCTTGGTATTGGCGTATGGCTCCTGAGACTTGCAAGTGGGCCCCTCTTCCAGGCTGTGCACCCCGGGTCCTCTGTTGAGGGATGACTGTGCTATGTCACAGGTGAGTGCCGTCCCCCCAGGGCAGTTCTGGGCTGCTGGGCTGTGTAGGGAGGCTCCCAGTCTGCTCAAATGATGGCTGAATGGGGCTTTGTTAATTCACACTGCTCCACCTTCCCAGCTCTGGGACATTCAGCTGAGGTTGCAGGGAAGGCTAATGTCCACGCCCAGTTTTGTGGTGTGTGCCTGTTATTTGAAGCACTTCCGTCACACTGGGTTGTCTGGGGCAGCTCTGGGCTATGGGGCTGGCGATGGGCAGGAGTGTTTCCTGTCCACCAGGATGGTGGCTGTGAGCGGACACCCCCCTTTTCTTGGGAAGTTGTGGTGTTTAGTGAATTTTCTCAGCCACTGGATTATTGCCTTTTGTCTCAGAGCTCTCTTAGTTCTGCTCTTGACTTGACGTGCCCAAATTGCAATTCTTTGAAGCTTTCTGTATTGGGCTTCTTAGAGTAATTGTTTTAGAAAAAGAAAAAAGGATTTAAAAAAAAAAAACAAAAAAAAAAAAAAACGGCCCTCCTCAGAGATCTAATGGGTTATTGAAATGCTAATAGACAAAGCAACCAGGGCCATTAAGGAAAGGTCCACAGGGCAGAGAGATCAGCTTTGCTTCGGGATTTGCATATGCGCCTCAAGGCCTTAGCTCCGCCCTTCCCCTTTCTGTGTTCACCAGAACTCCAAAAATCCTCTGCTTTTATTTTGGAGTTTTTCGTGTTGTTTTTTTTCTATGCCTGTCTCCTCTCTGCTGGGCTGGCTGCTCTCAGAGTCTCTGGTGTCTGGTCTCAGTCTATCTATGGTTGGAGTTTGAATCAGTAGAATGAGTTTCCAATAAGAGCAGCCACTGCAGTTCTCCCTTCTCCTTCCCGGAGCTGACAGCCCCTCCTCCCCCGGGACTGAGCCTGGCAGGGAGGGGCGCGGGTCCCCTGGCCGCAAAAACTTACAGATTTCGCTGATCTCAGCAGTTCCACGTTTTCATGAGTGTTGTATGAAGTATGCCCAAAGACAGATTGCTCTGTGGTGTCCAGTCCACGCAGTTCCTGGCTTTTTACCTACTTTCCTGGAGGAGTAACTAAAACTTACAGCTCACCAGTCTGCCATCTTGCCCAGCCTCCCATCCAGAAGTATTCTTGTTTTATTAATCACCTTAGATGAATCTGAAGCCACAATTTTGATTGCTTCTGATTGTGTTGCTCAGTGTCATGGAATTCCAAACATCTCAGATTCCAAACTGCATATTCCTTCTTCTTGTATCTCCTGATTCCAGTCCGGGGCATATCTCAGAACCATTTTTTAAAAGTCTTTTTCTGGAATGTCATCGGTCTGATCCTTCTCATTGACAGTTTCTAATGCTTTAACATTCTCCTTTGCATGGTTATCACTTCCTGTTTCTTTGTATGTATTGTAATCTTTTGTTGAAACCTGGACATTCTGATATTTTAATATGTTATCACTGGACTTTAGACTTGATGATATATGTTCCTTAAACTTGTATCCAGCTAGTCTTCTGACAGATCTTTCCTTGAATGCCAGAACTAACAAAAAAAATTTTTAATTAAAGAAGGAAAAAAAGAAAACACCTTTTCCACTCTTTGCAGGTTGACCTGTGTGACTGCTCTCCTTCAGAGCTTATCCATATAATGAGTTTAGAGAATAGCTCTAGGTCAAAATGTAGGGAACTCCTTGACCCTTTCTATGTGTGCATCTTGTCTTAGACATGCATATGTGGCCCTAGGAATTCCCTCATTTACACAAATATGAATATCCCCACAGCCTTAGGAAACAGTTTCCTCACGGTCCCAGGCACTGTACTCCATGTTCCACAGCCAGCAATCCCTTGCTCCAGGCAGCGTGACTTGACTGCTCCCCCACAGCATTCTGTAGGAGGGCTCAGTGAGCCTCCTTCTACATACAGGACAAATTCTGTAATGACAAGTCCCTCAGTCCATCACCAGACACATTGGGCCAGACATACATGCTCCCAGTATGTGCATGAGGGTTACTCTGCTCCATCTGCAGCTGGGACAGGGGATCTTCACTGAGCATATGGATGGCTCTGAGCTGAGCCAGTGAAGGGTGAGTGAGAGGCCAGCCAGGGCAGCACAAGATCCTACCGCTCTAAGTAGACTTTCTCTTTAATCAGCACTTTTCCTGTTATTGCAGTCATTTAACTATTTCCTGGAACTTTGAGAAAGATGTTTCTGCTAGTTCTTGCTGGTTGTTCAAAGCTCCTGTTGGGGGACGGAGCCCTGAAGTTTCTCACTTTGCCATCTTGATCAGGGCCCATTTGTTGAATATTTATCTTTTTTACAAGATCTCCAGATAAAAATATTCCACTTCCTCAATATAGAGCAATTCCAATGTTAGAATCAGACTTTAGAAAAAAGTGAAAACAGCTATAATAAATCAGCATATAGCTAACTGTTGGCTTTTTGGAAGCCTTCTCCATCTAGAATGTTAACCAAACTCTAAAGTGGTCAAAATTGGTCTCTCCCCAAGGAATAAATGGACCAATGCCACCCTTAGGCACTCATCCAAACTCATGAACTCAAAATCATATTCAAAATAGAGATATTACTTTAAAAAGAACGGCCATAGGGTTTTTAGAGAAAAGAAGAGACATGGTAAGCATCAACTAAGAAAGAAGAAGACCAAAGAATACAGAAATCATGGGTGGAAGGCTTGGTGATTGACATACCTCCCTCTCCCCATCCATTCCATCAATCATGTAATCATATTCTCCTTGTCAACTGCTTGAACATAGGCAAATTACCTAATCCCAGCCAATTAGTGATGAGAGGAATGCTACTGGAGGATTCTGGGAAACGACTCCTCTCTCCCAAGAAGGAAACATAGTGAAAAGCTAGTCTTTCTCTGGAAAATGTCTTGGTATGACACCCAAAACTGCTGTAGCTGTTACAACTACGAGGAGGTCAGCCTGCGGGCAGAGTCAACCTGCCAAGGATGTCAGTGCAACAAATTGTAAAGAACTTGGGTCACTAACAATTGAACTGCTGAGTCAACTGACTTAGAAGCTTTATCTCTGGACTTCTAATTTTGAGAGAAAAATGTATTTCTTTACTGTTTTACCAATTTAAATTAGAATTTTTGTTACCTGAAGCTGAAGACATACTAACAGATATAGAAAGCAAAAAGGAAAGATCACCAGGTGTTAATTACATTGGAAATATTTAAACATTAATATGGATATGTTGACTCAACTTTGGTCATATTGATTTTATACTTTAAAAAGGATAATTGGTGATTTACTAAAGCAACAAGAAGTGGTGTGGGTCACAATGTCTGTTGTCTTTACAGTTTCCTTCCAATAAATTTGAAAATGAACTTGTTATATCAGAGAAGTTGGTTCAGCATATGTGAACAGAGAGCCTCCTACATGCTACTTGGATTTTACCAATCAATCCACCAAAACCACACATGGAACTTTCACTCCTGAATCCCTCTATATGAACAACACACAGTCCACTCCATATTCATACTTTCCTACAGCAAGATAAACTAAGCTCTCCCCCTCCAAAGCTTTAGAGGCACAATGCAGAAAACAGAAATTCAGAGAATTTGAGGCCATGAATCTACCACTTTGCCTTGGAAAGTCATCCAAATTTTCTGCTCTTGCTTTACAGGAAATGACACTATAATCTATTCAAAGAGCTTGCATTCTTTTTAGCCAATCCCAACTACCCACTTCAATCTGTTCATTTTTAAAAGTTGAGATGGGTTTTAGCATTTGCGTTGGAACACCATTCATATTGTAAAATAGGATGCGATAAGCTATAAATAACCCATTTAAAACAGGAATAAAATGAATGGCTGATTAGAGTGTTACATTAAATAAGATTTCTTTTTAAAGGGTCTCTATTTTTTGCATTTTTATTGATTCATTAAGAAAAAACTATACTTAATTTTTCAACATTCACACGTCAACCATAGCTACCATGCAGCTCTACTTTCTAAAATGATGCTGCTCATGAAATTCTCATCTGTGTTAGTTTCCTAGGGCTGCTGTAACAAGTGACCACAAACTTAGTGGCTTAAAAAGATACACATTTATCATCTTATAGTTCTGGAGGTCAGAAGTCTGAAATGGGTCTTACAGGGCTAATATCAAGGTGTCAGCAGGGCTGCACTCTTCCTGGAGATTTAGAGGAGAATCCATTGCTTTGCCTCTTCCAGCTTCTAGAAGCTTCTGGCATTCTTTGGCTCACAGCCCCCTCACTCCAACCTCTGCTTCCATCACCAAGTCTCCTTTTCTGACTCTGGCTGTCCTGCCTCCCTCTTTTAAGGACCCTTGTGATTACAAAAGGTTCACTCAGATAATCCAGGATAATCTCCCCATCTCAAGGTCCTTCTCCTAACACCCCAGCAAAGTCCCCCTTGCCATGTAAGGTAACATATTCACAGGTTCAGATTCTGAAGATTAGGACATGGACATCTTTGGGGAGCCATGATTCTACCTACCATAAAATCCATCACAAAATAGGGGAGATTTGCTCTATTTCACCTCATCTGAGAGTATTTATGAAACTGTGTCTATTAATGCTGATCCAGAATTGTTATTGGCTTTGAGTTATTGATCCTAGAAGATACTCCTTCCTCCAAGGAAACATTGGTAAACTAATAAAATGCAAGACCAAGACACTGCTCAAACACAATCTTCCCACAATGGGGAAAAGAGTTGGAACAGCTTGAAATATTTGTTCCTTGTTTTGGTTCCCAGGAAATACAAATGCTATAAAACATGTTGACAAAATGAATTTACAGAGAAAAGAAGTGACAGCAAAAGGTAAGGGCAGTAAAAGGTAGGGACATAGTATTATTACAATAAGAAAAAATCTGACATAAAAAACCCATGGGTTGAGTAAATCATTTTTAAAAGCATAATAAATCACTAAATTGGCATCGTTAATATAAGAAGCATGAGCTTCTTATATTATATTAGTTAGTTCTGGCATTAAACCCTGGGGGCAGGGGATGGGCAGCAGACCAAAAGGAACCACAGGGCTATTTGGCCTGGGCCTCAATCCTGACTGTGGTTTACCGCCTAAAATTAAAGCCCCATATTATATGCTGCCTTGACACCTGCTGAAACACGGAAGGTCTCAAATGGCCTAACCACAAGTTCACCTCTCCACCCTGCTCCTGTGAGAAAGCTCTCCTGGCCAAGCAACCCGGAACCAGGCACAGTTGCTGTTGATCCACGAGTGAGGAGCTTCCATTCCCTGCCAGTGCTTGGAATTACTCAAACAAGCCAATCACATCCTCCTGTGGGAACCGGGATTCACCTCACCCTCTAGAAACTGCAAAGCCTGCCTCCCACAGTCCCTGCTTGTTCACCCTGCTCCCCAGTGCAACCCGCACGTGGCCCTGCCTGGCACACAGTGTCCTACTCCCCTGGACTGTCAGTACACGTGAATTAATAAACTGCTGCAACTCTCGTCTGTCCAGTATGCAGTGTCATGTGATCAGCCATCCCCATAACCCTAGGGCGGGGATCCACCCCTCACCTTCAGGGTGAATAGGAGGCAACAAAAACATTGGCATCGCCTTAAAATTTAACTGCTATTGGCTGAAAACTGAAAACAGCCCAAATGTTCATGAACAGGAGACTAGATAAACAAAGTGTTATATAGCCATACAATTGAATGCTACTCAGCAATTAAAGGAAGAAACTACTGATACATACAACAACAGGGATAAATTGCAAAATCGCTATGCTGAGTGAAAGAAGCCAGACATGAAAGGGTGCATACAGTATGATTTCATTTATATAAAACAGTAGAAAATGGAAACTAATATACAGTGACAAAAGTAGATTAGTGGTTTCCTAGGGCTGGGGGCAAGGGAGGGATGGCCTGCAAGGGTCACAAAGAATCACTGGGAGGTGAAGGAAGTGTTCTGCATCCTGAGAGTGATGGAGGTTGTACAAGCATACACAACTTTCAAAACTCATCAAATTGTATACTTTAAGTAGATGCAGTTTTTTGTATATAATGTATACCTTTAAAAAGTTGATTTTTTGAAAAGTCTGACTCCTGTTCAGTGGTAAATTGATATAGAAGAGCATGGTAAGGCTATATCCCAAAAGACAGTTTCAGCCTTGAACCATAGCCTCCATATCTTTTTCTGAGATCCATAGTCCCTCCAGTTACTCACAGTTATTCATAGATGGCAAACCAACTTCCTAAGTGGAAAAAGCTAGTTTCTATGACTACAGTCCAAGGATAGATAGATGCTACATGACCCCTACTTGTGTACCAAGGCAGCCCTCCCTCCTTGATTGTAAAGTGCTGAAGTCTCATTGAATATTCATCCAACCCTTATTTTTAAAAAGACTGTACTTAATACTTCCATATGATAAAGCCACAGCCTGGGAGGTCATTTTATGTGTAGATTTTTATGTCTTTGTTTTTAACCTACCTTGCAATAAGTTGTCTTTGTATTTGGTGTTTTATTTTGTTCATTTCAAATCAGATCATGCAGAACAGAGGTATTTCAGACTAAATATTTATTCACCTGTTCATAGACCAGTGTTTCTATTATTTTGTGCTTGTTAAATAATATTTTCAAACCTTTATGACCTTTTATTTTCATTTGACATGTTTTAAAGTTATTATTGCCCAATTACATGCTGAAGTTGTTCAGAAAATAATTTAGGTAAAAAGTAAAAATTGTACACATAATTCTGCCTGCCCACTAAATGTTAGCATTCTCAGGAAGTCTATCCTTTATTATCTTCTTTCCTTCCTATATGCATATTTCACAGGACATTCCAGCTATATTTCAACATTTACACTAATTATATCTGAAACCCAGACTTTCTTCCTGAATTCCAGACTCCAAATCTGAGTCCCCCCTGGACATCCCTCAGGCTCCTGGCATGCAACATGCCCAGAACTAGCTCATCATCTCCCCCAAAATGCCAAACTCACTTCTCTTCATTATCTTCATCAGAAGCGTCACTATATACCCATTTGTTCAAGTCTTCATTTCTCACATGCACAACTTTAATGGTCTAATAAATGCTCTTTTCTCTCTCCATTCCCACTCTCTTCCTCTCTTCCTCCATTGTACTATCACCAGGATGGTTTTCATAAAAGACGAGTTAAAATCTCTTGGTATTCAAAGGTCTTTGGGATGCAACCCTTGCCTGTCTTTCCAGCCCCATCTGCTGCCACGTCTTCTAGAGCCTCATTTTACCCACCTGTAATGTTCTTTGCCAAGCCACCTGCAGTTCTTCATATGCACCATGCTTTTATGTCTCTCCAATGCCTAGATGAACATTAATTCTTTGGCTTTCTTCTCCAAGCTATCTCCCTCCTATATATGTTATATACATCCTACAAGCAACAACTCTGAACACGCCAAGCTAACTTAAATGGCCCCTTTTTACATTTCCACTCCCTTTCTATAACCTGCTTTTATTATACAACTCACCTAACATGCACTGAAATCCTTGTGATATGGGCTCTGCCCTAATTAAGAGACAGCACTGCCTTGTTTATCTATGTGACCCTACTGTCTTGCAAAGAGGAGAAACACAAGAGGTGCTTGATTATGTTCGTTGGATTAATTAATTAATCAAATCTAAAGCACCTAGCCATCAGAGAACTCTATAAAAGATGAGCACATGTTCATGCATAATTCTTTAGTACCAGAGATTAGAAAAAGGATTCCTCCTTAGACAGCAAACTTACAACAGTTTTATCAATTTCAGTTTGAATTTTAAAAAGAAGAGCTTGTTTTAAATTTGCACACTCATGCAATTAAAAGAAGCTATGATGGTCCCACTCCTTACTTGCTTTTATGCACTCACCCTTTGGCATTGCTAATCTAAAACAGAATTGTCATGAAATGAGAGGAGAAAGATCACTGATAAATCTTAGGTAATAAAATTCTAAATTTGAAGTTTAATTTGAGGCATCAAGATACACTGGGTATGGATTTGAGTAGGGTCCCTAACCAACATCCAGTTTTTCAATGAAATACCCCAAAAGTAGTTCTCTGACTCTTAAATCTAACCTCTGCCACACTGAAGACATGAAAGGGCCTAAAGTGTTAAAGGCTAAGAGAATTTTAGAGGATTTCTTTGGGGAACAGGTCACTTCACCTCAAGTCAAGAGAGTGAAGCCTCAGGGAAGCACTCAGAGCTTAATATGTATCGATCTCTCCCTGAGAAAACCCAAGAGGAAAGAGACGTGCCAGGGAGTCACCCTGCTGATAAAAGGAAAGTGTGTGAGTTGGGGTCAGCTGCACTCTCGGAGTCTGTCACCGCAAAAGCAGGCCATGCACAAGAGAAAGCAAGCATGGAGTTGACCGCACACTCTAACTGCTGAACTGAAACTGTGTTTGTCAATGTAATACAACCATAGAACAAACAGAAAAGTCACAGGACCAGCTGAATGTTCACCCAGAAGCCAGGGAATAATTTCCCCTAGTGAATAAATTCTAAAAGGACAGAGGACAGCAAAATACATTTGTTCTATGGTTGCAGTCCATACGCACTGCTTCTGGATACACACGGCTTTCCATTTGGAAGTCCTCCTAAAGCCTACAATTGTCTTCCATCTGGGGAGGCCAGATGGAATTCCTTCCAAAAATCAGGTAACTTGCTCTTAACGGGCAGTTTGGAGATGTTACATCAAGCCTGGCTATGTATGAGCATAAATGCAAACACGTTAAAGAAATAAATAGTTCTTTCCTGAACAAACCACTCATAAACATAAACAGAAAATCCATTTTTCTCCATGATCAATGCCAGTGAAAGCTGTTACTTTAGAAAAATAAAAGGAGGATAGGGAGAGAAGGAGGGAACTCTTACCTAGGCCCTGATTCTGCTGCTCCCACTCGATGGCATCTGGCACCTGGTAGGTGGCGCCCTCCAGTGGGCCCAGGTTTCCCAGCTCTAAGCCTGGTTCCTGGGACGTGAGGCCAGGGAGAGTAAACCCAGGCAGCTCAGTGTCACCGTCCAAGCTCTCGTCCAGGGAGTCCGCGTCTTTATCTTCCTCTTCTTCCTCCTCATTGTCCTCTTCTTCATCTTCCTCCTCCTCATCCTCCTCATCCTCATCTTCTCCCTCTGGACAAAAAGAAATCAGGGAGAAAGGTGAAGAAAGACAGCAAGTACATAACAACTACTTCAACAAATGAGCCTTTTGAAATCTTTTTAAGCAAATTTTATGGCCAAAGTTGGACAACATGAGCTTTGCAGCATTATGCACCCACAAAATAGCTTACATTTTAAACTTTTAAAACTACAATTATGTAACAGGGACTAAATATAATGTGCAAACTCTAAGAATTCAATTCAAGAGCACAGGTTATCAGGGGAAGGCTTATTGTAAAGGTTCCTAGATTGCAAGATCTTACAGTAGTCACATCTATTCCTGAATAGCAAGTTATTTCTAAATCCTGACATGCTGTGCTCTTTGTGCATAACCTGAAACTTCAGGTATCTGAGTGACACCTGAGACTCAGAGCCAGCGTTTGGCAGTAATGAATGTCAACATTACCCCATACAGCAACTATTTAAAAAGCTGAAAAGGAGATCACACTTCAATTAGAGATATGTATGAAGCTGATCTGGTTAGGACTAAGGCAAATCATACTAAAGGGTAAAGGACAATATTGACTGTGTTTCAAAACCTCAACTTCTGTGTGAGACCAAAGGAAAAAATGTTTATAATTTATATTTTCTGTAGCACACTATTTTAACTTGTATGATTATTTTATTCAAACACCATAATTAAATGGAACTTTGAATAGCAAGTGAGATCTGGTTGGTTTTTACAGGTTAGCGTGAAGCCTGAAACATCCCAGATTAATTTGGGCAGAGAATAAAAAAGTATTTGCAGAGGCGGGGCAAGATGGCGGAGTGGTGAAGAGCAGAATTTCGTCTCTCCCCTAGAGCAGCTGGCAATTACCCAAGAACTATATGAAACAGTGTTTTCGGGGTCTCCAGTAACCAGTCACACATTGGACACAAGTTTGGAATTGGAGGAAAAGCTGAGATCGCAGGGAACATTGCTTCAGTCAGCCACGCCCCCGACAGGATCAGAGTCACCAGGAGAACTAAAGGCTCCACACCTCCTTACACTGGTGGGGGAGCTGCAGGCTGGCCAGCGCCACCTGCTGGACAGGAGAGGAAAAGCACCAATTCTAAAGGCCTCATAGGAGGGTCTCATTCTCAGGAAAACTCCATACCCCACCACTGAGACCTGGGCCTCACTAGACTGGGAAAATCTGACCAGGGTCGACCATATCTGAGGAGACCCACTCACAAAAAGGTTACATAGAGGCAGAGCAAGAAACAGAAAAAACAAGAGGGGAAAAATTCTGATCAACTAAATAGAACCTAAGTTAGAGGTCTAGAATAAGCTGAACTGAATAACAGAGGCCAGAAAACAAAGCCAACCAACAAGAAAACCACTAGGTAAAAGACAGAAAACAAGCTCCAAAATAAACTAATCAAGAGAATCAGATGCCTAGACAACTTAAGATAACAAGCCATACCAGGAAACATGAAAACATGGACCAGCCAAAGGAACAAACTAGCTCAGCTGAGACGCAGGAGTGGAGGCAACTAATGCTAAATAAATTTGATGAAATGAAGGAAGATATAGCAAAAGAGCTGAAGGATATAAAGAAGACACTGGATGACCATAAAGAAGAATTCATAAACTTAAAAAAAAGTATTTGCAAAGACCCCTTGAGGGCCTGGGGGAAAATGTGGAAATATTAAACTTCCCCACCTGGGGAATTCCTGTTATTCTCAGAAGCATTGGAGACTACCAATTTAGAAGACTGAGCCCTCAATAGTGGGGCTTGTCCTTACCAAACGTATTCCTGCAAAGGAGAAGCTAAGCCTACTTGTAATTATGCCTAAGAGACACCCCTCAGAGAACCTATTTTGTTGCTCAGATGTGGCCTCTCTCTCTAGGCCAACTCTGCAGGTAAACTCACTGCCCTCCCCCCTATGTGGGACATGACTCCCAGGGATGAGCCTGGCACTGGCATCATGGGATTGAGAAAGACTTCCTGGAGAAAAAGGAGAAGAGAAGTGAAAGAAATTAAAGTTTCAGTGGCTGAGAGATTTCAAGTAGAATCAAGAGGTCATTTGGAGGTTATACTTATGCATTATACAGATATCCTTTTTTAGTTTTTAGTGTATTAGAATATCTAGAAGGAAATACCTGAAACTGGTGAACCGTAATCCAGTAGCCTTGATTCTTGAAGAGGATTGTATAACTATATAGCTTGTATGGTATGACTGTGTAATTGTGAAAATCTTGTGACTGACGCTCCTTTTATCCAATGTATGGACAGATGCGTAAGAAAATAAAGATAAAAAATGAATAAATAATAGGGAGGGATAAGGTGTACGGGATGTTTTGGGTGTTATTTTTTATTTTCATTTTTGTTCTTACTTTTTTTCTGTTTTTTTGGAGGAAGGAAAATGTCCAAAAATTGATTGTGGTGATGAATGCACACTATATGATGATACCATGAACCACTGATTGTACACTTTGGATGATCATCCGGTATGTGAATATGTCTCAATAAAATCACATTTAAAAAAAAACTCTATTATGTCAGATAGTTATCACACATTATGTTTATTGGGAGCTGAAGTTCAGCTAATGTGAGTTGTTATTGAAGTAATATTTAAAAGGTTAGGAAACAACTCCTCCCTTTCTTCTGGAGGTCATTAAAGACATCAGTTAGAAAACTGAAATATGAAGAGAACTTGAAAGGAGCTGTTCCAATTCCTCTATGTCTCATATTTTCAGACAAGAGAATTCATTATTTTCACATGGTTTCCATTCAATTCTCCTTCCACATTAGCAAACAGAACTCGCAAGAATGTTAGTGAGAAGTGCACAAATCCACTCTTGGATTGGGTTCTCCTTAGGGAAGAGTGACCCAAGAAACTGGAAACAACTGCACTAACTTTCTCAGTCCAATTCTAAAGGGGATTGGGAATGGGATATCGATGAAGGACAGTCAGAAATGCAACACACAAAATATCATTCTCATTATCCTCCTTGTAAGAGTTAACATTTACAATTTGTCATGCTTAGTGTTTTGAATGGAATAGGAAAAATGGAATAAGAGCCCCACTTTTTTTTTTTTCACCAATTTTCATCTTCTAGGAAGTCTTCGGGGTCCCACCCTCACCCTGGATGCACCCCAAGAGCCCCTGATGAGAGCCTGCAAAGTTCATCGAAGGCCTCCCCTCTGCTCTCCCTTGGCTGACAACACAGCCGTTTCTGCAACAGGGATCTCTCTTCGGATGGTGGAGAGGGGAGAAGGGAGGACAAAACCCACCCAGGAAGAAAATAATAGGAAATGAGGTAGGAGGGCAGGCAGAGGCCAGATCACATATGGCCTTTATAGGACTTGATAAACCTTTGTAATTTACTTTAAGTGGGATGGGAAGGCATTGGAGGTTGTGAGCAGGAGAGAGATAAAAATCTAACATTTTCAAAGTATGACTCTTGCTGCAGGGTGGAGAACAGGCTTATTGCAACAAGAGGTGAAGCAAAAAGATCCATTAGGAGGCTGCATCAAATCCAGGGAACAGATGATGATACTTTGGACCATGGTGTGGTCCTAGAAGGGGTGAGAAGGAGTCAGATTTCAGGCATAATTTGAAAGTAGAGCTCTGCCGGAAACAAGATGTAAGACAAGATGTAAGATGGATTAAGACTAATTTACAAGATATTGGGCCTGAGCAAACAGAACTCGCAAGAATGTGAAGTGAGAAGTGCACAAATCCACTCTTGGATTGGGTTCTCATGAGGGAAGAGTGACCCAAGAAACTGGAAACAACTGCACCAACTTTCTCAATCCAATTCTAAAGGGGATCGGGAATGGGATATTGATCAAGGATAGTTAGAAATGTAATACTGAATGGATGATATCTTACATTGAATGGGTGATATCTTACATTGAAAATGAAACAGAGGATAGCAAGAAAACTCAAGAATTTTATTTGAGACATATTAACTGTGCGATGGCTATGCCTACGACACCCAAATGGAAATGTTGGAAGTCTAGGAAAAGGTCAGAGCTGGAGATAAAAATTTGGCAGTCATCAACATATAAATAATATTTAAAAACTTGGGCCTGGCTAAGCTCACCAAGACAGTGGGTGTGGATGCAAAGAGAAGCAGCCAGCAAGCAAGCCCTGGGCAATCCCACATTTCGTGGCTGGCCAGCAGAGGGAGACAGGGGAGTGACCACAGAGGGGTGTTGCACGGAAGCGACGCTGAGTAAGAGTCTGAAAATTTCCCTCAGCCTTTGACATTGCCCCAGGGTTTGACAAAAGGTGTTTCAGTGGAATGATAGGGACAAAAGCCAGACTGGAGTGGTTCAAGAGAAAATCAGAAAAGAAGAAGAAGAACAGCAAACAAGAAAACCATTACAAGAAATTCAGCTGAAAAAGGAACAGGGACATAAGAATGTAGCTGGAGGGAGATTTACAGTCAAGGTAAGGTTGTTAAAATATGGAGATACTAGAATTTGTAGGTTGATTGGTAAGATCTGGTAGAGAGAGAAAATTGATGGTGCAGGAGACGGGGGGAATAGCTGCTGGATCAATGTCTCAAGAGACAGGGTATCCTATAGTGGCCACAGGCATGGACTCTGGATCCCCACAGATTTATTAGGACTGTGTGATTTTGGACAAGTGACTGACTGAATTTCACTGTGCCTCAGTTTCCTCATCTATAACACAGGTATTATTACTACCTCATAGAGTTGTTTAAGAATTACAATAGTTATTTTCGGAGTAACGAAAATGTTCAAAAATTGATTTTGGTGATAAATGCACAACTACATGATGGTACTGTGAATAACTGTACACTGTGAATGATTGTAGGGTATATGAATATATTTCAATAAAACTGAATTAAAAAAAAGAATTACATTAGTTAAAGATACATAAATAAAGTACTTGGAACTGAGCCTGAGACCTGGTGGCCCCTGTGTAAGTTTAGCTTCCTTACTGTTATTGAGAGGGGAGGGATCCAGTGCACAAGCGGAAGGGGTGGCACAGATACGTCCTCCCCTGCAACAGGAAGAAAGGCAGAGAAAACAGGCACAGATGAAGGGAGGTGGGTACATTTTGTGGTGGGAATGTGTGAACATTATCTTCTTATTTCTTCACTTTTCTCTGTCAAATAAAAAATTGGAAAGGACAAGAGAAACACTGGAGGTTTGAGGTGAGAAGAGGATGTGTGAAATAGTCATCTTGGAGCGTGGGCAAGTGAATTACCCAGGGAGACGAGGCAGGACTGCCGGGCAGCCTGGAGAGCCCACTGGAGATGTAACATCACACATCTAAAGTGAGACCTATTAAGACAGTTGTGTGTTTTTCTCCAGGCACATTCAGTTGCTTTGGGTTTTGGTATGGAGTGGAGCAGGCAAAGAGATTTAACCAGTGGCAAGTTTTGCTAGAAGAGCACAATGCTGCAAGGGGATGTGGAAAGAAGTTAGCTGACTGTGTGTGGAGGGAGTGATTATAAAGATGGAACAAGGACTAAGTCGAGCACAGAAAACATGAGGAGGAGATTGGACAGAAAAAAAGTGATGTGGTCAGTGGATTTTGGAGATAACCATTGGGATCATGAAGACTATTTGAGGGCTTTACTGAGCTTCCTCTTGTGGACTAAAAAGAGCATTTCTTTACTGAAGCATTATAAATTCGCTTTTAGTTCCCTCTCCTCCACATAAACCTAAAAGTTTGTGAATTATGGAATAACTGGGACAATATGATATTGATCCCATAAGCATGAACTGTCTTCTGACCACTGCCACCCACCAAGCACAACTTCTACTTAGTCCTCAACTTCTTCTGTTAATTCCTTCTCTTAAAAGTATAAAATTGTAAAATCTGAAAGGGATCTCAAAAGTCATCTTACTCCATCCTTTTGCATCCCAGAGATAGGGCTGCATCTAAACAAGCCTAGACCAATACGAAAGTTGCAACTTTCATATATATATGACTTGGAGAACATTTCTAGGATCAGTGACTCTCATAAGCTTCCCCACACTCCCCCACCAAGATATGCAGCTTTCCCTCTCCTCCTCCTTGGCCTGAAATGCCCAACAGGAGATGTCTTCCTCCATGTCAGACAATAAAACCAAGGAGCATTCTCTCCAGAAACACTCTATTGAGTAGTAAACAATTTACCTGGAAAGTAAAGAAGGGCCCTGATTACAAGTGGGATGAAAGAAGGAAACCTTCTCCTTGTACCACCAAGGAGACTTACCAAATTTATTATTTGTCATTTTTAATATTTGAAAAATCATAGAGCAAGACTAAATTGGTTGCTATAGAAAAAGGAAATTTGGGTGACTGTGTAGAGAGGTCTAGCCATATTCTCTCACTACCACTTTCTGCCAGTGAATGTTATTACATTTTTGGGCGCCTACACTAATTTTGTAGCTATCAAACATCTTTAGTAGTATGACACCTGTACCCTACTGCAATTACCAGTGAAACACTGACTATTATTTCAGGTCAATAACAAAAAAATATATCATCACCCTTCCTCATATTAGCAAGATAATGTACTTTAGAGCAGCTAGACTCAAACAGGTGGAAAAATATTGGACATAGGAAAGATAGTCTTGTTCTCTACTGTATCACCAAAGACCAGCACAGTGCTTTTGCAATTAGCAGAGCTCAACAAATATCTGTTGAATGAATAAATGAATGAGGGCAGGAATACTGGGAGAGATGCCTGTTTTTAACAATTGGCTAAACCTATGGAAATCACAGAGTAATATTTAATAAACAATCAAATATTAGCAACACATTCCTCTGAGTAGTCTTGTAACAAGCCCAAAAGCAAGATGCAAGACCAACTGGTGCAAAATAAACCAGAATTTTCAGCATTCATTTTCCATTCACAAAAAGTGAAAAGTAAGTCATCCGTATTTCAGCCACTTTCAACTAGTTACATCCTCGAAAAATAATGACATCATGAACGTCTCTGAACACAGACAATGATAAGCTATAAACATTTGGCAAATAAAACTGTCCCCAAAACAACAGGATCCCTTCCCCCAAAGAATTAAAGCCAAAGGAAGAAATCATTCAAATAACATGGAGTTATTTAAAAGTTATAAGGTAATGCTTTCCAAATTTTGCAATTTTGTTTAAATAAACCCCAAAATTAATTTTAGTTGTTCTGAATCCCAATTAAGGCTGTGGGTCAAGGAGATAAAAACATAATTGTTCAATATAAAGATGATAGGGAAAAAATGAGCCTCTGAGAGGAAGTGATCACTTTTGGTTTGCCACATGAAGCAGATACACCTCATAAATCAACATCTAGTGACAATGCTTAAAAGGCTTGAAGTTGTGTTTGTCTTGAGAATCCCTAAAAAAACACTGAAATCCAGGAAGGGAAGGTTCAGAGAGTTCAGCCTGAATCATATAGTCATGTCATGTCACCTGGAACAGAAAGTGTATCCTTGAACTGACACTTCTTTTTCCCAGGTTGACTTGATGCAGATTATTTCATGATACTAAAAAAAAAAACAGTAACACTAACAGCAAGGGGCAAGGGGCAGTAATAATGGTTTCAGAGTAACCACCTCTGTTGACAGGCAAAAATCTTCCCACCACAGTGCACTGTTCCCACTCCCAAACACATGATACATGCTATGCAAAATTGTCTTTTAACTCTTGTTGAATCAGTCTCTCCTAGAAAGTTCAGAATGTCTACTGAATTCAAGATGCACAATCAGGCATTGACTGAGATTGCTAGCCATGGAACTATTGGATTTTCCATTAGCAGACTCCTAGATTCTTACCAAGATCAAATCAGTTGGAGTTTATCTGATGCAATTGCTAGCATGTCCACTGTCATAAATTCTGACACTTTCAATAATAGTGATAAAAAGTTATTTGTCAAAAACTTAACTGTGGTGAATGGAAACAATTAAAATCAAAACTGTAAATGTGAAGCAGAAATGTCAGGTAACAGTGCCATGTGGCTAAGATATGCTCCATGACATTAAGTAGAGTGTCAACAGCTTAGAGAAATGTCCTGTTATAAGTGGCGGGGAGAAAAAATGTGTCTAGACAGCACCCTCCTGTCCCAGTTTGCTAAACCTGCCATTATGCAAAATACCAGAAATGGATTGATTGGCTTTTATAAAGGGGACTTGTTAGGTTACAAATTTACAGTTTTAAGGCCATAAAAGTGCCCATACTAAGGCATCAACAAGATGATACCTTCACTGAAAAACGCCAGTGGCATCTGGAATACCTCTGTCAGCTGGGAAGGCAAGTGGCTGGCATCTGCTGGTTCTTTGCCCCCAGGTTCTGGTTTCAAAATGGCTTTCTCCAAAGTCAGGGCTCTGGGCTTCTGTCTCTCTTAGCTTCTGTCCCTCAGCTCCTGTGCATTTTTGCTTGTTCTCCCAGGGTGTTTCTCTCTAACTGTCTAGGGGTCCTCTCTTAGCTCCTCCAGGGCAAACTCAGAGCTTCATCTCTTAGCTTAGCATCTCCAAGCTTCTGGGTCTGTGTCAACTCTTAGCTTCTCCCAGGGGCAAACTCTGGATTACATATTTTAGCTTCTCTCCAAAGTGTCTCTCTCAGCTTCTCTGAGCTCCTTCTTTTCGTGAGCTCTCTTAAAGGACTTCAGTGAACTAATTAAGACCCACCCAGAATAGGTGGGGTCACATTGCCATGGAAATAATTTAATCAAAGATCTCACCCACAATTGGGTGAGTCACATCTCCATGGAAACAATCAAAAGGTTCTACCTAACAAGATTGGATTAAAATATCACAGCTCTTCTAGGGTCCATAACAGTTTCATATCAGCACATCTCTCTAAGCCAGTTTCATCTGTCTGGTCACTCTGACAGACTCTTCTAACAACTGTTCCATAACCCATAACAATATTCTATATGTACATGGGCCTTTTCTTCTGAGGAACTAAAAATTCTTTTCAGGCATTATCCTGCAAACTTATATTGTTAGCTACACAGGTAGCAAGTTTTATAAACTGTTTTACTTATAGGGCTACATAGCTGGTGAAGTAAATGCCTTAGGTGCTCAGATATCACTGGGTTTGTTCAAACCCAAAACTTTTGACTCTCTAAGTCAGGCCTGTTTTCTTTATCCATTGCAACTGCCTGAGGTTTCCAAGACCAAGAGTTTTGCTCAGGACCAACAAAATCAATAGTGTACAACAATACTCATAGCAGCATTATTCACAATCACCAAAAGATGGAAGCAACCCAAGTGTCCATCAACAGATTACTGGATAAACAAAATGTGGCATATAAATACAACGGATTGCTATTCAGTCATAAAAAGGAATGAAGTTCTGATACATATGACGATGTGGAAGACCCTTAAATCTATCAGGAAGAGTGAAATAAGCCAGACACAAAAGGACACTATGATTTCACTTACATGGAAAACCTAGAATAAGCAAATACATACACACAAAGTAGATTACAGGTTATCAGGGGCTGGAGTGAGGGGGAGGGAATGGGAAGTTACTGCTTAGTAGGTATGGAGTTTCTGTTTGGGTGATGATAATTTTGATAATGGATGGTGATGGTAGCACGATATTATAAATATAATTAATACATTAATAAATAAATACAATAAATATATTAATATATTATTAATATCACTGAATTATACTTATGTAAGCGGTTAAAATGGGAAATTTTGGGTTGCATATTTGTTACCATAATAAAAAATTTTAAGGCAAAAACAAATTTTAAAAATAAAAATCACTAGAAAATACGGGAGAGAGCTTGCCCCGTGGCTCTGGCCTGTGTTAGCTGCACTCTGCTACAAAGTCCACTTGCCAATTCATTGGCAGTTCCCACCAAAGGTGCTCAGTTTCTTTAATTCCATTTTTAGCACAGCTTAGACAGTTTTAGAGTTCCAGAAGAATTTAGAGAAATAGCTAGCACCCCAAGTGTTTCTAATGAGCCCAAGGGGAAAGAACCTTGACTGAGAATGTGTCATCCCAAAAATGGAGGAAGAATAACCAAAGCAGTAACTCCTGTTCCCCGACATAATCTGTCTATCCTTGGTTTTCAAGAGCAGGATCTCACCTGTACCCTCCCTCTTTGAAGTGGCAATGATTAATTTGGATCCTTGTCTCTTGCCTGTTTACTCATTAGTTTTAAACACCAGACCTCTCGCTTCAGTACCCTTTTGCTTTACTTTCTTCCTAAGTTTAAAATTAAATCCAAGTTACACATATCAGGGCACGTGAAGAGGAGGAAGGATTTCACGAGAGGAAACAGGGTAGCTTCCCTGGGCAAAGGCTGACTGAGCCTGTATGACTCTTTCCCCACATTCCCTCTGAAGGCAATGGCTCAGATACAAACCAGTGGCACCACTGCTAAAAGAAGAAAAATTTGTTGGTGTGCGTTTTCCTGGGAACCACTATGCCAATAAAGCCATAGTTAGCAAAACGGTTTCCTCACATAAAGAGCAACCGAAGCACTATGAATGGCATTGCTTTTCATATACACATTTTTTTTTCTTTTTAATTTGAGCATCAGATCAGGCACAAAATCTAAAAGCTGGAAAAGAAAAAATTAAACTTGTCTTGAGGATGTGAAGTGACTCTCCAGCAGATGGCTCTCCAGGATCAGAAGGACAAGTAAAACCCAAAAGCTTCTGAAATTACTGCAAAATCCAGCAACTCACAATGTTAAACTGGCTTAGAATTTATAGAATTTCACTACATTTCTAAAATCTGAAGTATCCCACCAACTAAGTGCTTTTACATTTTTATCATGTAATATTAGTTGTATAAAGAGAATATATACACCACGTGTATGTTTTTAAGCTAATAACAAAATGAATCCCAAAGAACTCACCATTCAACTTAAGAACTGGTATAGAACTAATACTGTTGCATCTATCTGCATTAACCCCCTTAATGATATAAAAAATAATGAATAGCATATTCTAGGACTTGGATTTTTTCCCATTCAAAATTATGTTTCTAAGTTTCATACATGTTGTACAAAATATCGGTTTGTTATTTTTCACCAAGGTGTTGTTTTCCATTATGCAAATAAGTTACAATTTATGTATTTAGTTATCTTCATATCAATAAAAAATCACGTTATTTTGTTGCCAATTTTTTTTTTTTTTTTGCAATTATGGACAGTGCTTCTACAAGCATTCGTATATATGATTTCTAGAGTATCTGTTCAAGAGTTTCTCCAGAATGTACTTTCAAAAGTGGAAATGCTGGATCAAAAGAAATACAAATGTTCAACTTCTTAGCTAATCTCTAGGAAAATTTCCTTATCTCCACATCCTCACCAAGCCTTGGTTTTTGTCAAACACTTTTTTCAATCCACTGTGTATAAATGATATGTCATTGTCATTGTAATTTGCATTTCCCTGATTAGTAATGAATTGTCTGATTTTTTTGGAGTTGTTTCTATTCTCAACATCAATACTTTATCAGTTACATGTATTACAAATATATTCTCTTGGTTTAGAAGTTGTATTTCCATATTATTTTATTTATGTATCTGAATGTGCAGAAAGATATTCTTCTATGATTTTTCTCAAATTTTCAGGTTTTGCCTTCCACATCTGTCTTTAAATCATATGTAGTGGATGTTTGTGTATTTCATGACATCGGGATCTAATTTAATTTTTTCTATATGGACAACCAATTGTCCCAGAATTATTATTTTTTTAAAAAATGCTTTCTCCACTGCTCTACAATTCCATCTCTATCATATATCAAGGACCCTTAAATAAGTGTATCTGTTTCTATGCTCTCTATTCTGTTCCACTAGTCATTTTAAATACCCCTGTCCATGACCACATTGTTTAAATATATAAAATCTTAATATCTGATAGGACAACTATTCTCCTCCAACTTATTCTTCCTCTATAGGGATGCACTGGCTATTTCTTAAGCTTTTGCTATTCTATATAAATTTTACAAAAAATTTGTCAAGTTGTTCTGAATTAATGAAATGGAAAAATAAAATAATGAAATCTTATTTCTATTACTTAATTCCTTCTATTTTCTTTGAGTTTCTTCTATTTTATTTTTATAGCTGAAGGTGGTGGCTGCCTTGCTCATTAATTTTCAGTCTTTCTTCTTTTATAACAGAAGCTTTAAGGCTAAAAAATTTCCCTTTATATATCCCTTTATCTTCATTGCACAAGTTTTGATATAATATTCTGACTATGACTCAGTTATAAATGCTTCTATTTTCTATTATTTCTTCTCTGATCCATAAGTTACTTAGAACTATTTTTTTTAATTTTCGAAAGTATGAGGCAATTTCTCTTTTTTATTATTAATTCCTGACTTAACTGCACAGCCATTAGAGAATGTGGACGGCATGATATCAATTCTTTGAAATTTGTTGAGATTGTTCTATGGACTAGTTGGTCAGTTTTTTATAAATATTCCCTGTGTGCTGGAAAATAATGTATATTCTCTAATCATTTTACTTATGTCCATTTTTGTCTTAAATTTTATTTTGCTTGAAAATCTCAGCAAATCAAATCTAACAATGCATAACAAGGATAATACAACAAAACCAGTTGTGTTTATGACAGGAATGCAAAGTTGTTTCAGCATATGAAAATCAGTCTTGTGGTATCTCTTTTCCTAACTTTTTATGGAAATATAACATCAAATAAAAAGACAACAACCCAAAAGTCAAGTGCACAGCTGAATAAACTGTTAAAGTGAACAGACCAGCACCCACCACCCAGATTTAAAAAAAGAGAGAGAGAACATTCTATTGCCCCAGAAGCCCCATTCATGCTTCCCTTACTACTCCAAAGGTAAACAATGTCCTGACTTATAACACCATGGATTAAATTTGTATGTTTTTGAAATTTATATAAATGAAATCATGTAGTATATATACATATTTTTATGTCTAGCTTTTTTTCACTGAATCATCCATATTGTTGCATGTAACCATCATTCATCTACTTTTTATTGCCATATAGTTTTCCATTGTATTAACCACAATTTATTTGTTCTCTCTACTGTTGGACATTTACACTGCTTCAAGTTTGGGACTTTTTCAAATAATGCTGCCATGACCATCACTGTGTACGTGTTTGGGTGTACTTGTGTTTGCGTTTCTTTTGGATGGTGGGGATTACTTGTTTATTTACCTTGTTTGCTACATTTTGTGCTTCTTGGATCATGGATTCACGTCTTGCATCAGTTCTGGAAAATTTTCAGCCATTGGCACTAAAAATCTTACCTCTCTTCCATTCACTCCATTTTCTCCTACTACACTCCTGAATTAAGTGAGAAGTTCTCACTCTGTCCTCCATATAGCTGAACTTCTCTTTCATGTGGTCTAATTTGTTGTCTCTTGTATAGCACTCTCTAGGATGTCTTCAAATCTTTCTTTCAGTTTACTAACTCTCTCTTTTGTCATAGTTATTAACCCATCATTGAACTTTCCTCTCAACAATTATATGTTCATTTCTAAATGTTTTATTAGGTCCTTTTAAAAAATCTTCCAGGTCATTTTGATAGTCTCTTATTGCTTGCACATATTTGTGATTTCACCTTTTATTTCTTTAAAACTTTCATACATGATTATTTTATGTTCTATATCTGACAGTTTTAGTATCTAGCATACTGAGTAAGGCACAGACAAATTAATTGTCTTTTCTGCTGACTCTCAGTCATGGTGGCTTGTTTTCTTATTGGTGTGTGGATCTTTTATCATTAGCTCATATTTGGTTGACACTAATCAGTTGTGAACCCATGGATCTTGACTGGACATGCTTTCCTCTAGAGAGAATTTACTTTTGCTTCTGGAAATCAGGATGCAGAACAAATCTTTATCTCCTATGAAAGACACAGATTTAATGCAGGAATTTAATCTTGCTACTAGCCCAAGTCTCAACTCCTTATTGCAACACTGGTATCACTGTTTGCCCTAGAGCACCCTTTCCTTTCCAGTATGCTTACTCCTTACAGCACATTCTTTGGGTTTCAACTCATATTTGGGGTATAAAGAAGCTGGAGAGTATGGTCCTTGGAGATTTTTCTTACTCATTGCAATCCCATTAGTGCATTAATGTGTTTTACCCAAGATCTAATTATTTTGCAATGGTAGGGCCATCAGTCTTCCATCAGAAGATGAAATCCAAATAATGTACTTTTCAAAAGCATCCATATAACTACTTGAAGTTGGTCCAACAAGTTGAGTAAGAGCTTTTATTGGCTTTTCAAACTATAATGGCATCTGTAATCTGGGGTGCATTTTGAAATTAGATAAAGTCTCAAACTATTTTTCATCAAATATTACTTCTGTTTTAAGCTTTTTTGTTAATTTATTCAGTTAAATCTTTTTTAAATGCCCCATCACCATGATTTTTTTAAAACTTCCCATATTAATCTATCCAAATTTCTTGAAAACTTTTCATTAAATTTCACACTTCTCACTGACTCTGTAATTGTAAATATAGCAATTAAAAAAACATCCTCCAGTCTACTGTAATATTTAAAAGGTATCTACATAAGAAAATAAAAAGGATGTTAAAGCACAAGTGGCAAAATGTTTTGGATGCAATCCAACTTTCAGATAAAGGCTTAAATAATTTTTATTTCATTCAGTATTACTTTCTTTAAATTAGAGGATTCTGCTCTTGAAAATGTCCTCTCTTAGAAAGCTAAAAAAAACCAGTCTACCTAACTGTTCTTACATTTACTGGTCATTACATAATCCCAATATAACTGGTACATTCTCCATTATATTCTATAAATCCTGCCCCAAATTAAATTGAGTTATCCTGATAAATAGAGCCCTAGAGCTGTAATTATAAGTTCTGGAGTCTAACTTCTGTTCATTAAACAACTCACTTTTGACTCAGATGACAGCCTCTATGCGTTTCCCTCTGGAAAGTAAGATTACAGCAACACTCTTTTATTTCTCAAGGGTACTATGAAGGGAAGCATAAAAGCTACATTAATATTGTGTCTATAAAGTCTGAGTCATCTGGAATAAAACTTTTCTCTTTGGCAATTTAGCAGTCTTAACGGAATATTTGCTTAAAACAAACACACAGAATTTGTACATGAAAATCATAATGCATTCAAAAGATAAATTGTAGGTTGATTATTGATTTTGCAAAAATATGTACAAAAGTAGATTTCCCCTTTAAAATTTAAAACATGACTCAACTTACCTTACAATGAAGTTTACATATTAATTTGTGGAAATGTACTTTTTTTATCATACCTGTGTGCATTTAGCTCCTTGAAAGCAGAGATGCTGTCTTACTCATCTTTATGCCCCAATCCCAGGATCAAGCACTGTGACTTACAAAAAATAAGCACTCAATAAATGCTGATTAGACAAAAACAAACTGAACATTTTAATTCATTAACTTCCTCTTCAAAATAAGTAGTAATACCTTTATGAGGCTCCAGTATAATTTGTATTAATCTATGTTATGTATATGCATCAAGTGAGTATATTATCAACTGTTTAAGGAAAATCCATCTAAATGTTTTGGTCACACTTGGGGGAGGAGAGGGCACCAAAAAAAAATGACCCTTGTACAAATTAACTTCAATAATGTTTTTCAAGAAAGATTTCCCTGCTATTTTCCTCTCTTTTCCTCCCACTTTTCCTCCCTCCCTCTTTCCCTCACAGCCCGGCTTCCCAAGGTGAGTTTAAAGAATGACTTAAGTTTACTGAATTCCACTTACCTAATTGTGTGCAGATGTTTCTATGTATTCCAATGAGAAGAAAATGAAATAATGTACAATTTCTCAATGGGACTTAAAAAAATCTAAGCAAATTCTTTTTGAATCTCTAGCAGAACATGATTGGGAACCACTGCCTCATTCACAAAAAAAAGTGCTCAATGCCAGGCCCAAAATAAGCCCTGGATTTAAAACAATGGCAACAATAAGCAAGACAAGTCAAGTAGGAAGTAGATCAATTAAATCAGATGATGGTCCTAAAACCATGAACTCATTCACTGATGATCCAGTACCAAGCATTTGGTGTCTATAGGCCACAGGGGACACAACAAGGCAGGAAGATCTGGCTCCGCCTTTAGGAAAGTTGCATAGAGTTCAATTAAGTGGTCAGGAACAGAGGGTCAAGGGCTGGGAGAACCGATTCGTTTGAGATAAGCATAACACTAAAAATGAAATAGAACAGGCAAACACTTGAATAGGTTCCCACCACTTTAAAAACTCAGAAGATTTCACATAAAAATCAGAATTTTTAGCTAATCTTGGAAAAATTCTGAGATCTGACATCAGTCAGCTTACATTCTCCTCCTCCAACAATTTAAACAGAATCTGTCTGGATCAAAGGTAGTGTGTGCTCTTACTGCAATCCACTCACCACTCCCAACTGTCTTACATCCCTTCCTCTTTGCTTTCTTAGTTTAAATACCTGGACCCTGATCAATGGTTGCACAGAGAGGATCAGAATTTTAATTACAATAGTTAATACAAAGTAGTACATGGTAAATGATAAATAATCTACAGTTTTAAGGAAAAGAGATCACCAGTCATAAAAATAACTCACTTATTATGTATTTACTCCATGTCAAAAAGTATGTTAAGAAGATTGCATGCAAGATCTCATTTTATCCTCACAAGTAGCCAAGAGATAGTAATATCAATATCCTTGCTTTACAGATGGGTGAACGGAGGCTAAAGATGTCAAATGATCTGGTCAAGACCACAATGCTTAATCGTGATGGAGCCAGGACTTAAACTCAGGTTGTCTGTTTGGGACTGGAACCAGAGCTATTTGCCACCAGCCGACACTGCTCACCAATGTAGGCTGGGTGGTGGAAGGCTTCATAGAGGAAGATGAGTTCAAGCTGAATTGTTTCTGTTTGTCTTTCTTGTCCCCTTTTAATTTTAACTCCATAGTCTTCTGTTTATGGAGTAGTATAGCTCTGAGTATTATTTACTACATAATGTGACATAATGATGCTACTACCATATGGGTGTGTTTCTTGTATGGTGAGAACAGTATTTTATTGCCTAGAAGGAATCATGCTATTCCTTTAACTGGGGTGGGATTTCCTCTGAAGGGTGGTGTGTGTGTGTTGTTAATCATTATGGCTATCTGGTTACCAATTGTTTAAGGACAGAAGGTGTGTCCTTCAACCAGGAAACCAGGACAAATAGAGTAAATATGTGGGGATTGGGGTTCCCTACTTAGTGGTGGAACTTCGAGGAAAGTTCAGCTTAGTCTGGGCTCTTCCATATGAGGCAGGGACAGGGAGTAGAAAATACTACAGGAAACAAGCCAAGAGCTGAGAGGCTAGAATACCTGGCAAAGGGTCTATAAAAGTGTGGCAGTACTTTGAGGATAAAATATAAAAACCTTCTCAGATCATGGATGGAAAAGGGCCCGGGAGCCCTGGGAGCTTGTTAACTAAAGTAAGATTAGAAAGAAATTTGGAGGCGGGGCAAGATGGCAGACTGGTGAGCTGTATGTTTTAGTTACTCCTCCAGGAAAGTAGGTAAAAAGCCAGGAACTGCGTGGACTGGACACCACAGAGCAATCTGTCTTTGGGCATACTTCATACAACACTCATGAAAACGTGGAACTGCTGAGATCAGCGAAATCTGTAAGTTTTTGCGGCCAGGGGACCCGCGCCCCTCCCTGCCAGGCTCAGTCCCGGGGGAGGAGGGGCTGTCAGCTCCAGGAAGGAGAAGGGAGAATTGCAGTGGCTGCTCTCATCGGAAACTCTTTCTACTGATTCAAACTCCAACCATAGATAGACTGAGGCCAGACACCAGAGACTCTGAGAGCAGCCAGCCCAGCAGAGAGGAGACGGGCATAGAAGGAAAACAACACGAGAAGCTCCAAAGTAAAACCAGAGGATTTTTGGAGTTCTGGTGAACACAGAAAGGGGAAGGGCGGAGATCAGGCCTTGAGGCGCATATGCAAATCCCGAAGCAAGGCTGATCTCTCTGCCCAGGGCACCTTTCCTTAATGGCCCTGGTTGCTTTGTCTATTAGCATTTCAATAACCCATTAGATCTCTGAGGAGGGCCGTTTTTTTTTTTTTTTTTTTTTTTTTTTTTTTTTTTTTTAATCCTTTTTGCTTTTTCTAAAACAATTACTCTAAGAAGCTCAATACAGAAAGCTTCAAAGAATTGAAATTTGGGCACGTCAAGTCAAGAGCAGAAATAAGAGAGCTCTGAGACAAAAGGCAATAATCCAGTGGCTGAGAAAATTCACTAAACAACACAACTTCCCAAGAAAAGGGGGGTGTCCGCTCACAGCCACCATCCTGGTGGACAGGAAACACTCCTGCCCATCGCCAGCCCCATAGCCCAGAGCTGCCCCAGACAACCCAGTGTGACGGAAGTGCTTCAAATAACAGGCACACACCACAAAACTGGCGTGGACATTAGCCTTCCCTGCAACCTCAGCTGAATGTCCCAGAGCTGGGAAGGGGGGAGCAGTGTGAATTAACAGAGCCCCATTCAGCCATCATTTGAGCAGACTGGGAGCCTCCCAACACAGCCCAGCAGCCCAGAACTGCCCTGGGGGGACGGCACTCACCTGTGACATAGCACAGTCATCCCTCAACAGAGGACCCGGGGTGCACAGCCAGGAAGAGGGGCCCACTTGCAAGTCTCAGGAGCCATACGCCAATACCAAAGACTTGTGGGTCAGTGGCAGAGACAAACTGTGGCAGGACTGAACTGAAGGATTAGACTATTGCAGTAGCTTTAAAACTCTAGGATCATCAGGGAGATCTGATTGTTAGGGCCACCCCCCCTCCCCGACTGCCCAGAAACACGCCCCACATACAGGGCAGGCAACACCAACTACACACGCAAGCTTGGGACACCAATTGGGCCCCACAAGACTCACTCCCCCACTCACCAAAAAGGCTAAGCAGGGGAGATCTGGCTTGTGGAGAACAGGTGGCTCGTGGACGCCACCTGCTGGTTAGTTAGAGAAAGTGTACTCCACGAAGCTGTAGATCTGATAAATTAGAGATAAGGACTTCAACTGGTCTACAAACCCTAAAAGAACCCTATCAAGGACAGCAAATGCCACGAGGCCAAAACAACAGAAAATTATAAAGCATATGAAAAAACCAGACGATATGGATAACCCAAGCCCAAGCACCCAAATCAAAAGACCAGAAGAGACACACCTAGAGCAGCTACTCAAAGAACTAAAGATGAACAATGAGACCCTAGTACGGGATATGAAGGAAATCAAGAAGACCCTAGAAGAGCATAAAGAAGACATTGCAAGACTAAATAAAAAAATGGATGATCTTATGGAAATTAAAGAAACTGTTGACCAAATTAAAAAGATTCTGGACACTCATAGTACAAGACTAGAGGAAGTTGAACAACGAATCAGTGACCTGGAAGATGACAGAATGGAAAATGAAAGCATAAAAGAAAGAATGGGGAAAAAAATTGAAAAACTCGAAATGGACCTCAGGGATATGATAGATAATATGAAGCGTCCGAATATAAGACTCATTGGTGTCCCAGAAGGGGAAGAAAAGGGTAAAGGTCTAGGAAGAGTATTCAAAGAAATTGTTGGGGAAAACTTCCCAAATCTTCTAAACAACATAAATACACAAATCATAAATGCTCAGCGAACTCCAAATAGAATAAATCCAAAAAAACCCACTCCGAGACATATACTGATCACACTGTCAAACATAGAAGAGAAGGAGCAAGTTCTGAAAGCAGCAAGAGAAAAGCAATTCACCACATACAAAGGAAACAGCATAAGACTAAGTAGTGACTACTCAGCAGCCACCATGGAGGCGAGAAGGCAATGGCACGATATATTTAAAATTCTGAGAGAGAGGAATTTCCAGCCAAGAATACTTTATCCAGCAAAGCTCTCCTTCAAATTTGAGGGAGAGCTTAAATTTTTCACAGACAAAGAAATGCTGAGAGAATTTGCTAACAAGAGACCTGCCCTACTGGAGATACTAAAGGGAGCCCTACAGACAGAGAAACAAAGACAGGACAGAGAGACTTGGAGAAAGGTTCAGTACTAAAGAGATTCGGTATGGGTACAATAAAGGATATTAATAGAGAGAGGGAAAAATATGGCAAACATAATCCAAAGGATAAGATGGCCGATTCAAGAAATGCCTTCACGGTTTTAACGTTGAATGTAAATGGATTAAACTCCCCAATTAAAAGATATAGATTCGCAGAATGGATCAAAAAAAATGAACCATCAATATGTTGCATACAAGAGACTCATCTTAGACACAGGGACACAAAGAAATTGAAAGTGAAAGGATGGAAAAAAATATTTCATGCAAGCTACAGCCAAAAGAAAGCAGGTGTAGCAATATTAATCTCAGATAAAATAGACTTCAAATGCAGGGATGTTTTGAGAGACAAAGAAGGCCACTACATACTAATAAAGGGGCAATTCAGCAAGAAGAAATAACAATCGTAAATGTCTATGCACCCAATCAAGGTGCCACAAAATACATGAGAGAAACATTGGCAAAACTAAAGGAAGCAATTGATGTTTCCACAATAATTGTGGGAGACTTCAACACATCACTCTCTCCTATAGATAGATCAACCAGACAGAAGACCAATAAGGAAATTGAAAACCTAAACAATCTGATAAATGAATTAGATTTAACAGACATCTACAGGACATTACATCCCAAATCACCAGGATACACATACTTTTCTAGTGCTCACGGAACTTTCTCCAGAATAGATCATATGCTGGGACATAAAACAAGCCTCAATAAATTTAAAAAGATTGAAATTATTCAAAGCACATTCTCTGACCACAATGGAATACAATTAGAAGTCAATAACCATCAGAGACTTAGAAAATTCACAAATACCTGGAGGTTAAACAACACACTCCTAAACAATCAGTGGGTTAAAGAAGAAATAGCAAGAGAAATTGCTAAATATATAGAGACGAATGACAATGAGAACACAACATACCAAAACCTATGGGATGCAGCAAAAGCAGTGCTAAGGGGGAAATTTATAGCACTAAACGCATATATTAAAAAGGAAGAAAGAGCCAAAATCAAAGAACTAATGGATCAACTGAAGAAGCTAGAAAATGAACAGCAAACCAATCCTAAACCAAGTAGAAGAAAAGAAATAACAAGGATTAAAGCAGAAATAAATGACATAGAGAACAAAAAAACAATAGAGAGGATAAATATCACCAAAAGTTGGTTCTTTGAGAAGATCAACAAGATTGACAAGCCCCTAGCTAGACTGACAAAATCAAAAAGAGAGAAGACCCATATAAACAAAATAATGAATGAAAAAGGTGACATAACTGCAGATCCTGAAGAAATTAAAAAAATTATAAGAGGATATTATGAACAACTGTATGGCAACAAACTGGATAATGTAGAAGAAATGGACAATTTCCTGGAAACATATGAACAACCTAGACTGACCAGAGAAGAAATAGAAGACCTCAACCAACCCATCACAAGCAAAGAGATCCAATCAGTCATCAAAAATCTTCCCACAAATAAATGCCCAGGGCCAGATGGCTTCACAGGGGAATTCTACCAAACTTTCCAGAAAGAACTGACACCAATCTTACTCAAACTCTTTCAAAACATTGAAAAAAATGGAACACTACCTAACTCATTTTATG
This sequence comes from Choloepus didactylus, assembly GCF_015220235.1. NCBI lineage: Eukaryota > Metazoa > Chordata > Mammalia > Pilosa > Megalonychidae > Choloepus > Choloepus didactylus. The sequence continues at coordinate 54,080,359 of NC_051310.1, read as the reverse complement.
AAGCTAACATCAATCTAATACCAAAACCAGGCAAAGATGCTACAAAAAAGGAAAACTACCGGCCAATCTCCCTAATGAATATAGATGCAAAAATCCTCAACAAAATACTTGCAAATCGAATCCAAAGACACATTAAAAAAATCATACACCATGACCAAGTGGGGTTCATTCCAGGCATGCAAGGATGGTTCAACATCAGAAAAACAATCAATGTATTACAACACATTAAAAACTCGAAAGGGAAAAATCAATTGATCATCTCAATAGATGCTGAAAAAGCATTTGACAAAATCCAACATCCCTTTTTGATAAAAACACTTCAAAAGGTAGGAATTGAAGGAAACTTCCTCAACATGATAAAGAGCATATATGAAAAACCCACAGCCAGCATAGTACTCAATGGTGAGAGACTGAAAGCCTTCCCTCTAAGATCAGGAACAAGACAAGGATGCCCGCTGTCACCACTGTTATTCAACATTGTGCTGGAAGTGCTAGCCAGGGCAATCCGGCAAGACAAAGAAATAAAAGGCATCCAAATTGGAAAAGAAGAAGTAAAACTGTCATTGTTTGCAGATGATATGATCTTATATCTAGAAAACCCTGAGAAATCAACGATACACCTACTAGAGCTAATAAACAAATTTAGCAAAGTAGCGGGATACAAGATTAATGCACATAAGTCAGTAATGTTTCTATATGCTAGAAATGAACAAACTGAAGAGACACTCAAGAAAAAGATACCATTTTCAATAGCAACTAAAAAAATCAAGTACCTAGGAATCAACTTAACCAAAGATGTAAAAGACCTATACAAAGAAAACTACATAACTCTACTAAAAGAAATAGAAGGGGACCTTAAAAGATGGAAAAATATTCCATGTTCATGGATAGGAAGGCTAAATGTCATTAAGATGTCAATTCTACCCAAACTCATCTACAGATTCAATGCAATCCCAATCAAAATTCCAACAACCTACTTTGCAGACTTGGAAAAGCTAGTTATCAAATTTATTTGGAAAGGGAAGATGCCTCGAATTGCTAAAGACACTCTAAAAAAGAAAAACGAAGTGGGAGGACTTACACTCCCTGACTTTGAAGCTTATTATAAAGCCACAGTTGCCAAGACAGCATGGTACTGGCACAAAGATAGACATATAGATCAATGGAATCGAATTGAGAATTCAGAGATAGACCCTCAGATCTATGGCCGACTGATCTTTGATAAGGCCCCCAAAGTCACCGAACTGAGCCATAATGGTCTTTTCAACAAATGGGGCTGGGAGAGTTGGATATCCATATCCAAAAGAATGAAAGAGGACCCCTACCTCACCCCCTACACAAAAATTAACTCAAAATGGACCAAAGATCTCAATATAAAAAAAAGTACCATAAAACTCCTAGAAGATAATGTAGGAAAACATCTTCAAGACCTTGTATTAGGAGGCCACTTCCTAGACTTTACACCCAAAGCACAAGCAACAAAAGAGAAAATAGATAAATGGGAACTCCTCAAGCTTAGAAGTTTCTGCACCTCAAAGGAATTTCTCAAAAAGGTAAAGAGGCAGCCAACTCAATGGGAAAAAATTTTTGGAACCATGTATCTGACAAAAGACTGATATCTTGCATATACAAAGAAATCCTACAACTCAATGACAATAGTACAGACAGCCCAATTATAAAATGGGCAAAAGATATGAAAAGACAGTTCTCTGAAGAGGAAATACAAATGGCCAAGAAACACATGAAAAATGTTCAGCTTCACTAGCTATTAGAGAGATGCAAATTAAGACCACAATGAGATACCATCTAACACCGGTTAGAATGGCTGCCATTAAACAAACAGTAAACTACAAATGCTGGAGGGGATGTGGAGAAATTGGAACTCTTATTCATTGTTGGTGGGACTGTATAATGGTTCAGCCACTCTGGAAGTCAGTCTGGCAGTTCCTTAGAAAACTAGATATAGAGCTACCATTCGATCCAGCGATTGCACTCCTCGGTATATACCCGGAAGATCGGAAAGCAGTGACACGAACAGATATCTGCACGCCAATGTTCATAGCAGCATTATTCACAATTGCCAAGAGATGGAAACAACCCAAATGTCCTTCAACAGATGAGTGGATAAATAAAATGTGGTATATACACACGATGGAATACTACGCGGCAGTAAGAAGGAACGATCTGGTGAAACATATGACAACATGGATGAACCTTGAAGACATAATGCTGAGCGAAATAAGCCAGGCACAAAAAGAGAAATATTATATGCTACCACTAATGTGAACTTTGAAAAATGTAAAACAAATGGTTTATAATGTAGAATGTAGGGGAACTAGCAGTAGAGAGCAATTAAGGAAGGGGGAACAATAATCCAGGAAGAACAGATAAGCTATTTAACGTTCTGGGGATGCCCAGAAATGACTATGGTCTGTTAATTTCTGATGGTTGTAGTAGGAACAAGTTCACTGAAATGTTGCTATATTATGTAACTTTCTTGGGGTAAAGTAGGAACATGTTGGAAGTTAAGCAGTTATCTTAGGTTAGTTGTCTTTTTCTTACTCCCTTGCTATGGTCTCTTTGAAATGCTCTTTTATTGTATGTTTGTTTTCTTTTTAACTTTTTTTTTCATACAGGTGATTTGAAAAAAGAAGGGAAAGTTAAAAAAAAAAAAAAAAGATGTAGTGCCCCCTTGAGGAGCCTGTGGAGAATGCAGGGGTATTCGCCTACCCCACCTCCATGGTTGCTAACATGACCACAGACATAGGGGACTGGTGGTTTGATGGGTTGAGCCCTCTACCATAAGTTTTACCCTTGGGAAGACGGTTGCTGCAAAGGAGAGGCTAGGCCTCCCTGTATTTGTGCCTAAGAGTCTCCTCCTGAATGCCTCTTTGTTGCTCAGATGTGGCCCTCTCTCTCTGGCTAAGCCAACTTGAAAGGTGAAATCACTGCCCTCCCCCCTACGTGGGATCAGACACCCAGGGAAGTGAATCTCCCTGGCAACGTGGAATATGACTCCCAGGGAGGAATGTAGACCTGGCACCGTGGGACGGAGAACATCTTCTTGACCAAAAGGGGGATGTGAAAGGAAATGAAATAAGCTTCAGTGGCAGAGAGATTCCAAAAGGAGCCGAGAGGTCACTCTGGTGGGCACTCTTATGCACACTTTAGACACCCCTTTTTAGGTTCTAAAGAATTGGGGTAGCTGGTGGTGGATACCTGAAACTATCAAACTACAACCCAGAACCCATGAATCTCGAAGACAGTTGTATAAAAATGTAGCTTATGAGGGGTGACAATGGGATTGGGAAAGCCATAAGGACCAAACACCACTTTGTCTAGTTTATGGATGGATGTGTAGAAAAGTAGGGGAAGGAAACAAACAGACAAAGGTACCCAGTGTTCTTTTTTACTTCAATTGCTCTTTTTCACTCTAATTATTATTCTTGTTATTTTTGTGTGTGTGCTAATGAAGGTGTCAGGGATTGATTTAGGTGATGAATGTACAACTATGTAATGGTACTGTAAACAATCGAAAGTACAATTTGTTTTGTATGACTGCGTGGTATGTGAATATATCTCAATAAAATGATGATTTAAAAAAAAAAAAAAAAAAAAAAAAGAAAGAAATTTGTACTTTGTCAGCCTAATTTCTTTTTTGTTTGTTTGTTTCTTTTATTTTCTTGGATTATTTACTTTATGCTTGCTTAGGTTTAAGCCAAGTGTTTTTAAATTATCTACTAATTTCAGTTAAAACAAGTGAGGGAGTTTTCGTCTATGCTTGAACCAGATTCTTAAGAGGAAATAGAATTCCTCCAGAGAGCATGCAAAGCAGACACTGAGAAAATCCAGAGGGAGAGTACCAAGTCCCTGTCCATCTGGAGAGTCTCATCCTCATGCTAAAATCTTGGTGATATTTTACAGAAGAAGAAATTTTTGTAGAATATTTTTTTTGTCTGGAGATATGAAACAACATAGAAGGAGGAACACCGGCTGAAGAAGAAAAGGCACTGGAAAATGTAGGCAGAATCAATGCAAGTCTTTTACGACAAATTTAAAGTTCGCAAGTGTGACAATTTTTAAAATCCTATAAGGTCACTCAAATTGATGCATTACGTTTTTCTTCTAATCTTCCCTTTGGGGGATATGCATACATTTAAGTGTTAAGAGGTAGTCTGATGCCAAAACAAGTTCATGATTTTAAATATAGCCTGATAAGGTGCAACTGATAATAACCTTACTTTGTTTTATACATTTGTAAGATCTGTAATTTTTTGTACTCCAATGCAATAAAATTATCACATTTACACTAGTCAAAGGATACTTACATGTATCTATCCTCCTATTTAAAAATCTTGCCTCATAAAACATGGTTTTATTTTCTACAAACATCTAAAGACACCTTTGAAATATCCAAAGCCCACTGTGCAGTTCCAAGCTACACATTTGCTTCAACAACTGCAAAAAAACCACCACAAACAGAAAGCCGTGTTTAGACCAGTCCTCACAGGGAATCTCAAACCTAGAGTATCAGCCCAAAATAATCATTTGGAGAAAATCCTTTTGCCTGAGATTCCCAACAGAGACATGGTACAATTTCCTATAAATCAGATATTTATTAGCCTAGGCACCTGGCTGCCCCTGAGGCTGGGCACTTGGCTACTCCTTTTTACATTGAAAAGCAGTTTATTCTTTATTAAAAACTAGTCTTAAGAAATAACTTATCTAACCAATAAGCTAAATAGAAAAATTTGCTTGATTGCATGCATATAAAACAATTTATTGCCAGTGCAGTGTGTGTGTGGTATCTTTTCACTTCCCTTTAGAATTTTCCCCATACTTTTGGATTTCCAAAGTATATCTTATTTTTAATAGCTATCAATAGAGCCATGAATATACAAATATATATGTACAAATATCACCACCTCCTGCATGTGCATGCACATATGTGCACACACACACAAGACACACAGGCACATATATCAATTCCCTGATCCTCTAAGCTGGAGCGAAGGTCTCTCTCCTAACTCTCATAGTCCTTTTTCAGTAATTTTCTTGCAATTTCTATCCTGCATTTTGTTATTTATGTATTTGTCTTACCGCTTCTACTAAAATATTTATGCTCCCTTAAAGAGCAAGATTCACTTCCAATACTCCTTTGTATTATTTGAATCACCAAACAAATATTTGTTAAATGCACACATAAATAAATGAATAAATGAAACAGCTGAATATGTACAAAGCTTGTAAAAAGCTTGAAATGTCTTCAAGAGCCATTAAGAATAATTTTATGAGTGTCTAAGGGTGAGCTTAGTCAACAGTGCTAACTTTCTGATGCTAGGCAACACACACACACACACACACACACACACACAAAGGTGAGGGGAATCAACTGTAGAACAATGTTTAGTTAATTGTGGTTATATCAATAAGTGAATACCTTAAGGTAAGAACAAGAACTTAGAATCAATGCCAATTACCTTTCTTCAGCAACAGAGTTTGTGAACAAAGTTGTATGGCTATACAGCATAGTATCGATTTTAAATATTTTTGACCTACCATTGGCTACTAGTAGCAAACACGTGCTGACCAGTATGAGTGCAAGATAATTTACTATACTACCCTACAGAGCATACAGGCACTTAAGAATAGAGCTTTGACAATAAGAGAACATAAATATGTCCTAAACTCCATAAAAAGCATGATGATTTCAGGACAAGACAACAAAGCAACTCACCTTAAGAGACAACTGATATATCACCAGCAATTCTATACTTCTAATCTCTCATGCAAGACACTTGAAAAGGATGCAAAGATGAAAACATGAAAAAAAAAATGCTTGTTCTTTTCTAAAATACTTGACAATAAGTATAAGATGTTTCATGTGTCATGTTTATAGAGTTATAAAATGAAAGTTTTTAATTAAAGCCCTATTGTTGTTGCCAGAACAGGAAAATCTAGCATTTAAGCCACCACTAAAACCAAATGAAGAGCATATTCCATCAAACACTCTTTTCCACTCCTTCCCCACTTATACATAATTCAAGTGTCTCAGTCATTGGTGCAAAAACAAATCAGCACAAGGCATTTCCAAAAGCAAAAACAAAACTTGTGCCCATTCTTAGCATAATTAGAGTAAGCGTCCTTATCACAGGTGGCAGTGGACATTTCTAGTCTGTCATTCACAACTTGATCTTTAATACTATATACCACACAACAGCAACCAAAGGTAAACCTCATAAACTTTTACAAATATGGCCTCTATATGAGCTTCATTTTGAATCCTCTTTTTCATCCATCAATTCTAGCTGCCTTCGGAGTTGAAAAGTCACACGAAAATTGGGAAAATAATAAGAAACTATTCTCTGAAAAGGAGTGCTTATTGAGAGGACCAGAAATCATGATTTTGTGAATTGAAGTGCAGGTGAAGAGCAGACACTTCTGCCATAAAAATTGCATGAGCTCTTAAGTATCCTCAGTGGAGCTATTAAAGAAAAATATCTCTGAGATGTTTCCCTAATGCCATTTAAAACATGCCTTTCCCAATTTTTTTTTGATTCACCAATAAAAGGATAAAATATCTTGACTTCAGTACCAATTTTGAGGCCATCACACCACCAAAAATATCATTCAATCACTTGAATGAAGGCACATTTTGCAAACATGAATTTCTCCTGAAATTCCTATGTTATTAGTAGACAGAATCCCTAGGCTGGTGACAGAACTAAGAACCCCAGATAAGAAAGGAGAGGAAATTAAAAGGCACCACAAACATATATTGAAAGTACTCTCTGAAGGACTGCAGAAAACAGCCATTAAATTTAAATACACACACACACATATACATACACACACACATACACATGAAGGCAGGAAAATGGATGTCACTGAAATAGATTAAACAAGTGACAGAATAATGACAGCTTTCTGCCCCACATATGCTGCCTGGCCAGGAAAAGATGTCAAAATGCAACCTTTTAAAACAGTCTTTGAAAAGCAAGGAAAAATCTGTTGGAAAAAAACTTAAGTCAAATGATATATTTGGTCTTATTTTTAAAAGATCAAGGTATTTTCAAAAAGTTAACCATGACTTCTCTGCTGGGTCCCAAGATTTAAAAATCTGTTCATTTGCTTAAAAAAAAAAAAAAAAAAGATATTTCTTCAGCAAATCAATTACTATGAGTTTGTTCTAGAAGGCTTGTAATAAATTGGCCTTTTGAAACAAATGAAGAAATGGGAATTGTCTGGGATAATGGCAGGGGATTATACAGCCCCAACACACAGTCTATAATGCCCACAGAAAAACAGGAAATAGGACCAGTCAGATCAAGAATCCAAGTTCTCCAAAGCAGAGTGTAATAAATTAACCCCAATTCATCCTGGGAGAGCCTGAGCAAATTCGCTGTGTTCCATGACTGCCTGTCTAATCAGTGCCCTGGCGAGCACTAGCTGGAAGGCACGAATACTGACTTTCAGACACCAAGGAGTCACTGTTGCGGTTGAGAGGGAGGATAATCAAAACCTCCATCATAAGATCTCAGGAATCTTTTTTTTATTCCTATCTCCAAATGTTCTTGGAAAGTTAGTACCTAGCACAAAACAGACCTACAAAAGTAGAAAATAGATTTTTCTGAACACTGAATTATTACAGCAATAACCCTGCACCCCACACAATTATTGTTATCATTCTACAACATGGATGAATTTCTGTCTTCCATGGGAGTATAGAGAACATGAAAATAAGTTTAATTTATTTAAAGTAAATAGATATCATCGGTTGGGTTTCTAATAGACAGCAAGCTGAACTTCTTCGAAGCAAGACATACTGAAAGTTCTATTTCATTTGATATTAGTATTGAAACATTTTAAAGATAGTTAACCCAAACGAATGATTCCAGATATAAAATGCCAAGTTTTCATAAATAATCGAGAATTTTAAGTTGGCATTTTAGAGCAGAAAAAGACATTAAGATTCAACGAAAGAAGGAAATCAAGCTATACATAGATTGTGTCCAAAAATATTTTACATACTTACAAATAAATATATTTATTTTATATACATAATACGCCATTAACCTATTTTGAATAAAAAATTAGAAGAGTTTTGTCATGTTTGTGTTTCAAAAATGCTGAATACAGCGTGAGTAGAGTTGTGCCTGAGATAAGTATAATGCATTTTTTATCATCTTGAAAACATTTACTTCCTAAAAAAAAAAACTCATACCTAGAAGTAAAATGTATCAGGCAAGGTGATGGATAAACCATTATCCCTTCAAAATTCAAAATGCAATTTTGCTGACAAGGTAAAAGGCTTAATAAAATGTGTACAGGGCAATACAGAAACTATGCCCTACAAATCTCAGGCACCAAAGAGCCAGGCATTTTTCAATGACTGAGAAACATAAAAGACACCAAAACTTCTCCCACTCCTCACCAAGTCACGTCACTCATGTGCATGTCTGCCTTCAGAGGTGGCTGGCAAACTCCTATAGAGGCAGGCCCCCTCAGCCATTATATCACAGGGACATAAAGGAGGAGGGAAAAAGACAGGGGGCCAAGTAGCAATAATTTTAGACTGATATGGACTTCTAATTATCCCTTAAAGGAATAAAGGACAGAGGATTCAGATATTTCCACAAATATTCTCTCTTCTTGGGTGTCTGGTTTCACCCAAGGGTTGACATGTCTCTTTCCCATATCCCACTGAGAAAAGATTTCTCATTCTCTGGAGAAATGGCTCATGTCCCCTAGTGGGAAGAAAGATATTAAAATACATATAAAAATTTTAATAACATGATTGAATTAATACACATCTTAAGCTGGAGACTCATATGTCATTTATCAATGCATCATAGAGATTAAAACTCAAAAGGTAGATAACTCAACATAGGAATAAACCCACTGTTCTAGGTAAATATAAATAATCTCCTTCTGGGTACAATCCTTTGGTAGAATTAAAATACTTCACCTAGTCAAAGTTCTATGCTGCATGTATATTCCTAAACAAGGTGGGAAAATATGCATTGAAAATAAATACATTTAATAATACAAGTAAACACACAAATACATGCCCCCAATATATTCGAGTCTAGTAGGTTTATGAGTTTAGCTAAAGGTAGTATCTTCAACTTTCTGAGGATGTATGCACCAGCATAATACTAACTGTGGCATTATTAACATACACTAATAAAACATTAAAGGTATCCCTGGTATTTAGGAAAAAAAGGTGTAATAATTCAAAATCTTGTCTTAAGCCCAACGACTTGCCAGAAAGAATATTTTTTAACCAAAAATGCTTCATAAGCCTTGACAAAGATCAAAATTTAGATCAAAAACTGACAAAATGTATTACCAAAATGAAGCTGAAATTGAATTGTCTACAAGAAAAGAACTAAAACTCTAGGCCATCTTAGGCAAGTCAGGAAAAATTCTAATGTCTTTCAATACTACTGCCATAATTTACTAAACTTAGAAAATCATTGCAGTTTCACAAGTATGGATTATTCACAAATATAATGTTTTCCTCTGTTAACAAGCCCTGCTGGGTAAAGGTGTCTTCTCTAACTCAGGTAATTTGCTTTTCCAGGGGGGATGAAGGAGAGAAGACAACTAATATGAGACACTAAATTCAAAGTCATGCGGTATTTATCCTAATGTGGAGTGCAAGGGCTGTTAGCTTCTGAGCCTTCTTTAATTCATTCTTTAAACCAGAATTCTACTGTGTAATTCTACATAGTACTCCTAAAACATCATTATTTTGCTGTCAGAAAACTGCCAACATTATCCTGAAAGTCTGTAATGGGGTCTGTTGCAAATCTTCCTGAACCACCTTCCCTGCTGCAGAGTAGAAGAAATAACAGTAATCCTATATCTTTGTTATATCAAACATACTAATTTAATGCCCAAAAGATTACCTGCCATCTAGATTCATTTAAGAAACTATGCCCTACAAATCTCAGGATATTTTGCACCCCCAGCAAGGAGCTGTTCACCTGCCAAAACACTGATTAATTAAATGACCTTGGAGTCATACTTCTAGTCTTCTTGTTTGCTGATGCACAGCTGTGCCCCAAGGGTCTTTTGCATCCTCAATGTCTTGGAAAGTATAATTTGTCATGAATTTCTCAGTCTTAACAGGCAAAGAGACTGCATATCTTCAAAGAGTACAACAACCTAACCCAGAGATATCACTAAGGTAGAATAAGCCAGCATTAATAATCAGAGCAATATTATTAAAATCTAATCCACATTAAAACTTCTCTCCAAGAAAATCTGGAGGGAAAACTCAAGTTTTCATTTTAAATCAGTATTCTCAATCTGGGCTGCTTACTGGAATCATCTAGGGTACTCTTAGAAAGTGTTGAAACCCAGATCCCACCCGACGCCAACTGAATCAGGACTTCTGGGAGGAGGACTCAGTCACTGGGATGTTTTTTAAGCTTCCCTAAGTGATTCCAATGGGCAACTATGGCTGAAAACTGATCTGGACCAGGGGTTGGCAAATGTTTTCTGTAAAGGCCACATAGGAAATATTTTAGGCTTCGTGGACCACTTGGTCTCTGCTACAACTACTCAGCTCTGCAGCTGCAGCACCAAAGTATCCATAGACAATATGTATTATTCTATTCATTTGTTTTCAATCATTTAAAAATTAAAAAGTCATTATTAGCTTACAGGACATAACAAAACAGGTGGTGGGCCAGACGTGGCTGGGCCATAGTTTACGCACTCACCCCTGATCTATTCTACAGGTTGAACACACTTCTGCTTAATATTTTCTCAAAAACATTTGCTCAGAACTCAATCAGTCCTAGAAAAGATTCTCTTCAAACGTGAATACCTTCAGATTCGAGTTGATCCAGACCATATGAGGCAGCTGTATTAACAAGGCCAATGGATGGGACAACGGTTCTTCTTTCAGAGGATGCCTCGGATGCAGAAAGCGTCCGGGAAATGCTGGCCACCTCCTCCGTTACTCCAGGGGGAGTCACTGGAAAGCCCCAAACCGGTGTGAACAATTCTTCATTTGGGCCCGTGACAGTGTCCATTACGTCTGTCAAAAACAAGAGACGGGACTTGATCATAAGATAATCATTATAGGAAATGCAAATGGTGCTTTCACTTTTTAGCAAGATATGGTTAATGAAACCAGTATCTTACATACAGTAAATTCAGCACCTAGATCAGCTCCTCTCTCCCTATACTGTATCAATCCAGCTATCCAAGGCAAAAACTATCTTCCAGGAAAATATATTGTCTCATATCAGAAATTTTTTAATAAATTTTAATTTTGTGTTTATTCTGTTCACAATATTATGGATTTCACAGCATTTTATATAACGTATTACCAAAGGTGGCAAAATTAACACAAATTCATTAAGATATATGCCCAATTGAGAGATTCCAAATGGAGTCGAGAGGTCACTCTGGTGGACATTCTTATGCACTATATAGATAACACCTCTTAGGCTTTAATGTATTGGAATAGCTAGAAGTAAATACCTGAAACTACCAAACTCCAACCCAGCAGTCTGGACTCCTGAAGACAATTATATAATAATGTAGATTACAAGGGGTGACAGTGTGATTGTGAAGACCTTGTGGATCACACCCCCTTTATCTAGTGTATGGATGAGTGGAGGAATGGGGATAAAAACTAAAGGACAAATGGGGTGGGATGGGGGAATGATTTGGGTGCTCTTTTTTCACTTTTATTTTTTATTCTTGTTCTGGTTCTTTCTGATGTAAGGAAAATGTTCAGAGATAGATTGTGGTGATGAACGCATAACTGTGTTATCATACTGTGGACAGTGGATTGTACATCATGGATGATTGTATGGTGTGTGGATATATTTCAATAAAACTGAATTGAATAAAAAAAAAAAAAAGAAAGACAAGATAAATGCCCAAGACTACTTTGGAAAGACTATTGTCTTTCTCAAAATCAACAATAAAAGCCTAGGTCTGTATCTGTAATATGTTCAACTTCAAAGCAGCCAAATTTAGGCCCAGGATTTGCCAAGTCTAAAGAATCTAGAATAGTAGTAACTTGCAAGCCTGGCTGATAATCAGAATTTCTTGAGGTAATTTTTAAAATGTAGATTCTCAGGCTTTCCACTCACCTCAACTTATTGAACCAGAATCTCTTTGGCAATGAACCTTGAGAAACTGCATTTTTTAAAAGTGCCTAGATTATGGCTCTACAGGGTCTCTTGTACATTGTTGGCAGGAATATAAATTGGTGCAAGCACTTTGGAAAACACCTAGGCATTATCCCCTAAAGTCAAGCATTCACATGTCCTATGGCATAACAAGTCCACTCCTAGGTATAAACCCAAGAGAAACTCCTGCACATGAACAATGGGGAGTATGTAAAAGAATATCCATGGCAGCAGTGTTCATAATAGTCAAGCCTAGAAATGACCCAATGCAAGTAGACAGGAGTGTGGATGAAGATTAGATGTATAAACCAGTATATTTCCATAATGGAATACTATAAAGCAGAAAAATGAAAGAACTGCAGTAAGTAAATCCTAATTAAAAAAATTAATCCCAAGTAGGCTATATATAGTATGATACCCTTTTTATAAAGTACAAAACAGCTAAATTTTTAAATTTAAACTTTTAGGAATAAAAATAAATGCAATGAAACTAGAGGAAAAGAAAGTCAAGGAAATGATGAAGACAAGATTCAGGATGATGGGTACCACTCAGGGGAGGAGGGGGAGGAAAGGGTTCCCAGTCAAGGGAGGAGGGTGAGATGGGAAGGGTCATGGAATTACAGGTAGATTATTGACAAAGCCCTGGTTTCTGTGGGGGGGGGGGGGGGGGAGGATGAGAAGGTATTCATTACACTGTTAAAAAAAATAACTCAGTAATAAATTCAAGTGGGGCATAATTGGACTAATGATGAGACAGAAACATGAGGTACAAAAATAATATCACTATAATTTGTTTTTAATTCCCCAGGTGACTCTGATGATCACCCAGATTTGAGAACCTCACTGCCCTCAAGAAATCAGAGCATTTGAGGGCCCCAATGTAGAAAGCACTTTATATACATTACTTCGAATCCTTAAAATAACTTGCAAGACAGGTAGGTGTTATTTAATGATGAACAAACCAAGGCTTAGAGAAGTTAAGATTCCTTGAAGTCACAAAACTAGCTCCTAGCATCCAGAGTTGCCAAACTAGAACAGAGTTTGCAGGCCCCAGAGATGAGCTATGCAGGGATTTTCACATGGAACTAAGCCCTCATCCTTTTAGGCTATGCCACATCTCTCTAAACAAGAAACATTTCACCTCCCTTTCCTCTCACCCTCCAGGTGAGGTGCGTGTGTACCCTGGCTGGTGATGGGACCATCTTCCTCATTCATTCAATTCCTTTTCAACTCACAGGAAAAATCCACCCCAAAACACTAAGTCCAAGTCCCTCCTTTACAGACCTTCTGCTGCAGGAGTAACTTTAAGAGACAAAGGTAGGGCTGTAGTTGAAACTGCAGTGGCCAGAGGCTTCAGTCTCCCTGACAGCTGAGTAACACCAGGCACATCAGACGAGGCAGAGAAGGACTTGTTTCCTTCCTCAGTTTCACCATCTTCACCGGTAATCGTGAGGGTAGAAACCCGTTCTAGTGTCACTGATGATAAAGTGGCTTCTGCTTCTTGAATAGCTGTTGTCATCTCTTGAGTACCAATGTCTTAAAAGAGGAGGGGAAATAACATTTTAAAATAAACAAATCTCTATACCTTAAAATATCACTAAATAACTATATAATTAATCAACTGGAGGGGGAGGGAAAGCAGATAGCTATTCCAGGGATTAGGAAGGGAAAGGGAAAGGTGAGAACTAGAATGCCAGAAATAAATGTTTTCCCTATTTGTTGCTTTCAGGAATAGTAAATTCATCTAAGAGATAAAGGAAGTTAATATAAAAACATAAAATTCAAAACAAAGTAGGAAGATCAACAGCTGAGCTTTCAACTTATTTGAATATCAATATAACGTTTGTTGGATAACAAATTTTATAAAACTAAGTTACATTCAAAAATTCTCAAAAGCATTTGTATAGATTAATTTTCACATTTGCTTTTCTGAAGGGGAAGAGGAAATTAGTCTTTTAAAATAATAATTATTACAATACCAAATGTTTACTGAGTTTCTGTTTGTGCCATACACATGCATAATAGCAAGTCAGTAAGTTATACAATGAAAAATAACAACATTCTAAGGGTAGCTGAACAAAAAGTTTTCTCAAACTTTCATTTATGACATCATGACACTTCCTATTACTTAAAAATATTTTTCCATGGAGGCAATGCATTTGCTTTAAAATAGTGTGTGTTTGTTTTTCCAGTAAAGATAGTTCCTTTTTTGGGGGGAAGTCATCCAGTTTGGACTATTTTTTCCTTTGAATTCAAGAGGTTTTTACATTTGAGGGATTGATGTACCTGGTTATAGAACAAGCAATGTGAGTTAGGATGATGTTCTTATATCTGTTTCATATTTGTTCCTTGTATCACACTTAAAATATTTTATTTGTCCAGTAAGACTGTAAATCTCTTGAGAGATGAGATTCATTGCCCTTTCTGTGTTTCTAATACCTGGGACAGTGCTCTGTTTGCCAGAAGATGATAATAATGTATAGTTTTATCATTTTAAGAAGTATAGCTTCTCTGAGTGGCCCTCCTTTTTGAAGGCATAATAGACATTTTTGAGAACAAATATGTAAAAATAAACTTACAGTCTATGGTCATAGGTTATGAAGCAGCAAGAAAATGTCAAAATGGCATACTACCTTGCATAAGTGATTGCTTATTAAAGAAAGAAGAGTGAGAACTAGAAGGAGTAATGAGGAATGCCTCTTTGTTGCTCAGATGTGTCCCTCTCTCTCATAACTAAGCCACCTCAGCAGGTAAACTCACTGCCCTCCCCCCTACATGGGACCTGACTCCCAGGGGAGTAAATCTCCCTGTCAATGCAGGATACGACTCCCGGGGATGAACCTAGACCCAGCATTGTGGGACTGAGAACATCTTCTTGACCAAAAGGGGGAAGCGGAATGAAACAAAATAAAGTTTCAATGGCTCAGAGATTTCAAATGGAGTCGAGAGGTCACTCTGGTGGACATTCTTATGCACTATATAGATATCCCTTTCTAGGTTTTAGTGAATTGGGATAGCTAGAAGTAAATAGCTGAAACTATCAAACTCCAAGCCAGTAGCCTTGATTATTGAAGATGATTGTATAACAAGGTAGCTTACAAGAGGTGACAGTGTGATGGTGAAAGCCTTGTGGATCACACTCCCTTTATCCAGTGGATGGATGGATGAGTAGAAAAATGAGGACAAAAAACTAAATGAAAAATAGGGTGGGGGAGGGTGATTTGGGTGTTGTTTTTAATTCTTATTTTTATTCTTTATGGTATAAAGAAAATGTTCAAAAATGGATTCGGGTGGTGAAGGCACAACTTTATGATGGTTCCGTGAACACACTATGGATGACTGTATGGTATGTGAATATATCTCAATGAAACTGAACTTAAAAAAAAAAAATAAAAAGCTCCCCATGTCTCTCATTCTTCCTATTTCCTGTATAGAAAAATAACATAATGATTATTACAGACAATTTTTAAAACCTGATCTTCAATTGAACCAGCGGAAGTACTTGCTGTATCAGAGGACTGACTATAATCTCAGGATACTCCTCTGTTAATCATATGCCCAAACTCCAAGAAATCACTGTATATCCTGAAGAAGGTAATCTCATAAGTGGTCCCTGGACCCTAAAATGATTAGCATTTTGAGCTGTTTACTTCAGAAAAATATTTATAATCAAGAGAAAACAGCTAGAAAAAAATATCAGTTATTCTTTAATGTGTCAATAATCTCAATGTTTCACATTCTTTTGAACTCTCTGGGACAAAAACAATAAAATGAAAGGGATTATTTGATTGTTCCTGTCTCTACACAGAACACTGAGAAGTTATTTGATTAAATTTGGACAAGGCAGACTGCCAAATTGGATAATGGTAGTCTGAATGGTTCTTTATCTGTATTTACTCATCCATTGAACAGATGCTAATTGAGCACCTATTAAATCTCAAGTATTAGGCTATGTGCTGGGAGTAAAAAGAAGTTGCTTATTAAAAGACTGTAATTAAGTGAGGAGATTATGACCGAGTAAGGAGCATATACAGTAATTAGTATAATAAGACAATTGCCAATTCCATTTTACTTCTTAAGCTGTATAAATAGAAGCCAATGTAAGACTACTACAAAGAGTCACGGATTCAATGTACAATGAATAATCTGGTACATATAGCTTAACGCTCCCAGAAACATCTTAAGGTGATATGGAGAATTGAATTCATCTTCTTACTCAGTCATATATAATACCTTCATGATCTTGTAGACCCATCTCTCCTAATATCATTTAAAAATCAACTTACAAACCTTTTTCTGGAAGCAGATATGAAAAGTTAAAGTACATGAGGTCTTTCAATCTTTTAAAAATGAATTGAACATGTGAAACTCTGTCCTTCCTTTATTATTTTAATTCAATCTTAATTATGCTTTATAAAATGTATTACTAACTTGATACTTTCCATTAAATGGACTACTTGGCTAAAGTAGCAAATGCTATATATTCCAAAACAATTTGGAATAAATATATGTATGTTACAGTAAGCCTTTCCTTCCCCATGTCATGACCTGAACAACTGCACATAATAAAAGCATTATCCCACAGCAACAAATACGAGTTTTGTTGGTTTGCAACATGTAGAAGAGAGAAAGTATAGAATCAAGCCAGCAAATGATTTATCCTTAATGGTTTCCTTATTTCTAGATAAAATTCTTTTTTGGGGAAAACAAAGTGGGAGAACTTTTAAGACAATACTATGAGATACATATTTACCTAGAGCTTTTTTGTAAGAAATGTGAGCATTTTTTACAATAATGTGTAACTAGGTACCTAACTTGCTTGTTATACTATTTAAACACACAGTTAGTTCTTTTACCTTTTTCCTAAAAAATGTTTGAAAATAATTAGCCCATTTCAGGGTTTCTCAACCTCAACATTATTGACGTTTTGACCTGGAGAATTGTTAACTGTGGGTGGTTGTCCTGTACATTGTAGAAGTTTAGCAGCATCACTGGGATCTACCCACTAGATGGCAGTTGTGTCCCCCCAGCTGTGGCAACCAAAAATGCCTCTAGCATTGCCAAATGCGTCTTGGGGAGGGTTAAAATCAACCCTGTTTGAGAACCAGTGGTCTAAATGCAGGAGTTATACTTGGTTGTAATTTTTATATAAAATAAATGTTTTCTTTGTGAATATTCCAAGTTAAACAAAGGTTGCCTTTCTCTCTTTGTCTTTCTTTTCTATTTTTTTTTCAATTATTTTTGTACCTTTAAGTGTATTTCCCAATTCTTGATATGCCTCAGACTCATATTCTGAGATGGAAGCAGCAGTCTCCAAGAAAAGCATGGCATCATTTTCCTTGTTGGATTCTGTGATGTCTCTGGTATTTTGGAACAGGTTTACAACTGACACTTTTGTATCTTCCATCAGACTTGTAGGAGTAAAGGAACTTTGATCGGTGAAGGCAGCTGATCTCTCATCCCCAGGCACTACCAGCAGGGCTGTCCCCATGTATGTCTCCCCTTCAGGCAGCCCTAGAGCCACATCTGCAGCCTTTGTCATGGTTTCACCCCCTTCCGTACCATCACGGATTAGGTGTGTTGCCTGAGACGTTTCCATTCTCACCTGTGTATCTATATTTTCTCCAAGCTCTGGGGCCCTTATCTGGCTTACACTCTCTAACTTGGTATCATCCCAATCATCACTTAAGACAGAGGCAGGTGGAACCGCTGTACTGACACCAACTGTGACTTCCCAGACTCCCAGCAGGCTGTCAGTTTCTGACTCAACACTCGGGGTGTACACGGAGGTTGCAAGCAAGTGCTTTGTGGCAGTAACCTGGGAATTATCAGCTGTCGTTTGTGAAGACCTCTCTCTATTGAGCGTGAGACTTCCAGGCTCAGTGCCTGCTGTGGGCTCAGCACAAGGAGAAGTTGTCCTAGGCTCTGAGGCTGTTTCAAGTTTCTCTGTCGTAGGATTGGTGGTCAGCATTTCATTAGTGTTCGCATAGGATGATGGTGAATGTCCCAGACTTACTCCCTCCTGACTGTCGGTTGCAGATGAGTGATTATCCAAATACTTCAGAAAACCTCGTGTTGTTTCTGTGGTCCCTTCTACAACGGGATGGATGCTGGTACTACTAAAGGGCTCCTCTTTCTCATCCATATTCAGAGAAACAGTTGCAGTGACAGCGACGGTTAACATGGCCTTGGAAAACCTGCTTTCAGGAGACATACCCTCTGGCTGGCTGGAACCAAATACTTGGTCACCTCTTGAAACAACTGACTCAGTAGGAATGTAAACACCAGGACCATTAGGTTGTGTGAGCCTAGCTCCTACAGGATGGGTTTCTTCACTAATAGGGAATGCTTTATTTACTGATGTCACTGATGGTCCTGCTGACACTACCATTGGCTCTTTGGAGACTTTGCTTTGAAGCATTTGCTTTGGAGATACAGAGTTATTTTCTAAGTCATCTGGGTTGGTGCTCTCAGATTGACCTTCTTCTTTATGAATACGTGATAGCTCCCTCCTTTCCATTTTGGGGAAGGCCAAACATTGTGCGGCAAAGTTGAGAAGCAGGAGGCTACAGAAAGCCAGACAAATGAGCAACACAATTTGTCTGCTCATAGCGGAAGAAAAATGTGCACATAAATTGGCAGAGTTGACAATTCCGGTAATTGAGTCCTGCAGAAAAATAAAGGAGATCAAACTGTAATATATATTTTTTCTGGAAATAAGCCCTTTTAAATTAAACCATAAGTAAAACAATCTCCTTGACTTCATGCTCAGCGGTGGTAGGGAAGAGAAGGCTGTCCTATTTCTTTGTACCTTTGAGACATGGCTAACCCAGTTCCTTTTACCCTGGTGAATTACGCAGCCAATTTAACTTGAAGCTCCCTAGAAAAAGACACAGATTGTACGAGTACTAGGTTCACTGTTTCATAAACACCTACTTAAAGTAAACTATCCTTGAAGTCACATTTGCAACGTTCTCTCCAAATTCCTCCATTGATCATGTAGTCAAATGACTAGAAATGTCCATGATATAAAAGGTAAATCTTATACATTCATTCAAAAAATATCTTCAACATGTTTTAAAACATTAAGTATCATCATGAAATACCTAATAAGTTGCATTCAAGAGTTTTTTTTCAATAAAAATGGATTTGAATTAAAATTTGCCGTGAAAATATTTAAATCATTCCTTATTCTCTGCAATAACTACAAAAACTGTAGGCAAAACTCTCATGTTTCAAAATTTAAGGATTAGGAAAGGTAAAAAGTTAAGCAGTGTTAATAAGCTTATTTTTAGAAAAAAAATTTTTGAAGGAAACAAAACATATTTTTAAATTAGCTATCTTTACTGAATACATATTATTTTAAGTTGAAGATATATCACATTTTTATTTTTAAAAATTCACACACACTCTCATTACAACTAAAACCTTGTTAGACCTGCTAATCTACCCCCACCCTCAAATGTAAGGATTTTAGTTCTTTCTATCCTCTTTGCTGAGTAGAGCTTTTCCTGCTTCTTCTCACCAGAAATTTCTCAAAGATGCTGCACATTTTCCAGAAAATTAAAACTAGGAATCAAATTCCAACATAAAAACTGTGCCTCTATAAAAATTATACCTTTTATTTCTTTCATGTCTAATTTAACCATCTGGATTTAGCATGTGAGTAACATATGCAACATATAGAAATTTACATTTTTATAGGACTTCACGGCTTTCATAGGACCATAGACCTATTTTCACAAGGTTTTCAACTCCACATAAGGAGTTCAAAGTTTCAAGTCCTTATGAGACAGAGAAAAGATGAAGTCCTTAGGACATGTTCTCGATGGCTGAAGACAAAAAGAAGGCTGAATTTTTCTACATGAGAAAAGAGGGATCCATGGAATCAGAGCTGAGGTCTCCTGCCAATTACCAGTACTACATGAGTGAATCATCTTGGGTGCAGACCTCCAGCCCCAGTCAAGTCCTCAGATGACTGCAGCCTGGGTTAACCTCCTGACTGCAAGCTCTTGAGAGACCCCAAGGCAGACCTACTCAGCTAAGCTACTTCCAAATTCATGACACATAGAAATGGTATGAAATAATAAACACACTGCTTTTTATTAAGCCACTAAATGTTGGGGTGATTTGTTACATAGAACTCTTGGGCTGGTAGGAATTTCGGAGAATGCAGGAATGGGATGATGTCATGAGGTGTCATGGTGCCATGTATAAAAAAGGAACAGCACAGCCGGGATCATAAATTTAGCAGCAGAAGAAAATTAAAGTCAGAGGCAACTAGGAGAAACATAAGC
The DNA here is from genome assembly GCF_015220235.1 of Choloepus didactylus. Lineage (NCBI taxonomy): Eukaryota > Metazoa > Chordata > Mammalia > Pilosa > Megalonychidae > Choloepus > Choloepus didactylus. The sequence goes on along the minus strand of NC_051310.1, from coordinate 54,059,901 downwards.
TCCCCAAGAATCCTCCAGATGATGAGAGGAGTGCTAAATTTCCCCCTATACACAATGTGGCTTTGCAACAATTTTATTTTAAAAATATTAAATTACATACAGGTATCTAGCATCATTTAAAAGACAGAGGATATGGCAAAGATATTTGAAAGAGAGGGAGTAATATGTTCCAAGGCATGTCAACAGTCTGGACATTAGTTAGATGATCCATAAAGCACTCCAGTTTATGACCAGGTAACAGATCACTGTGCTTGGCCTGCTGCTTCCATTTTCCTTCCTTAAAACAAAAACATAGTGCTGTAAAGCAAGAGTGCTCACAGTTGATGAAACTGCACATGTGGATTCCTGTGCAGACAAGTTGAACTATGAGACTGCATCTGTATAGTCCAAGATACATAAAAGCTATAGAACTCTGTGGTTCATTGCCAATCGGGTAGCTGTTCTTTTATTTTCCCCGTTGAACAAAATTTTACCGAACATCCCAGAAGATGGAGAATGTGGTCTGAAATCATGGTCTATATGATTCTCTGCCTCTGGATAAAATGCCTGAAAAATGCAGGCCCTCATGAGTGGTAGGAGAGATGAGAAGAGCATAAACTGGCATCAGAAAAAAATGATTCCTGAATTGCAGCCTTACTGATGTCAAAACTCGCTATGTGACACTGGGAAGATGATTGAATGCATGCTTCACACTTGATTTATATGCTCTGGAATCATGTGGAGCAAGGGAAAAATTTTATGGACAAAAATTTAGGGGAGAATAAAAGATAAGGATTTAATATAGCACCCATTGCCTTCCCAAAACAGAATTTCCTTTCGATGTTTGAATATCAACTAGAGCTTAAGTTTTATAATTTTTGTGTAAAGGGAATTCTGCCATTGTTCTAAAAGTCTTTCCTTCTGTGGTTAAGTGCCAGTCACCTGCTTTCTAAATCCAATTACAATAGAAACAGTTGAGGGGGTGGGGGGGGGCTGAACTGCCTTTTCTGTGTCTGTGTATCATGGCCATATGCTTCTCCTACCCACTATTCAAAATGATGCCTGAACTTTGAGAGAAGCAGAGAAGAGAGCCTGTAGGAATGGCTGCAAGAAACAAATCCAAACAACTCAGAGAAATTGGTGGGTGACCTTCAAGTCCCATATCTTTCTCATCTTTCAAAGCACGATACAGGTTCACATAAATCACTCCCGTGAGTTTGCTATCCCACGCTGGGAGTTACATGAAGTTAGAGAATAAGTTTTAAAAGATTGACCATTGTCAATTCAATGGCATTACTTCTAAACCTACAAAACCAACTGCAACCATATTTTGAAGACTATGGGCCTTTTCTATTTTCTTCAACATTGCATCCCCTACCTGGCAAAGTGTCTAGTAAAGAGAAGATACTCAGTAAATATATGCTGAACAAACAGGCAAACGTCTATAAGCCTACTTTGACTGGGAGCCTCAGGGAGGGAAGAAGAAGTAGGGGAGATTCCATACTCATTAAAATTCTGCAACTTAGAAATTATCTTAAATTGGCTCAATCAAAAACAAACAAAAAGAACATTTCTCTTACTTTTTCTCACATCATGTCCTTGGATGCTGCCTTCTTTTCACTATATCCTTCAATGCAAATTAATTCAGATAAATAGGCTCTAGCCAAATTACTGATAGTGGATATTCTAATAGCTTTAGAAGCATCCTCTCCAGAGCAAGTCAGTAGCACTTTGTCTATCATTTGTTATCAAGGCATCCTAATGGCTCTGCAGAACTCTTAACAATTTACTACATTTCTGCCACCAGTGTGCAGATAAGCTGTTTTGTCAAGAGTTATCTTTGACAATCTTAAATAGAAATAGTCCAGAATCTGTTTCTTTGAGAAATCTAGACATATTCAAGTTTCAAAGACAAATGAAAAGCAACAATTACCGTCTTAAACATTTTGTTAGACTTAATAATCATATTTTTAGAACTCTTAGTCCACATTTTTCCAACTAAAATATACATTACTATTTCAATGTGTTTCTAAAGTGAAGACACAAAAGGGACAATGGCATGTTAAAACATTCTTGTCAGTGACAAAGCTACTATTTTCTAAGTAAATCAGGTTTCTTGTAATGATACATAAGAAACGTGAGCATTTGCACTGAGTACTCCAGACACAGAAGGCCCATAGAGTATGTTAATAAGCTAAAGACAATCTGCCTTATATTTTCTTTTTCTCAATATAAACACAAACACAGTAACAAGCCTGAGTGGCGGTGGGACAAAGTAAACTATCTAATCTTAGTTTTCATTGGCACTGGAAGTTTCCACTTGATGCCACCTCAAATACTAACCCTTCTCCATCATCTAATCAACTTCCCCTTAATATCCAAAGCACTATCTCCTCAGGCTTAAGCTTTGGCATCATCTTGAGCTCTTTCCTCCTTTACATTCTAGATTCCAGATTTCTGTGGATCCTTCTCTCATAATATTTCTTGGAATTTTCTCCTCTTGTCACTTCAATGCATTATTATTTTAATTACCTCCTAATTGATGACCCTGCCCAGACTCTCTCTTCTCCAATCTCTCTCATACAATCCAGATAGTTTATTCTTAAGAATAAAAACGATGATCAGCACAATCAAAATGACTACCATTTGGGGGATGTTATGTGCCAAGTGTTATTTTAAGTGCCTTATGGAAATTATCTTACTTAACACTTACAACAACTTAATGAAGTAGATACTGCCAAATATCCCCACTGTTTAAGTTGAGAAAACTTACAAGATTATAGGGGACAATTAACTTGCCTAAGTGGCTGTGATGGTTAGGTTCATGTGTCAACTTGGCCAGGTGATGGTACCCAGGTGTCTGGTCAAGCAAGCACTGGCATAACCACTACTGCAAGGACTTTTGTGGCTGGTTAATAAAACAGAAGGCTGGTTTATTAAATCATCAGTCAGTTGGCTGCAGCTGTGACTGATTTCATCAACGGAGGACATGTCTTCCACAATGAGGGAGTGCAATCAGCTGGATTTAATCCTATCAGTTGAAGACTTTTAAGGGAGAGGAGAGAACCTTCACTTCTTCAGCTAGCCAGCATCTCCTGGGGAGTTTGTCTAATACCTTAATAGAAGTTGCCAGTTTGCTGCCTGCCCTATGGAATTTGGACTCGTGCGTCCTGCCCTATGGAATTTGGAATTATGCATCCCCACAGTTGCATGTGACACTTTCATAAAATCTCATATTTACAGATATCTTCTGTTTCCCTAGAGAATCCTAACTAATACAGTGGCAGTGTCTGTTTTTGAACTTAATTCTGTCAGACTTCAAGTGGCCTTTGCCACTATAACTCTCTGCTTTTCCCCAAACATGCCATATGTCCCTAAACATACAATTGCCAAACTCCATATCTATAATGCAAACCCACATTAGTGGCAAGTACAAACACCATCGCCAGTTAGGCCATATTGCCCTTTTATGTGCCATACTCATTTCAGGCTCCAAAGTTCTGCTCAAGCCACGACACTAGCCAGGAACATATCTTCTTCCCTTTCCCAGCTATACAAAACCCTGGTTTCCAGGTCACATCCCATTTACCAACTGCAGTCACCGAAACGCCTGTCCGTTCTCTTCCCCTACTTCTCTCAGTTTCTCTGGCACAAATCCTCATGTCTGTATATCTTGTCACCTCAAATAATATTGTATTACTTGTGCACAAAAACTGGTCTTTAAGCTTCCTTTATTTGCCATATAATTGCTAATAATGGTAGGCACATAGAGGAGGTGCTCAATAAATATTTGCTGATGTGATGTGAATATAAATATTCATTTAAGAAAGTGAAAAAGAATGTTCAGTGTCTCCATTCTGTATTGTAATATTTTCAGTGACATTTCATGGTCTATCCATGTCTAATTTCATGTTTTGTTCGGCACCTAGTCAATTTGGGTGACTTACTAAATGTGTCATTTTAACAAAAGTAATAACTTCTGTATTCTCACTTTTAATATATTTAGGTTTTCAGAGATTGTTTCACAAAAAAATGTATCAACAGTAACAATGATCAAGTCTCAGAGCTCCAGATCATCTTGTTTCCCAATTACCATTTCACCTTCTCAAATCCAATTAGTGATTCTTTTGTTGATGAGACAAAAAAGGAAACTACTTTCCTTGTTTGTCTGGGTCTTAATAACCTTTCCATTTTGTGTTTTCATGATCCTCAGTGATTAATTTGGCACTGTCATATCTTTTCTTTTTTTAACCCTTAAGGCTCTCATTGTCAAGACTATTTTATTTGCTTAAAGCTGAGCTTGTAAGGACCCTGACCATGTTAACTCTTCTGTGGCACATAGCTTCACAATACCAGACTTCTGCACACTGTGCTAGTGACAACTGTCACCAGCCTGTTATATTGGTGTTAAGACCTGGCTCCAGTCAGCCTTCACCATAATATAAGTAGCTGGAATGACAGATGATCCTTTCAACAGCGTGTTCCACCAAAGTGGAAGGAGGGAGTAACCACAAAGAAAAACATGGTCCCTCATGAGGAAAGAGGCATTAGTGTTGACAGTGAAGAGGATAAGTAGGCTGGGGTCAAGATGGTTACTCTGGCAACCACCAGCAAAGTGCTTTATCATCCCTACAGACCACACCAAGTTCTACATATTGAGCCTACAAGCTTTATTCTCCACCATTTAGAAACATAGACAGATGAAGATGCTCTTGCTTATCACCTCTAGCTTATCAATCTAGCCCTGGTAAAAGAATCTGGACTTGAAGATTTTAAAACTGGCTTCAAGTTCCAGCTCAAAATGGGCAAATCACTGAAACTCAAGTTTTCTCATTCAAATGGAGATAATGATCATTCTATTTTCTTCAAACGGTGGAGGAGAGATTTTAAAAAGTGATAATAGACCTGAAAACACTGAAAATTATGTATTAAATGTATCATACATATTAATAATAGGGAAAACTATGTAAAGGAGAGTATATGGGAACTGTACTTTCTGCATGATTTTTCTGTAAACCTACAACTTCTCTAAAATATATATTTGTATATATATGTAAAAGAATCATACACTATAAGACATATTAGTGTGGTGCCACCACATGTTCCCCTCAAACCACAATAAACTGGTGAGCTGTGAGAAGCTTCCATAACACTTCACATAGAATAGCTCCCCTACCCCCGGTTCAGCTTTTCAGGGAGAGAAAGTGATGTGGGAATGTTCTAATCTCTGCAGAATCCTGCCCTCATCTATCCATCATACAGTTCTTTTCAATGACCCAATTTGACACTTCATTTTTGTTATTTGTGGCTCATAAACCTCATTTGCATGACAATAACTCTAAGTATTAGTTGGCATTTCAAGGGAAGGTAATCCCCAGGTAGATATTTCAAGGAATAAACAACATCAAATATTTCAAGCTAAAACTGGATTTACTTTTCTTATTATCACCATGTAAACACAATATAGAAAAATAGGACTGACCGCACATCTTAATTAGGGAATAAGTTTTCATTTTACAGAGATTAAGCCCAGGTTCCCTCTAAACAGCCAGCCTTCCTAGTTGGGAATAAACAAAATTCAATTAACAAAAACACAATTCCATCCACAACTTTATATGCACATATCTACCGAATACTGTCAGGTACACATGTATCTGAAGACTGGAAAATTTCCTTAACAGAAAAGGCTTTCTTCCTCATCTTGATTCTATACTAGCACCAAACTATTTCTATAATACCAAATTATGATATTATAAAGATCTAGCAGAAAACACCGAAATATATAGTAAGAAGCCTTCTATGAAAACAAGACAAATCCACATCTCCCTAAGTGGCTCTGTTGCTGTAGCTACCTTAGAAACCCAGTGACTTGGGAGTTTTGTGAATAAACGTAATCAAGTCTGTTGCACAAGGGTTTGGTTCATTATTATGTCAAATTAAACAAACTCCACCTTATTTATTAGCGTAAGTCACACTACACTTAACTCTGTACTGTGTGTAAAAGTAGCAATTCTCTGATACTGTGAAACCTTGCCCGGGTTTTCAGTTTCAACAGATGCTACAGCAGCATTCTGCTGGCTAGTCAGACACTTAAAGTGAATCTTTCCAGCTCAGCAGTATCACTTGTAATCAAAAAAATACACACAAAAAAGAGAGGATGGCATGCAAATTCTGCCACACATTTTGCTCCCAAGAGCAGACAGAGATGGTTCAGAGCTCTATGGGCGACTTTGTGAACCAACACTCCCCTCCCCCACGTTCCAAACTAAAACTTCCAAAGAAAGGAGGCAGTCCGTTTTAAGCAACCACTCTCCTCTCCTCCACATCAAATTTACACTGAAATTGGAAACCAGTATCTTGTCAGATCCCGGGATCAGCTTGGGAAGAAAAAAATTTCTCAGCAGTGAGAATCCAAACTCTGGCGGGTCCTATATTTTGTCAGCCCGGGCTGCTTCCTCCCAGCCAGGTCTCTGCATGTTTCGAACCTACATAGGTCGGTGCTGTCAGTGACCAGGACGCAGACGCGGCGTCTGGGCACCTCCGGACAGCGCCTTCCAACCATTCTGGAGTCTCAGCCAGACAACCTCACCTTCTTCAGGTCTAACCCGGAGGCCTTCTTTCTAAAGTGACCTTTCCAAGGAGCAGCAGTCAGCCGTGTCCTGGGGGACTGGTCAGTCTGAGCAAGGAGGCTCCCTGACATCTACGCTCAGCATTCAACTGTTTTCTGCAAACTAAAAGAACACATTTCAGTGGCCACTGCAACCCCCACTAGCTCCTCGGCTGCTAGACGCTGAGTGGCATCGAGGACATTGTGATCAATGGTGTGAAAAAGCAAACCCTGGTCTTTGGTAACTTCTCTATCATAGCTGAGGGGATTGGGAGCAGAGAGAGAGAAAGAAAGAAAAGCCCACACAAAGACAGGCAGCCCTGAAAGCTCAACCAGCACAAAGGCCCGCTCGCTGGTGCAGAGCCGGGAGGCTGGACTGGAGCTAGGAGCGCGACGAGTCCACCGAGGCCTGCGCGCCGCGCCCAGCGCGCCCAGGGCTGCCCCAGCGCGCCCGGCGCTCTGGCACAGCGTTTCAGCGGGGACGCAGGGCGCACTCCTGGCGCGCCCCGGGCTGCACCGCTCCCGGGGCGACCCTGGGCCGCCTGGGGCTCCGGCTCTGTCCCTGCACCAGCACTCCGTCTGCAGCCGCTACCGCCCATGGGGCAAGACCTGAACCCGTCCTCACCTGTGCACCTTCAGGCAAGCAGCGCGTGAAAGGAAGCTGCAGCGCCGGCGCTCGGCATCCCCGCGGCGGCCCCTGCGGCGGCGGCGGCGGCGGCGGCTGCTTTCGCCACTGTCTGGGACGCCGGGGGGAGGGCGCTTCGTTTTGTTGCTTATTCATAAGGCCGCGGCCACGGCTAGGGATTGGGCAGCGGGATCTTGTGCCCGCCCCGACTCCACTGGCACTGACACACGATGCCTTCGCCCCACGCCCCTGGGCGCCCACTTCCTCGCTTCCGCTCCTGCACGGGGACACAATCGCGGGGTCAGGTCCTCTTCTGGTCCTCCGGAGACTTCCCCTGCCCGGCGGCCCCACTTTGTAGCCTAGGCTTGGACAGCAGCTCCCCCTCCATACCTATGGAAAAAAGACCAGGGACACCGTTTTCTCAGGAGGAGCCCCAATTTCTCTCATTCTTGGTTAGGACAAAAGGCGCATGTCCAAGTCTGCAGGATGGTCCTTGTGCGACGGCTTCTCAGGCAGAGATGTGCGCCTATGTAGGGTCCTGTAAAGTAACCCTGTATGAAGTAGTTCCTTTTCAAGCACTCAGAGAAGTGGAACAAAAGTGCTAATAATAGTAGGTACAATTTATTGACCAGATACTGGTGCCAGACCCAATGCTTGGAGCCTCACTCCTTCTTTACCTGCTTTACCTGCATAAAGACCATGAAAGGTAGATACAATCCCCACTTATCAGAGGAGGAAGCTGAGGCTAAGAGAGTCTGCATAACTCGCCCCAAGTCTTGTGCCTAGTTTGGCCACCTGCGTTCTTAAATATCGCTTGTGGTGTTTCCTTTTTCTGTTACTCCTGACTGTGGGTAGAAAGAGATGTCAGGAATTTAAAGGCTCATTCTAGAATAACCTCCACAGCACTTTAGATTTGCAACCCACTTTTCACAAGTATTCTCTCTTGTAATTTTTAACTCCCCCCACCCACTTCCTTTTTTTTTATAATAGCTGACTTGGTTGTGTTTTGTAAATACCTTAAGGTCAGAGCAAGATCTTGTTCACCTTTGACCCCTATACCTAACACATTGTGCTGATGTACACTGGTCTTATCCATTCCAGTTCCTTTTAGAAGATAATTATCTTTTTATGTCTAGAGAGGCAGTCAACAAATAATTGTTGAATGGAATGTAATTGAATTCAATTAAATTTATAAGTTTTTTTCTCATAAGTATTCAGTGTAATAGCATATGATACATTGTATTGTGACCAGGCCTTCTACCTAGATTTAATGCCCACCAGGTGGATAACCCACACCCAGCCTGATCAAGTTGTGCTTCAACATTTTATCAGTCAGTTGTTTGAAACTGAGACCACATTTTCTCATAAAAACAATGCCGTATAGTATGGCTAGTTTCCCAGCTAGCTGCAAATGTCTACTTGACCCAAATGCAGATAAATCATAGCATTAATAAAAACAACCCGAGTTCTGGGTGCTACCACCAGAAGGCCAAACAGAATGGAAGAAGACAGCTCCCCTTGCATCTAGGGCCAACCCTGTACACAAAGTTTAAAAAGTCAAAGTTCTTTGACATCTTTCTGCCTCTCTGCACTCTTCTCCAATATCCTGGGGTTCTCCTCCTTAGATACCCAATAGCATGTACTTGAAACCTCATGAATATTTTCCCATCTGCTATGACAAAGGTCATACAATGGGTTGACTTAACCAGAATTTATTGTCTCACAGTTTTGGACGCTAGAAGGCTTACTTCCATCCTGTGGTCCACTGCATTAGGGTTCTGACTTGCTGCAATCTTTGGGATCTCTTGGCTTGTATTTCTACTTCACATCACTGGCGATGTCCTCTCCTTTCTCGCTCCGTGACTTCTGGGTTCTCTTTAGAAGGCCTCCAGTAATCTAGATTAATACCCACCCTCATTCAGTTGAGTCACAATTTAACTAAAAATAAATACCCTGTTTACAGTGGGTTCAAACCCACAGGACTGTGGTTTGAGATAAAGAACATGTTTGTGTTGGGGTACATAATTCAAACTACCACACCCCAACTACAGGGCTCCACTCCCCAGACCTGCCTTACCCTCAAAGTTTTCCATTTTCCAAAATTGCTCCCCCTCGCATAGTAGAATTCCCACCTCCTATATCTTCGGTACAAATTATTTTAGCTATTCAGTAAAAATAAAGCAATCCTATTGGAACTCATTTACTCTGGTAAATTTGCATTGCTTTAAACAATTCTAATCAATATAATTTATCCTAGCAACTGCTATCGGTAATAGCAGTAATATCTCCACCTCCTCCCTGCCCTCCCCCCTCCCCCACCGCCAAATTTGTGGATCAGAGGAAGCTGTAGTCCAAAAAGTCAAATCAGTAAATATACACACAGTGAATATTTTTAGGTTTTTATGAGTAAAGCAAGGAATTATATGTGTGTGTCAAAAGAGTCTGGAAACACCCACAACTCCAGTCTAATTGGCAAGGAAGCTTAGGAAGGCAGTATTTGGGGATTGCTAGATTTAGCAAATAAAAATAGAGGATGCCTAGTTAAATTTGAATTTCAGAAAAACAATAAATAATTTTTATTATTAGTATGTCCCAAATATTGCATGCATTGTTTATCTGAAATTCAAATTTAACGACATCCTGTATTTCATCTGGCAATACAGGTAATAGGATATTAGAAGGTGATTACCTAGTCCTGGATGGTGAAAGCTTTTGTGCCAGAAAGGAATTGGTCAGAAATACCAATAAACACTGCCCATTCAAATACCACGCAGAGCGGAGAGTCTTGGTAAAGCAGACTTGAGCATTTTGGTGTACTGCGTAAGGCTACACAGAAATGCTTCACGGTATATCAACTAAATCTCTTTATTTTGAGTGCCATGTACCAAGTAACTGTCTGGCAGCTTGATTTCCCATTTGTATTGCCCATAGGGCTCTGCTCAAATGAGCAGTCCCATCTGCTTGACCTCAGTGTCTACAAAATCGTTACTTTGGGGCATGTTATCAGTCTATATGAGATGAATCATGTGAGTATGTTCCTAACAGATATATTTCTGATGACGACAAAAATTGGATTTCTCGTCATGCAGCCCTGAGGCAAAAGATCAAGGTAAATGCCCCTTTATAAGAGTTCTTGAACTCCAGCTGGTAGGACCGCTCCAGACGCTGCACCACTGTTGGCTCTGTGTGTTTTTTTATTGCTGTTGTTTTGTTTTCATTAGAAGTAGCAATAGTGATGAGTACTTGAGGAAATAGAACAAAACAAAATGAAAGATAGAGACACATGAAGAAAAGTCTTGAAAGTCAGAGCTTACCTGAGATCTCCTCTAAACTGCTCCTGTATTTTAGCCATTGTCCCTCTGTTTTTGAACCTTCTAAAGCTACTGCCTTGGATTTTGTTATTCTTATTGACTCCCAAGGCACCCAACAACGAGGTCTCGCCATGGGAGAAGAACAGGAGCTGCCATGTAGAAGCAGGGGTCATTTGTAAATTGTAATTTTGTGTCTAGCTTATTTCACTTACTGGAGTCCTGGCCTGCAAAAGATTGTCTTTCCTTTCTGGCCTTTCTAAAAGTTTATGAGCTTTTCACCTTCTCCCAGTGTTCTTTGCCCAGCCGTTCCCTGACTCTAATTCTCTTTTGGGGGTGTCTTGGATGCTTTTTTTTTTTTAATTGAAATTCCCTGAGTGGACTTCACTGTAAAATAGCATTGCTAAGTATACTCTGCTCACCCTGGGTATTCAATTATGGTGATAATGTATAAATACTGATAATGATGCTAGAATATTTTCTATTAATTCTGCTAGATGTTTTCATTGCACCCAAAACTGTTACAAATCCTCAGTACACTTGACATGACCTACCTTGAACTACTTCAATGCTACTGAGCTTAGATTTTCACCTCCTGCTAAATTATGTATTTATAATGAAGTTTATTGGGAAGATAAGTAGGTAGAACAAATCCAATAACAAAATGGTTCTTTCTTTTTTTTAATTAGAGAAGTTGTAGGTTTACAGAAAAATCAAGCAGAAAATACAGAGTTCCCATATACCAACCTATTACCAGCACCTTGCATTAATATGGTACATTAGTTACAATTCATGAAAGAACATTTTTTATAATTGAAATATTAACTATAGTCCATGATTTACATTAGGGCTCCCTTTTTCAGTTGTATAGCCTCATGGGTTTTTTTTTTTAATGTTTATTCTAGTGACATATATACAACCTATAATTTTCCCTTTAACCACATTCAAATATATATTTCAGTGCTGTCAATTATGTTCACAATGCTTGTGCTACCATCACCACCATCCATTACCAAAATTTTTCCATCAACTCAAATAGAAACTCTTTGCAATTGAAGTATTGACTCCCCATTCCTAACCCCACCTGGTCCCTGGCAACCTATAGTCTGGCTTCTGACTTTATAAATTTGCTTATTCCAATTTTTTCATAACAATGAGATCATATAATATTTGTTCTTTTGTGTCTGGCTTATTTCACTAGCTACATTCATCAATGTTGTCACATATATCAGAACTTCATTCCTTTTTATGACTGAATAATACTCCATTGTGTATATATACCACATTTTGTTTATCCATTCATCGATTGATGGACACTTGGGTTGCTTTCATATTTTGGCAATTGTGAATGAACATCAGTGCAAATATCTGTTAAAGTCCCTATATTCAATTCTTTTGGATATATACCTAGAAGTGGAATTGCTGAGTCATATGGTAATTGTATACTTGACTTTCTGAGGAACCACCAAACTGTCTTCCACAGCAGCTGCACCATTTTACATTGCCACCAACGATGAATGAGTGTTCCTGTTTCTCCACATCTTCTCCAACACTTGTAATTTTCCATTTTTTTTTAACAGTAGCCATTCTAGTGGGTGTGAAATGGTATCTTATTGTGGTTTTGATTTGCATCTCCCTAATGGCTAATGATGAGGAACATCCTTTCATGTGCTTTATGGCCAAAAAGGCTCTTTCTTTAAACAAGGCTTTCAGCAAATTTTGATACACTGTAGTTTTAACTGTAAACACAAGAGTCCAGTATACTTACTTGTCTTTATTATTTAACTTATTATGCAAATACACAGATAAATTCTCTTGGTTCTCTGCTGTCCCAAGAAACATAATTGTAGAAGCAGGACATTATATGCCCTATGCTCTCTTTTTAGAAATCTATTATTTTCTAAATTCTTTTGTTTTGTGTTAGGTTTCTTTCAGCCCTGAACTTCCTGTTGGGTTCTAACAAATGGAATTTTGCCTATTGCCTTGAAAAGGTAAGATAAGAGTGGAAGGGACTACTGATGCAGATAGAGCAAGAAACAAAACTTCTAAACAGCATAGCCATTTAAAAGAAACCTTTTAGATAAAGTTAGAGGCTGAAAACATTTGCAAGAAAGAAATATCATCCTTTATTTTGTAGCTGTGAAAATGCCTACATGTGAGACCACCTATAAATCCTTTTTAAGGTATTTGAACATCAAAAATTTAATGCCTCTTGTGGGATGTACCCTTTAGTTCTAAATGAATTTGTCATTGAGTAATTATATTCACATCTATAACTTTAGAAAAGACATGAATTGCCTTTTACTTTGTCAAAAAGTGTTATATGCAATCCTTTCTCTTTCTCTCCTTTGTTTTTTTTTTTCTTTTCTTTTATGCCTAATGGTAAATAAATCAATGGCTTATAGATTCCTTATCTGAAACAATGGGTATGAGATATTTATTATTGACGTATTGGTATGCATGTCTACTGCCTATGTTGCAAAGAAGGAGTATTGGATTTATCTTCTCTGCCTCTATTAAGGATGGAATTAAAGAAAATGGCTTTACCAGGAGCAGCAAAACTCAAGTACAAGGAAGCTCTCTTGTCAGAGAAAGTTCTTAGAGACAGGAATAGATTAGTGAGAGAGGTTATATATTCTCTTTCGTTGGAGGTTTCTAAAAAGGTCTAATTTCAGTTTGGCTGGCTTACAGGTTTCTGGTGAAACACATCGTCTCACTCAACAAGGCATTTATGGGCATAGTCATAGATGTCGGAGAACTACCAAATATATTTACTGTGGCTAACTGTGTTATTGTTTATAACCTGCCTTCCAATGAATGCTGCTTGTGTTGCTCTTAACAACTATGATTCAGGAGTTAACATTACATTCAGAATACACAGGAGCATCTTCAATCTGCAGCATGTTGACAGAAAAAAAAAAATAGGATCCATCAATGGAGATTTTCTCCATTCCAATGAAGATGAACTTGTGGCTCATAACCAGAATGATATCAACAATCTGAGTATTGGTTTACCAAGGTTTAAATATGGCATGAACATTAGTGCCAAAAAAAAGACTTTCCTTCAGTGAAGCACTCAACCTGCTCCAAAATTCTTTGTCCCTATAAATTTTGGCTGATTCTTCTGGTCAAATTGTTTTATATGCCAACAGAATTAAATTTGTGCTTCATAGTTATTAAGTAATGAGCATTCCATCACTTAATGTGGGTTGTGATTTATTTGGCATTGAGCTTAACTCCACAGTTCATCAATCAACAAGTGTTTCATTTTGTGGAAGGTATGTGGGAAGGTATATAAATATATATATAACTGAACTCAACTTTCCTCACAGATCTTAAATTTAATTGAGAGGAAAAAGTTATGAATACATAAGCATTACCAATTATACATGATATAAAACTTCCTCATATGCTTCTTCAACAATTTAAAAGTGAAACCTATTTTCATCCTCTTTTACTACTATAGAGAGGAACTATTTGATAAAGCATTTGTGAAAAGTCCATGTCTTCATATTCTTAATACATGTGTATGTAACCATCTTCTCCTCCAAACTTGTGAGCTCTTTGAATAAAGAGACTGTCATTTATATAGTCTTTTATCCCCTAAAACATCTACAGCAATTCCTTAGCATAGCAGCTGTTCAAAGAGTATTTGCTAACTGTTTAATTAAGGCCGTAAGCTCGTTACAAAAATAAATATGTATTGCAGTAATGCTTACCACTTTTAAATTAGGGAGCATAAACTGAATGCTATTGCCATGTAAAGGAAGCTTGACCAGCTTGAGAATTAATATATTACCCTCATACAAACCGGAAAGATACATTAGAATGTATCTGAATTAAAATGTATCTGAATGGCTCTGAGACCTGGGATTGAACTACTTTTACGTCCTCTGAGAATGAGTTAATCCATGCATGTATGTGACCTGTCTAAAACCAGAGAACTGGGCCAATTGATGTTTCAAGTCACCTTCTAATCACAAGTCTATGATCTTTTTTTATTGATAAAGTTCATATTCACATAAAGAAGAGTTGCACATGAACAAGAAACACCCTGAGAGTAAGATCAAAGATTAAAAATTTTAAAACCTACTTCCAGCTGAATCCAGTTCTCAAATACCATGCAGGCACAAATCTTTTGAAATAGTGTGAGCAACATGCTTTATTTTATTTATTCTTTCTCAAGACCTACAATATAAAGTAGACATAAGAGGAGCACTTTGCAGAATTAGTTCAAAGCAATTCCTCCCTAACTTGTTTACAAAAACAGCCAAAGGAAAAAAATTTCCTTTGGAATCAGGATGATTGAAAGCATGCTTCATACAGAGAAAATTATTTACTTTCGGACTAGTCTAAAGTGTGAGGTAACACCACAAAAGAACAAATGAATTTGCCTCCAAAAGATTCCCAGTAAAGACAAATGGAATGATCATGTGATGTTCTTTTCTTTCTCTTCTCTTTGATTTTAGGAGCTTTCTATAAGTGATTTTCAGGCATAGTGACATGTTTTCTTTTCCTTCCATTTCTCTCTGTGTAAAAGGCATTTTAAGGCACTCACCATTGCTAGCCAATGTTCATTTTATGACATTGTTCTCAGCAGTCAATTTTACATGGATGAGCACTTTTCATTCAGATCACATTCTGCTTGGTTCATCAAAAAAAAAAAACTGTTTTTCCCTTGTTAGCCTCCATTTTTCCTTTAAATTCTATTTCTCTGATTTTATCTCATACTTGTCCTTGTTTCCTAGATTGTATACTGCTGTTTTTGACATTTAATGCCTTCTCCAGTGTTACCTTATGCTTTGTTTCAACGATGCAAGTCTGAGCACTTTGGACCAATACTTTTAGGTTTCAGTGTCTTTAATGCCAATGTTCTTGTGTGTTTGAGGTAGCCTTGAGAACCATAACCAAATCCCATTTGGGGAAATACATTATTCATTCTTAAGCAGTTTTACAGACCTCCTCTTTTGTTCAAGGAGCAAATATAAGCAATTGGCCTCATTTCTCTCCCTCTCTCTCTACCTGGAAGAAGAATGTGACAGATATGAAGGACCTCTAAAGGAGATGATAAAGATATGAAAGACATAAAGAGATTGGAGGCTGGAACAGTTTTTCTCCATCACAGAGAAAGAAACATTGGTAAAGATGGTAACTGCCATCCGCTTCCTCTTCTCCATTTCTGTCCCCAGGCCTAGGAGGTGGACATTTTATGGGAAAAATCAGGTTTATAAATCTACATCTGGAGGGACAATCCACTTGAGGAGTTAGGGGACAGAGACTTTTAGAATCCTTCTTTTCCTCTCCTAGCCTTCTTTGGGAGTGACTTGAGGGTAATAAACTTTGAGGAGGTGAGTTTGGGACAGGGGGTGATATGCCTAAGAGCTTCCCTCTGGAAAGCTAAGTGGGTTTGGGCCAGGGTGGAGTTTTAGCTTACACATTGGTACATAAACACTGGTGGTTAAAATAATGAAATATTTCCATATCAGTTGGTAAAGAGCCAATATCCCAAGCTGTTGCTCCAAGCTCTCCCAATACCCTTTCCCCTACCCAGTTTCAACTCCTCCCCACCTTCACATCATCTCAAGATAAAGGGGGCCAATGCCTGGTGGGGTTGGGGGTCTCTTCTAATTAATTAGTGCCCATGTCATGCTAAGTACTTTCAATAGCCTCCCTGGTTGAAGCAGAAGAGTGACCTGGCTGAGAGTATTTAGAGGGGACACATAGGGAAGGCTTTGTAATTAAAAAAAAAAAAAAAAAAAAAGCGCATTTTCCGACCAAAGAGTCCACAGTCCGTTTTCACATAGTGGCTCTACCTAATGGTAGGATCTGACTATGCCCTTGAGCTTGTACTTTGTTAAAGTTGCTGCATAGGCTGTCTAGAGGTTCTTGGACTTCACTGAGATAAAGAGAGCAAATAAGTGTTCTAGACTCTGCTTGGGAAAGATTCTAGCAGCATTGCTTAGGGACCAGAACTGTGCTCTTAAGCTTCAGAATAAGATAATAGTAGTTCTTTTTCTCTAAGATTGTTGGGAGATTAAAATTGTAATATACTTAGCACAGTGTACTTAGCACCCATTACATGTCCAGTAAATAGCAACTATTATTTAAAACAGAATGACACCCATTTGATGAGGTAGTTATTTTCAGCTATAATAACAGGTATTTCCCCAGTTGATGGCTATGAATTTTTTTCCCCGTTGAGGAACTTTGTGAGAGCAGAAATGAACCTATTGATATCCCCATATTTAAATTTTAGGTTATGATGACAAGAACAATTTTCTGGGGATGGATTGTAGAGTGGTAGTTTGGATATAATTTTATAACATTATATCTGGCCTATTGCAGACACTCAACAGATTTATCTAGGAATCTCAAAGTACTTTATAGTTACAGAGATATATTTCTCATCTGCTCCAGTTGCCTTATTTATCAAATTAGATACAAACTGCAAGATATTGCTCAATGTCAGGACAAAGCCCCTGCCAGAATCCAAGTCTCTGGACTTGTAATCCAGGGATCTTCCTTTTCTATTCAGGCATGTGATCTTCAAATGCATTATCCCATTTCAAAGGGGGAGAAACACATTTAATGGCTTAACTAAAGATTTAGCCTTATACCCTAGCATTATAGTCTATATTTTCCTCCATGCCTTGGCTCATTTTCTTTCTTCTAACTTTTCTCACTTTTCTTCTTTGCCTGGCTAAGGATGCTTATTCCTCCTTCAGGATTCATCTTGTGCACCCCTTCCAGGACACCACCCCTAATTACCTAGGCTGGGCTGAGTGCCCCTTCTTCAGGTCCCTAGCACCCCTGGGAACACCTCTGGCTTAGCACTCACCACATTATATTGAAATCATTACAAACCTTGCAGTGCTCTGCATCTGCACATCCTTGTGTTACCTCTGGCTGAAGTTATTAAGTTTCACAATAGCTTTGTCTCAGGCATTCAGGCTTCTATGTGACTTTGTACTGAGACCCTTCTGCATCCCATTCCAGCCTGTATCATTTTCCAGTTTGTATCTTTCCTCAGCTCATGGCCTCACCACAGTCTATATTATCCCCTGCTGGTAACCCCCCCCCACCTTAGTTTGTAACCCCTGGCTTGTATCCTCCCCAGTCTGCATCATGCCCCAGCCCGTAGTCCCCTTCAGCCTGGATCCTCTTCAACCTACATACTCACAATCTATTTCCTCACCAGCCTGTTTCACTCCCAACCAAGAGAGTTGGATATAGGATTAGCCTATATCTCTCCCCTGTTGTACCCTCCACACTACATTCCCCTGTGGAAGGAGAATTCTAGGATGGCTCCCAATATTCCTGGCTCCTGGTGTACCAGGGTACCACCTTTTCCCAGTTACTCAATCAAACACTAATCTACTTGCTGTTGTAAAGCTATTTTGTGGATGTAATTAAATTCCCAGATCATTTGACTTTAAGATAAGAAGCTTATTCAGGAAGGTCTGATCTAATCACATGAGCCCTTTAAATCTAGGTTTAGATGTTAGAGACAGAGAAGTCAGAGAGATTCGAAGCATGAGTGGGTATCATATGGAGGGGGCCACATAGCAAGGAACTGCAAGCATGGGGCCTCTAGTTGTTGAGAGTGACCTGGCTGGAAGGCCTCAATCCTACAACCACGAGGAACTGAATTTTTCCAACAACCATGTGGTCTCAAAAGAGGACCCTGAGCTCCAGAAATGAACATAGCACAGCCAACACCTGAATTTTAGCCTTGTAATACCCTGAGTAGAAAGCTCAGTCACCTGGTGCCTGGACTTCTGACCTACAGAACTGTGAACCAATAAATGGGTTTTGTTTTAAGCCATTGTATTTCTGATAATTTGTTACGCACTAAGAGAAAACTAATACACAGTTCCCCAGCCTGTATCCCGCCTTCCCTACTGTATCCCCCTATGATATATCCTCCCATATTGAATCATTTCCCCCTCTCCCACTTCCTGTATACCACCCACCCTACCCCACCAACCCAGTTTGTATTCCCTCTAGCATGTAGCCTCACCAGCATTATGCCCCCAGCCTGTGTTTCTCCCAACTTGTTCCCTAGCCAGAATGCCCCTCACATACACACACAGCTTATCATATACATCTCCCAGTCAATCCAGCCACCATCCCCCCACCAGACACCACCATCACTAACAACGCCATCACCACCACCCTGCACAGCACAAGACTCTGAGTGATTCTACCTAAAGAACACACCAGTCAAGGTCAGTCTGTATTACCAGATGGAAATTTTCCCTCCTTTCCAAGACTGGTGAGCAGGGCTCGGCAACCCCAAAGGAAAACCATAGTCTATTTTCCTTTGCTCCCTTGAGACTCAAACCAATCAGGAATAGCCAGTCATTCCTGATTCCTATGCTCTAGCTCTGCACTGATTCCTCTAGCACTCAGGAATCAGAGAGGCCTGAAGGCACACCCTTTCCAAAATGAAATGGACCCTAAAATCCTTTCCTCTCTCTTCTCTAAGTTCCCAAAGTCCCTTTCCTCCAGTAGTTCTGCTGACACCTCCTAATCATTCTCCACCTCTATTCAGGGCCAAGCAGTGTTTCCTCTCCTTCCAGACTTTTCCATCTGCACTATCAAAAAAACTTCTGTCTACCAGAACAACTTATATAGGCAAGATGATGCTTTTCTCAGGCATGTCTTCCTCCATAATATATCCTTGTACCATAAATGGAAACTTCTCTGAAGTGGTTGGGATGGCATAAGATAAAGTGGCAGTACCTACCTTTAAAAAGGAAACATTAGGTGATGAAAGTAGAAAATCTGCTTAAAAGGATAAATACCTTTACATATATTATGAAACACCTATGAAATATGGCTATTACCATATTCAGAGAAGTTAAGTAAGCTGTCCATGGGCATACAGCAAGCAAGCAGCAGAGCTGGGATACCACCTCAGGCAGTCTGGCTCCAGAGCCCATCCTTTTATCCACTTTGCTAAACACTTAGTAGGTGCCCGAATCACTGTGCTAAGTAGGGTATGTGCAGTAATAAAGTGACAAAGGGGCCAGAGAGAAAACAGAGAGGATTGTGTGCTAAAGTGAACAGGAATCCTTTCCAGAGAAAGTGGGGCTTGAGCTAGCATCACAAACAATGTAGGACTCTACATGACACTCATGTCTCTACATGACACTCATGTAGACACTCATGTCTACATGAGTGGTGGTCTTCAGGTTGGGGAAATGGAGTGAAATAGGTACAGAAGTCCATGTTCTGGTGCCAATAATTTTTGTGGGGAATTAAAAGAAATAAGGCTGATGAGATAAGTGGGGACGAGACTATGGCTGCCTTGAAGCCAAACCAAGGAACCTGGCCTTTATTACAGGCAAGAGGAAGCTCTAGAAAGGTTTTTGAACAAGTGGGTGCAGAGAGAGGGGAAAGAGCTAAATATGTTGACTGACTCGACTTGGGAAACAAAAAGAAGAAGAATTAAAAAAGCATCCCAAGGTTTAGCTCTTGGTTGGCTAGAATAATTTTAGTTTTAATAACAGTAATTGATTGAATTGTATTAGAAACTGAAATTTGCCACCTGACAATACTTCTACATATGATTGGCCTTTAAACTCTGCTGGGATGAAAACTGCACTTTGCTCTCTCCATAAGGCAATCCTGGAAAAATTTGTATAGGACCAGAAAAGTACAAAGAGTTTAAGGAACATCAAAATTCTACAGTTTCTCCTTTCTTTACAGAAAAAAATCATAAAGATCAGCTATGGGCATTTTGGCAAGGAGCCATTTAGAGGGTGGTATCCCTCTAGTGCTAGTTTGAATCTCTTATGTCCCCCACAAAAACCATATTCTTTAATGCAATCTTGTAGGGGCAGACTTATTAGTCTTTTGATTAGGGTGAGACCATTTGATTAGATCATTTCCATGGAGGTGTAGACCCTGCCCATTCAGGGTGAGTCTTGATTAGATCACTGGAGTCCTTTAAGAGAGCTCACAGAGAGAAGGAGCTCAGAGAAGCTGAGAGACACAGTTTTGAGAGAAGCTAAGATATGTAATCCAGAGTTTGCCTCCAGGAGAAGCTAAGAGCTGACACAGATGCTTGGAGACACTGGGAGATGCAGACAGAAGGATGTTTGTAGATACTAAGCTAAGAAATGAAGCCCAGAATTTGCCCGGGAGAAGCTAAGAGAGAATTTCCAGATGCTTAGAGAAAAATGCCCCAGGAGAATCAAGCTGAGAGAGAGAAGCTAAGAGAGACAGAAGCCCAGAGACATTTTGGAGAAAGCCATTTTGAAACACAACCCAGGAGCAAAGGATCAGAGACACCAACCACGTACCTTCCCAGCTGACAGAGGTGTTCTGGATGCCATCAGCCTTTCCTCAGTGAAGGTATTCTCTTGTTGATACCTTAGTCTGGACACTTTTATGGCTTAGAACTGTAAATGTGTAACCTAATGAATCTCCTTTTTAAAAGCCAGTCCATTTCTGGTATTTTGCATAATGGCAGCTTTAGAAAACAAGAACACCTCTAAATAGGAGAACTGAGAAATTCAATTCTAGGGCTTCTTTTTGTGTTCCACATCTGTATCAAGCAGGTGGCTGTGAGGGGGGTGGTTTCTGCTGAAAATGGGATCAAAGCAGGTCTGATTTGCTGAAAGGGGGGAAAATACTACTGATCAAAAGGCACTATTGCAAGTCAGCATTACATACTCTCAGATGTTTTTTTTATATAGTTCAGTGTTTTAAAGTGATTTTAGGAGTTGAGTTGCTGTAAAGATGCAACTTTAAAGATATAATTTTAGTTTTTCTTCCTCACAGTGAATTAGCAATAAATGAGAATATAAAGTATACGGGAAAAGATACCTCATGCCAGCACTGATACACATTGCAAATACTCAACCAAAGCAGGAGTGGTGCCTTGGTGTCCTCCAACACTGCCTGGTATGAAAAAAATGAACTGAAGAGGGAGAGGCAGAAAGGGAGCAGTGGAGACTTGAAACCAGTCACACCACCTCTACCTCCACCACCGCAGGATAGTCTGGACCTGCACGATAAAGTTGAAAAGTAGAAACTTGAAAGCCGTTTTATTTCACACCCTAGTCTCACCATCTACCAGCTGCATTTACTTTGGGTAAGTTACCTTACCTCTCTGTGTCAAATCTCTATCAAAAAAAGGGGGGCAGGGGGCTTACAATAATCTAATACATGAAATGCCATCTGCAAAAGCACCTAACACAGTACCCAAAACATCCAAGAGGCCCATAACCATTAGCTTCTTTTCCCTTCCCCTCAGTGAGCAGCAGGGAGCAGTGGAGATAATGGAGTATTTCAGTGGGAACCCAGGCAGAGTTCAGGACCAGGGAATCCAAGAGAAGGCAAATCATGGAGAATAAGGCTGGGGCCAGGGGCTAATGTGTTCAGGGATGCTTCTCTACAGCTGTCCTACAGCTTGCTGGGTTAGACCAGTAGGATGGATTGTCCATGGAAAGGTAAATGGAGTCAGAAGTGGGGAACGCAAGGAAGGCAGCATACACTTGGAGAGCAAGTGGAGAAAAAGGGCATTTAAATGGGAAGCATGTATATTGGGGGGAGGGTATGGGAGATGGAGAGGGGTTAGGGAATAGAGTAGGGCATAGGGAACAGAGTGGGGCTTACAAAGCAATGAAGGTGAGTGCTTTCAATAAAAACTGAGCCAAGGCAGAAAACTTTTATCCTGAGACCAAGATTCAGGGACAGTCTCCCCGGAGAAAATTGGTGAGAAAAAGACAGGGGTTTGGTGACAAAACAAAGACCCAATTGTCAAAACTGGGATACAGAATGGGAGCAAGGTCAGAGCTGGTGACAAACCAGGAGGAACAGCTGTGACTTGGTGCTGAGTCACTGAGACCTGATGCTGAGTCAGCAGAGGACTGACCCTCTGATTGGTCCCGAGCCTGGGGCAGGGGCTGAGTATGCAGATGGAAATCCAAAGGCCTCAGGGGTGAGCCAGTGAGTCCAGACGGGCCTCAAGAGCAGGAGTCTAAGCTTGGCATTAAAAAAAGCAAAGATTCAATGGAATCTTGCTGTCAAGGGCCCACGAGTCAATAGGAGAAGCCATTTTTTTTTTCACTGTTTTCAGAGTATTTTAACAAATACAATATAATCTTACTTCTGTGCTTGTGCCTTACACTTATCTGGGGAGCTTGCTAAAAATATCAGTGTTCCAGCCCAGCTCAGAGTTAATGAATCAGAATCTTCACGGGTGGGGCCAAAGCATCTGTATCAGGTATCTAATGCACACTAAAACTGGAAACCCGGAGGTTTAGATTCTGAATTTTAGAAAGACATTCTTCCTCACTTTGATCCTGGATTTATGTACTGGGGCCTGCTTTAATTGCTAGTCTCCCCGGTTACTCTCTTTAGAAAGAAACTAGCCTCTAATAACCATTTGGGAATCAAACTCTGAGGCAGATTCAAACAGGTTCTTCAGCTATAATGTTTTTCTTCCCTTGTCTCAGTATAACACATTTTAGATCAAATAAGAAAGGAATGCAACTCACAAGAAGTTAGTGTTTTATTCATTTTATTGGTACCCACTCATGAGAAGAAAATTCTTAGAGACTATTCAAGATTAAACCAGAATTTATTGAAGATTCTTTCTATCCTGAGGCCAGGGCTAGGTGCTAGAGAGACCCTGGTTCCCATAAGCTTGAAATAATATAATCATCAGGTAGAAATCTAAACAGCAGTGGTATAATGTGGGAAATGCTATAAAGCAGCTATGTGTGGAAAGCTGAGGGAACACAAAGGAAGCAGAACTAAGGAACCATGGGAAAGAAGTCAAAGGGGAGGCTTTGAAAGTGGAGTGAAATTTTGCCAGTCAGAAAAAGGGAAGGAAGGTAGGAGCATTTTGAAAGGAGGACATGAGAAAAAGCATGAGGCAAGGCATGTTTAGGAAATACCAAGGATAGCCATTGTGGGGAGTGTGTGTGTGTGTGTTTGTGTGGGGAGCTGGGGGAAGTGGTGGTGGGCAGGTAGAAACATGGAGGTAATAGGAAGACAGAAGTGTCTAAATGGCTTGTGATTAGTCAACCAGCTCATTTATTTGAACAATTGTAAAAAAAAAAATTTAAAACACGTATCTGTTGACACATTCCTTCCAAAAGAATAT
Organism: Choloepus didactylus; assembly: GCF_015220235.1. NCBI lineage: Eukaryota > Metazoa > Chordata > Mammalia > Pilosa > Megalonychidae > Choloepus > Choloepus didactylus. Next base: position 54,036,259 of record NC_051310.1, on the reverse strand, counting down.
GATACATTTAAAAAGTAATTTTGTTGGGAAAACTGGAAAAATAGAATAAAATCTGTAGAGTAGAAAATAATATTGTATGAATGTTAATTTCCTGATTTTTTAACTTATACTATGATTATAAGAGAAAGTTCTTAAGAAATACAAACCAAACTGAAGTATTCAGGGGAAAGGGGGAATCATGAGTGCAACTTACTTCCCAATGGTTCATAAAAATTTCTACGTATGTATACAGACAGAGAAAACCACAAAATAAATGTAGCAACAACTGGAGAATCTGGTTGAAAGGTGTATGGGAGTTTTTGTACAACCATTACAATTTTCTTATGTGGCTGGAATTAATTCAAAATAAAACTTACAAAAAATAAAGCAATGCTGTCTCTATAGTGGAAACCAGGTTCTGCAAAATAAAACATTTTTGTTTAAAATATTTGCAATATGAATATATATGCAAGTATTTTTATATACATAGAAAAATGTCTGAAAAGATACCTACTAAATTATTTAATAGTGATTGTTTCTAAGGAGTAGAAATGGGTGGAGAACAGGAACATTGCAAATTTTACTTTATGCACTTCTGTGTTCTTTGAATCCTTTATTAGATCATGTATTAATTTTGTAATTAAAAATAAAAGACATTAAGAAGAAAAAACTTGGGGATGATAACTGATGATGGAGAAACAACTTTACATTGTATGGTAATGGAGAAGAGGTGGTAAGAAAAAACATGTTTACCTTTAAAAAAAAAACATATTTTACATACAGATAGATAAACAAATACATATCAACATAGAAACAATTGTTTGTACTTAATGAGAATGATTCTTCATGTCCCTGAGGTTTTTTCCAGAAACTGAGAGCTACAAAATCTTACCACATTGTCCTCCCAGTCCAGCGCTCCATTGGTAAGGAAAATCAAAGAAACTCTCTTAATAATTTAAGCACAAAGCCCACATCTTCACCTTAATCACTGCCTACCTTTTGCCAAAACTAAGACTGTTTTTGTAGCAGAATGACTTCTGTGGGCTGACATAAAAAAGTTACAGCCTGTTATAGTCTCCGTAGCTCACCCACATGACCAAACTGAATTAAGCACTCATTAAAATCATGCCCTCAAAAAGAGAGAGAGGAAAGAAAAGAAGTTCTATTTATTGTGCATGTGGATGAAAAGGAAAATATAAAATGACAGCAATCAGCCAGCATCCAATTTCCTGCCTCTGGCCCCAGCAGAGAAGACCATCTAGTCATACTTTCCCCAGGGTTAGATGTGGCTTAAAGCAGATATTGATGAAGCATCCTGATCACGGCCATGGATTCCCCCTATCTTTCCAGTTTAGGAGAGAGTCAGAGAGGTTGGGTAAAGTCTTTGGGCATCATCCTAGTGGACAGATCAAATGCCAAGTTGAGAAGCTTCAGGTGATCTGGGCTCAGATCTTTTTTACTGTTTTATACGATTGTCTCCCAATTTATTCCCCCACCTCTGTACACCATTTTCATGGTCCTTCTGCCTCAAGGATGTAGGTGTATAAGCAGGGTTTTATCTGTAAATGTTCTAGGTTATTGACTCCCAAGATTCAGCAGGGGAGAGGGCTGGATTGGCTAGTCTATCTTACTTGTGATACATTTAATAAATGAAGACGTTCTTTTGGCTGGGTCCTTTTGTATCCAAATACAATATTATCTTTTGATTCTTGATATATTTTGGGCTAAAATATGTTCATTATATAAACTCTGAACATGAACATGACCCAGGTTTTTTTTTTTAATAAAATATTTTAGTAGAAGAAAATCCCCAATCACATGATGAAACCTACTTCATTTTTTAAAAATTCCAAATCCTAAATTTTAATGATCATAAATATACCTTTATGGATACATACTCTCCAGATTGAAAATGAGTCTATCATTCCTAAATTATTTATTTAGTACCACAATAATGTTGAATAAGATGTTAAATCAAACATATTTCCTGCCTTTAAGAACCTTATTATATTCAAACTACTATTTTCTTCATTTTTAAAATAGGAGGCAATAAGAAGTCACCTAAATGTAGTATATCATTGTCAGACAATAGATTCTTTGGGACAAGTTTGCTGAGTGACATTCAAGAAATAGTAGAAACTTTCTCTCAAAGAATTGTCTTGTGTTGGTGTTTTAGATTCTTCGGCTGCTCAAGCAAATAACATGCAATGGATTGGCTTAAACAGTGGTAATTTATTTGCTTAAGTTTTGAGGCTAAGAGAAAATCCAAATCAAGATGTCATCAAAGCCATGCTTTCTCCCCCAAAGACTGGAGTTCGGAGGCTGGCTGCTGCCCGTAAGCCTTGGGCCTTCGCTTGTCACATGACAAGCCATGTGGTGCGTCTCCTGGTCTCTCCCTTCTCTTCCTGGTTCTGTTGATGTTCCACTTCTGGCTGCTTTCTCTGGCTTTCTTTCTTTCTGAGTGAATTTCATTGCATTTACAAAGGACTCCAATAATAGGATTAAGACCTAACCTTTTGAAGTGGGCCACACCTTAACTGAAGTAGCCTCATCAAAAGGTCCCACTTAAAATGGGTTCACACCCACAGGAATGAATTAAGTTTAAGAACATGTTTTTCTGGGGTACATACAGCTCCAAACCACCACAATTGGTGACCAAAAGATTCACCTTCCTATTCAACTACACTGTATGTATCTAATCATTTTGCATTTGTTCATCCCTGAGGTCACTTCACTTTCAACAGCATTTAATATGTGTTCTGCTGCATTCTGAACCAGAATAAATATTCCACAAAAGTGTCTTCATCAAAATATTGCAAAGCAACAGAAACAAGTTCTGAGTAACTACAACAAAAAGAAGCTCATGTTTTTTTCCTTTCTAGTTAAAGCTAATAGAAAGAATTTCAGAAGTAGCATCTTTAAAATTTTGACTACGTGAGACAACCAGCTAACAACAACAAAAACAAAAAGCCAGATTTCTATTTTCTTCCTACCAAAAATATGTACCAGGTCAATCAGAAATTTAAATACAAAAACATGATGCCCTAAAGGTACCAGGAAAAAAAATGGGTAAATTTCTTATAGTCTTGCATTGTGGAAGGATTTCCTAAATATGACCATTGTCCCAGATGCCATAAAAAAAGTTGTGTTAATATAAAAAAATTAAAATTATAAAGGTAAAAAGATCACCTTAGAGTTGAAAGAAAACCAGGAAAGACATTTCCAAAAAAAAAAAAAGACAGAAAAGGGCTGATTTATTTAATAAACAAAGAGCTGTCAGAAATCAAATAAAAGCAGTAGTGAAATCAAGGAGGGACTGGGATATGGTTAAGCCTTTTCCATTACCCCTCCTGTGTTTTTCAATAAAAGCAATTGGCATTTTCACAATTTTTGTCAAGTACTGTGCAATCACAATTTCAAGGCAAGGTCCTTAGCATCAACCTTTCCAATCCTGTTGTTTACAACTTCTTCCTGTATAGAAATTCTGGTGTCACCACTTATAAGAAGACATTCAACTCAATAGAATAAGGGGGAAAGAATACAAATAGTCAATTTAAAATAACCACATGACAGGATATTTGACATATAGTCATAGAAAAGTACTCAAAATAATTAAAATAATAATGAGACACCATTTTCTACTTACCAAATGATCAAAAATTTAAAAGATTGATGATACCCTGTATTAAGAAGGTTGGGGAAAATGGGCACTCTTATCTCATGAGAGCGTAAATCTGTATAAATTTGGGGGCTGTGCTTTTACATATAACTTCTAAAAATATCTGTGTGTATGTGTGTGTGTATTTTTTAACCCAGAAATTCTACTTCTAGGAATTTATTCTGTATATATATATATACACTTACCCAAGTACAGAAAGTTTATATGTATCTTTATCCAAGGATATTCCTTGAAGCTTTTGATAATAATGGAAAAATAACAATAATGTAAAATTACCAAAAGGCTCTGTTAAAAAAAAGAAAGATACATTACTGGAGTGGAACACTACATAGCCATTAAAAAGAAAGAGGTGTGAGAATATGTACAGACTTTTTAATTAAATTTCTAAGTTTTGTTAAGTGAAAACAAGTTTTAGAACAAATTAACACATTTGTGTAAAAAAAAAGTGAATTTGTGTGTATATACATACATACATATGCATATTGTGCTATTTTGAAGATATGTACCCCAGAAAAGGCCATGTTCTTTTAATCTATTCCTAAGGGTGCAGACCTATTGTGGGTGGAAACTTTTGGTCAGGTTATTTCAATTGAGATGTGACCCATCCCATTCAAGATGGGTCTTAATCCTTTCACTGGAGTCCTTTATGAGAGGATAAAAGACAGAAAAAGCCCAGAGAGAAAGTTGAGAGAAAAGCCCCAGAGAAGCTAAGACAGGACCCACAGAAGCTCAGAGAGGTAGCCACTGGAACCAGAAACTGAAACCAAAATCTGGGAGAGAAGACCAGTAGATGCCAGCCATATGCCTTCCCATGTGACAGAGGTGTCCTGGATGCCAACAGCCTGTCTTCAGAGTCCAGTATTGTCCTGTTGATGCCCTGAGTTGGACATTTTCACAGCCTCAGAACTGTAAATTTCTAAGTTAATGAATCCCCATTGTAAAATCCACCCCGTTTCTGGTATATTGCATTCCATCAGCTTTAGCAAACTGAAACACACATATATACACATATATGCATATAGGTATGCATAGAAAATATCTGAAAGGTTAGCGTGGATAACTATGAGCAGTGATATTAAAGGAGGTGAGAACAGTTTTAAAGAAATGGCACATTTTATTTCATATGCTTCTGCACAGTATGAATGCTCAGTGAAAAAAAAATGAAGTGTTTTTATCCTCTGTACTTAAGATGCTTGACTAGTGTCAAAAACTACAAAGCATGTTTGAACTTTCCCAGAAAAATTAAATTACATTTGGGAGGAAAAACAGCTGTTTATGCATTAAAAGCAAAACAACTGCCAACTTTACTTAGTTTGATATTTTTTCATGTCTTATCAAACTAGAAATAAACACTGAATCATAGTTAAGTGATAAAATTAGAAAGAAGTGATACTCCAAGATGATATGCTTAAGGGTATACTTGCACAGTGGTATATACTGGTGGGTAACTGCAAAGAAAACTACAGCCAAAAAGAAGTGTGTAGCATTCATCAACATGATACCTATTGAAATAACTCACTTCTTGTCATTTTTCTTCCCTGACTGCATTTTCTAATTTGCCAAAGGGTGTTATAATTCAGAAATCTCCGGGCAATCTAAAACCAGATGCTTATTGTCTTTATAAACCAGCTGACAGCAATCATGTTAAAGTTCAGAACAAAGAAAGGATCAAGGGAATTTTTTCCTTAGAGTTTACTAGGACAAACTTCAATATAATTTCCTTCTTTGTAGGCATTTTTACAGTACAGTAGTATTTTAGGGCAACATGTCTGGACCATGCCTCTGAAGATATGTTAACTTGTCTTCTTGAGCTATTGGGAATGAAAGAAAAAAATTACAGGCTTCTGCTTTATTCATTCATTCTGTCATTCCTTCATTCATGATTCTGTCCATTCATTAATTCATTTTTAAAAATTATTGAATAATTTATATGCTCAGTTCTATGGATACAAAGTTAATATGCTGTTTCTATATGAAAAGATTTTTCCATCCATGGGTAGATAAACAAAAAAAGGGGACAATTACAAAACAAGTAATAAAAGTTCCGTACAGAGGCTGAGGGAACACATAGGAGGGTACCCAGTGCAAACAGGAGGACCAGGGAAGACTCCCCAACAAAGGGAATATCTGAACTGAGTCCTAAAGGATGAAGGCATTCCAGAGAGGGGAAGCAGAGTGCAAAGTCATGGCAGTGTAGTGGGAAAATACAGCACATTTGGGGGATTGCTCTTAGCTCAGTATGGATATTCTAAGCAGAGTTCTAAGAGGGAAATGATGGGGTGACAAGGCCAAGGAGAGATGAGCAGTGTTCTGGTCATGAGAGACTTTTTTTCCATAGTAAAAAATCTGGAATTCATCTGGACTTCATCCTGATGGCTGTGGGTTTTAAGCAGGAAGATGACATGCTCAGGGTTGGATGTTAGAAAGATCTCCTGGTAGCAATGTGAAGAAACAAAACACTAAATGAGAAATAAATATGAAAGGGTAGGACAATCCTTAAGGTAGGAAATTAGTAAGGAAGCAGTCACAGTAACACAGGAAAGAGATAATGAGGACCTTTGTTTTTTAAGAAAAAATAACAAATGGCAGATGGGGACATTGGTCCTCTAGTTGGACCCTGAGGCTCTGGAAGAACTCTGGAGTCAGAGACTATGGCATTTTATGGAAGCTTTGGCAGTGATAGCAAGAGCTGAGGGTTCTGGCCCTGGGAGGCAAGGTCTGAGACAAGGAGTGGTTCTTGGTAGAAGATGGACTACCTGATCCAGGCCATGAAGGTTTACTCCCTGTATGAGATCTCTTCTCCCTGCCCATCAAGGAGTACAAGACTTTTCACTTCTTCCTATGGCAATCTATCAAGGTTTTGAAGGTCTTGTTCATTTTTAAACATGAACCAGACTGAAGGTTTTTGTGACTATTAGGTTAATCTGGCAGTGTAAGTGCCCTAAGGAAGTCAAAGTGTCATCCATGGTGCCATCATCCTGACCAGGCTACCTTCATTCCTATGAGGTGAGACTACTGAGAGAACAAGATCAACAAGCTTTCACGATTGCAAGGTAACACTCTCTTCTTTGCAAGGTGACAGGATGCTGGGTTTCGGTAGGGGTACATCTTACTCTCACCCCCTAAATGAACTGACATTATATCTCTGCTATTATACCCAGAAAACTACTGCTGATGACTGACATCAAAGACTACTATACTTCTGCCAGGAGCTACACTATCACTTGAGCAACTTTGCTAAAGCTATTGCTGATGACATCTCAAAAGTCCTGCAACTATCTGACCCCTGAACTCTGGAAATAGACAGTATTTACCAAGTATTCCTCTCAGGGATTTACGGATCAAAAAGACCCAAGTGTCTGTGTGAAGAATCCAGACTCCTTCTGTGGTTACCACATTGTGTTTTTACTTGAGAAAATTAAAGAGAAAACGATCATGAAGATCTGAACTGATGTAGTAAGAATGGAAGGAAGGCAACAGACTTGAGAGCTATTAAAGAAGAAATTATAGGACTTCATGACTGATTGCTGATGGAAAGTAAGATGGAAAGAGGAGTTGAGAATGATTATTTCAGGTGTCCAGCTTGGGCTTCTGAAAGGAGGTTTTTCAGAGTGATAAGAAATTTAAGATATGGGGCTACTGTTCAAGGGATTATGAATAGTTAGGTTTTGAACATCTTAAGCTTGAGGTTGGTGTGGGACATTCACAAAGAATTGTTCAGTAGGTAGTTGGATAATACAAGTTTTAAACTCAGGCAACAGGTGTGAGCTGAAGGTACAGATTGTTGGGGAGTGGGGTGGACATGAGTTTAAGATGGCAAATGAAACCATAAAAGAGGATGAGATGACTCAGGGAGAGTGTGTAGAGTGAGAAGAGAAGTGAGCCAAAGACAAAATGGTAGAAAATAGTATGTTAAAATATTAAGAGCTAGGCAAAAAGAAGACTCCAAAAAAAGTTCACGAACTATGTGAGTAACCAAACAGGGTAGTATTTTAGAAACTAAGGGAAGAGAGGAGTTCAAGGAGACAGCAGTCAACAGTTTGAAAAGTTGTAGAAAAATCACATAGATTAAAAACTGAGATATGTTCATTGGATATAGCAACCAAAGAAGTCACTCATGTGTTGGGCAAGAGCAGTCGTGTTCAACTGGTAAAATTAAACAACACAATAGATTCAGAAGTGATGGGAAGTTAGGAAGAGGAGATAATAAATACAGATCCTGTTTCAAGTTCAGTTGAGAAGGAAAAGACAGAGACATGATGGTAAGTAGAGGGAAAGATACAGTTAAGGGAGATTTGTGTGTGTGTGAAAGATACTGGTGGCAAAGAGAAGGAGGCAGGTAATTGAGGAAGCCTGGCCACAAGGAGGTGTGGGGGATGAGGTCTCAAACCCAACTGGAGGAATTAGCTTTGGGTTGAAAAGGGAAGTCTCTTCCTCTGTAATAAGAAAACCCTGAAGACATATTTCTAAGAGATATTCACCACCAACAATTTCTGATACAAAGCTTCTTCCAAATCAGATGGCAAGCAGGCATTTCAAATGTTATAAGATGTGACAAGCAATGTCTCCTTGGGCTATCCTGTTCCACAATCTTTAACAACTGCCGCATCTCACAAACTCAACAATGTTGAAAGCAGAGAGAAAACCAAGTCTTCAGTACTGCTTTGTTTTTTTTAAACACACACACACACACACACACACACCATTATTTTGTTGAAATATAACTTAATACCATAAAATTCACTGATTTCAAGTATACAATTCAATTGTTTTTAATACCTTTACCAAGTTGTGCAAGTTTTATCATAATGCAGTTTTAGAACATTTTCATCACTCCGGTAAGATCCCAAATGCCTACTTACAGTTAATTCCCATTCCCATCCCTAGCTCCAGGCAATCACTGATCTACTTTCTTTTCTATAGATTTGCCTTTTCTGGACATTTACTATAAATTGAATCAAACAATGTGATCTTTTGTGTCTGGCTTCTTTCACTCAGCATAATTTTGAAGTTCATCTATGTGTCATGTATATTGGTAGTTCATTCCTTTCTATTACTGAATAGTATTCCATTGCATGGCTGCACCACATTATGTTTATTCATACACCAGTTGTTCTGGGTTAGAACTGCCGTTATGCAAAATACCAGAAATGGATTGGCTTTAATAAAGGGGATTTATTAGGTTACAAAGTTACAGTTCTAAGGCCATAGAAGTGTCCAGACTAAGGCATCAACAAGATGATCCCTTCACTGAAGGAAGGCCGATGGCGTGCAGAACACCTCTGTCAGCTGGGAAGGCATGTGGCTGGCGTCTGCTGGTCCTTTGTTCCTGGGTTGTGGTTTCAAAATAGTTTTCTTCAGAATTGTCTCTGGGCTTCTGTCTCTCTTAGCTTCTCTCTCTCAGCTCCTGTGCATTCTTGCTTTCTCTCCCAGGATATTTTTCTCTAAGCATCTGGCGTCCTCTCGTAGCTTATCTGGGGCAAACTCTGGGCTTCATCTCTTAGCGCAGCATCTCCAAACATTCTTCTGTCTGCATCTCAAACAAATCCAGGTGTTAACTTCTGTGTCAGCTCTTGTGCTCTCTTAACTACACCAGTGAACTAATCAAGACCCACCTAGAATGGGCAGGGCCCACATCTCCATGGAAATAATTTAATCAAAGATCACACCCACGGTTGGGTGAGTTGTGTCTCCATGGAAACACTCAATCAAAAGGTTCCACCCTAATCAAAAGTCTAATAAGTCTGCCCCCACAAGATTGAATTTAAAGAACACAGCTTTTCTGGGAGACATAATATATCCAAACCAATGCACCAGTTAACGGACATATGCTGCTTTGTTTTTGCTTCCACCCTTGCCCCTGACTGTCAGAGCATAGACTGACAGTTTTTTTCTCTCTTACTATGACTGCTGACAAGTTTAGACAGTGTGACATATCATTTTTCCTAAGAGTGTGCATCTAGGTGTTGACAAATATCATTGATTGGTGAGGATAAAGACATTATGATTAGACCCAATCATTAGACCAGTGCTTCTCAAATATTTCCAAACAACAGATAACTTTGGTACCCCACACTCCAAAATGTATTCCTCACACACTCCCAGAGTTTTGCCACTACAAAACAACAGTACCATGAAACAATAACAGTGACAATGATGGCCAATACAACAAAACCTCCTAGGATATAATTAGAAAAATGGGGGTCCTCTTTTGCAGCAACACCAGTGAGTTTAAAAAACCACACCAATATTTCTTATGCCAAAAAAGGAATGAAAATGTTGTCCTGGTGTAAATATTGTGTATGCACCGATGACATCAAAAACTGGCAACCCTCTCAAAACATATTTTGAGAACTGTTGCACTAGTCTAAATGGTGAGCTTAAAGGTAAGGATTATCATAAAGTGAATACATATTCCAAGAAGTAATTCAACCTTGATGGTTGTATTTTTTTAGTTGTTTTTTGTTTTTTTCTACTTTTTTACTTATAAATATGCAAAACTCATCACCAAACCAGGTTCAACAACACATGGACCTGTGGTCAATCTGCCCCATCCACGAACCCATTCAGTAAACTCCACCCCTACCCCATATTATCTTGAAGCAAATCTCAGACTTCATATCATTTTATTCATAAATATTTCATCATGCAACTCTAAAAAAGGAGTTTTTCTAATAACACAATCACAATACTTCGATTACACTTAAAATATGTTAACAATAATTGCTTAGTATAAAAGTTTCAGTCAGTGTTCCTATCATCTGGATTTATAATTTAAAACAATAAGCCCTGATGGCAAAACAAGCTTTGTCTGCTACGGTCTTGGAGAAGAGGGGCTAGATGCGTGTCCTGACAGAATACACATCATAATGTTCCTTCACATTGCCAAATGATCTTGTCAGGCTGGGATTTTTAAAGGGCTGAAGGCAATGCAAAAATAAATACAGAAAACGTACGCCATTTGGACATTAAAGGATTATTCTACTTTTTCTGGCTATGAAATGACTAATTAACTATTTGCAGCTGCAATGTGTGGGATCTTTTCAGAAAACGGAATATCTTTTCCTCATGGAGCATATTGATTAGACATAATCTAGACTGTCTGCAAACAGTTTCTATGTAGCTGAACAAATCACACCCTTCAATGCACTGTTTAATTTTAGATACATCTTGTCACATTTATTTAAACGGTTTGGCTCTGTGTTTTTTTTTCCTCTTTAGGCATGCCTGATGTTCGTATTTATGATTTTGCTGCCATTTTTTCAAAAGGTAGCGTGAAGTAATAGATTTCGATCACATACTAGCTGTGTGACCTTATTCTAAGCAAGAGTTTCTTCATTTGTTGACTAATGAGGACTTGTGAGGACTAAATGAAATAGTGGGTTTAGCACATAGTAGATAATCAAGAAATGGTCGCTATTGTTATCAAAAGGAATTTTCCATAACAAAATGTATAACTTATCAATAGTACCCTAATAACAACTTTTTCTTTAGCATTATTTCCTAAATGATGCCTCAACAAAACCATGATGTTACCATGCATGGATCAGATATCTAAGGAATAATGTTCCTTTCATCATTGCCTCGAATAAGAGCCTAGAGTAATAGAGCTGTAACAGATAGATAATTCCCTTTTGAATCTATTTTTTAAAAATCAATTCAATCCAACCATTTTTGGTAGTTCTATCCTCTCAGAATAAAATATGAAACTTTTCTGTTTAAAACTAACAAAATAATGTGAATGGGAAAACCAAAAATGCCTTGTTTTCTCATTTTAGGGACAATACAAAAAAAAAAAAAAAAAAAATCCAAATCCTTAGGGTCAATTCCAAACTTGTCCCTGGCCTGAGGTATGAATGTGGGGCAACCAAAAAACTTTCATTTTCCATTCACACACAGGCAGAGTATGAAAATCATTCATAGTAGAATATTAATGGCATAGGATGCTAGCGCAGCAAGCAAATATTTTTATACTCAATGTATGGCTTATTAAAACCTTTTTAAATATTTTAGTCAATTTTCTATGCCTTCACAAGTATAAGCATGCTGTGAGTAACTGATTCTGTGATTATGATTCAGGATCTTGCCATACCTCATGGGTAGCAATAAATTTTCATTGTATAGTTCTACAGAAATGACGAGTGTGATAAATCAGCCCGAATATGTTCTGACCTTAACACAGTTACCAGTCCTATTCTCTACTGAAGCATTTCTCTTTTGTAAAAGGTGACATACCGTCATAACTCCAGTTAATTGTAAGCTCTTTTTGTTCACTATTTGAAGTTCTGTTACACTGTGTCATGAGCATTCATGAAATGTGGCATGAAATATTCTTTGAGCGGTCAGCCTCAAAAACCACTGTGGTCAGTCATGTAGATGAATAGCTACATATTCAGGGTCTAAAGCAGTTTGTTCTTGCCCCCTTGCCAGCTGGCTACAAGAGGAGCTAGCACACTGGCAGAATTATACAGAAGGAAGTCTGAAATATGGGTTAGAATTAATAGTAAGTTCTAGGGTAAAGATGCATCTCTAGATTTCTAACTCATTCCTCCTTTTCCCTCACAGATAACAGTACAGAATATTAGGTTGAACCACTGAAACTGCTGATATTCAACCATTTTTTGATCTACAAAAATGGTAATTTCAACAAGATATTCTACTTCATCCATGAGCTCCTTAAAAATAAGAAATTATGTATATACATTATTACTTCTAAAAGAGAGTCCGCAATAGCTATTTCATATAGCCTAAAAGAAATAAAGCGATCAACATTAAAAAAAAAAAAAAGAGGAGTGGTAATAATTCAGATGGACACCTTTCCACTTTTTTCATCCATTAGAAAAAGTGCTGAGTGCCTACTCCTTACTCCATCTTACACTTAAGTGCTGGTCTATAAAGTCCCTGCTTTCAAAGATGAAGGCACAAAAAACATGGGATACTTTACAGTAATAAGTGCTAGATATTCATCAAATATTTACCCAGTACCTACTATGTGCTAGGTGCTGTTTTAGGCACAGGCAATACAATAGTAAATTAAACAAAGATCCCTGCCCTTGTGTAGCATATGTGTGTGTGTGTGTGTGTGTGTGTGTGTGTGTGTGTGTGTATGTATATATATATTTATATTTGTGTGATATCTTTGTTACAATTGATGAATCAATATAACTATAACTATTTTATTAACTATGGTTCATAATTTACATTAGGATTCATGCTTTGTGAACATATATATACAATCTAAAAATAATCATTTTAGCCATTTTCAAGAGTACAGTTCATTTACAATTAATGGTGTTTTAATGTGCTGTAATATGCATGGGATGCCACAGAAGTTCCACATGAAGGTCTAAATAGGGGTCGGGGAAGGTGTTCCAGAGGAGGTTCCAGAAGAGTTTGGAAAGATAAAAAGGGAAGAAGCTGGGAGACAGAAGAAGATGGTAGCACAGAGAGGAGTGGAAGCTAGTTTGTCCCCCAGGAACAACAATCAGAAACAACTAGTAAATAATCTGGAATAACTGCGGGGGAACAAATGTGACTGTCCACTCATCATACACCAACCTGAATTGGGAGGAATGCCCAAGATCACAGCATAAAATCTGTAAGTAAGAACTGTGGATCCAAGCCGGGAGCCCCGTCCCACCATGGCCCAAACTCCAAAGCCTCGTGGTGCTAGAGAGCAGCAGTCTCCAAGAAAGTGAACGTAGCTCATCTAAGCTTCAACTGGGGTTTTAATTAGCAAACGTGGACTGCTCAATACAAGATAAGAATCCCCAACAAGCAGACAGACGCTTTTGGTGATGACTGACCTGGGAGAGCTGGAGGGTGGCCATGGACTGGCCCTGAAGGGGGCTTTCTGTCCTTTTTTTCAGCTCAGTGAAGAAAGCTTCAGCCATTTTCAGATTCCAGTGCTCTGATGTAGACAACGCTGGAGATAGCATAGGCAGAGAGACTATTCAAATGTAAATCACCTCTCCCTAGGGGGTGTATCTTCCCTAAAAGGAAGAAGGAGGTGCCAAGCTCTACTACCCACCTTCCATTCAGAACCAGACCCTAGAGCCTGGGGGAAAACAGCCACAGGCCACATCTCCTTACACCAGCCTGGAGCTACAGGCTGACAGACGCCACCTGCTGGGTTGAAAACCATAGTGACATGAGGCCTCACAGAGTGCACCAACTTCTACGATAAACCCTCAGGAGATGTGATACTACTGCCTCCTGCTGAGACCTGAGCCTTTTCTGCTCTGAGAAAACCTGACTGGGGTAACCAAGGAAATCAGATTCCTAGACAACAGAAAACTATAACCTACACTAAGAAAAACAAAGGTATGGCCCAGTCAAAGAAACAAACTTACACTTCAACTGAGATACAGGAATTTAAACAACTAATACTAAATCAAAAAGTTTAGGGAAGATATGGCAAAAGAGATGAAGTGTGTAATGAAAACACTGGACATACATAAGGTAGAAATCAAAAGTTTGAAAAAACAACTGGCAGAATCTATGGAAATGAAAGGCCCAACACAAGAAATGAAAGACACAATGGAACCATACAACAGCAGATCTCAAGAGGCAGAAGAAAACACTCAGGAACTGGAGAACAATGCACCTGATATCCTACGCACAAAAGAACAGACAGAGAAAAGAATGGAAAAATATGAGCAATGTCTCTGGGAACTTAAGGATAAAACAAAATGCAGGAATGCTAAATAAAGAAGGCATTCTGGACCGAAAAAACAATATGGGAGCTGGGAAACTACCAGCAGGTTAATATAGCTGCTGTTTTATCTGAAAACTGTAGAGTGCCTTTGAAAGATTTTAAGCAACAAGTATCTTGACTGTAATTGCATTTTAGAATGCTCACTCTGCCTGCAGTACAGATGAGGGACTGTGGAGAGGCCAGAAAGATCAATTAAGAGACTGTTACTATCATCCCAGCTGCAGAGCAGAATTGGTAAAGATAAGGTTTATACTAGACATACCAAAGAGTCAGAATCTACAGGACTTTCCAGATGATTAGGATAGGAAAAGATTGAAAGAGAGGAATCTAGGAGACTCCCAGATTTCAGGTTATAAATGCGACTCCTTGAGTCACTGGTGCTGAGGAAAATTCTTCATCAACAAACACTGGAGCGCTTTCACCTAAGATTAGGTGACCTTTCCAGCCACTCTAGATCTAGCATCAGTCTCTGAGTTAAACAAAGTGAGTTACTACCAGAGCCAGTAAATAGTTGTTAGCTGTGAAGAAAGCTTTGGTGACTACTGACACATCAACATGGGTTCAAAGGCTCACGATTATCTTCATTATGGCTACATAACCTGCAGAGGAGGTACAGTAGGAAATAGCGTAAAATAGGCTATGGATGAGAGAAGAGAGAGAAGCGATCTAGGGGCTCCAGTGTTTAAGCCTACTATTCCCTTTTCTTTTGGGAAGAAGTTTTCCATTGAGAAACCACACTTCCTTTGGAAGGAGGTCCAGGTATCTACAGCAGCGGAGAAAGATATAGCGAGAACAAAGACGTCATCCTTCTTCCTACAGTCAGATGGACAACGCAGCAATCTACCCCACTAACTCTAGTTTTCATGGGCAACATCAGCAGAAAGAACATAAGAGTTGTGAAATGATAAAGTTGTAAACATTCTACTGTAAATATTATAGAATTCCTATTGCGTGTGCATATTGGAATAGAGATGTTCAGTACTTTTCTCCAGTCACACAGCTCCTCAGTTTCAGAGGGAACGGGAACCTTTGGTTCAAACTGTATCCCACTAAACCACCCTGACTGCTCCTTTATTGATAGGTAGATACTATTTTAACTGTTTTCTTCTGGATTAAAATAAAAACTTTCAGCAAAATGCCTACCAAATAAAGAGTCGTCTGTACGCATTATTTTGCTAAAGCTTATGCGGTATCAGGATTACAGGCTTCGAAGTCTTTCTGCTGTGGCACTCTGGGAAAAGTTACCTAATCTCTCTGAGTAGGTTCCTGCATATGTAAGAAGGAAGCACCTCTCCTTGGTATTTCTTACGAATATGAAATGATCGGAAAAACACCTGGGACAGAGTAGGGGCTCGGTAAAAATTTCCCCCAAACTCCCAAGAATCAAGGCTGCGGTGTTTATTTCTTCTTTCAGTGGTCTCCGTAGGAGACGTCATCAGACATCTCCAAACACTCAGGGAGACCAGGACACCCAGGCCCCACCCTCCCTGCAGGCGCGGTCTGTGGAAAGGACCCAGTGACAGACCGGCTCCGCCCTACTCGGGGTGTCCCTCGCGCCTGATAGCTCTGGCCCTCCACGCCCCGCGCCTAGATCAGCTGCAGCCCGCGTCTCTCATTCCCTAGTCCCCGAGATGGGAGCGCCTGCGACAATTTGGGTCCGACGCGGAGTGAGGCACAACCTGGGACAGCCCGGGCTCCGCGCTCCACGGCGGCCCTAGGCCCCCGCCGCAGCCCCGCCCACGCGCGGGAGGCCTGGTGGGTTAGCCCAAAGCGGAGTCTGGTGGGCAGTCGCGGCTGTGTCTGTTCGTCACGGTCCGTACCCTTTCTCTTACCGGTATGCCGCTGTACGAAGGCCTAGGGAGCGGCGGGGAGAAAACAGCAGTCGTGATAGACCTGGGAGAGGCTTTTACCAAGTGAGTGGCTGCGGAATCCGGCTGCGTTCGGCCTGAGGGGAGGGCGGGCGGCAGAGTCCCATTGGCGGTCACTTCACTTCTTCCTCCAGAATCCCCGCAAATGACGGCCCTTATTATTTCCGCCCTGGAGGATGTGAATCCCGAGGATCTGGTGGGCAGGCCGGGTCTGACTCCGAGGGAGACCCAGGATGCTTGGGGAGAATTGCTTAGGCCGCTGCCGCTCCGGGTCAGCCCCCAAACCAAAGCGATCCTTTGGGGTCAACCATGTAGGGGGATGACAGCGATAAATCAGACGCCGCTTACCCTGGGCTCGACCTGTTAACAACGCAATAACCGAGTTGTAACGCTTGATGTGTATCTCCATTATGAAACATTTATTGAAGGGAGCTTCAGTTGGTGCTGGAAAATACTGGGCTGCTGCTTTCCAAGAGTACGGAATCAAATTAGGAAGACTGCACGCACAAATAAGTGAAACCCTGTGCCGAGATTCTGGACATCCTTTTTTGCCCCTCCCCCACCCCCCTAAACTCTTAGAATAGGGGCTTTTGGCATGTTTTTAAAGGCAGCTTGTAAACACTGAAGTAGTGGATCTCCATCTTTTAGATGTCATAGAACCCTTCGAGGCCCGGATAAAAGCCACAAATCCACAAACCTTGAAGTATTTGTATGCAGGTCGAGGTGATTGACAGACCATCACTGGTCCTCGGACACCAGGTTAGGGACACTTGTACTGGGCTCAACAGAGAGGAAAGTGACAGATAGAATTGTATCTTATATATATTTGGAGTGGAAACATTTGAGTAATCTTCAAAGGTATCTAAACAGTATGTAATATATAGTAGGTGTTTAGTAGCTATTTATTGAATAGGTGGTCAAAATGCTTAAAATGGGTCCTCTGGCACCCCAGAATTAGATTAAACACAGTCTTTAGTTCAAGATGCTCTTTTATTGTTATATGCAAAGCCCTCCTTATTAATTTATACTTTCTTATTTATTTAAAAATGGTTTAAATAATGCTTCAGGCTACCATGCAAAAATCATTATGGCCATTCATTGAGGAAATGAGAAGTAGGAAACTATTAGGCAGGAAGGTGCTCATTGAGAAAGGGGGCAAGAGAGTGATAAAATGAATATATGAGTACAAGAAAGGAATTGAAGCTAACCAGTGGGCTGCATTATGGGGAATTTGAGAAGCACTGGTGCAAGTAAACATAGAGATGGGAAAAGGAGAAGACAGATAGAGCTACATGGGGATAGGAGGAAAGCAATACAGAAAACCTGTAGACTGAAAACTAGACAGCACAAGAAGAGGCACTGTTAAGAGTAAAACTTAAATGATGGTCATTTTTGGTAACGTTGTCAGCAAAGTTTTGTTTTATTAACATATTACAAAAATGGAGATAACTAAATACCTAAGAAAGTAGAATCATTTAAAAATGATGAAATATGAAGTTTTAAAAATGATAGCAGTGAAGACTGTAGTAATATGGGCAAAAGCTAGTGTATGAATTGATGATGTATGAACAGGAGGTTAAAACGATGTCAAATCGTATTAGTTTAAAAAATAAATTGAAAGGACACATACATCAATATGGAAGCTAATAGTTTTAGAGTGATGGAATTATTAGTGACTTTAATGCAGTGAAAAATCACTCTAAACTTCTTCTTGACTGGTTTTCCCATTAGATTATTTTTTAAAAATAAGATAACATGAAAGCTTTAAGTATAAAGTACTATACAAATATATTTTTATTAAGGAGTATGTTAAATGCAGAAAAGTAAAAACAGTGGAAATAGATAACAATGAATGTTGGGGGAAAAACAAAATTATAACTGAGTGTACTATACAAAGAAAAAAATATGTAGAAATCTAGATCACTGAGGAGAAAGTTTCTGAATAAAGTCACTACATATAGTTTAGATCCAAGATCGTAGAAATGTGTTGCCTAAAACTCAGGTAAAATTAAAACTGAGAAAAAAAGATAAAGTGCTGCCCTAAAATAATACACTGGTTTATTTCAGTATCGTAATTTGTTTTTTTTCCTTTAATGCACAATTGCGAATAAATGGTATTAACTTCTCCCTAGCTTTTTTGTCCCTTTGAATGCATCAGAGATGTTTTCGGATGTTTGTGGCCACTGAAACAAATACAGAAATCCTGGTTTCCATGACATATTTAGAATGTTATAATAAGTTGAATGTTTCAATTTTCCATTTATTTGCAGGTGTGGATTTGCTGGGGAAACTGGTCCAAGATGTATAATTCCTAGTGTGATAAAAAGAGCTGGCATGCCTAAGGTATTATTGAACAAATTAGCAAAATAAATTCTCTGCTATAAAATCTTTTAAACTGTGATATCATGTAAGATTGAGTATAACAGTAACATGAAACTAATGGCTGTATATCCAAGAGAAAGTTTCTTTTTTAAACAACTTATTGGGGTCCAATTTTGCATACCATAAAATCCATCTGTTTTAAGTGTATGATTCAATGATTTTTATAAATTTATCAAGTTGTGTAGTCATCACCACCATCCAGCTTAAAACATATGAATTCCTACTATGAATTAATACAGCTTTCACATTATGCTAACATCATTCCCTTACTTAGCAATCATATGTGAGCCTAATTATTTTTATAAAAACAGATGTTAGAGTAGACTAGTACATCAATTTATAATAGGCATTGGAATGCATCATGATCAACATTCAAAATATATTGCTTTAGAAGTCTTTTTAATTACTTATGCTTTATTAGAGCCATTTTATTGATTTTAAAATTTCAGCAAATCCTCGTTTTGCCGTATTGTAATGGGCATTACTATGTTACTAGATAGATTCCTGACTGGACCTAGAACCTTTACATTCTTGTTGACACTTTTATTAGTACTTTGAAGTTTTATGTTCATCTTGAAAAGACAAATATATATAAAGATTAACCTATATTTAGCTATACATTGTTAGGAATTTTCTTTAAGCCACAGAAGATCATGAAATTAGCTGAACTGATGGTGTTTCCTTTAAAATAGTAAATGAAGAGAGGTCTGCCAGTGATGCATCAGAGTGCTTACAGCTTTCTGAGGATCAGAAGTGATTCCCTCATTTTACATTAGTACTGATTTAGTGCTTGTGGTTGGGTAATGTTAGCATGGGCTGCTATAGTGCTAACAGTGTTTGTTTTCATTTTTACCACACATATTCATGGAGTACCTACTGTGTGCCTGGTAATGAGTCAGTCAAAGAAAGATATATTGTAAGTAAGCCAGAAACAGTTCTCGCCCCATAGAGCTTACAGTGTACTGGGAAGGTAGATGTTTTAAAATTAACTAAGTGCAGTGATTTTACAAAAGGGAAGGTATCAGGACTTTGGGAATAGCTAACAGGAGTATTTGAGGAATACTCAATATTTCTAGGGAATTGATGCTTTTTAATTAATGCTGATTTTGATTGTCAGTCATGCTAAAATGATATCAGATGAAGGAGAAATGAATATTAGCACAACTTTTTTTTTTTTACATTTTTATTGTGAAATATATACCGAAAAGTGTTAACTTTCAAAGTACAATTTAACAAGTAGTTAGAAAATTTCAAAAAAAATTATGGGTTACAGTTCCACCAATTCAGTTATTTCCTTGTGAAATATAACATCTGCAGAAAGGTGATAACTTTCAAAGTATGATCTAACAAGTAGTTATATAGCAAATTTCAAAGAATATTATGGATTACAGAGCCACAGTTTCAGTAATTTCCTTGTTGAGGAATATAATGTATATACAGAATGGTGATAATTTTCAAAGTACAATTTTAACAGGTATCTAAAGCAAATTTCAAAGAATGCTATGGGTTACAGTTCCACCATTTCAGTTATTTCCTTCTAGCTATTCTAATACCCTAGCATCTAAAAAAAGAATATTTATATAAAGATTCAGTTTTTGTAAACCTTTGTTAAATCCTGTCTTGTGTGTTGCTACCCCTCCCTCTTGTTTCAAATTCTCATTCTTTAGGTATATCTGGGAAGTGACCACCTTAACTTGTTCTTTTTTAAAAGGGGTGTCGACATTATGGGGAAGGGCGGGCAGCATCTGGTTGATGTTCTTGAAGAGGCTGTTGCCTCTGGGTTTTGGGATTTATCTGGCATAGGAACACTCAAGGATTTAAGTTTCTGAAAAATAAACTTATTGAGTGAAACTTCTATAGAGTCTCAGAAAGGGACCAAGGTATTTCGGAACTACTGTTGGTAAGGGCCTGGCATGCTGTGGCCATTGGAATATCTACCTGGAGCTTGCATATGAGTAACCTCCAGGATAGCCTCTCTACTCTATTTGAAATCTCTTAGCCACTGTACATTTTGTTACCTTTCTTTTCCCCCTTTTGGTCAAGAAGGCATTCTCAATCCCTTGATGCCAGGGTAAGGCTCATTCCTGGGAGTCGTGTCCCATGTTGCCAGAGAGATTAACTCCCCTGGGAGTCATGCCCCACGTAGCAGGGATTAACACAACTCTTTATTTACTTATGGACATATGTCACCTTGGATATTCCAGTTTGTAAGGATACCTAAATTAAAAGGTTAATCCATATTTAATTTTTGCATTTATTTTCAGTACAAATTGGCTTTGATTTAATAGACAATGCATTAGTAAAATATTTTAATTTGAGCTTGTTTTATTGATATAAATTAATGAACTGTTTTAATTTTTTATAGCCTATTAAAGTTGTTCAGTATAATATCAATACAGAAGAATTATATTCCTACCTAAAAGAATTCATCCACATACTGTATTTCAGGTAAGATGCAATTGTGTGGTCATTTATCTTTTTTTTCCCCCCAGCTGTTATGATTAGATAGCTTTCCCTACTGCCAGTCATAATGACATTTGGTTGTATTACGTCTGATGCACAAAAATAAAGTTGACTTCCACTGCAATTTTTGCTTATTTTCAGTATTTTCAAAAATGTATTTGGAAGACCTAGAAAACTGGCATGCATAAGGAAATATTGAAAATAAATCAAATTAATACAGGAGAGTGGATAATTAAATTATTGTACATCAATATGGTTGCACACCATGTAGTCATTAAAAAGGAGTTCTACAACTGTATATATACTGATACAGAAAGGTATCTTAGATACGTTGTTAAATGAAAAAAAGCATGTTGCAGAAGAAAATCTATGGTACATGTATAGACATCCATAAACTGGAAAAATACACAGACTGCTAGTTTTTGGTTAATAGGATTATAAGGTACTTGTACTTTTCAAGGTATAAATTTCTACAGTTTTAGCATTTGTAAGCGTATATTACTTTTGTAACCTAAAATAAAGAAAACATCTTTTTTAATGGCTCAAGTTCATAATCATAGTAGGCTGTAGTTTTAGTTTTCTGAGATAAATGAGTTAATAGAATAAAATTCCTGGCACAGAGCCTGGCACATAGTAATAAGTCAGGAACTTTGTTATCTTTCTAGGGTAATAAAATGAGAGTATCTTTTTGTCATAAAACATCTTAGACTAAGGTAGTACAGTTTCTCTGGTCTTACCAAATTGCATTCTTTACCAAAATACATGTTGTATATTTTAAAAACTAAACTGTCTCTTTTCAGGCATCTATTGGTGAATCCCAGAGATCGCCGAGTTGTGGTTATTGAGTCGGTATTATGTCCTTCCCACTTCAGAGAGACACTCACTCGTGTTCTTTTCAAATATTTTGAGGTATCTGTTGTTGTTTATTTTATTGTGACAATATATCTATAACATAAAATTTGCCATTTTAATCATTTTAAGTGTATAATTTAGTAGCATTAATTACAGTTACAATGTCCTTTACCAAGATTTTTTTCACCGTCTAGAACAGAAACTCTGTACCCCTTAAGGATGTACCTGTTTTTAAATCAAATGAGTAGATTGCTTTTTAAGTTAAAAAAGCAATAAAATTCTTAGTTTTCAGGGATTCATTCTCTCTGTCTCTCTCTCTCTCTATCTCTCTGGTAGACATTCAAAACTTAAGCAAAAAGGTACTCGTATTTCCGTCATTGTATATTCTGCTCTGTGTATGTGGGAAATCAGATGACAGAAGAAACTGAATCCTTTTCAAATTGGGTATTGATTTGCTTTCTTTATGTGTTATTTCATGCTTAATTATCATTTCATCTGAACTTGGATAATTGGAGAATTTTTTTATTCATGTTTCTGTTATTTATTTCAAGGTAGGTTTTTCTGTACTGGGACTTTTTTTTTTTTTTTGGAATTAAGCAGTATATTCTGTGCAGTGGAGTTTATGACATTTCTTCCAGGTCTCTCTAGTGTCCATTGTTTAGTTTTGCTGACTTTTGAATTTTTCAATTCTTTCCTTTTAGGCTTTAAATTCCTATATTAGGAAAAATGGAGTATTCAAACAGTATCTCCCTTAGAGTAAGTGGGCAATGCCAGGAGTGAGGTTTACCTTTTGATATTAGTAATATTCTTTGTAGTTTCATTTTATAGGCATCAAGATTATTATAAGGACCAAGAATATGATCTAAGATTATTACATTTCATAATAGACCAGATTCTTTATTATTTACATTTTTTAAAATCTCTGCCTTAGAAATTTAGGATGTTTCAGCATGGGAAATTGGAAGGTTATATAAAACATATATAAGAACTTAGACATATAAATGTATTTTAGTACATTTACTGAACCCAAAATATACCCAGTACCTTTTAACCAGAAATCAAAATGTCTTTATCAGTAAAGGGCAGTCAATATTACTAAGTTATAGTTTGGTAACATAGGTACAGTAAGATGTGTGGCATAATCTCCTGTACTTACTGAAGTCAGGAATTCCTGTAAGTTACATTTGGTTTGCAGTTGAGTGTGGGGGTGGGAGGACACAAAATAAAACAATAAGCAGTCAAATCAACTTTTATCTGAATAAAGCAGATAATTCTCTGTATCTATACTTTTTTTTGAGTTTTGGTTGTTATTGTGTCACTATCCTTATCTCATATATGACCAAAACATCTGCTGTTTCCACTAAAATAAGGAAAATACAACCATTATATTGTCTGACGTTTGGTTATGACAGACTTTGATATTTTGATTGAATAGTTATCTGATATTTGGGGTATCACCAATCTGATTTTTTAAAAAAAAGGTCTCACAAGAGCTAAGATATTTGTAGTTTTGTTCTTCAGTTTAATTTTAATTGCTGTATTATCATTTTTAAAAAGTTCATATTACAAACCTTATGAATAAAGACAGTCAAGAGTCCTTTTTCTGTATTTTTGTTTTGATTGCAAAGGCATCCCTTTATTTTATTTTATTTTATTTTATTTTATTTTAGTATCTTCCTCTGGATCTATGTGGACCTCTTCTTTGTCCCTTTCAATTTTCCTGTCTAAAATGCATAGAACAAGAGTTAATAAAATGCTATATAATTGTTATTTTGGAATAAAACAACTTATAGAGCTTAAGGAGTGTTTTTATTTGTCACAGTATATTTTGATTATTTCATAAATTTGAATAAATCAATTTAATGCTATAAAGTGGTTGAAAAGATATCAGAATATAAACAAATATAGGTTCTGTGAATTTTTTTCAGATGTAACATGAAATATGAGGGAAACAAAAATATTGACACTTAGTCTGATTTTGTTGTTGTTGTTTGTTTTGGTTTTGTTGTTGTTTCTAGGTTCCATCTGTCTTGCTTGCTCCAAGTCATCTAATGGCTCTTCTGACACTTGGGATTAACTCCGCCATAGTCCTGGATTGTGGATATCGGGAAAGCCTGGTTCTACCTGTATCTTTTTTAGTCAATCAGTCAGTTTTGCTGTTATTATTCTATTTTAACTAAAATAGCTTAGCTTATTACAAACGGTTTTTATTATATTGAAATATTTGGGTTACCATATACAAATAAGAATTATTAGTAAAAAGAATTCACTGGACTGTGAAGCTTAAATTTTTTGTTGTTGTAGAAATGATCCTTATGATTTGGTCTCAGTATATACTCTGGGAATCAGACCTCATGAATATTATGTTCAGTTTTCAAGAGGAATATCAGCTAATTAAGATGTGTCAAAGTGGTTGACTAGGATAGCCTATTTCTAAGAAAAACACATACAAAGAATAATTGGATAAACTAACTTCTTTGGGCCTCAGTTCCTTCTGTAAAATGGAGATTATAATACTCAAACCTCATAGGTGTTTAGTGTGGATTGAGTGAGGTAATATATATCAAGTATTTAGCACAGGACCTACTATGTGGTAATTTGCTTAGTAAGTGCCATAGTTTTTTTATCATTCACCATAAGGAAAACTTCCTAATAATTTAAGCTGTCCCATGGAATTACTGGCTATAAACTGGAACATCCTTTAGAAGCATTTAAGCAGAGTATAGGTAAATGTCTCTTAGAGATGTTACAGTGTACATTGCTTCATTGAAAAGGAGGTTGAAATACATGAACGTAAATCTTTTGCAATTTTGAGATTCTACATATAGTTTACTAGAAGATATGTTCATGGGGAAGGAAATCAAGACTCATTAACTCCTGAGAAACTAAATTAGGCAATTGTCTTTTAAATGTAAAGTACTTGGTATTTAATTCTCAAAACAACCCTGCTACATAAGTATTATTATCATTATGATATTATTATTATCATGTATAAATGAGAAAATTGAAAATTGGGATAGGTAGTTGACCCAAGGTCAACTTCAACTATATGAATATAGAATAGGTTGTTGACCCAGCATATAGCTGGGTTATGAACCCATGTTTGTCTCCAAAGCCCATGCTCTTACCATTATGTTTTTTTTCCTTCTTCTTTTATAAATATGGTACTTTATAAAACACCAGTCAAAACATTATGTAAAATGAGATACCAAACTCATTGTCCAACATTGTCCACTACCTCAGTGCTATCAAATAGAAATATGATGCATAACATATATATAATTTAAAAATTTCTACAATCCACATTTTGAAAAGTACAAATGAAAGAGATGAAATTAATCTTAATCAAAACATTATCATTTCAGCATATAATCAATATAGGAAATTAATGAGATATTTTAGTTTTTTTTTTTCCTACATCTTCTAACTTTAGTGTATAGCTTATTCTTACAGCACATCTCCATTCAGACTAGTCACATTTCAAGTACTTAATAGCCACATGTGGCTAGTGGCTACTTTATTGGACATCCCAGCTCTAACAAATAATATGTGTGTACATTTTTTAACCTATTTTCTTTAGAGAAGATGAAGAAAGACTCTTTGATTTTTCTGTAACTTTTAAAAATAAGAAATAAGAATTTATCACCAAAGCTGATGTAGACAGTACTGCAGAAGGTGAGGAAAATATCAAGGACACCACATTTTTCTCCTAAATAGTAATATCCTTGACTACCCTCTAGATATATGAAGGGATCCCAGTACTGAATTGTTGGGGCGCACTCCCCCTAGGAGGAAAAGCTCTTCACAAGTAAGTGTCTTGGAATTTAACACATTTTCTTTACTTTTGCTGCAAAAACAGGTGCTAATTTTTTTACTATGATTGATAAAGGGCCTTAATTTGTATTAATTCCATTCTCCATTATCCTTGAATATATTCATCTTTTAAGGATAAAGCTATTTTTATTTAAGGCATCATAATCTATTATGCGTATAAATATCCAGCTAAGGGTGGTGGATACCTGAAACTATCAAACTACAACCCAGAACCCATGAATCTCGAAGACAGTTGTATAAAAATGTAGCTTATGAGGGGTGACAATGGGATTGGGAAAGCCATAAGGACCACACTCCACTTTGTCTAGTTTATGGATGGATGAGTAGAAAAATAGGGGAAGGAAACAAACAGACAAAGGTACCCAGTGTTCTTTTTTACTTCAATTGCTCTTTTTCACTCTTATTATTATTCTTGTTATTTTTGTGTGTGTGCTAATGAAGGTGTCAGGGATTGATTTAGGTGATGAATGTACAACTATGTAATGGTACTGTAAACAATCGAAAGTACGATTTGTTTTGTATGACTGCATGGTATGTGAATATATCTCAATAAAATGATGATTAAAAAAAAAAATATCCAGCTAAGAAGGGGAAATCAGTGCAATATTTTAATTCCAGTAACTTTTTTTTTTTTTTGACTTTAGGGAGTTGGAAACTCAGCTGTTGGAACAATGTACTGTTGATGCAAGTGCTGCTAAAGAACAGAGTCTTCCTTCAGTGATGGGTAAATCATTTTAAGCTGTTTAATTGTGATTTATACTCTTTTCATTTCTTCAACTTACATTTCACTCTTTGCTCCGTTGGATAGTTATTCTCTTTTTCCCACCACACTACTCTGATGATACTACTCCAGTTATAAGGTCACCACTGGGCTACTAATCACCAAACCCAGTAGTTC
This sequence comes from Choloepus didactylus, assembly GCF_015220235.1. Classification (NCBI taxonomy): domain Eukaryota; kingdom Metazoa; phylum Chordata; class Mammalia; order Pilosa; family Megalonychidae; genus Choloepus; species Choloepus didactylus. The sequence continues at coordinate 54,009,587 of NC_051310.1, read as the reverse complement.
AGTCATCCATCCTTTCTAGAACTTCTGACATTGTAGATCACCATATACTTCTTGAAATTCTCTCTCCTTTGTCTTTCAAGACTTTCTTCCTTTCTGGTGTTTTATTATTTCTCTGAATATTCATCTCAGTTTCCTCTGCTCTTGCCTTTTCTACTGGTATTCTCCTAGGGATCTGTTTTTTGTTCCTCCTTTCTTCCTACTGGCTTTTTTTTTTTTTTTTAAATTGCAATTTTATTGTGATATACTCACCTACCAGATAATCATCCAAAGCGTATAATCAGCAGTTCACAGTATCATCATATTGTTGTGCATTCATCACCACAATCAATTTTTGAACATTTTCATTACTCCAAAAAAAGATAAAAGTAAGAATAAAAATAAAGAACACCTGAAACATCCCATACCCCTTCTCTACCCCCTATTATTTGTGTATTTATTGTCTTTTTTTCTTACTCATCTGTCCATACACTGGATAAAAGGAGTGTCAGTCACAAAGTTTTCACAATTAACACATTCACACTGTAAAAGCTGTATAGTTATACAGTCATCTTCAAGAATCAAGGCTACTGGATTACAGTTCACCAGTTTCAGCTATTTCCTTCTAGCTATGCTAATACACTAAAAACTAAAAGAGGATATCTATATAATGCATAAGCATAGCCTCCAGAATGACCTCTTGATTCCATTTGAAATCTCTCAGCCCCTAAAACTTTACTTTGTTTCATTTCTCTTCCTCCTTTTGGTCAAGAAGCCTTTCTCAATCCCACGATGCCGGATCCAGACTCATCCCCAGAAGTCATGTCCAATGCCACCAAGGAAATATACATCCCTGGGAGTCATGATGTCTCACATAGTGGGGAGGACAGTGAGTTTACCTGCAGAGTTGGCTTAGAGAGAGAGGCCACGTCTGAGAAGCAAAAGAGGTTCTCTGAGGTGACTCTTGGGCATAATTATAAGAAGGCTTAGCTTCTCCTTTGCAGCAATAAGTTTGATAAGGGCAAGCCCCAAGATGAAAGGCTTGTTCCATTAAATTGGTAGTCTCCAGTGCTTGCGAGAATATTAGGGATTCCCCAGGTGGGGAAGTTTAATATTTCCACATTTTTCCCTAGTCCTTCAAGGGGCTTTGCAAATATTCCTTTATTCTCTGCCTAGAATATTCTGGGAGGTATCAGGGCATCACATTAACTTGTACAAATCAATAAGATCCCACTCCCCATTCAAAGTTCTATTTAATAATGGTGTTTGAATAAATACCATAGTTTAAATATAGTTGTGCGTTCATCACCACAATCAATACAAGTTAAATGAGATAGTGCGCCACAGAAAATATAAATTATAAACATCGTTTCCTTTGGTCTCACACAGAAGTTGGGGTTTTAAAACACAGTCAATATTATCCTTAACCCTTTAGTCTGATTTGCCTTAGTCCTAACCAGATGAGCTTCACCCACATCTCCAGTTGAATTCTGATCTCCTTCCCAGCCCCTCTTACAATTGCTGTATGGGGCAATGTCAACGTTTATAGCTGCAGAACTCTCTAGCTCTGAGTTTCAGGTGTCATTCCCGAAGTTCCAGGGAATGACCAGGTCATACACAAAGAGCTCAGCATCTCAGGATTTAGGAATAACTGTTACTGTTCAGGAATAGATGTGACTGCTGTAAGAGCTTACAATTGAGGAACCTTTGCAATAAGCCTTCCCTGATCACCTGTGCTCTCAAATTCAGTTCTCAGAGTTTGTACATTATACTTCATCCATATTAGTGAGGTATTATAATATTTGTCTTTCATTTTGGCTTATTTCGCTCAACATACTGTCTTCAAGGTTCAGTCACCTAGTTGCATGCGTCACAACATCATTCTGTGCATTCACTCAGTATTACATTGTAAGTATACACCACACTTCGACCTTCCATTCATCAGTGGATGTATCTTTAGGCCTCCTCCATCCATTGCCAATAGTGAATACTGCCGCCATAAACTCCAGGAAGCAAATGTCCGTTCGGTCCCCGCTTTCAGTTCTTCCGAGTATATACTTAGTAACAGGACTGCAGGATCAGGATCATATGGCAACCCTATACTTAGCCTCCTGTGGAACCACCACACTATCATATAGCAGTGCACATGGCCTCTCCTGGCCTCTTTCTTCTCTTCCAGGTTCCCTTGACTTTCAGTTTCTTGCTTCCCCTGGCTTTCTTTCTCTTTCTCAATTCTGCTTATAGAGGACTCCAGTAAAGGATTAAGACCCAGCCTGATTGAAGTGGGCCACACCTTTACTGAAGTAGCCTCATCAAAAGTCCTACTTACAATGGGTTCATAACCACAGGAATGGATTAAGTTTAAAAACATATTTTTCTGGGGTACATAGCTCCAGACCACCACAGTAGATAAGGCAATAGCATTCTTCATTCTGTAGGTCAGATTGTAACTTTTCTATTCCATATAAAACTTTGTTACCCTTTTGATATGCATGATGACAGTTAATTTTTAAAAGGTCTCCAAAGATATTTTGATATAACATCCCCAGATCTTTTTAGGAAAGTTCCTCTTTACAACATTTCCTTAAAATTCTGAACTATATATTCTTCTTGGGGACCCTTTTTTAACCAACCTTCTTGAACTCTGACTAATCCTCTCACACACTTCCAAAATCTGAATCTTTTATAGTCTTGCAGTCCCACTCATTGAGGAATTAAATCATATCACCGTATGCTGAAGCACCCACTTAGGAAGATGGGAAACACAAATGCATTTAAAGTATCTGTTTTTGAGGTCCTTGGCAAAGATTAGGTGCAAGTCTTGGATAATACTTGGGTATCCTTAAGTGCATTTTGAATTTAGTATTTAGAACACAGTTCAAAAAAAGAGTGAAAATGCTATAATAACATCATTTAGAAAGCCTAAACTAAGTACACTGACTTGAAAAGAGTACAGTTTAAAATGAATTTTGTACCAGAATGCTTTGCTTCATATACTCTTAAATGATCTGAAATTTAAATACGATTTTTCAGTACCAAAGCTGATGAATGCTTCTTGTTTGTGTTCCTCACTTGTAAAGCTTAAATAGTTATGATTATTCATTCACTAAGATTAAGGAGCCCCTTCCCATAGCAGCATCTAGTCCTAGCCAAAATAAATGCTTTGTTTTCAAGCCTGTCTTACCTGTTGCCCAAAGAAAACTGATATTCATTTTACCAAATTTCTTTGGCATGTGCTGGAATTTTTATTTGAGTATTCCTAAAGAACTCATAACAGTTGTGGAATGTTACAGTTTCTAGTACTTATTTTTAAATTGTAGGCTCTTGTAATCCAGTTACATTTCTCTCATCTGTTTGTAGCCAGGTTTAAATCTTTATGGATATCTTTATCCTCCTGTGAGATAAATTTTAAGATTTAAGGATAGATGTTTCCAGTCCTTTCTGATCACACACTGGCCCCACTTGTAAAAAAATTTGAACTTGTACCTTCAATAGATATGTTTGTTCATTTATAAACCATGTGTACTATTACTACTATATAAAATGCACAAAGTAAGAATTTGGGAAGGATGAGATAATAAAGGTAAAAGAATAAATATTTTGAAAATGGTACTTATTAATGGTAAAAAAAAAATTTGCTCCTCATAAAAGCAGTGTTATTAAATATACTTTATTAATTTTTTTAAAATCATGTCTTAACATTTTATAGGTATGGTTTTAGTTTATTTCATTTTAATATTTAGCTTCAGTGGCAGTTATAACTTAAAGATATAGCTGACAACATATGTAGATTCAGGTAGAAGAGGTGCATGATTATGCTTATTAAATCATGGTTCGTTTTTCAGCTATAAATTTCTGTCTTCCATGATATATATAATTTGTTCTTGCAAATCAATCAGAATAGTTTTACATATTTAATAATGGTTAAAAAATTCTTAGTTTAGAAGATACTTAATTTATGCTAGAAAATTTTTTTTTCTAAGTCTAACTCAAAACAGGAGCTGTTACAAGATCTATAACAGTGCGTTCCATAAGTTCTTTGAATAGGTAGTTTCTCACTCATTTTTAAAAATGTCACCTTTACCTGGAAGAAAAAGATTAAAAATCTGCATGTAATCCTTTTTGAAAATGTATGTATGTTAGCATATTACTGACAACCATTTGTTATTATAGGAAAGATAAGCAAATTTGGAGCATCACTTTTTGTAAAAGAAAGTTAACTCATCTTTAAGTCTTACAATTCTTCTAAGCACTTTGTCATAAGATAACTAGCAAATTTCTTCTTGGTATAAAAGATTTTCTTGGTCAGTTTTATCTATTGCAAATTATTCTACCATATTTTAAAGGTCTTTTTATAGAATTTATGGGTCTGTGTAATCCTGTAGCACTTTGTACACATCTGGCTTCAATTTCTGTGCTTTGGCTTGGTGTTGAATGATGAAGTTTCTTCCCTAAAAGCAAAGCTAATTTTTCCATGTGGCTTTTTAAATGATTTTAGTAGTTATAGTTTTTAGAATTTTGCTGAAATGGAAAATAGCAGAGTGCAACTTAATAGGCTGTTTCTATTCATGATTAATGTTCTATAATTCTAAATAAAATTTCTGTTTTAGGTTCAATTCTGGAAGGTATCTTAGAGGACATTAAAGGTAAAGCTTTTTCCAAAGTTCCCATTTTTGTCCCTTAAATGTTAGTTTGGAGGGCATGTGTTTCTAAATATTTATATAGCCACAGAATATATTCATAATACATTATCCTAATATTTAATATATAGACAATGGAATCATGTAAATTTATGTTTTTTATGTTTCTTCAGACTTATGGGCGCTTTTACCTTTATTCATTATGTGTTATTGAAGCTACTTCTCAATTATAGATGGAGTATACAGGATTACTAGGAAACTAGTAGTTTACATAGCATAAAATAACAGAGAGCCACTGGTTTGATCTGTATAATGTTTCCCTCGATTTACTGTAATAAGATATATTCTGTTTTACTAGAGTGTACTTTTATGATCATGTTCAAATTGGGTTTTCTGGTATTTTGTTTCACTAAAAGGAAAAGTATAATTTCATGTTCTTCAGTTCTTAGAGAGTCATGTAAAATTAATATTCTAGTATATTTAAGAGGGAAGTATACAATATTGGATTTTAGAGCTAAATGGGACATGGAGATAATGTAGTACAGTTGGGACCCTGAAGTGTTAAATTATTTGTTCTGTGGCACACAGGTAGTTAGGGGTAGAGTTAGAGCTGCAAACCATATCATGCTCTTCATAACATTACTTTTGTATGTGATATAATTACCTAAAATCTTTTTAATTATTGAAAAATTTCAGTAATTTATACATGCTTATTGCTACAGCTTAAATAATATAGAAATATTGCAAGTAAAGTTAATAGGTTCCTCTTCCAGTCCTATCCTTCATGATATAGCCACTGTTAACACTTTGGAGTATATCTTTTCATAATGGTCTCCAGTTTGTGAAAAGAGGTTTAATCTTCTCATTAGTTGGGGAAATATATCTGATTGACAGAAATTTGAAAGATAGACATTCTGTTTGTGTGAGATTGTGGAAAAATGAATATGTATTGCTATTTGTAAGGATTACTTTTCTGGAAAGTAGTCTGGCATATTAAAATTGGAAGTTTTCATCCCATCTAAAAGGGGATATTAAATGAAGTTTGGTGACTTGATAATAAGTTTAAGCTATTTAAAAGAAGGAGCTTGATGTATTAATTTAGAAGAGTGTCCATAAATTGTTAAAGAAAAAGTGAGTTATTTAATAATATTTACAGCATGAACCCACTTCTGTTAAAAACAAGTACCAGCACACACAAATATATATTCATATAGTTTAAGTGTGTACATTTTGTTCAGTTATTTTAAAATTCTTAAATGTAATATATCTGTTCTTAGATTTTTTATTTAGTTCATTTGGTTTCTTTAAATGAACGTACGTTACCTCTGCCAAGTATAAAAGATCCTGAGAGATAGGTATTTATCTTGCTTAGATAGTTAGAAGGACTGAATAAGATGTAAAATATATAAATAGCTTTAGCACTTAGCTCATGGTCTAGCATATTGTAGATTCTCAGCAAATGTATTTTGAATTAGTGAATGAAAAGAATTATATATGTGTATTTATAAGAAATTCAACCAAGTCATTAGAATTCTTGAATTCAACATAAATTTTGTCTCTATTTTAAAAAATTTAATTATTCTTCACCTGTTTCTGAAAGTATGGAAGCACATATTATAAAAGATATTTTGCAACAGAAAGAATCTTTAAAAGAATAAATGTTCAAAAGTGCAAAAAAAAGAAAGGAGAAAAAAAAAAGGTGTTATAGTAGGAGAGTGGTAGCATTGGGGTGTGCCAAGGAAGGAGAAAATAATCCTGCCCAAAACCCCTAAACTAAGGTTACTGCAGCTGAGAGCAGAATTTAGCTTTGTGTTCTGACCAACCAAGATTTAAAAAAAAAAAAAAGAATCAGAGAGAGAAGAGAGAAATCTGCTTCAAAGAAAAACACTATTCAATTAGAATAGCTACATTTTCATAATGTTAACATTTATTTTTAATATGAGACCCTTTATACAAGGGATATCAAACAACATAATAGTTACTTTAAAGGTAGGTTTTTTTAACATGTGGTTTTACAGAAGATGCACACATATATTAAGCTGTCCTGTGACTCTATGATGATTGGAAGGCAACATTTTTATTTGTAAATTAATTATCACAAGCCAACTAAAGACAACAGGAGAGTTTATAAAATCCAAAGGAAAGAAGGTTAGCATGTTCTCTTGAATAGGGTGACTCGAGTCAATTAATCACAGACCATAACAAAATACCCCTTTTCCTCCTTTCTTTTAAGTGCGCACTTGCTTTGTAAGTGATCTGAATCGTGGACTGAAAATCCAAGCAGCAAAATTTAACATTGATGGGAATAGTGAGGTAAGTTGAAATAAATGTATTTTATTTTTTTGGAGGGTATAACGTGTAGACTTAAACTTATGATATTTATATTTCAGCGTCCCACACCACCCCCAAATGTTGACTACCCATTAGATGGAGAGAAGATTTTACATGTTCTTGGATCAATCAGGTTAGACATTAATTTTTTATAAACAAAATAATGAATGAAAATAAATTTTTGGCTTTTAAAAAATATTTGTAAGCTGTTAATTCAGTATTGCTGATTTATTAGTCACGGTAGCTTCATTAAGCCTCATCATTCATGATTAATTTTATTATTCAGCTTTTTAAATGTTTTAAAACTTAAAAAAAATTCTTTACTGTTCGTCAGAGTGATTGAGAATTAACTTAATTAATGAAACTATTCTTTGCGATGGAGCAGGACATACGATTCTTTAAAACAGGAGTCTGCAGACTTTCTGTGATGGACCATATAATAAATATCTTTGTCTTTGTGGGCCATATGGTCCCTTCGCAACTATTCAACTCTTCGATTGTGGTACAAAATCAGCCTTAGACAGTCCATAAATGAATAAGCATTGCTATGTTCCAGTAAAACTTTCTTTACAAAAACAGGCAGTCTGCTGGATTTGGCGCACAAGCCATAGTTTACTGGCCTCTGATTTAAAATTATTTCTTTAGAAAGAATGTGCTGTTCCAAATAACTTTGATTTTTAGTTCACGTTAGTAATTCATCTTTTCTTATTCATTAGATTATTGTCTGATAATGCATTATGAACTGTTATTAAGGACTTATATTGGTAACAGTGAAATTTTGTTTATACTTTAGTTTTATAAACTGGATTACAGAAGTTTCATCTGTGAAATACAAGATCAAAAGATGCATAGAAAAGAATTACCTGTGTAACATATTGAAGGTCCTTTTAGGTGTTGAGATATTAACATAGAGGTTGAGATGTTAAAAAGATGAGATGAAAATGAATATACCAAAGTTAAAGATAATAGGTTGGAGGAAAAAAAGAATAACACTTTTTGTTAGTTACTTTTATGTTATTTTTATCTCTTACTTAAGATTGTGTATTCATTAAATTACAATTTTAAATTTTCTCCTGATTGTTTGGTGGAGCCCAGAATAAGAGAAGAAAATAAATGTTTAAAGAAATTCAACTAATATTGAGCTTTTGGCTACTAAATAGTAGGGAAATACATTAGGAATAAAGGAAGCCACTATGTCTCACATTCCAAACAATTGTTTGCTAATGCTTTTTTTTTCCCATTGAAATATGCTAATTAGACACAATCAGGATCAATAGTTGGTTGTTAAATCAAAAACTGTGTCATTTAAAGTGAAGAACTATTTTTTTTAACACTTTTATTCACACACCGTACAGTCCATCCTAACTGTACAATCAGTGGCTCTTGGTATAATCACAGTTACGGGTTCACCATTACTATCAATATGAGAACATTCTCATTTCTTCCAGATGAAAAAATCCCATAGACCTTATATCCCCCTATTATTAACATTTAGCTTTGGTATAGTGCCTTTGTTACAGTTAATGAAAGAATATTACAATGTTACTCTTAACTATAGGTCTTAGGTTGCATTAATTATGTTTTTTTCCCATATACCACCCTATTATTAACACCTTATAATAGTGATGTATGTTTGTTCTAGTTCATGTAAGAATTTTCTTATATTTGTACAATTAACCACCATCATTGTCCACTCTAGGGCAGTCTCAGTTTTGTTTTGTTTCTTTAAACATTTGATTACAAATTTAATTAACTCCCTTTTACAATTAAACTACAATTGGAAATTTAATACAACTGATCCTTGAGAATACATGAAAAAGTCATGTAAAATGTGCACAAATATATAAATTATAAGCCTTATTACAATTAAATGTATTTAACAATACCAACACCAAAATGTTTAATTAAGCACTTAATTACCTGTAAACTTGATCTTTGCATTCCAAAGTTTACAGTAATATATTTATTTTGATCATTTCCTAGAATTACATTAATTTCACAAGACAGAAAAGGAAAAAAATACTTTTTAACATCAACAAAATTTAAAGGATAATTTTAATGATGGGTTTTTTTTTTAATTCATTTTATTGAGATATATTCACATACCATGCAGTCATACAAAACAAAGCGTACATTCGATTGTTCACAGTACCATTACATAGTTGTGCATTCATCACCAAAATCAATTCCTGATACCTTCATTACCACACACACAAAAATAACAAGAATAATAATTAAAGTGAAAAAGAACAATTAAAGTAAAAAAGAACACTGGGTGCCTTTGTTTGTTTGTTTTTTTCCTTCCCCCATTTTTCTAGTCATCCATCCATAAACTAGACAAAGGAGAGTGTGGTCCATATGGCTTTCCCAATCATATGGACAGTCTCGGTTTTTATCCTCTAGCTTTCCTTCTAGTGAAGGACTATTTTTTAAAAATCAGATATTAAAACATTTTATTTTAACTATAGACTAATAAATATATATTTATTTGCCAAACTTTTTCCAAGACTTTTTCTTTGAGGATAGGTCTGCTTATAGAGTTCTGAGTTATATACATGCATAAACCAGTAATTCATGTTTTATGATCTAGTGTTTTTTTTAAGGTACTCAGTCTTAGTATAAAATCCTTCTACATATTTTCTTCAAGACTTTCACAGTTGTCTCATCTATATTAAAAAGATTTTTTAAATTATTTATTCTTTTCAGAGTGTTCAACTTAGTTTTCATTAAAAGAGCAACTTGTTTTCCACCCTAATATTTCATTGATTAAGTAATTAATTATTAAATTATTTAACCAGTATAAATCAGCTGGCATTAAAAGATTTTGGAAGAGAAAATTGACTCTTTATAAGTATTAAACTCAAATGATGAAAACAGAGGTGTACAGGCATAGCAGTGAGTGGCTGGCTAGCCGTGAGTGGTCAGCATACTACAGGCTTTAGTGTACTTTATACTGATGAAAGAGAGTTAGCAAGAAGATTGAGTCTCATACAGAGAATTTTATGTTTTGAAAAGACTCAAAAAAGCTATAAAATCATATGCATATGATCCCAATTTTTATAAAACATAGTTTGTACATATGCATATGTATAGTTAGTTTTGTATTACCTTGGTTAGGATTTGGTTTGGCCACAAGTCACACAGACCTGAAAATAGTGGCTTCAGTAACAGAAGTTCATCCCTCATTTAAAAAAATTCAGAAGTAGGTAGTCCAGGGATGGTCTGACTGATCCCTTTGGGAAACCAAACTCCTTCCATCTTTCCTGTGCCATCTCTGGGGTGTAACCCTTGTCCTTGTGGTTCAGGAAGACTGCTGGAATTCTAGCTAGTGGGTCTTTTGCAAACAAGAGGTCCTAGAAAGGAAAAAAAAAAAAGAAGTGCTTCCCTCTCCCTTTTAAAAAGGAGATTTTCCAGAAATCTCACATACCAAATCTGCCTCCATCTCATTTTCTGGTACTTAATCATATAGCTACATTTCATTGCAAGGGAGGCTGGTAGTGTTTTAACTCAGGGATAATGTGTCTAGCTTAAAAATGGAGTTTGTTTCTTATTTTCAAATAATTACATATTAATGGAAAGTTACAAAGATAGTACGGAGAGGTCCTATTTTTTTGTTTTTTAAAGTTTAAACCATTTAATGTATCTGTGTGTAGACTTGTTTGTAATAATCCATAGGTTCCTTGCTAGCTTTGGGTTTAGGAAGATTTCAACAGAAGAAATGTCTCCATTTCTTCTGGTAATTGCTTTTATATATTTTTTTCATGTTTTTATTTTTCTTTTTAACAGTTTTATTCACACACCACAAAATCCATCCTAAGTGTACAATCAATGGTGTAATTCTGAAAAGAATGAAAAAAAAATCCCCAACCCCACCCCTATCTCCCCCTATTATTGATATTTAGCCTTGGTGTTGTACCTTTGTTACAGTTAAAGAATATTACAATGTTACTGTTAACTATAGACCTTAGTTTGCATTAATTGCATTTTTTTCCATATACCCTCCCATTTTTAACTCCTTGTAATAGTGACATACATTTGTTCTAGTTCATGTAAAATCTGTCTTCTATTTGCACAATCACCATCATCGTCCACTCGAGGTTTTGCTAAGTTATACAGCCCAGTTTTTATTCTCTAGCTTTCCTTCTGATGACATACACGACCCTAATCTTCCTCTTTCAACCATACTCACTCTCAGCTTTGTTAATTACATTTAAAATGGTGTGTTACCATCACACAGTATTGTGCTATCCATTTCTGAACCTTTACAATCAACTTTAATAAACATTCTGTACTCCTTAAGCAGCAATTGCCCAATCTCTACCTCTTTTTATCCCCTGATAACCTATGCTCTCAAATTTAAGTCTCAGAGTTTTCTCATTATAGTTTGTTCATATTAGTGAGACCATACAATATTTGTCCTTTTGTTTCTGGCTTATTTCACTCAACATAATATCCTCAAGGTTCACATCGTTGCATGCATCATGCCTTCATTCCTTCCTGCAGCTGCACAATATTCCATTGTATGTATACACCACAGTTCGCCCCTCTATTTCATCAGTCTGTGGACCCTTGGGCCACCTCCATCCTTTGGCAATCATGACTAATCAGTGTGCAAATGTTTATTGTGTCCCTGCTTTCAGTTCTTCCGAGTATATACCTAGTAATGGGATTGCCAGATCATATGGCATTTCTGTACTTAGCTTCCTGAGGAACCACCACACTGTCTTGCAGAGCAGCTGCACAATTCTACTTCCTTGCCAAGAGTTCAATTATAGCTCTCTCTCACATCTTCTTCAGCACTTGTAGTTTTTTGTTTATTTTTTTAAAGCAGTTTTATTCACATACCATACAATCCATAATAAGTGTGTAACCAATGGCTCCTGGTATAATCACATAATTAGGCATTCACCACTACAATCTGTGTGAAAACATTCCCATTTCTTCTGAAAAGAAAGAAGAAGAAAAAAGGCTTATACCCCTCCCTGTTATTGACATTTGGCTTTGGCATACTGTCTTTGTTACAATTGATGAAAGAATATTACAGTGTTACTGTTAATTGTAGACCTTAGTTTGCATTAATTGTATTTTTCCCATATACCATCCCATTTTTAACACCTTGTGATAGTGACATACGTTTATTTTAGTTCATGTAAAAACTTTCTTATATTTGTACAATTAGCCAATGTCGTCGTCCACTCTAGGTTTTGCTAAGGTATACAGTCCCAGTTTTTATCCTCTAGCTTTCCTTCTGGTGACATCCATTCCCCTAACCTTCCTCTTAGAACCATTCTCACACTCAGCTTTGTTTGTTATACTTACAGTATTGTGCTGCCATCACACAGTATTGTGCTATCCATTTCTGAACCTTTACAATCAACCTTGTTAAACATTCTTTACTCTTTAAGCATCAATTGCCCAATCTCTACCCTCTTTCTATCTCCTAATAACCTGTGCTCTCATAACTCTCAGAGTTTGCTCATTATAGTTAGTTATATTAGTGAGACCATACAATATTTGTCCTTTGTTACTGGCTTATTTTGCTCAACATATTGTTCTCAAGGTTATCCACATTGTTGCATGTATCATGACTTCATTCCATCTTACAACTGCATACTATTATGTTGAATGTATATACCACAGTTTGTTTATCCACTTGTCCGTTGATGGACATTTGGGCTGTTTCCATCTCTTGGCAATTGTGAATAATGCCACTATAAACATTGGTTTGCAGATATCTATTCGTATCCCTGCTTTCAGTTCTTCCAAGTATATACCTAGTAATGGGATTGCTGGGTCATATGACAATTCTATACTTAGCTTCCTGAGGAACCGCCAAACTGCTTTCCAGAGCGGCTGTACCAGTGGTTACATCTTGTGTAACTATAGATAACTATAGTGCAATATCAAAGCCAGGAAATTGGTGTTGATATAAAGTGTGTGTATGGTTCTTTGTGATCACACCATGATCAAGATACAGAACTATTTTATCACCACAGAGATCTTCCTTGTGCACTCAAAAATGGGATTCTTTTAATTTGAGAAACAATGAGAAAATGGATATTTGGTAGGCACCTAGTAATCCTTGCCATGTATTATTTTTAAAAACAAAGAAATGCTGGGTTTTGTTTTGTTTTGTTTTTAAACTTGTATCATTAACTGATCTGCTTGTTTAATCTTACTAACTTTTATAGAATGTCTCTCTTGTCAGTTATTGGGTTTGGGAAGCATAACTGTCATAAAATATATGTAAATCTATGCATAGTAGTACTAATTTACTTATGGAGTGCCTCCTGTGTACCAGGCACTGTTTCTATTAAATCATTGAATCCTCACATTAAAGCCTGCGAGGCGGTTACTATTTTGCTTCTGTTTTACCAGTGAGACCCTGTGTCTTAAGAGTTATTTTGCATTAACGTAATACTGGTACTTAAAAACATTATGTCAGTAGAGCTGTTGGTATATTCTGTATCATATTTTGTGATGCCAAAAAAAATTATTCTTTATTTTTAATCTCATTAGAGATTCAGTTGTAGAAATTCTTTTTGAACAAGATAACGAAGAGAAGTCAGTTGCCACTTTAATATTGGATTCGCTTATGCAGGTATTTTATTTTGTAAAAAATTTCAGTTTATGACTTCAGCCCTTTAAAGAAAATTTTAAAGTGCTGTTTTTATATTTTTGTTTTAGCTGTTAGTTACATTTTTAACTTTTATGTTAAATTTTATAGTTAATGAGTTTTACTTTGACACTGAGACATGGTATCTAAGACATTTCAAACCAAGAGATAATGAGTGCCATGGGCATGTCATGCTTGTTTTCCTCAAAGCGGCAATACCCAGATTTTTATTTTGTACTTAGTGTGGCTTGTGTGTCCTTCAGATATAGGTTTGTATAGTATAGAAGTTTAAATTCCACCGGGCATATAGTAATATGTTTCTTTTGTTTAATGGCTACAGAATCACAGAACTCCAAGTGACATAACACTATCTACCTGTAGTGCTCTGATTAGGGCCTTTTATAAAAACATAACATCAGTGAAGAACTTTCTCCATTCCTAATTCTTAGAGAGAACTGATGTGGAAACATAATTTTTTGGAGTGTTATCTTCCCACTCAACAGTTGGCTCTGGATTTGTAGTACTGTGAAGATCGCATTGTTAGAAAAATTATGTTTCCACATACTTCCTTGCTAAAAAGGAAAAGTAATTTATTTCTTCTCATGCTCTTTGCCCAACTCAGTTATTCTACCCTGAAAATGAGAACTCCCATATATTACTGCAATATACTCAGTGGAATTTAACATTCTTTAACATTAGATTGTAAAATACTATAAAATCTTTAAAGTTCTATATAAACATATGGTAATGTTATGGTGGTTCTTTTGTTACTCGAAAAACTTGTTAAAGAAACTTTGCTGTGGGCCTTTTTGTTGCACAAATGATCATGTATAATATAGGTGAGTTCTTAAATGGGTTTTTAAATATTTTCTTAAATCCAGTCAAACATTATTTGTATAGTTAAGGATAAGTCCTTTTGTCTTTCTCTTTAATAACAGTGCCCAATAGACACCAGGAAGCAACTAGCAGAGAATTTGGTAGTCATAGGTGGCACTTCTATGTTGCCAGGATTTCTTCACAGATTGCTTGCAGAAATAAGGTATTTGGTAGAAAAACCAAAATATAAAAAAGTTCTCGGCACCAAGACATTCCGAATTCATACTCCACCTGCAAAGGCTAATTGTGTGGCCTGGTTGGGAGGTAAGAATAGATATAAAATGTAATCGTTATATAGTAATTGGTTCCTGAATAGCATTATAAATGGATATATGAATATATTTGAATAGAGGATTCAGTGTTCCAAATTTCCTATTTGATGAACTAACCGAATTGTTAAATAATTTTCTTTAAATACTGATTTTTCCTTAAATTATATTAATTTTCAGAATTATCTATGTACCTATTTCTCCTGGCTGTTTGTAAGTTAACTTCTTCATCAAATTAAAGTTATTCCTCAGAGTAATGAATGCTATAAATTTATTCTAGTCTTGCTATCCTTACTCAGAATATTTGTTTTAATACTTTCTAAAGCTAATTTAAGAGCCACATATTAAAATTGGTCTTTTTATTTATGGTTACACTTTATTTTGTGACTGAGTTCATTGAATCTTTTAAGTAATGATAGTTTTCACTGAAATAAGCAAATAGCCTAATAAAGTGACTATTTTGAAGGGAAAAACAATTATGGTTTTGTGTGTTTGTATATGTTGTGATTTAAAAAAAAAATTAGTGACATTACTTTATAGCATTTATGTAAGGAACTTGTAATAGCAGTTAGAGCTAAAAGTTATCAGGATCATACACTGAGAGAGATTTGAAATGAATGTTGTATTATTTGTTATAAAGTAGAATTTGGTCAAAATGTATTTTTGAGCTAAGACAAACGGATTTTTTTTTTAATTTGGTTTCTTAGTGCCATTTTATTTATTGACTTGTTAAATGAAGAGTTTTCAGGGGGAAAAATAAGGGTCTCATCAATTGTATTTTTTCAAAGTTGAAAATGCCTTCCACTCTACCTCACCTGCTTTTAGATACAGTAATATTTGTTTTCATTTTCATTATAATCAGCTAAAGGCCATTTAAGTTATTTTCAACATAGGACTTAAACAGCTCTTTATTCAAAACATAGGATGTCTAACAGTTTAATAGGAATTAATTTGAAGAGTGTGGCTATACTTTCTGAATTTTACCAGTCCATTCTTTTCATATAATGAGGTTGATGTATGTGTACATAAAGTTTTCTGGTAAAAGTTTTCATTCTAACTGTAAAAATATTTTTTTTACACACAGGGGCTATTTTTGGAGCACTGCAAGACATACTTGGGAGCCGATCGGTCTCAAAGGAATATTATAATCAGACGGGCCGTATACCAGATTGGTGTTCTCTCAATAACCCACCTTTGGAAATGATGTTTGATGTCGGGAAAGCTCAACCACCTCTGATGAAGAGGGCATTTTCCACTGAGAAATAAAAGTTTAGTTAAAATCCAGCTTTGCTTGATTTAAAATATTTAATCAAATGCAAGCAAATTGTAAAATTATGTAGGATGCTTTGTTACAGACAACTCTATGGAAGTGAAAGCATTTCTATATTTTCTCTTTATATTAATATTTAATTCTTTTGACTTTGTTTCTTTTGGGTAGTGGTAAAAGGTAGCTGATGCTTACGAGTTTTGTTGTATTTATATCAATAAAATACAGAAATGCAGTTTCATTTTGGAAATTCGTTACATAGTCCAATTTTCAAGAAGAATAACAGAATTGTCCCTCTGCCATTCATATGATGTCTGCTGGGCATTGAAGACTCCATTAATTTTATTATATTCAGCACTTTTTTCATTTAGAGAAAATATTCTTGCCATAACCAGTTATTTCACTTATTAACATGGGACTTTTTTTTTTTTAATCACTTCTTTTGGTATTTATATGTCTATTATAATCTGCTTTTCTAGAAAAAATTTACATGGATAGAAATATTATTTGACCCTTTGGACTGAGAATGTTTGCTTCTTTTATGAACAATTCTACATTGCTAAGAAAAGTTACAACTTTTAAGCAGAGTTACATCTGCTTTATGAACATGTATTTGTAATGTCATTAATCTTCTCTTTTGTGCTTTATTCTTTTCAGGATGGGGTTCTTTGAAATATGTGTTCAGTCATTTTTAAATTTTAACTTTTTGTTTTTATTCATTTATTTTTAGTGAATTGCCTTTTGTTGAAATTTTACTGGTTTTGTTCTGTCTTTGTATCTGTGAAGATGGGAAATATATATACATAATCATATGCTTGAAAACACAGTAGAAATTTACCCTTGATACCTTTTCTGGACTATATATCCTAGGGTCTATTCATAATCATTGCTTAATCATTTTTGATAGTTCTTTTCTGGAGCTTTCCTAGTTTTGCCTTATGCTTTATCTATGAGGATACCAACTAACACTTGATAGAGCATTCCTGAAATTAAGAAAATAATTCCTTTTTAAATTTGTTTGTGTGTCTATGTTATACTGCTTAATATACTTGTAGCTCTACCCTGTCACTATGTGCCACTTTAGTAATTCAAATTAAGGTTCATTCAAACTTTTTTGAATGTCTACTGTTTGCCTAGTACATATTTTTTTCTTTATTATAAAGTTGAGGGTTTATAGAACAATCATACGTAAAATACAGGATTGCCATACACTATCCCATGCCCAACACCACGCACAGGTGTGGAACATTGTTACAATTAACAATAACACATTTTTACAATTGCACTATTAACCAGAGTCCATGCCTTAACTTAGTGTTTAGTGTTGGTGAAGTGTAGTTCCATGTGGTTTTTTTATTGTTACCAATGTTACATTTCCCCTTTTAATCACATGCAAATATATATTTCAGTGCTGTTAATTGCATTCACAATGTTGTGCTGCTATCACCACTCTTCATTACCCAAACATTTCCATCATTCCAAATAGGAAACCTGTATTTTAAGCCTTAGCTTCCCATTACCTGTCTGTTTCCCACCCTGCCCCCTGGTAACCTATATTCTAGATTCTGCTTCTATGAATTTGCTTATTTTAATTATTTCAAATCACTGAGATCATAACAATGCTTGTCCTTTTGTGTATGGGCTGTTTCACTCAGCAATGTCTTCAGGGTTCATCTGTGTTGTCAAATGCATCAGGACTTCATTCCTTTTTACAGATGAATAATATTCCATTGTGTGTGTGTGTGTGTGTGTATGTATACACCATATTTTATTTATCCATTCATCAGTTGATGGACACTTGGGTTGCTTCCTTCTTTTGGCAATTGTGAATAATGCCACTGTGAACACTGATGTGCAAATAACTGTTTTTGACTCCCTGCTTTCAATTGTTTCAGGTATATACCTAGTAGTAGAATTGCTGGGTAATATGGTAGTTCTATACTTAGCCTTCTGAGGAACCATGAAATTGTCTTCCACAGTGGCTGCAACATCTTTCATTGCCACCAGCAATGAACGAATGTTCCTATTTCTCCGCATCATCTCCAACATTTGTTATTTTCCATTTTTTTTAATAGCCATTCTAATAGCTGTGACATGTTATCTCATTTTGGTTTTGATTTGTATTTCCTAATGGCTAATGATGTTGAGCACCTTTTCATGTGCTTTTAGCTATTTGTATATCTTCTTTGGAGAGATGTTTATTCAAGTCTTGTCCATTTTTAAATTAGTTGTTTGGCTTTTTGTTAATAAGTTGAAGGATTTCTTTATGTATTCTGGATAGTAAGCCTTTATCGGATTTGTGGTTTCCAAATATTGTGTAGGGTGTTGTTTTACTTTCATGATAAAAGTCCTCTGAGGCACAGTTTTTAATTTTGATGAGTTTCCATTTATCTGTTTGTTTTGTTTGTGCTTTTGGTGTAAAGTCTGAGAAATCATTGTCTAACACAAGGTCCTGAAGATGCTTCTCTGTTTTCTTCTAGGCGTTTGATAGTTCTAGCATTTATATTTAGGTCTTTGATCCATTTTGAGTTGATTAGTGTATATGGTGTTAGGCAGGAGCCCGCCTCCTTTGTTTTGCAAATTGAGATCCTGTTTTCCTAGCACCATTTGCTGAAAAGACTATTCTTTCCCAATTGAGTGGTCTTTGCCCCCTTGTAAAACATCACTTGGCCATAAATGTGAGTGTTGATTTCTGAACTCAATTTGATTCCATGGTCTGGATGTCTGTTTTTGAGCCAGTATCAGGCTGTTTTGATTCCTGTGTCTTTATAATAAGTTTTCAGATTGGGAAGTTTGAGTCCTTCAACTTCAAAGTCTTTTTCAAGATGACTGTAGCTATTTGGGGCCACTTACCCTTCATATACATTTGATGATTGGCTTTTCCATTTCTGTAAAGAAAGTTGTTGGAATTTTGATTGTGATTGCATTGAATCTACAAATTACTTTGGGTAGGATTAACATCTTAATGATAGTCTTCTAATCCATGAACATGGAATGTCCTTCTATTTATTTAGGTCTTCTTTAATTTCTTTTAGCAATTTTTGTAGTTTTCTTTGTATAAGTGCTTTACATTCTTGTTTAGATTTATTCCTAGATATTTGATTCTTTTAGTTGCTATTGTGAGTGGAATTTTTTTCTTAACTTCTGACTTGCTCATTGCTTGTGTATAGAAACACTGTTGATTTTGGGGTGTTGATCTTGTGCCCAGCCACTTTGGTGATTTCACTTACTAGCCCTAGGAGCTTTATTGTGGATTTTTTCAGGATTTTCTGTATATAGTATGTCATCTGCAAATAGGGAAAGTTTTACTTCTTCCTTTCCAATTTGGAGGCCTTTTATTTCTTTTTCTTGCCTAACTGCTCTGGCAAGAACTTCCAGTACAATGTTGAATAATAGTGATGACAATGGGCATCTTTTGTCTTGTTTCTGTTCTCAGAGGGAAAGCTTTCAGTCTTGTACTGTTAAGTAGGATGTTAGCTATAGGCTTTTCATGTATGTTCTTTATCATTTTGAGAAAGTTTCCTTCTCTATCTAGTGTTCTACGTATTTTTATCAAGGAAAGATGCTGGGTTTTTATCAAATGCCTTTTCTGCACTGAGGTGATCATGTGGGTTTTTCCCCTCTTCATTCTGTTAAAGTGGTGTATTACATTTATTCATTTTCTTATGTTGAACCAACCTTACATACCAGGGATAAATCCCATTTACTCATGATATATAGTTCTTTTAATATACTGTTTGATGCAGTGTGCTACTATTTTATTGAGGATTTTTATGTCTATATTCATAAGAGATAATGTCTATTTTATCTGATACTAGTATAGCCACTCCAACTCTTTTTTTCTTTTCTTGTGGTATTTTTATCTGGTTTTGAGTCAGGTGATACTGGCCTTGTAGAATGATTTAGGAAGTGCACCCTCCTCAATTTTTTGGAAGATTTGAGCAGAATTGGAGTTAGTCTTCTTGAAATGTTCAATAGAATTCCTCTGTGAAGCCATCTAGTCCTGGGTTTTTCTTTGTTGGGAGGTCTTTGATGACTGATTAAGTCTGTTTACTAGTAATTGGTTTGTTGAAATTTTCTATTTATGGTTGAGTCAATGTAGGTGGTTTGTGTGTTTCTAAGAATTTGTCCAGTTGTTTTAAGTTATCTGATTTATGGGCATACAAGTGTTCATAGAATCCTCTTACAGTCCTTTTTATTTCTGTGAGGTCAGTAGTAATGTCCCCCTTTTCATTTCTCATTTTCATTATTTGTAACCTCTCTCCTTTTTTCCTTGTCAGTCTAGCTAAAGGTTTGTCAATTTTGTTGATCTTTTTAAAGAACCTACTTTGGGTTTGATTTTCGATAATCGTTTTGTTTTTCTTTTCTATTTCATTTATCTCCACTCTAATCTTTGTTATTTCCTTCCTTCTCACTTCGGGTTTAATTTGCTCTTCTTTTTCTAGTTCTTCCAGTTTTGAGGTTAGGTCTCTGAAGACTTTCTTCTTTTCTAATATAAGCATTTAGAGCTATAAATTTCCCTCTCAGCACTGCCTTTGCTATATCCCATAAGTTTTAGTATGTTGTATTTCCATTTTCATTTGCCTCAAGATATTTCCTAAATTTGCCTCTGATTTTCTCTTTAACCCATTGGTTGTTTAAGAGTATGTTAATTTCCACATATTTGTGAATTTTCCATTTCTCCCTCTGTTGTTGATTTCTAGCTTCATTCTGTTGTGGTCAGAGAAGATACATTGTATGATTTCAATATTTTTAAATTTTCTGCGATCTGTTATGTGACCCAAATATGGTCTATCCTGGAAAATGATCCATATGCACTCAAGAAGAATGCATATTCTGTTTTTGTTAGGCGAAGTGTTCTATATGTATCTGTTAGGTCTAGTTGATTTAAGAGTATCGTTCAAGTCCTGTGTTTTCTTACTGATCTTCTGAGTAGATGTTCTATCCATTATTGAGAGTGGTGTATTAAGTCTCCTATTAACATAGACCTGTCAGTCTCTCCCTTCAAATCATTCAGTACTTAATATATTTTGGGGCTCTGTTGTTAGGTGCATGTTTATTTATAATTGTTTTATCTTCCTGTTGAATTGTCCCCTTTATCAGTATATAATGACCATCTTTGTCCCTTGTAACTCTTTTTGACTTAATGTCTATTTTATCTGATATTAGTATAGCCACCCCAGCTCTCTTCTGGTTGCTATTTGCATGGTATATTTTTTTCATCCTTTCATCTTGAACCTACTTGTATCTTTGAATTTAAGGCGAGTCTCTTACAAACAGCATATAGTTGGTTCTTGCTTTTTTATCCATTCTGTCAGCTTTTGGAGAGTTGAATACATTTACATTTAAAGTCATTATTGGTAATACAGGACTTTCTTCTGCCATTTTGCTATTTAGGTTTTGTAAGTCTTATACCTTTTTTGTCCATCCCTTTGTTAATGCGTTTTATATTTATTTGATTTTTTTGTGTTATACCATATTGAGTGTCTTCTCATTTCTATCGATATATTTTTCATCTGTTTTCCTTGTAGTTACCATTGGGTTAAAATTTAACATCCTAAATGTATAACAATCATATCTGGTTTGATACCAACTTAACTTCAATAGCATTTATACATTTCTATCCCTCCACCTTTTTTTTCCTTTGTACTTGTTACCATTTATATCTTTGTGTATTGTACATCCAAAAATATAGATTTATCATTACTTTTTTTTTTTTTATTTTTATGTTTTTTTTTAATCATCATTTTATTGAGATATATTCACATACCACGCAGTCATACAAAACAAATTGTACTTTCGATTGTTTACAGTACCATTACATAGTTGTACATTCATCACCTAAATCAATCCCTGACACCTTCATTAGCACACACACAAAAATAACAAGAATAATAATTAGAGTGAAAAAGAGCAATTGAAGTAAAAAAGAACACTAGGTACCTTTGTCTGTTTGTTTGCTTCCCCTACTTTTCTACACATCCATCCATAAACTAGACAAAGTGGAGTTTGGTCCTTATGGCATTCCCAATCCCACTGTCACCCCTCATAAGCTACATTTTTATACAACTGTCTTCGAGATTCATGGGTTCTGGGTTGTAGTTTAATAGTTTCAGGTATCCACCACCAGCTACCCCAATTCTTTAGAACCTAAAAAAGGTTGTCTAAAGTGTGCGTAAGAGTGCCCACCAGAGTGATCTCTCAGCTCGTTTTGGAATCTCTCTGCCACTGAAGCTTATTTCATTTCCTTTCACATCCCCCTTTTGGTCAAGAAGATGTTCTCCATCCCACGATGCCGGGTCTACATTCCTCCCCGGGAGTCATATTCCACGTTGCCAGGGAGATTCACTTCCCTGGGTGTCTGATCCCACGTAGGGGGGAGGGCAGTGATTTCACCTTTCAAGTTGGCTTAGCCAGAGAGAGAGGGCCACATCTGAGCAACAAAGAGGCATTCAGGAGGAGACTCTTAGGCACAAATACAGGGAGGCCTAGCCTCTCCTTTGCAGCAACCGTCTTCCCAAGGGTAAAACTTATGGTAGAGGGCTCAACCCATCAAACCACCAGTCCCCTATGTCTGTGGTCATGTTAGCAACCATGGAGGTGGGGTAGGCGAATACCCCTGCATTCTCCACAGGCTCCTCAAGGGGGCACTACATCTTTTTTTTTTTTTTTTCCTTGTTTGTCTTTTTCTTTTTTTTTTTTTTTTAACTTTCCCTTCTTTTTTCAAATCAACTGTATGAAAAAAAAGTTAAAAAGAAAACAAACATACAATAAAAGAACATTTCAAAGAGACCATAGCAAGGGAGTAAGAAAAAGACAACTAACCTAAGATAACTGCTTAACTTCCAACATGTTCCTACTTTACCCCAAGAAAGTTACATAATATAGCAACATTTCAGTGAACTTGTTCCTACTACATCCATCAGAAATTAACAGACCATAGTCATTTCTGGGCATCCCCAGAACGTTAAATAGCTTATCTGTTCTTCTTGGATTATTGTTCCCCCTTCCTTAATTGCTCTCTACTGCTAGTTCCCCTACATTCTACATTATAAACCATTTGTTTTACATTTTTCAAAGTTCACATTAGTGGTAGCATATAATATTTCTCTTTTTGTGCCTGGCTTATTTCGCTCAGCATTATGTCTTCAAGGTTCATCCATGTTGTCATATGTTTCACCAGATCGTTCCTTCTTACTGCCGCGTAGTATTCCATCGTGTGTATATACCACATTTTATTTATCCACTCATCTGTTGAAGGACATTTGGGTTGTTTCCATCTCTTGGCAATTGTGAATAATGCTGCTATGAACATTGGCGTGCAGATATCTGTTCGTGTCACTGCTTTCCGATCTTCCGGGTATATACCGAGAAGTGCAATCGCTGGATCGAATGGT
Source organism: Choloepus didactylus (assembly GCF_015220235.1). Taxonomy (NCBI): domain Eukaryota; kingdom Metazoa; phylum Chordata; class Mammalia; order Pilosa; family Megalonychidae; genus Choloepus; species Choloepus didactylus. Next base: position 53,986,215 of record NC_051310.1, on the reverse strand, counting down.
AGCTCTATATCTAGTTTTCTAAGGAACTGCCAGACTGACTTCCAGAGTGGCTGAACCATTATACAGTCCCACCAACAATGAATAAGAGTTCCAATTTCTCCACATCCCCTCCAGCATTTGTAGTTTTCCTGTTTGTTTAATGGCAGCCATTCTAACCGGTGTTAGATGGTATCTCATTGTGGTCTTAATTTGCATCTCTCTAATAGCTAGTGAAGCTGAACATTTTTTCATGTGTTTCTTGGCCATTTGTATTTCCTCTTCAGAGAACTGTCTTTTCATATCTTTTGCCCATTTTATAATTGGGCTGTCTGTACTATTGTCATTGAGTTGTAGGATTTCTTTGTATATGCAAGATATCAGTCTTTTGTCAGATACATGGTTTCCAAAAATTTTTTCCCATTGAGTTGGCTGCCTCTTTACCTTTTTGAGAAATTCCTTTGAGGTGCAGAAACTTCTAAGCTTGAGGAGTTCCCATTTATCTATTTTCTCTTTTGTTGCTTGTGCTTTTGGTGTAAAGTCTAGGAAGTGGCCGCCTAATACAAGGTCTTGAAGATGTTTTCCTACATTATCTTCTAGGAGTTTTATGGTACTTTCTTTTATACTGAGATCTTTGGTCCATTTTGAGTTAATTTTTGTGTAGGGTGTGAGGTAGGGGTCCTCTTTCATTCTTTTGGATATGGATATCCAACTCTCCCAGCCCCATTTGTTGAAAAGACCATTATGGCTCAGTTCAGTGACTTTGGGGGCCTTATCAAAGATCAGTCGGCCATAGATCTGAGGGTCTATCTCTGAATTCTCAATTCGATTCCATTGATCTATATGTCTATCTTTGTGCCAGTACCATGCTGTTTTGGCAACTGTGGCTTTATAATAAGCTTCAAAGTCAGGGAGTGTAAGTCCTCCCACTTCGTTTTTCTTTTTTAGAGTGTCTTTAGCAATTCGAGGCATCTTCCCTTTCCAAATAAATTTGATAACTAGCTTTTCCAAGTCTGCAAAGTAGGTTGTTGGAATTTTGACTGGGATTGCATTGAATCTGTAGATGAGTTTGAGTAGAACTGACATCTTAATGACATTTAGCCTTCCTATCCATGAACATGGAATATTTTTCCATCTTTTAAGGTCCCCTTCTATTTCTTTTAGTAGAGTTATGTAGTTTTCTTTGTATAGGTCTTTTACATCTTTGGTTAAGTTTATTCCTAGGTACTTGATTTTTTTAGTTGCTATTGAAAATGGTATCTTTTTCTTGAGTGTCTCTTCAGTTTGTTCATTTCTAGCATATAGAAACATTACTGACTTATGTGCATTAATCTTGTATCCCGCTACTTTGCTAAATTTGTTTATTAGCTCTAGTAGCTGTATCGTCGATTTCTCAGGGTTTTCTAGATATAAGATCATATCATCTGCAAACAATGACAGTTTTACTTCTTCTTTTCCAATTTGGATGCCTTTTATTTCTTTGTCTTGCCGGATTGCCCTGGCTAGCACTTCCAGCACAATGTTGAATAACAGTGGTGACAGCGGGCATCCTTGTCTTGTTCCTGATCTTAGAGGGAAGGCTTTCAGTCTCTCACCATTGAGTACTATGCTGGCTGTGGGTTTTTCATATATGCTCTTTATCATGTTGAGGAAGTTTCCTTCAATTCCTACCTTTTGAAGTGTTTTTATCAAAAAGGGATGTTGGATTTTGTCAAATGCTTTTTCAGCATCTATTGAGATGATCAATTGATTTTTCCCTTTCAAGTTTTTAATGTGTTGTAATACATTGATTGTTTTTCTTATGTTGAACCATCCTTGCATGCCTGGAATGAACCCCACTTGGTCATGGTGTATGATTTTTTTAATGTGTCTTTGGATTCGATTTGCAAGTATTTTGTTGAGGATTTTTGCATCTATATTCATTAGGGAGATTGGCCGGTAGTTTTCCTTTTTTGTAGCATCTTTGCCTGGTTTTGGTATTAGATTGATGTTAGCTTCATAAAATGAGTTAGGTAGTGTTCCATTTTTTTCAATGTTTTGAAAGAGTTTGAGTAAGATTGGTGTCAGTTCTTTCTGGAAAGTTTGGTAGAATTCCCCTGTGAAGCCATCTGGCCCTGGGCATTTATTTGTGGGAAGATTTTTGATGACTGATTGGATCTCTTTGCTTGTGATGGGTTGGTTGAGGTCTTCTATTTCTTCTCTGGTCAGTCTAGGTTGTTCATATGTTTCCAGGAAATTGTCCATTTCTTCTACATTATCCAGTTTGTTGCCATACAGTTGTTCATAATATCCTCTTATAATTTTTTTAATTTCTTCAGGATCTGCAGTTATGTCACCTTTTTCATTCATTATTTTGTTTATATGGGTCTTCTCTCTTTTTGATTTTGTCATTCTAGCTAGGGGCTTGTCAATCTTGTTGATCTTCTCAAAGAACCAACTTTTGGTGATATTTATCCTTTCTATTGTTTTTTTGTTCTCTATGTCATTTATTTCTGCTTTAATCCTTGTTATTTCTTTTCTTGTACTTGGTTTAGGATTGGTTTGCTGTTCATTTTCTAGCTTCTTCAGTTGATCCATTAGTTCTTTGATTTTGGCTCTTTCTTCCTTTTTAATATATGCGTTTAGTGCTATAAATTTCCCCCTTAGCACTGCTTTTGCTGCATCCCATAGGTTTTGGTACGTTGTGTTCTCATTTTCATTCGTCTCTATATATTTAGCAATTTCTCTTTCTATTTCTTCTTTAACCCACTGATTGTTTAGGAGTGTGTTGTTTAACCTCCAGGTATTTGTGAATTTTCTAAGTCTCTGATGGTTATTGACTTCTAATTGTATTCCATTGTGGTCAGAGAATGTGCTTTGAATAATTTCAATCTTTTTAAATTTATTGAGGCTTGTTTTATGTCCCAGCATATGATCTATTCTGGAGAAAGTTCCGTGAGCACTAGAAAAGTATGTGTATCCTGGTGATTTGGGATGTAATGTCCTGTAGATGTCTGTTAAATCTAATTCATTTATCAGATTGTTTAGGTTTTCAATTTCCTTATTGGTCTTCTGTCTGGTTGATCTATCTATAGGAGAGAGTGATGTGTTGAAGTCTACCACAATTATTGTGGAAACATCAATTGCTTCCTTTAGTTTTGCCAATGTTTCTCTCATGTATTTTGTGGCACCTTGATTGGGTGCATAGACATTTACGATTGTTATTTCTTCTTGCTGAATTGCCCCTTTTATTAGTATGTAGTGGCCTTCTTTGTCTCTCAAAACATCCCTGCATTTGAAGTCTATTTTATCTGAGATTAATATTGCTACACCTGCTTTCTTTTGTCTGTAGCTTGCATGAAATATTTTTTTCCATCCTTTCACTTTCAGTTTCTTTGTGTCCCTGTGTCTAAGATGAGTCTCTTGTATGCAACATATTGATGGTTCATTTTTTTTGATCCATTCTGCGAATCTATATCTTTTAATTGGGGAGTTTAATCCATTTACATTCAACGTTAAAACCGTGAAGGCATTTCTTGAATCGGCCATCTTATCCTTTGGATTATGTTTGCCATATTTTTCCCTCTCTCTATTAATATCCTTTATTGTACCCATACCGAATCTCTTTAGTACTGAACCTTTCTCCAAGTCTCTCTGTCCTGTCTTTGTTTCTCTGTCTGTAGGGCTCCCTTTAGTATCTCCAGTAGGGCAGGTCTCTTTTTAGTAAATTCTCTCAGCATTTCTTTGTCTGTGAAAAATTTAAGCTCTCCCTCAAATTTGAAGGAGAGCTTTGCTGGATAAAGTATTCTTGGCTGGAAATTCCTCTCACTCAGAATTTTAAATATATCGTGCCACTGCCTTCTCGCCTCCATGGTGGCTGCTGAGTAGTCACTACTTAGTCTTATGCTGTTTCCTTTGTATGTGGTGAATTGCTTTTCTCTTGCTGCTTTCAGAACTTGCTCCTTCTCTTCTATGCTTGACAGTGTGATCAGTATATGTCTCGGAGTGGGTTTTTTTGGATTTATTCTATTTGGAGTTCGCTGAGCATTTATGATTTGTGTATTTATGTTGTTTAGAAGATTTGGGAAGTTTTCCCCTACAATTTCTTTGAATACTCTTCCTAGACCTTTACCCTTTTCTTCCCCTTCTGGGACACCAATGAGTCTTATATTCGGACGTTTCATATTATCTATCATATCCCTGAGGTCCATTTCGAGTTTTTCAATTTTTTTCCCCATTCTTTCTTTTATGCTTTCATTTTCCATTCTGTCATCTTCCAGGTCACTGATTCGTTGTTCAACTTCCTCTAGTCTTGTACTATGAGTGTCCAGAATCTTTTTAATTTGGTCAACAGTTTCTTTAATTTCCATAAGATCATCCATTTTTTTATTTAGTCTTGCAATGTCTTCTTTATGCTCTTCTAGGGTCTTCTTGATTTCCTTCATATCCCGTACTATGGTCTCATTGTTCATCTTTAGTTCTTTGAGTAGCTGCTCTAGGTGTGTCTCTTCTGGTCTTTTGATTTGGGTGCTTGGGCTTGGGTTATCCATATCGTCTGGTTTTTTCATATGCTTTATAATTTTCTGTTGTTTTTGGCCTCGTGGCATTTGCTGAACTTGATAGGGTTCTTTTAGGGTTTGTAGACCAGTTGAAGTCCTTATCTCTAATTTATCAGATCTACAGTTCGTGGAGTACACTTTCTCTAACTAACCAGCAGGTGGCGTCCACGAGCCACCTGTTCTCCACAAGCCAGATCTCCCCTGCTTAGCCTTTTTGGTGAGTGGGGGAGTGAGTCTTGTGGGGCCCAATTGGTGTACCAAGCTTGCGTGTGTAGTTGGTGTTGCCTGCCCTGTATGTGGGGCGTGTTTCTGGGCAGTCGGGGAGGGGGGGTGGCCCTAACAATCAAATCTCCCTGATGATCCTAGAGTTTTAAAGCTACTGCAATAGTCTAATCCTTCAGTTCAGTCCTGCCACAGTTTGTCTCTGCCACTGACCCACAAGTCTTTGGTATTGGCGTATGGCTCCTGAGACTTGCAAGTGGGCCCCTCTTCCAGGCTGTGCACCCCGGGTCCTCTGTTGAGGGATGACTGTGCTATGTCACAGGTGAGTGCCGTCCCCCCAGGGCAGTTCTGGGCTGCTGGGCTGTGTTGGGAGGCTCCCAGTCTGCTCAAATGATGGCTGAATGGGGCTCTGTTAATTCACACTGCTCCCCCTTCCCAGCTCTGGGACATTCAGCTGAGGTTGCAGGGAAGGCTAATGTCCACGCCCAGTTTTGTGGTGTGTGCCTGTTATTTGAAGCACTTCCGTCACACTGGGTTGTCTGGGGCAGCTCTGGGCTATGGGGCTGGCGATGGGCAGGAGTGTTTCCTGTCCACCAGGATGGTGGCTGTGAGCGGACACCCCCCTTTTCTTGGGAAGTTGTGTTGTTTAGTGAATTTTCTCAGCCACTGGATTATTGCCTTTTGTCTCAGAGCTCTCTTAGTTCTGCTCTTGACTTGACGTGCCCAAATTTCAATTCTTTGAAGCTTTCTGTATTGAGCTTCTTAGAGTAATTGTTTTAGAAAAAGCAAAAAGGATTTAAAAAAAACAAAACAAAACAAAAAAAAAAACGGCCCTCCTCAGAGATCTAATGGGTTATTGAAATGCTAATAGACAAAGCAACCAGGGCCATTAAGGAAAGGTGCACAGGGCAGAGAGATCAGCCTTGCTTCGGGATTTGCATATGCGCCTCAAGGCCTGATCTCCGCCCTTCCCCTTTCTGTGTTCACCAGAACTCCAAAAATCCTCTGCTTTTATTTTGGAGTTTTTCGTGTTGTTTTTTTTCTATGCCTGTCTCCTCTCTGTTGGGCTGGCTGCTCTCAGAGTCTCTGGTGTCTGGTCTCAGTCTATCTATGGTTGGAGTTTGAATCAGTAGAATGAGTTTCCGATAGGAGCAGCCACTGCAATTCTCCCTTCTCCTTCCTGGAGCTGACAGCCCCTCCTCCCCCGGGACTGAGCCTGGCAGGGAGGGGCGCGGGTCCCCTGGCCGCAAAAACTTACAGATTTCGCTGATCTCAGCAGTTCCACGTTTTCATGAGTGTTGTATGAAGTATGCCCAAAGACAGATTGCTCTGTGGTGTCCAGTCCACGCAGTTCCTGGCTTTTTACCTACTTTCCTGGAGGAGTAACTAAAACATACAGCTCACCAGTCTGCCATCTTGCCCCGCCTTATTATCATTACTTTTTATGCATTTACATTTTAGCACCTGTAGGAAATATGAAGTGGGGTTCCATACCAAAAATACAATACAGTAATACTGGCATTTATAATTATCCAAATGGTTACCTTTACTGCATGTCTTTATTTCTTAATGCTGCTTTGAACCACTGTCTAGTGTCCTTTCCTTTCAGTCTGAAGAACTCCCTTAAGCGTTGCTTGTAGGGCAGGTCTAGTGGTGATGAAGACTCTCAGCTTTTGTTTATCTGAGGATGTCTTGATCTCTCCTTCATTTTTGAAAGAATGTCTTGCTGGATATAAAATTCTTGGCTGATAATTGTTTTTCTTCAGCATTTTAAGTATTTCAATCCACTGCCTTCTTGCTTCCATGGTTTCTGATGAGAAATTGGTAGTCTGATTGGGGGCTCCTTTGTATAGAACCCATTGCTTTTCTCTTGGAGCTTTCAGAATTCTCTCCTTGTCCTTTGCACTCTATAGTTATCAATATATGACAAGGTGTATTTTTCTTCTTGTTTATCCTGTTTGGTGTTCTCTGAGCTGTTTGGATGTGCATAGTCACGTCTTTTACCAAGTTTGGGAAGTTCTCTGTAATTATTTCTTTGAGTATTCTTTCTGCCCCTTTCTCTCTTCTCCTTCTGGGACTCCCACAATATGTATGTGGATAGACTTGATGGTTTCCCAGAGGTTTCTCAGGCTATTTTTATTTTTAGTAATTCTTTTTTCTTTCTGCTCCTCAGCCTGACTTATTTCAATTGTCTTGTCTTTGAGTTCACTGATTCTTTTTTCTGCCATCTTCACTCTGCTCTTGAAACCCTCCTGGGCATTTTTCATTTCAGTTATTGTGGTCTTCAACTCCAGTAGTTATGTTTAGTTCCTTTTTAAAATTTCTATCTCCTTACTTAGACTCTCATATTTCTCATTCATTTTCCTGATACCCTTTAGTTCTTTCTCTGTATTTTCCGTCATCTCCTTGAGTATATTTAAGATCATTTTTTTAAAGGCTTTGGTTGGTATGTCCATGTTTTCATCTTATTTGTTGGTGTTTTCTGTATTTTTATTCTCTTTCCTTGGATGGGTTATCATTTCCTGCTTTGTTTGTCTTGTACTCTTGTTGCACACTGTACATTTTAATGTTTTAAAATGTTAACTCTAGGATTTATTCCTTGAGATGTCTGTTTATTGATTTTATAAGCAGCCAGAGATAAGACAGATTTTTCTGAGCTTCAGCCCTCTTATCTGGGAGTTCTGCCCAAGGTGAATGCAGTGTGCATGGTTTTCTCTGTCTTTCAGGGCCTCTCTCTTGTCCTGGGCTTTTGCCTTTTAGTTGTTTTGGAGTTCCCCTGTTTACAGGTTCTTTGTTTTCCCCTCTATTTCTCTGGAGACAGACCTCCCTCTTCCAAGTGTTTGAGGCTGAGAACCTTTGCCCCACCCAGACTGTCTGCCTCTATGGTTTTTTATACTTCTTTCACTTCCTCAAGCTGCTTTTGCCTGGAAGCAATTCTGGGAGGAGTGGCATGCTGGAGAGAACTTTCTAACCAAAACAGGGCCAAGGACCCACAAAAGGGGGACAGACCGGCTCCAAAGTTCCCTGGGGAGGGGAACAGGAAGGGCGCCAGTGCTTCTCCTACAGCTTCCAAAGCTGAGCTTTCCTGGCCTGTCCAGCAAATACAGCCAAGCCCTTCAACTAACTGTGCCCTGCAGACCCGAGGAAGTGCAGCGTATTTAAGTCTCCACCACCATTGCCCATATATGGAGTGGTTTGCAATCGTGGTGGCCCTTAGTCCGGGCAGGTTGCAACAATGATTGCTACTGCCTTTGACTGAGGTGGGTTGAAACAATGGTTGCTCTCAGAGCTGGGCCTCTTGTGATCAAAAGTTGCTAATCAAGGCTGATCAATAATCATCTAATCATCTGTGCCCACCCTTGTCTTTTAGAAGACAATTTTTATATCCCTTTCACCAGTGAACTTGCCAGGGGCTGGGCCTATGGTGGCCCTGCTTTGGGAGTGGGGGATGAGCACCAGTAGCTGCTGCACAAAGAAAGCAATTTACTGTTCTTCACTGTAGCTTGTCAGCCTCTTCCTCCTGCTCTTCCCAGGATGGTGTACAGTGTTCTTCTGGCCTCTGGAGTTTCAAAATAGTTGTTTCAGACAGTTCCTGCCTGTTTAATCGTTTTTTTGGTGGAAGGACTGAGTCCTGGAGCTCTACTCCACCATCTTCCCACAATCCTCCTTTACCTAGTATAGTTTTAAACACTGTAAGTACTACAACAGTAAGATATGGTTCTTTGCCCTGAGGGAATTTACAGAGAGGTAGAAGTGGATGTGTGCACAACTGATAATACAAAACAGAATGCAATAAGGGCCATAAATGATATGAATTGCTTATTATTAATGTAGTTAATTTTGACCAGGGGATCAAGAGAAGCTTCACTATGGAAGCTTTTTGACCTTGGTCCTGGAGGATGAGTATAATTTTAATAGAAGGATGTTATTTCATGCTATCTGAATATAAGCAAATGTTCTGAAGTCTCTACACAAAATCTTAAAGGGAGTGACCTAATGTTGGTGTAGCTAAGGGTGGCATTGAGACAAGGCATTGTTCTTTATAACTTAAGATGAAGAATTTGAAAACCATGTTAAAGCAGTGAATAAAACCATGGAAGTTCATTTTTTGCCATTCAGTTTCTTAATATATTCATTCCTAAAGCGAGATTCCTCTGTCCTCTGGGCCTACCACTTTTTCTTGGCACCATTTCCCCCCAAATAATGATCATTCCCATAAGCACATTGTATTTGTAACTGAGGCACTTATAGCTTTCACCTTGTAATCATTTCTACTAGGTTTTATCTTCCTTACTGAAATATGAGCTCTGTAAGAGCAAGCCTTCTTATTTCTTAACTTTGCAAACTTCCAGTAAGATTGCCGGAGATAGGTGTATTGTTAGTCATCAATGTATAGAGTCAAGTATTGTATTAATTTTACCTCTTTTTGCTATAAACCTAGTCAAAAGA